>NC_138190.1:147799384-148399384 GCF_964194105.1 Spermophilus citellus | reverse complement strand
AACAACCAATGGGTCAAGGAAGGAATTAAAAAGGAAATTTTAAAATTTCTTCAAAGAAATAAAAATGGAAACACAAATACCAAAATCTATGAGATATGACAAAAGCACTACTAAGAGAGAAGTGTATTGCAGTTGACACCTACATCAAAAAATCAGAAAGGTGGTCTGGGGCTGGGGCTGGGGCTCAGTGGTGAAGCAGCCCCTTAGCACATGTGAGGCACTGGGTTCGATTCTCAGCACCACGTAAAAAATAAGTGGATAAAATAAAGGTATTGTGTCCATCTACAACTAATTTTTTTTTTTAGAAAAGCAGAAAAGACCTCATACAAATGACCTATCACACACCTCAAAGAACTAGAAAAACAAGACAAACCCAAAATTAGTAAAAGGATAGAAATAATAAAGATCAGAGCAGGAATAAATGAAATAGAGATAAAATTACAAAAGATCAACAAAATGAAGAGCTGATTCTCTGACAAGGTAAACAAAATTGGCAAGCTCTCAGCTGGACTAATTAGGGAAAAAGAAGACTCAAATAAAGTTAGAGATGAAACAGGAGAAATTAGAACTGACACCGAAGAAATACAAAGGATTTATATTAGCAAGTATTATGAACAATTATATGCCAGAAATTTGATAATCTGGAACCAATTGGTAAATTCCTGGACACACACACCTTACCAAGATTTGATCATGAATAAATAAAAAACCTGAAGAGATCAATAATGAGCATTGAGATTGAATCAATAATTTTTAAAAATCATGTATCAAAGAAAAGTACAGGCAGCAAGGGAAACAATCAACAGAGTAAAGAGACAACCTACAGAATGGAGAAAAAAATATTTGCAAACTATATACCTGACAAAGGGTTAATACCCATAATATATAAGGAACTCAAACAACTCATTAGCAAAACAGCAAGTAATGGATTAAAGAATGGGTAATAGACCTGCATGGACATTCCTCAAAGGAAGATACACAAATGGCCAACAGGTATAGGAAAGGCTTAGCACCACTAATCATCAGGGAAGTGAAAATCAAAACCACAGTGAGATACCATCTTGCTCCAGTTAGAATGGCTATTAGCAAAAAGACAAAAGGGGACAAATGCTGGTGAGGACATGCAGAGAAAGGGACTCCTGGGCTGGGGTTGTGGCTCAATGATAGAGCGCTTGTCTAGCATGTGCAAGGCCCTGGGTTCAATCCTCAGTACCACAGGGGGGAAAAAAAAAGGAACCTCTATATTACTGTTGGCTGGTGTAAATTATTTACAGCAATTATGTAGAACAATATGGAGATTCCTCTAAAAATTAAAAACAAATCTACCCTATGATCCAGCTATCCCACTTCTGGTTATATTTCCAAAGGAGATGATATTAGCATACCAAAGAGATACCTGTATGCTCTTGTCTATTGTTGAATTGCTCACAGTAGCTTAGATATGGAGTCAAGCTGGATACCAAAGAATGGATGAATGGATAAAGAAAACATGGTACATATCCACAATGGAATGCTATTCAGACACACACACACACACACACACACACACACACACACACACACACGCACACACACAAATGAAATTCTACACTTGACACAACATGGATGGAACTGCTGAAAAACATTATGTGAAACAAGCCAGCACAGAAAGACAAATACCACATGATCTCACTTATACATGGAATCTAAAAATGTTTTAACTCATAAAAGTAGGTGGGAGATGGCAATAGAAGCTTAGGGGCAGGGTTTGGAGAGACGTTGATCAAAGAATGCAAAATCTGAGTGAGACTGGAAGACGCTGAGGAGTTCTATTGTGTAACATGGGAAGTGTAGCTAACACCAATGTATTACATATTTGAAAATTGCTATGAGTGTAGATTTTACATATTCTCACCACAGGAAAATGATAACTATGGGAGGTAATGCATCTGTCAGTGAGCTCAATCTAGCCATTGTACAATGTAAACACATTTCAAAACAACACGTTGTACATGACCAATATTTACAATTTCTATTTGTCAATTTAAAAATAAAGAATTGGGAAAAAAAGATGTTTGAGTGGCCAATAAGTACATGAAAAGATGCTCAACGTCATTAGTCACCAAGAGAAATTCAAATCAATACCCCAAGAAGGTACCCCTCATAAGGGCTGAAATTGAAAGGCTGAGAACATCAAGTATTGGCAAGGACATGGAGCAGATACAATTCTCATACATTGTTGGGGACAGTGGTAACACGGTAAAGCTGCTTTGGTAAAACTTGTTGCAATTGCTTATGAAATGAAACACTTGTAGGTTCTGTAACCCACCAGTTCCACTCCCAGGTAATTAATTATCTTGAGTGAACTGAAAATATATATTCACAAAATCAGTTTTTCATGATGTTTGTTTATAGCAGTTTTTATTCATAATATCACCAGACTGGAAACAGATCAGGCTTGTTCAAATATAATTTCACTGTATATCTGACAGCCGTCTAATATCCAAAAGAGAAAGTTACAACACACCAAAAAGCACTTACAACACAACAAAAACACGACATTTCAATAAGAATGGTGGGGTTGTGGCTCAGTGGTCGAGTTCTTCCCTATCATGTTTGAGGCACTGGGTTCGATATTTAGCACCACATAAAAATAAATAAATAAATATAAATGTCCATCAACAACTAAAATCACATTAAAAAGTCAGCTTTTAAAAAAAATGGGTAAAGTATTTTAATAGATATTTCTCCAAATCACAAATACAAGTATCCAAGAAGTACATGAAATGATGTTCAACTTCATTATGGAAAATAAAATGTAAACATCAGTGGTACCACTTCATACTGATAAAGATGGGTATTATAAAATAAAACAAAGCCAGTCAATAATGAGTTTTATTGAGAATGTGGAGACCTTTGGATCCTTGTATCCTGCTGTTGAGAATGCAAAATTGTAGAACTGTATGGCAGTTTCCAATAAGGTCAATATATATTTACTATATGGCTCAGGCTTTCTATTTCTAAAAATATGTTCACCCAAATACTTATACACAAATATACATAATAGCCTTATTCACAGCTGTGAAAAGATGGAAACAATCAAAAAACAGTCTGTCTATTGATGAGTAGTTTTTAAAAATGTGGAATATGTTTCAGTCATGAAAATGAATTAAGTACTGATTCATGTTACAATAAGGATGAGCCCTGGAAACACTATGAGAAGAATAAGAACACAGACACAAAAGGCCACTCATTCTATGATTCCTGTCATGTGAAATGACTGTAATAGGTAAATCCATAGAGACAAAGTAGCTTAGGGGTTGCCTGGTTCTGCTGGTAGTCACAGGATGGCTTACAAGTACGAAAATGAGATATCATTCAGTTGATGGAAATGTCTAAAGTCAGATTTTAATGATGGCTACACCTCTTGATAAGTTTGCTAAGAATCCTTGAAGTGTACAGTCAAAACAGGCCAATTTTATGGTATGTAAAAGATATCTCAGAAAAAATTGAGCCGGGGGCGGTGGTGTACTGTCGCTGTCTGGCTGGGCACAATTCAGGAGCCACTTGTCAAAAGAAACTAACTTTATTTTTAGAACTACAAATGCCAAACAAAACAGCTCCTCAGGAAAAAACCCTCAGAGCCCAACTGCCACCACCAGCTTCCCACAAGCCTCTCACCCCCACACAAACCTCACCACCTCCCACAATCCTCCTGCTCTTGAGGCTGATTGGCTGGGTCGTGTGGGCGGAGCCAAAGAAGTCCCCCAATGAGCAGCTCCGTGGAGGAGCCAATCAGCTAGATGTTGCTGGGGCCGCTGTGATCCAATCATCAGCTGGCAGTCTGAAGGGCAGGGAAACAGCCCAATGAACATCACCGCAGAGGAGCCAATCAGCTAGATGTTGCTGGGGCCGCTGTGAGCCAATCATCAGCTGGCAGTCTCAAGGGCAGGGAAACAGCCCAATGAACATCACCGCAGAGGAGCCAATCAGCTAGATGTTGCTGGGGCCACTGTGAGCCAATCATCAGCTGGCAGTCTGAAGGGCAGGGAAACAGCCCAATGAACATCACCGCAGAGGAGCCAATCAGCTAGATGTTGCTGGGGCTGCTGTGAGCCAACCATCAGCCGGCAGCTGGAAGTTTGCTGGCAGCTGGAAGTTTGCTGGGGCCCCTTTGGCTGTGGCTCTCAACATCTCCCCCTCTCTGTTTAAACAACAAGCATGTGGCTTAGGGACCATGCCTGCCTTAGGTTGTCCAATACTACATATGGTCCTTACCCATCTTCGGATGAGCTGACCTCAGGGCATCAGCCTCCTGTCTTAGGTTGGTACCATTGTAATTGGATCTTACCCGTCATTGACTACCAGTCCAGTATACAGCCACACCTGTGGAGAGGTCTTTGTCATGACAAGCAGAAGGGAGGAAGATACACCAAGCCAATTGACGGCTCTTGTTGGAAAAATTGTACAACCGATGACATCATCAGTATAAATACTCCAACACTACCACAAGTCGCTGCACCAACAGATAGTTCACAATGCATAGTCTAGGCAAGTCTAGGCAAGTTCTGCAAGTTCTGCACATAGTCTAGGCAAGTTCTGCAAGCAGTTCAGTGATGGCTATTGCAGAAGCTGTAGATTAGTTTTATCTTTGTCTTCACCGGCACTGGGATGAAGATAGGAATTCTGGCAATAATGGCTAAAGAAAAAATTATGTAACATTCCAGAAGGCACTAAAAGAAAACAATTTTCTTAACAATTTACATTGTCTTCACCGGCACTGGGATGAAGATAGGAATTCTGGCAATAATGGCTAAAGAAAAAATTATGTAACATTCCAGAAGACACTAAAAGAAAACAATTTTCTTAACAATTTACGTTATCTTGAAGAGAATTATTAAATATAATGAAAAGGTAAGGTGAGAATTATTAAATATAATGAAAAGGAAAGGTGAAAGTAAACAAACAGATCTGTTAACCTCCTTTTTTGTTTACATATTAAAACAATCCTTAATAGTTATTTACCCAATTTAAATTAAACCATTTAAATCACGTGAATAAAAAAAATATTTGGATCCATTTTTTCATGAGCGCTCATCATATATGATATATGGACATATGTACATTCAAACATATAACACAAAACACAAGTGTGCACACATAATATAATACATATAAAACATAACATAATAGTAAAGGCCTTATAACTTTTTACAGGTGAAATCTCCATTGCAATGTTTAAAAACTCTATAGTCAAAAAAAAAAATAGAACTGATCAGCAAAACATTAACCTAGGTCTGTATGAGCTCAAAAAACAAAATAGAACTTCATGATATGGGAAAGGGCAATAATAAAATAGATATTGAAAAAAGCATCCTGGTTCTGTCGCAGATGTAAGGATAGCCAAATTGGAGTTTTGGATATCAGCTGTTATGGATTTGAGCCAAATCATCTTCTCTTTGGTCTGTAGAAATCGCTTTAGTTAATCTCTCTGGAATCCAAATCGGCTGCTGTTCTCCCTGTGGAAATACACAAACAGGCCCCCGACTCCAGACAATCACTGGGTCAGGATTTTAGTTAGTCTTTCCGGAATCCAAATCGGCTGCTGTTCTTCCTGTGGAAACACACAAACAGACCCCCGACTCCAGACAATTACTGGGTCAGGACCTTTCCATTGTCCTGTTAGAATATCTTTCCAAAGTACCTTGGGCTTATGTACATTTTTTGGACACATATGCCTTTCTGCAGCACTAAGTCCTGATGAATCCAAATTTAAAAAGTTTAGAGTAAAAAGGGTTATTTTAAGTTTATCTTTGGGGAATATATACCCCTTCCCAATTCCGTCTTTTTGCTTTAATAAGTACATTTTAATAGTTTGATGAGCTCTTTCAACTATGCCTTGTCCCTGTGGATTGTATGGGATTCCTGTTATATGAGTATGCCAAATGATGAGCAAAATTGTTTAAAAGAGGTAGAAGTATAACCAGGGGCATTATCTGTTTTTAACTGTTTTGGAATGCCCACAGTGGCAAAATTTTGTAAGCAATGAGCTATAACATCTTTAGTTTTTTCTCCGGCATGAAGGGAGCCCATCAAAAATCCAGAAGATGTATCAACTGTAATATGCAAATATTTTAATTTTCCAAATTCTGGCAAGTGTGTGACGTCCATCTGCCAAATATGGTTAGGTATCAATCCTCTAGGATTGACTCCAAGATTAACTTGTGGTAAAAAGGTCACACAGTTTTCACATTATTTTATTATTTGTCTAGCTTGTTCCTTAGTTATTTTAAAACACTTTTTAAAGCATTTGCATTGACATGGAACCTTTTATGAAAATTTATAGCTTCTTCTAGTGTAGAGAAAATATGTATGTCATGTGTAGTTTTATCTGCTAAATCATTGCCCAAACTAAGGGCTCCAGGCAATCCTGTATGTGCCCTGATATGTCCTATAAAGAATGGATCTTTTCTGTCCCAGATTAAACTTTGTATAGTGGAAAACAAAGAGAAAACAGTAGAAGAAGGGGAAATCCTACCAGCATCTTCAAGGGATACTATAGCATTAACTATATACTGACCATCAGAAAATAAATTAAATACAGAATCTTTAAACATCACAAAAGCTTGTAATACTGCATTAAGCTCTACCTTTTGAGATGATTGTTTGGGTACTAAAAATGTAAAAGTTTGATCAGGTGTAACTATTGCTGCTGTACCATTATTTGACCCATCAGTGAATATATTTGGAGCATTCATGATAGGTGTTTTCCTTGTCATTTTTGGAAAAATTACAGGATGCAATGACCAAAAAGACAATAAAGGATTAGATGGTAAGTGGTTATCAAATGAAACATTAGATTTGCACATGATTATTGCCCAAGTATTTAACTCATTAGCTAATTCATCAATTTGATTCATAGTATATGGAGTAATAATTTTATTGGGAGAAATTCCATATACTCCCTTTGCTGTTTTTATTCCTTTGAGTATTAATTGTCCTACAGCCTCAGGATACCTAGTAAGAATAGTGTTAGGAGAATAAGATAAATGTATCCATAATAATGGACCTTCTTGCCAAAATACTCCTGTAGGAATATCTTTTGTTGGTAGTACAATAAATAATAAAGGCAAACTTATATCAATTCTATCCAAATGCATATTTTCCATATATGTTTCAATGATTTTTAATGCCTTTCTTGCTTCAGGCGTTAACATTCGGGGTGAATTTGGATCTGATGGACCTTTTAGGATATCAAATAAAGGTCCCAATTCTCCTGTTGGAATACCTAGATAAGCCCTTATCCAATTTATGTCTCCTAATAACTTTTGAAAGTCATTAAGTGATTTGAGTTGATCTACTCGTATTTGAATTTTTGGTGGACGGACCATGGTTGAGGATAATAGAACTCCTAAATAATTAATTGGAAAATTTAATTGTACTTTATCTATTGCTATCTCTAGATTATAATTTTTTAATAAATTTGTAAGTGCGGCATAACATTCTAGCAATGTGTTTTTAGCTTTGTGTGCTAATAATACATCATCCATATAGTGAAATATTTGTAGTTCAGGATTTTGATTTCTAAGTGGCTGGATTACTTTGTTAACATAAATTTGACACATAGTTGGGCTGTTAGCCATCCCTTGAGGGAGTACTTTCCATTCATATCTCTGATCGGGACCTTCATGATTCAGTGCAGGGATAGTAAATGCAAAACGTGGACTATCCTCAGGATGAATTGGAATTGAAAAGAAACAATCTTTAATATCTATAGCTAAAACATACCAAGTTTTTGGCAAAGCAGACAATTGAGGAATCCCCGATTGAGCAGGTCCCATAATGACCATTTCATTATTAATGGCTCTTAAGTCTTGAAATAATCTCCATTTACCAGATTTCTTTTTGATGACAAAAATGGGAGTATTATGGGGAGATACAGAAGGTTGTATATGTCCTTCCGCTAATTGTTGTTTGACCAGATCATGGCTACTTGTATCTTTTCTTTAGTCAAGGGCCACTGGTCTTTCTGATTTCCATGTAATTTTTATTGTCTCAGTGGCCCTTTGTGAAAATCCAACCCATGTCTGTCTGTTCCTTGATCTATTTGTATTGGTGCTGCTATACCTTGTTCTTGTTTTTCTAATCTTTTTCCTTTCCTAAAACCTTGTCTAGCCATAATAGTGGGTGCATTTTGATTGATATTATTTGTTAATGTCAAACCTAATTGATCTAAGACATCTCGTCCCCATAAATTTATGGGAAGATGATCCAATACATATGGTTGTATAGTTCCTTCACATCCTTCAGGATCCTTCCAATCTAATACCATTGCGCTTCTATCGGGATTAGTCGCCACTCCTAGGCCTCGAAGCGTTTGAGTGGCTTGTTGTAATGGCCAATGTTTTGGCCATTCTTGACGAGAGATGATGCTAAGGTCTGCACCTGTATCCAGTAACCCATTAAATTCATGTCCTTGAATATTTAGTTTTAGCACGGGGCGAGAATCTAAATTTAAAGAAAGCATAGCCCAATCTACACCTGTGGAGCCTAATCCCTTGGAACCTCTTTCTACAGCATGACTGGAAAATTTATCATGTAAGCTTGGTATTATTAGTAACTGTGCTATTCTGTCTCCTGGTGAAATTACTGGTATACCCTTTGGAGAACTGGCTATAATTTTTATTTCACCTTCATAATCGGGATCAATTACCCCAGGACTTATCAAAAGTCCTTTTAGAGTAGAAGAGCTGCGTCCCAATAATAAGCCTACTGTTCCTTTGGGAAGAGGTCCTTTTACCCCTGTGGGAATGATTTGAACTCCCATCTCTGGAGTTAGTACTGATCTGGCGGAGGCACAGATGTTCAACCCTGCGCTCCCTCTGGTTTGTCTGATGAGGGATCTGATGGACAATGTGTCCTGGTCACTACCCTCATGGGGTTGCTGGGTTCCTCCAGTGCTCCGTATATTTGTGGTTTGGGGCCCCGGAGCATTGGGGCCCCCTGTCCATTTTTTGGCAACGGAGCCCGATGCCTTTGTCCACGATATTGTGGATAAATGCCTTGTCCTTGTTCGTTTTTTGATAATGGAGTACCCTCTATGGTGGTTTGAGAACGGCATTCATTAGCCCAATGTAATGGAGTACCCTCTATGGTGGTTTGAGAACGGCATTCATTAGCCCAATGTCTCCCTCTACGGCATCGTGGGCAAATACCCGGTATTCTACTCCTTTGATACCTAGTTTTGTTAAACCCTCCTCCTATGGGGCAATTCCTTTTAAAATGTCCTGTTTGTTGACAATTGTAGCATGTTCTTGGCCTGGTATATAAAGCCTGTTTTACTGCAGCTGCCACAATTTGCCCTTGTTCATTAATGTCTCTGGCATCTAAAGCCTGTTTTACTGCAGCTGCCATGACTTGCTCTTGTTCATTAATGTCTCTACATAATTTAATATATGTGTTTAAATCTTCCTGTTTCCATGGTCTAATGATATCTCTGCACCAACGATTCGCTTGGTCATAAGCCAGTTGTTTTATTAATGGCATTGCTTGTTCTGTATTCCCAAAAACTCTGGTAGCTGTTTGAATAAGCCTATCTACAAATTCAGCGTAAGGTTCATTAGCTCCTTGTATTATCTTAGATAATTGACCTTGTAAACCTCCATGTCCTTGTAAAGTCTTCCATGCCTTAACTGCATCTACAGCAATTTGTAAATATACACCAGGATCATATGCAATTTGTTGCTGCTGATCCTCATAAGGTCCCTTTCCTAACAACATATCTAGATTTCTCTGAGAATAACCAGCTGCTGCATTTCACCTAGCCGTCTCCTTGCAAAATTCCTGATTGGCAACCTTCCATAACAGGTATTGTCCTCCATTTAGCACAGCTTTACACATTTTAGCCCAATCTGCTGGCGTCATGTTTAAGTTGGTAATGGATTCGACCAAGCTTACAGTGAAGGGTGCTTGAGGACCATAGGTTGTTACAGCCTCTTTTAGCTCCTTCACTGTTTTGAAATTTAAACCCTGGTAAATTTGGTGCCCTCCTACCTCAAATACAGGGCATATTTGAGATCCTGTCTCAGGATCCCAACTATCAACTGCGGGGGTTGGGAGCCTCCCAGCATATGGAGGTGGCGCTGTTGGTTGGACACTTATGCCCTCTGGTGATAGAATGCTGTTAGTAGCAGTCTCCTGTAGAGGTGGTGCTGTTGGTTGGACACTTACGCTCTCTGATAGAAAGGTGTTATTAGCAGTCTCCTGTTGTAACTTTTCCCCTGATGGCTTTTTCTGCTCTAAACTTCCTTCCTCTGTCTCACTAGCTCGAAAGACCTTCTCTTTTACTTGAATCTTTTCCTCTTTCTGACTAACTTGAGAGACCTTCTCTTTTACTTGAATCAGTATGTCTTCTCCTTCCTCTACCTTTGTCTGAACTGAAGGCTTTGGACTAAGCAAACCAGATACGAGTGTCCACAATGGCAATGTGCCAACTGGCAGAGTCCCTGGGTTGTTCTTTTCTATTCTTTTTAACTCTTCACCATGATGGTTCCATTGTGATATATCTAACAACTCCTCCTTAAAAAGCCATGGGCTACATTGTTGTATTGTATCAACGTATGCCCTGACTGCTCTTGATTTTACTGGGAAGCCTCCTTCCTCTAACAATTTACTTAACAGTCTTTCGGTTTGTTTTTTACTAATTTCTGATCCCATATTTCTACTATAATACAACCCAACAAGATGACACCAAACAAAACCGAGACAGAATGCAATAAAAATGGAACAACACAGAATCATTATATCAACCTTTCTATCCTCCTGAAATGTGTATCCGTCCTTCCTCCCTATCTGTTCCTCAGACGCAAATAGTTTTTCCTCAGATGTGAGCGGTTTTTCTTCCGTCTCACTCATCTCCAGGGACAGGCAAGTTAAAACAAAAATGAAGCAAAACAAAAGAGGAAACTTAGAATGGCTACCCATCCTCTCGCCCTGCCCTCAGGGGCGAGCAGTTTACTTACCCTCAGTCACTCCCTGTGTGAGCCACCAAATGCCACAATCTGGCTGGGCACAATTCAGGAGCCACTTGTCAAAAGAAATGAACTTTATTTTTAGAACTACAAACGCCAAACAAAACCGCTCCTCAGGAAAAAACCCTCAGAGCCCAACTGCCACCACCGGCTTCCCACAAGCCTCTCACCCACACACAAACCTCACCACCTCCCACAATTCTCCTGCTCTTAAGGCTGATTGGCTGGGTCGTGTGGGCGGAGCCAAAGAAGTCCCCCAATGAGCAGCTCCGTGGTCTCAAAGGGCAGGGAAACAGCCCAATGAGCATCACCGCAGAGGAGCCAATCAGCTAGATGTTGCAGTGGCCGCTGTGAGCCAATCATCAGCTGGCAGTCTGAAGGGCAGGGAAACAGCCCAATGAACATCACCGCAGAGGAGCCAATCAGCTAGATGTTGCTGAGGCTGCTGTGAGCCAATCATCAGCCGGCAGCTGGAAGTTTGCTGGCAGCTGGAAGTTTGCTGGGGCCCCTTTGGCTGTGGCTCTCAACAGCGTACGCCTCTAATCCCAGTGGTTTGGGAGGCTGACTAGGAGCATCTTGAGTTCAAAGCCAGCCTCAGCAAAGATGAGGCCCTAAGCAACTCAGTGAGATCCTGTCTCTAAATAAAATACAAAATAGAGCTGGGGATGTGGCTCAGTGGTCAAGTGCCCCTGAGTTCAATCCCTGGTACCAAAAGGGAAAAAAAGAAAAAAAAAAACTAAGAACATCCTAGGAAGCAAAGAAAAAAACAGGTCATCTCTTTGATGATTTGTGAGAGACCATGCAGAGCTCCTTAGGCTACCGTCTGTTGTGGCACTACTGACTGTGATTGGGTAAGTGGTTTTCTTCTGAGGTCTGAGAGTTAAGCAGTGATTTTGTATTTTAAAATTTAAAACTTTAAAAATAATATTGCTGGTTTGAAATTTGGAGTAGTGGGGTGGGGAAACAGATAGATTTGAAAAATATTCAGCATGTGGAAGTGACAAGATTTTATACTGATTACATATAGACAGTGAAGGTGAATGAAGATGCCTAATACTGAGTATGCTTGAAGTTTCATTCCTGGCACAGAGCAGACATTTGTTGATTGTCTTTGGAGTAAACAAATAGGGTATGATGAATAGGGTAAAAATAGATGAGCAGAATAAAAAACATGGCTAAACCAAGCAGTCACCCATTCTTGCCAAATGGCCAGTCCTAAACTCACCCTGAAGGCTGGTCAACAGATGTCCTGCACGATTTCCATCAGACCGTTTGAGAAATTATCAGGCCTCTCCCTCACCCAGAAAAACATTCACTATATATCAGGTCCTCCTTGCTAGAACCTGCATGTGTGGCACAGGCTGGGCTTCCCCAAGAGTCTTATCCCACAAATT
Organism: Spermophilus citellus; assembly: GCF_964194105.1. Lineage (NCBI taxonomy): Eukaryota > Metazoa > Chordata > Mammalia > Rodentia > Sciuridae > Spermophilus > Spermophilus citellus. The sequence goes on along the minus strand of NC_138190.1, from coordinate 148,386,981 downwards.
TATGTGTGGTTCAATGGCAGGTTCATGCCCAGACCATATGAGCATGAGGGACATTTGGCCTTGTAGACAGAGGGTCACAGCGGTAGCCAGTCAGTTGATCTGTTTGGTTTGGCTCCAAGCATCCACCAAAGAGTTTATTAACTCACCACCCCCCCAGCTTTGGCAGATAGAAAATACAGCTGTCAGAAACATCTTAAACATGGAGTTATTGGTTTGGATATTTTACTGCCTTCTCAGAGTTGACAAGCACAAATGCAGAAATACTTATCATTCTTGGTACATACACCAAAACGAGGAAGTGATTGGTGTCAGTTTACACTGCCAAGAAATGAAGAAATGGGAGGGGCATACTAAAGAAGCCCCCAGACTCTACCACTCCAGTGTGCATTCCCAGGTTACAGAAGAGAAGTGAAATTTGCAAGCCAGAACTGAAATCTGGCTGTGTGGCCGAAGAATTATGGGTGTATACATTTGATGAAGTACAGTTTTTTTTAAACCCTGTTTTAGTTGGTATCATTGGATAAACATCCTTTTCAATGATAAAAATTCAAGTCATTTCTGGCCCTTTTCCTGGAAAAGCTGTGAGGTTACAGGAACAGCCATAAGAGGCCCTTTTCTGGGCATGGAGCCCAGAACTCTAAAGAACATCTGGCTGGCTTGATACATAGAAGCCAGCTCTGCATGCATGTATTTGTGTGTATGTGTTTCTCTTGTGCTGACTCATGGCATTGAAGCCTTTCTGGAAACACCCCCACACTTCTGGCCATCCACCCCTTGAGCTCCTCCTTGATTCAAATGTTAGATCAAGAGGAAGAAGGAAAACAAATTGAAGAGCTGCTCTTAGAAATTTCTGTGTTCCACCTCTTTAAGAGGAGAGACTAGTCCCAAGTCTGACTCAGTTCACTGAAAGTAACTCTCTTCTTAAAGCATCTACATTCTTCTAGCCTTTGGATAAAACTGGAAGAAGAGTGCACTCAAATTTTTGGTTCTGAAAACTGGAAGTAAAACAGAAAGATGGCAAGCCTGAGGATCAACACTCAAACAGACCCTGAAATTGAGCTTTTTGTGAAGGTAAGTTTTTTAGCTATAATAACAGCATACAGAATGTATTATTGACATAGTGCCTAAGGTTCTAAAAACAAGCTCAATATTTGGGCTAGAGATGGAAAAGAACTTTGTAATTTTTTCCTACTCTTAGTTTTAGAAGAATGCCTGGATATTTGGCTGTTCTTAGATGACAACCAAAAATAGATCTTATCTTAAAAACAGAAGATGATATGGTGGAAAGAGCACTAGACTAGTTGGTAGTCAGAGTAACTAAATTCTATTTTCAGCAGATTCCTATGTAATCTTCAGAAAAATATCTCTTCCTGAAGACCTTTTTTTCCTACATCTATATGATGAAGGAACCTGACAAAATGATCCTGAAGGGCTTTCCAGCTCTCAGAATCTGGATTTTATGAGATAGGTTTTGGAAGGTTCAAATGAGTGGAAGAAAGGACCAAGAACGACTTGAGAACGCAATTTCCACACAACCCAGAGAAAACTTTCTAAAATTCTTTCACAATGGGAAAACATCATAGCAGAGTCACATAGACACTGTGGAAGAAAAAAGACAGTAGTCTGTGTGCCTGTTATGTGAAGAGCATGAGGAGGGTTCATTTTAGAATCCTGTACTTCCTCTTTTTGGTCAGCCTTGGAGGTTTTGAAAAATATGTCTTAACTTTTCTTAAAATTACTTTGGAAAACCCCTAAAGCAGGAAAAAGAAACATGCATTTCCAAATTATTCATCAAGCAAAAACATTTTTATATGGGTTATTCCAAGTAGAAATGAAATATTTTCCTAAATCTTCAAGTACATTAACTGTTTAGTTTTACAATTTGTTTTTATTGAGTATTGGAAGTATTCAGAGTAATAATAATATAATAATAACAACAACTTGGTCCTTTTCTAAATACTTCCAAATATTTTATGTATGTTACCTCATTTATCCTAAAATCAAGTTAGGAGGTAGGTTGCTATTAATAGTAGTAATTATACAGTACCATCAGTAAGTAGTAATAATAGTAGTTACTACTTTATTAAAAGTTTTGTTATTACAATGTTGTAATAATATTGTACCTCCCATTGTAAGTAAAGTAAAACATTAAATTTTAAGTAACTTGTTTCTAAAACTATACACCCTGTTTATGACTTTACAAAGACATAAAATAAGGTATCCTTATCAGATGTTAAGTTAAACACCTGTTGGCCAAAGTAGTTTTTTTAAAAGTATTTGAGGTTATTTCTCAATTGATCACATATATACAATAAGGACATTATCAACCTGTCTTTTCAAAGACCAGTGAATTCCTACACAGCAAAGTCATATAAATAAGTTTTTGCTGGGCTATGGGGCATAAGAGTTACTTTTTGTATCTCTGGATTGTAGCAAAACATGTGACTATTCAGGCAGGATAAAAATTAGCCTTGGTTTTCCAACTAGCCTTTTACATCTACCAATTCCAAACAAGAGGTAATGTTTCTTCATAGGGCAACTAAATTGTTCCTTTAGTCTAACCTGTTTATTCATTCAATTAAGTCATATTTCTCAAATCAGCTGTTAGCATTGATCTGCATTTAATCCTCATAGACTTCCTATATTTTAGTGATAATCTGGAGAGGAGAGGTTAGCAAATCATACACTGCATTAAATAACAACGACTTACATTTAAACTAACCTATCATTTATTGAGTACTTTCTGTATGGGAAGCAATATGCTAAGTGCTTTATTACTAACCCCATTTTATGGATACATAAATGTACAGAAAGTCAAGCAATATATAGTAACTTTGTCCAAGGTTACCTAACTAGTGAATAAAAAAGTTAGAATTCTAACCCTTTAAAATAGTATGTATGATCTTATTCAGTTATTTTCAATTATGTGAATACTTTAGTTAAAAACTTCCAGAATTTCACCAAATGGAATTCTTTAGGTGTCATTTATCTAATGGCATTGAAACATATTACAGATTTTCTGGAAGAAATTTGAGCTATATGTGGTCCAGGTTTTTTGTTTTGCTTTGCTTGAAGATGTGGTCCTCAGATCTTGTACATATAAGAATATACCACCGTGAATCTAAATGTTGTTTATACCCACAAGATTGGGATCCTAATTAGAATAAGATATGCATACTCATGTTTGTATAAATATGTTGGAATAGTCTCTGTTGTCATGTATAAATAAAATGAACAAATAAAAAAATTTTTAAAAGATCTCTAGAAATTTCATGGAAAATGCTGAGAGGGGACATAAGAATCAAGAAGGGAAAAATGCTAAATTTTAAAAATATTGTTCAATATTTATCAATGGTAAAATTTAAATGAATCTATGATTTCCAATGCAGCTATCTCTGGCTATGGTTTTAAAAACTCTACCATGACTTCTTCCCCTTCTGCTGATGGGATTCTTAGAAGAGATTAAGACTTTCCTGTCACAATTAAGAATCTATATCATACAATGTTTATATTCCATGTAGTCAATGAAAACTTTGTCCTTCAACTCTGAATGATATGTACAAGCTTTATATCCAGGAACTAAGAACAGTGAATTTTATAATCCATATTTTATTTTCTCTAAATGCATAGCCCATCATGTTGGTTTGTTGTCAATTGTTAAATGAATGTTTGCACTCTCTACCAAACACTCTAAAATTAGGGTTTTGTGATCTGTACAGAAAATTGTGGAATGAAATCTTTGGGTAAAGATTGTGAATGTAATTCTTTTGTCAAAAACATTGTTTAATGTGTTTAAAAAACAAGGAAGAGATTATACTCTTCCCTGAATATTCAGACCATTTTCAAACTCTCTTAAAACTATTATAAAAATTGATTGAATTAAAAATCCAAGAAAACTATTAGGCAGGAGAAAGCAGTGTTTAATAGTGTGGGTTCTAGAGGTGACAGTCCTGGGTTTGCTGAGTGAGAAGAATATGTTATCAACTCTTGACTAGATAAGTGTACTGAAGAAAGTCAGTCTCTGAGCCTCACCATCCTCACTGCTAAAAGAAGAGTAATGACACAATCCACCTTGAAGGATCATCCTCATGAAAATTAAATACAACAATGATGAAAATCACAGTAGTCAGTTACATAGTAAATGTCAATAAATGTTGGCTATTGTTGCTATTATTATTTTTCTAGTTTAGAAACTTAGGTCACAAACACAGATAAATAGTTGTTTTACAAAGGTTCACATGCTGTCTTTGAGCTAAAGACATTTAAAGAGGTAAGTACTTGGTCAGTTAAACTAGGGAATTTTTATCTTCAAATTTTATGTGATGGCACTTTAAATCAGGATAACATAAACAACAACAACAAAAAAAAAACTTGAGTTTTCCTGTGAAACTTTGTTGCATTTCCCCCCACACATCAGTGTTTTGACTGTCCTTTTGCTAAAGGAGAGCCACCCTTCCTGCCATATCTATTATCAGACTTTATTCCTCTTCCTGCCTCCCACCCTTAATCATGTTTCCACTCACTAAGCCAAATTCTGATTGTATCCTTTCTCTAACTTTTGTTAAAAAAGAAATGCAGTTGGCAAGGTTGGTTGCCTCTTCCCATATCTGTTCACTCCCTGACATCAGAAGTGAATCACAATAAATATCATTTCCTCAGTCATGCCTGCTGCTGAGGAAAAGGAAAATTTGCCAAAACCCCGAAATTATCCCCAGGGTTCCTGGGACCTTAATATTTCTACAAATAACAGATCACAGAATCTTTAAGACAAAGTGACTTTTATATTCTTCTACAGGCTACACCCTAGTAGCTAAGCAAGACAAAACAGAAAAAAAAATGGGTCTAACATATAAGAGATTCCGATAACCAGAAGTTCAAGATCAGGGTACAAACATGATCAGGTTTAGGTAAGGGCTATCTTTCTGGTTTGTAAATGGTCATCTTCTAAGTGTGTCCTCACATGATAGAGAGCAACTTTCATCTCTTCTTAATAAGGACACTAATCTCAACATTAAGTCCCAACCCTCAGAACTCAACTAACTATAATCACCCCCATCTCCAAATAATGATCACATTAGGGGTTAAGGCTTCAACATATTGATTTGAAGGCAGGACACAGTACAATCCATAGCAGATGGCAGTGCCATTCAAAGAATTAGAAGCCCTAAAGAAAGAGTAGGTTTCGGTATGGAGTGAAGAAAATGGATTGAAATTCAGTTTGAGATATGTTGAAACTGGAGTGTCTCAAAAACCTAGGTCTCTCATGAGAAGACTACATCAGCTGTAGCCCTCTGAAATGGCTTACATTTGTTCCTCATTCCTCTTACTTTTGCCCTTGAGGTATCCCCATTTCTGTTTCCAGATAATATACAGAGAAATCTCTAGTCTCAAAACATCAAACTAACCACCCACTGTCCCTCATAATTTGTAGTTTTTCAATCTCCACATCACTCTCCCTTATTTCCTGAACATCATTGTCACTCTTTCCAATACTGCTTCTATCATAATTCTTGGTGATTTTGATATCTATCCAGATAAAACAACACTGACTTCTCAGATCCTTGACTTCATCATCTCTCAGACAGTCCTTTCCCATGGTCATACCATTACCTTTGTCATTGCAATGTGTGCAATCCCCAAATAACATCATTATTTGAATTTTTGTTCTGTTCCTTTTCAGCTTTGCTATTTTAACATAGTTTATCAAATTGTAATTTACATAAAATGCACTCATTTTTAGTATACAATTCAATGAATTTAACATATATGTACATATATACATGTAACCACTATTCCAATCAAAATATAGAACATTGTCATCACCTCAGAAAGTTCTTTTTAAGCTTTTTGCAGTCAGTCCTTCTCACCCCACTCCATAACACCACCCACCTACAATCAACCACTGATCTGCTTTCTATCAAGATAGATTGGCTTGCCATGTTTTACAATTTTTCTATAGGTGGAATCATATCGTAGTATGTATTCTTCCTGCATGGCTTCTTTGACTTAGCATAATAATTTTGGGATTCTCCCATGTTTTGTTCATCAGTAGCTCATTCCATTTTATTGCTAAAGTATTCTATTGTATGTATTTGCCATCATTTGTTCATCCATTCACACATCAAAGAACATTTGTATTATTGCCAGGTTTTGGATATTGTGAATAAAGTTGCTATAAACATTCATGTACTAGTCATTCTATACATATATGCTTTTATTTCTATTCAGTTAATACCTAGAATTGGAATTGCTGGGTCATACAATAGACATGTTTAACTTTGACAAATGTTTATAAAGCAGTTAGACCATTTTATACTCCAAACAGCAGTATATGAGAATTCTGGTTGCTCCGTATCCCTGCCAAAACTTGGTATGATCAATCTTTTCCATTTTAGTTATTCTAATGTGTTCATAGTGGTGATTTTAATTTACATTTCCCTCATGAACTAGTGATGTTAAAAATCTTTTTGCATCTTTATTTATTATCTGTGTATATTCCTTTGTAAAGTGTCTAAATCTCTTGCCCATTTTTAAAGTCAGGTAGTTTGTTATTGAGTGTTATGAGTTTTTCATTCATATTTTATTTCAATGCAAAATGTTTTTCATTGTTAGGAAAATCATTTTCCTAACAATTCTTTTGAAGATTTTATCTTTGATGTATTATTAAATTTTGTCTTCTCTCACTCACTCACTGAATCACAGTCACATTGACCTTCTTTCAGTTCCTTATACATGTCATATGCAAGACTACTGCAAGACCTTTGCATATGCTATTTCCTCTGTTTAAAATGCCTTCTCCATGACTATTTACATAGTTAATTCATTTTTAAAAAATATTTTTAGTTGTAGATGGACACAATATCTTTATTTTATTTATTTTTATGTGGTGCTGAGAATTGAACCCAGTGCCTCACATGTGCTAGGCAAGTGCTCTACCATTGAGCCACAACCCAAGCCCCTATGTAGTTAATTCTTATTCCTCCTTCTTAAAATTTATTTTTTAGTTTTAGGTGGATACAATATCTTTATTTTATTTTTATGTGGCTACCCAGGGCCTCACACATGCTAGGTGAGTGCTCTACCACTTGAGCCACAACCCCAGCCCTCTTATTCCTCCTTTTAACTCAATTTAAATGCCACTTCCTCAATAATGACCTTCCTTAATGGATTTCACATAGTTTTCTCTGGGTTATTCTGTTACACACTCATAAAATGCACTTCCTTATTTCACAGAACTTATCTCTATTTAAAACTGAGAGTTAATTTGGGGGAATATTTACATTTTAATATCTAGTTCATATATATATATATATATATATATATATATATATATATATACACACACACACACACACACACATTATATATACACATAGTCTAGTATATGTTAAATATAATTATTTGTTAAGTGAGTACATATTGGGTAAGTAAATGAATAGTCGAATGAATGAGAGTGAATAAAAGTTCTACAGATTTAACTCAATATGTACAAAATTTTAAAGCAGAAAAATGGTTGCTATATCAATCCATTGGATAAAATGGTGGGTTTTTTAATTGAATGGTATGAGGAAACTATTAACTATTTGTAAAAAAAAATTAAAAATACTAAAGTAGGATTCCCAATACACCTCTCAATCCAAAATACATTACAAATAGATGAAACAAATGCAAAAAAAAATGAAACCATAAAAATACTAGAAGAAAACATGACAGTAGCTCTTTTTTGTTGTTGTTTGTTTGTACCAGGGATTGAATTAAGGAGCACTGAACCACATCCCCAGCCCTATTTTGTATTTTATTTAGAGACAGGGTCTCACTGAGTTGCTTAGCATCTCACTTTTGCTGAGGCTGGCTTTGAACTTGTGATCCTCCCGTCTCAGGCTTCTGAGCCACTGGGATCACAAGCATACACCACCGTGCCCGTGACAGAAGCTCTTTATAGTAAAATACAATAAGAAATAAATAGGTGGGTTTTTGTTTTGTTCTGTTTTGTTTTTAAGAGTGGAAAGTAGAGGCTTTATTAAAGGATAGTAGAAAAGACTTCTCCCAGAGGAAGAAGGGGACCCAAGAGGTGGAATCCATGGAAGTGCGGTTGTCTTCCCTTTTTATAGTTCTTTCAGTGATGGAATGTAGGTGGGAAGGCCTGAAGGGTGGGGCACAGGTGGGGCAAAGAAGTAATCTTCATTAACATTTCTTTGGGATGGACTCTGGGCCTTGGGCTTTTCCCAGACTTCATTAACATTCCAAGAGTTGTTCTGCTTTTCCCGGAATTCATTCTTAACATGGCCTCCATTTTAGATCTCACTCTACATTAGACCCGATTTACCTAACTACACTGACTACCTAACTTTAAATCTGGCTTCACTAGGACCACACTTGGATAAGCAAAGTGTTGTCTGAAGTCCTCCTGGGGGAAAAAGGTATGTAACACTCATATGAAACCTGTCCTCAGTATCAGATGGAAAAAGTCCTTATACAGGCTTCCTAGCCAAGAGATATCATGGAGCTAGTTTCCCACATAAACTGTGTACACAGAGAATAAATGTTTTCAAACACATTCTTATAAAAACAATAACAACTATGAATCATCGAAATTCAACTTAAGGATGTCTCACTTGAAAAAAATTATAAGTGGACCTACAAACTTTCAGAAATAGGACAAAGAAACAAAAATAACCCATATTTCATAAATTTTGCTTGTGTTATCTGAACAACTTAACCTCCAACACATTAACTGCCCGCCATGTGCACTCCATGGAAAAGTACCAAGAAGTTTGTTTCCCTCAAACCCTTTTCAAAAAAATTGTACTCATATTTGTGAACACTGGTCTTCCATTTGTTTTACATGAGGAGAAAGATCTCTGCAGGAATCTTCTGAATAAAGAATTCTAGTTTAGCAGAGCGCAGCCCGTACACCTGGATGGTGGGCAGCCTCAGAGCAGCGTCGGCAGCAGCTTCAACCCAAGCTCCCCCAAGCCCTCCTAGAGCCCCTGAGCTGCCCGGAACCCCTGCCCCGGCCCGATCACGCTCGGCCAGCCTGGCCCCAACCCTGTTGCCAGGCCCGGCCATGGCCGCTCCTTCCTGGAGGCCCCCGCCCTGAGCCTTCCTCTTCCCAGGGCGACCCCCCTGCTTCTGCATGCCACCCGCCACCAAACCCATAAATAGGTGTTTGTAATCTTGATATATATACAGACTCTATAGAGGAGAAGAATGATATATATTATGTAAATTTTTTTAACCAGGGATTGAACCCATGGGCATTTAACCAGTGAGCCACATCTTCAGCTCTTTTTATTTTTTGAGACAGGGACTCTCTAAGTTGCTTGGAGCCATGCAAAGTTATTGAGGCTGACTTTGAATTTGTGATCCAACTTAGCCTCCTGAGCCACTTGGATTATAAATTTAATTTTTAAATAACATGTTTTTAAAATTACATGTAACATGCATCACAAAGAGTTAATGTCTTTAATATACAAATAATTTTCCAACTCAGGGAAAATTTATCCCCTTGATAGAAAAATGGAAAACTGTCATGAACAATCAATCCACAAAAAAGTCAAATGGCCAATGTACAAATGGAAAGATACTTTTCAGGAAGAAAATTTGGCAGGGTATATCAAAATATAAAATGTGTGTACTTCTACCCAGCATTCTTATTTTAAAGATTAAGCCTAAAGACACAATCTCAGATGTAAGACAAGTTATATGTTCAAGAATGTATGTTGCTAAAGTCTTTAGGAAAATTTTTGTAATATTCTAAATGTCTATCAACAAAATATGGTTATATAAATTCTTGTAATATAAAAAGTTTATCATTTATTCATCACACTTACAATTTTATATATAATGAGATTATTTGATTCATTATCTCTCTTAGCTCACAGATAGTAGAATCCATGATGTTAAAGAATTCTAACTTTTTTTCAGCAACTAGTTAATTTACCAGTAACCACTCAATACATACTTGTTGAACAAACAAATGAATGAACTGAGGCTTTTTTTTTTTAATCTTAATAGGCTGGAAGTGATGGGGAGAGTATTGGAAACTGTCCATTTTGCCAACGCCTCTTCATGATTCTCTGGCTTAAAGGAGTTAAATTTAATGTGACTACTGTTGATATGACCAGGTAAGAGAAATCAGGACATGTTAAATTCTGGAGATTGAAATTGGTAGACACTTGTGTAATTGTGTTTTTATAATGTGTACTTTATATAGAGACCTAACTCTACTTATTTTAAATAATCACAGAAAGCCTGAAGAGTTGAAGCACTTAGCCCCAGGTACCAATCCTCCCTTCTTGATATATAACAAGGAGTTGAAAACGGACTTTATTAAAATCGAAGAGTTTCTAGAGCAAACATTGGCTCCTCCAAGGTACAACATTTTATAGGATATTGTTATATTATTATATAATACATAATCTATTCAATTGGCATATCTATTATGAGGATTATTGCTAATTTAAAAGTGCTTTGGGATTTCTGGGCCTACATGTCAAATAAGACACAGTTATAAACCTCCCTCCAACTTCAAATACATGAAGATGAGAAATACATTATTTTAAATTATTTTTAAATGTGTAACATACTTTAAAACAAGAAAGTAAATTCTCTGTGGTCTTAAGATAGAGAAAACATATGTGAGTAGAAATTAGGGGGTAAAATATTACCTGATGTCTTAAAATAACATTTATTATCTTACAGTTTTCCTTGGTCAGCAGGCTGGGCATGACCCACAGGGTTCTCTGCTCAGGGTCTCACAAAACTGCAATTAAGTTATTGGTCAGGGATACAGTTATCATCTGGGGCCCAGGGTCCCCTTCCATGTTCCTCCATTTTTTGGTCAAATTTAATTTTTTACAGCTAATATATGGTAGGTCTTGGATTACTAGTTCACTGTTGGTTGGAGTAAGCTTTCAGATCCTAGAGGCTACCCGGTTGCATTGGCAGTTCACAACATGACTGTTTACTCTCTTCCTCTGAAACCAGCAAAATAAATATTTTTCTAATATTTCTCCCTTTTAAAGGCTTACATGGTTAAGTCATGCCCACCCAAGATAATCTCCGATTTGATTAACACCAAGTCAGCTGATTATCTACCTAATTATAAATGTGATATCCTATCATGTTCAAAGTGCTCATCCATGATGAAGGGTAGGGCGTTTTGCAAGGCATGTATGTATACCAGGAGATGGGAATCTTTGAGGCCATTTTAGAATTCTGTCTACTGTAGCTGTCTAGAACCAGGAACCAAGTAAGACACAATTTCCATTTTTGCTTTTTTTTTTTTTTGCTACATGAATTATCTTACTTATTTTATATTCATGAAGTTTTTCATTGTCTTTTTTTATTCCAGATGCCTGGAGGGATGTCTATATCTTTGGATTTGATTTCTGATTCTCTAAAGTAAATTAGATAACCCTATTTTGACTAAACTTATACTACTATAATTTTTTTTACTTAGAGTTTGCTTAGTATATAATATTCTGGACTTTTATTTTCAGTCTTCCTAAAACACCTTTTAAAATCTTTGTCTTTCATGCCTAGCATATAGCAACATAGAACTGTGGTGGGGGACAGAGAAACCAGCAGGATGTGCAGACTTTTTGAGGTCCTTAAGCACAAAACCACTTTGCTCAACACAACATTTGCCAGATTCTGAAGCTGCTCAGGTTGAATGGAAAAAAAAGACTAAAGAGAAAAACTTTGAAATGAACAAGTCCCCTGAGACAAAAATTTGATTTTGGTACCTTCCAGCATGAGTATTCCCTGAAGTATATTCTAGGCAATCATATAAAAAATCCTAGAGGAAGAGGACCAGATATAAACCCATTTTTTCTAGGGCCCTAACACAACCTTGACTCACTATCTGTGATTCAGTTAGCATTATCAGCCACCACTCTTCCTGGAAAATGACTAGGTGCACCCCCTCTAGAAAAGGATAATTTTGAGCCATTAAAATTTTATGCACATCTATCAATCAGTCAATAAAAATTACTGGAAATAACAAGTGAGTCTTTTAAAGAATAGAGTTCTTAAATTTTTTACAAAGTCTAGTTCATTAAATTTTTTTTTAAAGAGAGAGTGAGAGAGGGGAGAGAGAGAGAGAGAGAGAGAGAGAGAGAGAGAGAGAATTTTTTAATATTTATTTTTTAGTTCTTGGCGGACACAACATCTTTGTTGGTATGTGGTGCTGAGGATCCAACCCGGGCCGCACGCATGCCAGGCGAGCATGCTACCACTTGAGCCACATCCCCAGCCCCAATTTTTTTTTTCTTTTATGATTTATGCTTTTTATGCCTTATCTAACAAAGTTTTGTTTACTTCCAGATCACAAAGACTTTCTCCTATTTTTTTTTCTAGAAGTTTTATGTTTGTCTATTATATTTAAGTCCATGATCCATTTTGGACTTAATTCTTATATAAGGTGTAAGATTTACATTGAGGTTATTTTTTTTTCCTATGGAGGTGCAATATATGCAGCCCCATTAGCTGAAAAGATTATTTATCCTATTAAATTACCTTAACAATTTTGGTCAATAACACACTGTTTTGGTAAACTATAACTTTATAGTAAGACTAAGATATGTAGTACAATTCTTTCAACTTTCTTCATTTGCAAGAATGATGCTTAGTCTATGTCTTTCCATTCCCATATGAACTTTTAGATTCAGATTGTTAATTTCTACCAAATTTCAAAATTTTAATTTGTATTTTATTAAATCTATAGATCAATGTATGAATAATTTATTTTAATAATACTGAGTGCTTTGATTCATGAATATAGTATATATCAATTTAAACCTTCTTTAATATGAGTCAGCATTGTTTATAGTTTCAGAGTACAAATCTTTCACATGTCTAGTTAATTAAGTTTCATTACTTGGATTGCTTTTTAATTTTTTTTTTTAGTTATTGATGGACCTTTATTTATTCATTTATTTATATGTGGTGCTGAGAATTGAACCCAGTGCCTCACACATGCTAGGCAAACTCTACCACTGAGCCACAACCCCAGCGCATAAATTTATTTTTCAATATTTGGGATTGATCCCAAAGCCTTGTACATGGTAGGCAAGTGCTCTACCACTGAGCTACAACTCCAGACCCCTGTTTGGTAGTTTAAAAAAAAAATCATTTGAAATTTTCCATCTGTTCTTTATTAGAATATTGGAATAATATTTTTAATTTTATTTTTATCTTTATTGGTAGATAATAATTGTATATATTTATGGGATACAAAGTGATACTTCAGTGAATTTTACATTCTGGAATAATTGAACCAGAGTAATTAGCACATACATCACTTCAAGTATTTATCATTTCTTTATAGTGAGGACATTTAAAATCCTTACTTAGCTATTTTGAAATATACAATATATTATTATGTACTATAGTCACCTCACCACACAATAGCACACCCAAATTTAATCCTCTTATCCACTAGAACCCATTGACTAATGTCTCCCTTTTCCCTATCCACCCAACAGCCTCTGTTAACCACCATTCTATTTTCTGCTTCTGAGTTTGACTTTGTTAGATTCCACATATAAGTGAGACCCTATGTGATGTGTAACTCTGCCCAACTTATTTCACTTAACACAATGTCCTCTAGCTTTGTCAATATTGTCACAAATGACAGAATTTCTCATTTCTTAAAGGCTGAATAAATCCACTATGTGTATATGCCATATATTTTATAGTTTTAAAAGAATTTATTAATGGGCTGGGGATGTGGCTCAAGTGGTAGCGCGCTCGCCTGGCATGCGTGCGGCCCAGGTTCGAACCTCAGTACCACATACCAACAAAGATGTTGTGTCCGCCAAAAACTAAAAAATAAAAATAAAAATAAAAAAAAGAATTTATTAAACTGCTATAGCAGGATACATTTTAAAAATAAAAGTACAAAATATTTCTGGAAAGGATTGTCACCAGAAATGTTATCAACCAGTTTATTTTCCCTCTCAGTCCTCTGATTTTCTTATAACATGCATGTTTTTAAAACTTAAGCAAATTCTATTTGCATTCCCCTTTCCACTAATTTTACCAAACAGTCTATCAGCTAGAATCTTGAGCAACTGCTGACAGTAATCTAATTTCCTGGGTTCTATTTCATACTATCCCAAGCTTCTACTACAGTAGAAGTAATTACTTTTTGTTAAATTTCTAACAAAAATATTCTTGTTAAATGTTAGTAAAGGTTGGCAATTTTCATTAAAGGCATTTCCTATTAACCATGGTTAAAATGGGACCTTAGATAAACCTGATTTTAGATGAAAACTATGAAAAAAAAACAACTTACAATTAGGTCTTTATGTAAGAAATACTCTATGCAGCATGAGACAAACCATAGCTCTTACCTTTCAATTCCTGGCTTAACAAGAAATAGCAAATTTATTTTGGGGAGGGATGTGTACCAGGGATTGAACTCAGGGACACTCAACCACTGAGCCATATCCCAACCCTATTTTGTATTTTATTTAGAGACAGGGTCTCACTGAGTTGCTTAGTACCTCATGGTTGCTGAGGCTGGATTTGAACTCACAATCCTCCTGCCTCAGCCTCCTGGGCCACTAGGATTACAGGTATGTGCCACCACACCCAGTGCAAATTCATTTTTAAAAGGGTATATGTATACATTTTTAGTTTGATGATTCCATTTGCAATAAGAATCAATTCAGATTTTAATTACCATGGAACTTTGACAATTCTAGCAATTGCAAAGCTGAATTTTATCTAACTAAAAGCAAATAACATTCTAAGATTTCATATGTTTAACCTGTTAAAAATTCAATTAAGGGTTTGTGGCTTAGTGGTAGAGTGTTCACCTAGTACATGCAAGGCCCTGGGTTCAATCCTCAGCACCACATAAAAATAAATAAAATAAAGGTATTGTGTTCAACTACAACTAAAAAATAATTTTTAAATATTTTAATTAAATATTTCAATCAAGGGCATACTATCTAAAACTAGTATTGTTATCTAGTCATGAGTTTCTCATTACATTTTGCAGCCCCTAAATGTTCAGAATAAATGTAACATTCACATAATACTACAATCCATAAAAAGAGTATGTTCTTTTCCTGGGTTTGCCATATTTTTTATATCCATGAAAATGTTGATGGACATTTTGGTTGTTTCCATAGCTGGATATTGTGAACAATGCTACAATGAAGATGGAAGTGCAGATATATCTTTAGCAAAATGATTTCATTTCTTTGGGTATATATCTAATAGTGTGATTGCTTTAATCCATGGGTTGTTTATAAGCACGGTTTTGATAGCAGCCAAAAACCTAAAAGGTGTGGTTTTAATTTTCATTTCTCCAATGATTAATGATAGTGAAGTATTAGAGTTCCCTACTATTATTATGTTGCAGTCTATATCTCCCACCAGATAATATTTGATTTATATATTTAGACACTCTTAACATTCGATGCATGCTATAGTTTGAATATAGATTTTCCCCCAAAGATTCATGGGCTAGATCCTTGGTCCCCAATTTGGTATTGTTCAAGTGGTGGAACTTTTAAGAGGTGGTGCCTAGTGGAAGGTAATTAGATCACAGGGGCACCACACTTGGAAGGAATCAATACAGGTCTCATGGAACTGGATTACTTCCCCCCAGAGTGGGTTGTCATAAGGAAACCTGAACTATCCAAATTTCTCTTCTGTATGTGGTGATTTTCTCTCCCATATACACTCCTACTATTGTGATACCTTCTTTCATGAGGTCTTCTCCAGAGCTGAGCAGATGCCAGTGCCATGGAACCTCTATAAGTGTAAGCTAAATAAACGATTTTTTTCTTTATAAAATACCTAGATTTGGGTATTTTGCTATAGCAACACAAAATGGACTAAGGCAACGCATATATACTTATAATTGTTAAATATTCTTGATGAATATTTGACATCTCTATGTAATCACCATCTTTGTTTCCTTTAACAGTTTTGCCTTAAATTCTGTTTTACCTCATGTGAGTATAACTATGGCTATTCTCTTTTGTTTCCATTTGCATGAAATATCATTTTCTTTTTTTATTTATTTTTTTTGAGAGAGAGAGAATTTTAATATTTATTTTTTTAGTTTTTGGCAGACACAACATCTTTGTTTGTATGTGGTGCTGAGGATCGAACCCAGGCCGCATGCATGCCAGGCGAGCGCACTACCGCTTAAGCCACATCCCCAGCCTGAAATATCTTTTTCTATCTCTTTGTTTTCAGTCTATGCATGCTAAAGGTAAAGTGAGCTTCTTGTAAGGAGCATATATGTGATTCTTGTTTTTAAGTCCACTCGCCACTCTATGCTTTTTGATTGCAGAATTTAATCAATAGACATTTTGGTTGTTTAGTTTGAATTTAATCAATTTGCATTCAAGGTACTTATTGATATGTAGGGATTTACAACTGCCATTTTGTTAATTGTTTTCTGGTTGTTTTGTAACTCCTTTGATCCTCTCTGTCTTGCTGTCTTCCTTTGTGATTAGATAATTTTATCTAGTGGTATGCTTTTTTTACTTTTTTAAAAATATCTACCATAGGTTTTCACTTTGTGGTTTTCTTGAGGCTTACATAAAACATATTACAGTTATTAGCAGACTATTTAAGCTCTTAACAACTTAACTTCAATCTCATACAAAAATTTTAAATTTTTGTCCTTGCCTCGTGCATTTTGTGTTTGATATTAAAATTTATATATTGTATATTAGCTATCCCTCAATGAACTATTACAGCTATAATTAATTGAATAATTTTTTCTTTACCTTCATACTAACTACATAAATAACTTATATAACACCTTTACATTGTTAGAGTTCTATGGATTTGATTATGTACTAGCTTTTCTACTTTATAAACAACAGAGGTTTCCTTAGCTTATAGTTCTAGAGGCTAAAAAGTCCAAGTGGCACCATTATCTGATCAGCAGCTGGTGAAGACCTTATTGCTGGGAGATCAGGGAGAAGGCATGAAATGGCAAGACAAAGTAGATACTCAGGTATCTTCTTATCTTCTAATATAACCATAGTCCTGTTGGACTAGGGTCCTACCTTATGACCCAATTTAACATTAATTGCCTCCCAAAAGTCCCACCTCCAAATGCCATGGTTGGATCAAGTTTCTACCCATTGTAATACCTCATAATGGGATTAAATTTCAACCTGAGTTTAGTGGGAACATGGAAACCATAGCAAACTCCCTCAACTTTTATTTTTCTGGGAAAGTCGTGATCTCTTCTTCATTTCTGAAGGGTACATTTTCTGACTATTTTTCATTGGTAGGGTTTTTTGTTTGTATTCTATTTTTGTTTGTTTGTTTTTGTTTTGCTTTCAGCACTTTGGATGTATCATTCTGTTCTCTCTGGTTTGCTGAGAATCCTGTTTACAGTTAGTTACATTTGAGTTCCCTTGTATGTGGCATGTTACTTTTCTCTTGCTGCTTTCAGAATCCTCTCTTCATCTTTGATTTTTGACAGTTTCATTATATGTCTTGATGTAATCTTCTTTGGATTTAATCTAATTGGACATTTTTAATAATCTTATACCTGGATATTTATCTTCCCCTGGATTCAGTCATTATATTGTTTTTTTTTAACATTTTTTTTTCTTGGACATGTTATCTTTCTTTACTGCTTTTCAGAGTGGTTGTGCTAATTTGCAGTCCCACTGACAATGTATCAGTGTATCTTTCCCTCTCAATTTCTGCCAGCATTTATTATTCTTTTTTTAAATATCTTTATTTTGTTTATTTATTTATTTTTTTATGTGGTGCTAAGGATCAAACCCAGAGTCTCACATGTGTGAGGCGAGCGCTCTACCGCTGAGCCACACCACAGCCCCAACATTTATTATTCTTGTTCTTGCTAACAGCCATTCAAACTGGAGTGAGATGGAATCTTAGTGTAGTTTTGATTTGCATTTTCCTGGTTGCTAGAGATGTTGAACATTTTTTTTCATATATTTTTTACCATATGTTTCTTTTGAAATGTCTATTTAGTTCTTTAGCTTACTTATTGATTTGGGTTATTTGTGTATTTGTGTTGAGTTTTCTGAGTTCTTTTTATATCCTGGATATTGGTCCCCTGTTAGAGGAGGAGCTGGCAAAGATTTTCTCCCATTCTGTAGGCTCTTTCTTCACTCTCTTAATCCTTTCTTTTGATGTACAGAGGCTTTTTAATTTTATGGCATCCAACTTATTGAGTGTTGGTTTTATTTAGGGTCTTGTTAAGGAAATTGGTGCCTGTACCTATATGATGGAGTGTGAACGCTATGTTTTCTTCAAGCACTTGTAAGGTTTCTGGTATAATTCCAAGTCTGATCCAATTTAATTTGAAATTTGTGCAGAGTAAGAGATAGGAATCTATTTTCATTTTTCTACATATGCATACCCAGTTTTCCCAGCACCATTTGTGTAAAAGGCTCTTTTCTCCAACATATATTTTTGGTACTTTTGTCAAGTATCAGTTGACTCTATCTCTGTGGGTTTGTTTCTATGTCTTCTATTCTATTTCACTGTACTTCATGTCTGTTATTGTGCCAGTACCATGCTGGTTTTTTTTTAATTGGTTGTTCACAACATTACAAAGCTCTTGACATATCATATTTCATACATTAGATTGAAGTGGGTTATGAACCCCCAATTTTACCCCAAATGCAGATTGCAGAATCACGTCGGTTACACATCCACAATTTTACATAATGCCCTATTAGTAATTGTTGTATTCTGCTACCTTTCCTATCCCCTACTATCCCCCCTCCCCTCCCCTCCCATCTTCTCTCTCTACCCCATCTACTGTAATTCATTTCTCTCCTTGTTTATTTTCCCATTCCCCTCACAACCTCTTATATGTAATTTTGTATAGCAATGAGGGTCTCCCTTCATTTCCATGCAATTTCCCTTTTCTCTCACTTTCCCTCCCATCTCATGTCTCTGTTTAATGTTACTCTTTTCTTCCTACTCTTCCTCCCTGCTCTGTTCACAGTTGGTCTCATTATATCAAAGAAGACATTTGGTATTTGTTTTTTAGGGATTGGCTAGCTTCACTAAGCATAATCTGCTCTAGTGCCATCCATTTCCCTGCAAATTCCATGATTTTGTCATTTTTTACTGCTGCATAGTACTCCATTGTGTATAGATGCCACATTTTTTTTATCCATTCATCTATTGAAGGGCATCTGGGTTGGTTCCACAGTCTAGCTATTGTGAATTGTGCTGCTATGAACATCGATGTGGCAGTATCCCTGTAGCATGCTCTTTTAAGGTCTTCAGGGAATAGTCCGAGAAGGGCAATAGCAGGGTCAAATGGTGGTTCCATTCCCAGCTTTCCCAGGAATCTCCAAACTGCTTTCCAAATTGGCCGCACCAATTTGCAGTCCCACCAGCAATGTACAAGTGTAGCCTTTTCTCCACATCCTCGCCAGCACTTGTTGTTGTTGGACTTCATAGTGGCTGCCAGTCTTACTGGAGTGAGATGGTATCTTAGGGTGGTTTTGATTTGCATTTCTCTGACTGCTAGCGATGGTGAGCATTTTTTCATGTACTTGTTGATTGATTGTATGTCCTCCTCTGAGAAGTGTCTGTTGAGGTCCTTGGCCCATTTGTTGATTGGGTTATTTGTTATCTTATTGTCTAATTTTTTGAGTTCTTTGTATACTCTGGATATTAGGGCTCTATCTGAAGTGTGAGGAGTAAAAATTTGTTCTCAGGATGTAGGTTCCCTATTTACCTCTCTTATTGTTTCTCTTGCTGAGAAAAAAACTTTTAAGTTTAATTAAGTCCCATTTGTTGATTCTTGTTATTAATTCTTGTGCTATGGGTGTCCTATTAAGGAATTTGGAGCCCGACCCCACAATATGTAGATCGGAGCCAACTTTTTCTTCTATCAGACGCAGAGTCTCTGATTTGATACCAAGCTCCTTGATCCATTTTGAGTTAACTTTTGTGCATGGCGAGAGAAAGGGATTCAGTTTCATTTTGTTGCATATGGATTTCCAGTTTTCCCAACACCATTTGTTGAAGATGCTATCCTTCCTCCATATCATGCTTTTAGCCCCTTTATCAAATATAAGATAATTGTAGTTTTGTGGATTAGTCTCTGTGTCCTCTATTTTATACCATTGATCCACCCGCCTGTTTTGGTACCAGTACCATGCTGTTTTTGTTACTGTTGCTCTGTAGTATAGTTTGAAGTCTGGTATCGCTATACTGCCTGATTCACACTTCCTGCTTAGGGTTGTTTTTGATATTCTGGGTCTTTTATTTTTCCTTATGAATTTCATAATTGCTTTATCTATTTCTACAAGAAATGCCGTTGGGATTTTGATTGGCATTGCATTAAACCTATAGAGAACTTTTGGTAATATCGCCATTTTGATAATGTTAGTTCTGCCTATCCATGAACAGGGTATATTTTTCCATCTTCTAAGATCTTCTACTTCTCTCTTTAGGGTTCTGTAGTTTTCATTGTATAAATCTTTCACCTCTTTTGTTAGGTTGATTCCCAAGTATTTTATTTTTTTTGAGGATATTGTGAATGGAGTGTTTTTCCTCATTTCCGTTTCAGGGGATTTGTTGCTGATATACAGAAATGCCTTTGATTTATGCATGTTGATTTTATATCCTGCCACTTTGCTGAATTCATTTATTAGTTCTAGTAGTTTCTTTGTAGACCCTTTTGGGTCTTCTAGGTATAGAATCATGTCATCTGCAAATAGTGATAATTTAAGTTCTTCTTTTCCAATTTTTATGCCTTTAATTTCTTTCGTCTGTCTAATTGCTCTGGCCAGTGTTTCAAGAACTATGTTGAATAGAAGTGGTGATAGAGGGCATCCCTGTCTTGTTCCGGATTTTAGAGGGAATGCCTTCAACTTTTGTCCATTCAGAATGATGCTAGCCTGAGGCATAGCATAGATAGCGTTTACAATGTCAAGGTAAGTTCCTGTTATCCCTAGTTTTTCTAATGTTTTGAACATAAAGGGATGCTGTACTTTGTCAAATGCTTTCTCTGCATATATCTAGATGATCATATGGTTCTTATCTTTAAGTCTATTGATGTGGTGAATAACATTTATTGATTTCCGTATGTTGAACCATCCTTGCATCCCAGGGATGAATCCTACTTGATCATGGTGCACTATTTTTTTGATGTGTTTTTGTATTCGATTCGCCAGAATTTTATTGAGGATTTTTGCATCTAGGTTCATCAGAGATATTGGTCTGTAGTTTTCTTTCTTTGAGGTGTCTATGTCTGGTTTTGGAATCAGGGTGATGTTGGCCTCATAGAATGAATTTGGAAGAGCTCCCTCTTTTTCTATTTCCTGAAATAGCTTGAAAAGTATTGGTATTAATTCTTCTTTAAAGGTTTTGTAAAACTCCGCTGTACACCCATCCGGTCCTGGGCTTTTCTTGGTTGGTAGTCTTTTGATGGCTTCTTCAATTTCATCCATTGATATTGGTCTGTTCAGATTGTGTGTATCCTCCTGACTCAGTCTGGGCAAATCATATGACTTAAGAAATTTATCGATGTCTTCACTATCCTCTATTTTATTGGAATATAGGTTTTCAAAATAATTTCTAATTGTCTTCTGTATTTCTGTAGCATCTGTTGTGATATTGCCTTTTTCATCCTGTATGTTAGTAATTTGAGTTCTCTCTCCTCTTCGTTAGCATGGCTAAAGGTCTGTCGATCTTATTGATTTTTTCGAAGAACCAACTTTTAGTTTTGTCAATTTTTTCAATAGTTTCTTTTGTTTCAATTTCATTGATTTCCGCTCTGATTTTAATTATTTCTTGCCTTCTGTTACATTTGCTGTTGTTTTGCTCTTCCTTTTCTAGGGCTTTCAGATGAAGTGTGAGCTCATTTATTTGTTGGTTTTTCCTTTTTTTGAGGAATGACCACCAGGCAATGAATTTTCCTCTTAAAACTGCTTTCATTGTGTCCCATAGATTCCGATATGTTCTGTCTCTGTATTTTCATTTATCTCTAAGAATTTTTTGATTTCCTCCTTTATGTCTTCTGTAACCCATTGATCATTCAGTAACATATTGTTCATTTTCCATGTGATGTAGGATTTTTCCTTCCTTCCTTTGTCATGGATTTCCAGTTTCATTCTATTATGATCAGATAAAATGCGTGGTATTATCTCCACCCCTTTATATTTACTGAGGGTTGCCCTATGGCATAATATATGGTCTATTTTTGAGAAGGATCCATGTGCTGCTGAGAAAAAAGTATATCCATTTGATGATGGTTGATATATTCTATATATGTCAGTTAAGTCTAAGTTATTGATTGTGATATTGAGTTCTATAGTTTCTTTATTCAACTTTTATTTGGAGGATCTGTCCAATGGTGAGAGAGGTGTGTTGAAGTCACCCATAATTATTGTGTTGTGGTCTATTTGATTCTTGAACTTGAGGAGAATTTGTTTTATGAATGTCACAGCACCATTATTTGGTGCATAAATATTGATAATTGTTATGTCTTGTTGGTGAATGGTTCCTTTTAACAGTATATAATGTCCTTCCTTATCCCTTTTGATTAACTTAGTCTTGAAGTCGATTTCATTCGATATGAGGATGGCCACCCCTGCTTGCTTACGAGGACCATGTGCATGGTATATTTTTTCCCATCCTTTCACCTTCAGCCTGTGTATGTCTTTTCCAATCAGATGTGTCTCCTGGAGGCAGCATATTGTTGGATTTGTTTTTTTAATCCATGATACCAGCCTATGTCGCTTTATTGGAGAGTTTAAGCCATTAACATTCAGAGTTACTATTGATATATGGTTTGTACTTCCATCCATGTTTGATTGTTTATCCTTTTTTAAAAAAATTTAGTTTGTTTCTCCATGATTATCTTTCCCCTCGCCCTCTGTCTTTACTGAGGCACTTCCCACTGATGGTTTTGGTTATTGTTTTTCATTTCTTCCTCGTGTAGTGTTTTGCTCAAAATGCTTTGCAATGCTGGTTTTATGGCTGCAAATTCTTTTAACTTTTGTTTATCATGAAAGATTTTTATTTCGTTGTCATACCTGAAGCTTAATTTTGCTGGATACAGAATTCTTGGTTGGCATCCATTGTCTTTCAGTGTTTGAAATACATTGTTCCATGACCTTCTTGCTTTCAGCGTCTGTGATGAAAAATCCGTTGTTAACCTTATTGGTTTACCCCTGAATGTAATCTGTCTCCTTTCTCTTGTAGCTTTTAATATTTTCTCTTTGTTCTGTATATTGGATATCTTCATAACAATGTGTCTTGGCGTTGGTCTACTCTGATTTTGTATGCTCGGTGTCCTGTATGCATCTTCAATTTGTATATCTGTTTCCTTTTTTATTTCTGGAAAGTTTTCTGTAATTATTTCATTCAGCAGGTTACTCATTCCCTTGGTTTGAATCTCTGTACCTTCTTCTATCCCGATGACTCGTAAGTTTGGTTTTTTTATGTTATCCCATAACTCTTGGATGTTTTTCTCGTGATTTTTTACCAGCCTTTCTGAGTTGGCTAGACTCTTTTCAAGATGATATATTTTGTCTTCATTATCTGACGTTCTGGCTTCTACTTGCTCCACTCTGTTAGTGATACTCTCAATTGAGTTTTTAATTTGGTTTATCGTTTCCTTCATTTCTAGAATTATTGTTTGATTATTTTTTATAATCTCTATCTCCTGATAAAGATGCTTAACTTCTTCTTTTATCTGTTTATGTAATTCATTCTCAATGTGTTCTTTTGCTGCTTGAATTTGCTGTCTTGTATCCTCTTTAAGGTTCCATTCCATCTGTCTAAGGTGTTCCTTGAGTTCTTTATATGACCATTTTTCTGATGACTCTAGGTCCTCCTGAATATTTAGGCTGTCCTGCATTGTTTGTACTCCTTTTCTTCCTTGCTTTTTGAAGCTGCTCATGTTACTTCTTGTTCTGTTTGACTGCTGAGTTACTGTTTACTGCTATAAATTTATTAGATGCTTGGGAGGAAAGGTATTAGAAGGGAAGGGAACAAGTCACTGTAGCCGCAGGTTTCAATGAAGTTATCTCCTCTGCCGCAGTCTGGAGACGTCAGTTCTCTGCCATGGTGGTGTCTCTTGCAAATGGTGACAGTTCGCTTCCCTTTGTCAGGTGACCAATGCAACGGGTGGGTCCTTACTGTCTCTCCCAAGCCCCGTTTCAAACCTGTGGCCACTACTTATGAAGGCTCGGTAGGCATTTACCTCCGTAGGATGAGAAGGGCTGACCAGTTGTTTTAGCCGGATGGATTAATGCTGAGTCACAGCTGTTTGTCTGCGGGAAGCAGGTGAACGGGAGATTGAATTCAGCCCATCCGGGCTCAGTGTGTGTTTTGAGAGGCCCAGAGTGTTCGCCCCAGATCCACATCAGCTCAGCATTGCCTAGTGATCCTGAGCAAACAGATTTAGGTTGTTTACGACTCCCTATGCCTGCACAGCTGAAGAGGTCAGAGACTTGATCTCTCCACACCCGCCGCCATGTTGGAATCCCCCATGCTGTTTTTGTTACTATACCTCTGCAGTATAATTTGAGATCAGGTATTGTGATGCTTCCTGCTTCATTCTTCTTACTCACTATTACTTTGGTTATTCTGTGTCTCTTATTTTTCCAAATGAATTTAGAGCTGTATTTTCTATTTCTGTGAAGAATGCCATTGGTGTTTTGAAGGGGATTGCATTGAATCTGTATATTGCTTTTGGTAGTATGACCATTTTGACAATATTAATTCTTCTGTCCAAGAACATGAGAGGTATTTCCAACTTCTAACATCTTCAGTTTCTTTATCCAGTGTTCTATAGTTGTTATTGTATAGATCTTTTGCCCCATAGTTAGATTAATTACCAGGGTTTTTTTTTTAGGTTATTTGAAATGGATGGTTTTCCTGATTACTTTCTCAGTAGAATTACTATTGGAGTATAAAGTATACAAAAGATATTGATTTGAGTGTTGATCTTGTATCTGCTACTTTGCTTAATTCATTTATCAGCTTTATAAGCCTTCTTCTGAAATTCTTTTGAGTTTTCTAGATATAGAATTATGTCTCAGCAAATAAAGCTAATTTTACTTCTTATTTTTGTATTCCTTTAATTTTCTTCTCTTGCCTGATTGCTCTGGGTAGAGTTTTGAGAACTATATTGAATATAAGTGATGACAGTGGACCTCCTTGTCTTGTTCCTGATTTTAGAGGAAATGATTTCAGTTTTTCTCCATTCAGTATGATGTTGGCTTTGGGTTTGTCATGCATAGCCTTTATAATATTGAAGTAAGTTCTTTCTATCCCTGGGTCCTTCACCATTTTTATAATGAATGGGTGAGATGATCATATGTTTCTTGTCCTTAACTGTATGTGGTGAATAACATTTATTGATTTGCACATGTCAAACCAATCTTGCATCCCTGGGATGAAGCCCTCTTTGTCATGGTGTACTATTTTCTTGATGTGTTTTTAATGTAGTTTGCTAATATTTTATTAAAGGTTTTTGCATCTGTGTTCATCAGAGATATTGTTGTGTAGCTTTCTTTCCTTGATATATCTATCTATTTTGTTATCAAGGTTATACTGACTTCATAGAATGTATTTGGGAGTGTTCCCTCTTTCAGTTTCATAGAATAATTTAAGAGTGGTGGTAGTTCTTTTTTATAGGTCTGGAAGAACTTAACTGAGAATCTATCTGGTCCTGGGCTTTCTTTGTTTGTAGGCTTTTACTTGCTGTTTCAATTTCTTTACTTGAAATTGATCTGTTTAGGTTTCCTATATCTTCCTAGTTCAATTTGGGCAGGTCATATGTGTCTGGAAATTTGTCAAGTCTTCTAGATTTTTAAGTTTATTGGAATATAAATTTTCAAAATACTTTATGATCCCTTGAATTTCATAAGAGTCTGTGGTATTACCTCCTTTTTCATCTCTAATTTTGTTAATTTGGGTCTTCTCTCTCTTTCTTTTGGTTAGTTTGGCTAAGGGTTTATCAATCTTATTTGTCTTTTCAAAGAACTAACTCTTTGTTGCATTGATCCTGGGTATTTTTTTTATTTTCAATGTCATTAATTTCAATTCTGATCTTAATTATTTCCTGTCTTCTACTGATTTTTGGATTAGTTATTACTTTTATAAGGCCTTGAGGCAGAATATATTTATTTGGAATCTATTTTTTTGAGGGAGTACTGGAGATTGAACCACTGAGCCACATCCCAGCCCCCCCCCTTTTTTTTGAGAGAGAGAGAGGATAGAGAGAGAGAGAGAGAGAATTTTTTTAATATTTATTTTTTAGTTATTGGCAGGCAGACACAACATCTTTGTTTGTATGTGGTGCTGAGTATCGAACCCGGGCAACATGCATGCCAGGTGAGCGTGCTACCGCTTAAGCCACATCCCCAGCCCCCTTCTTTAAAAAAAAAATTAGATGTTGATGGACCTTTATTTTATTCATTTATTTATATATGGTGCTGAACCAAGTGCCTCACACATACTAGGTAAAAGCACTCTACCACTGAGCCACAACCCCAGCCCCCCTAGCCTTTCTTTTTTATTTTGAGACAGGGTCTCTCTAAGTTGCTTAAGACCTCACGAACTTGCTGAGCCTGGCTTTGAACTTGTGATTCCCCTTCCTCAGCCTCCTGAGTTGCTGGTATTACAAATGTGTGCCATCACACCCAACTCTATTTTTTTGGTGGGGGAGGGTACTGGGGATTGAACTCAGGGGCACTTGACCACTGAGTCCCATCCCCAGCCCTATTTTGTATTTTATTTAGAGACAGGGTCTCACTGAGTTGCTTAGCTCCTTGCGGTTGCTGAGGCTGGCTTTGAACTAATAATCCTTCTTTTTCAGCCTCCCAAACTGCTGGGATTATAGGCATGTACCACTACGCCAGGCTTTCTTTCTTTGTAATGTAGGCAATCAGCATTATAAAATTTCCTCTTAGAACTGCTTTCATACTGATATATTGTAGATCTGTTCTCAGTTTTTTCCAAGAATTAATTTCTTTCTTTATTTCTTTTTTCTTTTCTTTTTTTTTTTTTTTTTGGTACCAGGGATTGAACTCAGGGGGCATTCAACCACTGATCCACATCCCCAATCCCATTTTGTATTTTATTTAGAGACAGGTTCTCACTGAGTTGCTTAGTACCTCACTATTGCTGAGGCTGGCTTTGAACTGGCAATCCTCTCCCTCAGTCTTCCAAGCCACTGGGATTACAGGTGTGCTGCACCGCGCCCAGCTTCCAAGAATTTCTTTTCCCATTTCTTCTTTGATCCATTCTTCATTTAAAAGATTATTGCTCGATCTCCATATGTTTGTGGCTTCTATTATATTTCTTGCTGTTCATTTTTAGCTTCATTCCATTATGATCTGATAGAATACACAGAATTATATAGATTATGCTCTATTTTGAAAAAGATTCCATGAGGTGACAAGGTAAATTTGGCTGTTTGTGGGCAAAATATTCTGTAGATGTTTTTTAGGTCTATTTGATTTATAGTATTTAGGTCAGAAATATCTTTATTGATTTAATGCTTTCATGACATGTCTTTGGTAATAAGAGTGGGTTGAAATCACCCAGTAATATTGTATTGGATCTAACTGAGATCTAATGTTAAGGAGCTTTTTATGTAATTGGGTGCTCTGACATTTGGGCCATATATATTTACTATGGTCATATCTTCTTCTTGGACTGTTCACTTTATCAGGATTTATCTGTCTTTCCTGATTCATTTTTGCTTGAAATTTAATTTGACAGATATGAGAATAACTATTCCTGCTTGTTTTTTAACTCTTTTTGAATTGGAATATTCTTTCCATCCTTCTGCCTTCAGACTGTGAGTGTCTTTGCCTATGAGTCTTGCAAAGAGCATAGAGTTGGATCTTGTTTTTTGATTCTTTGTGCTAATCTGTGTCTTTTAATTGGGGAACAAAGACCACTTACATTCAGTGTTGTTATGGATAGGTGTTTATTTCTTGTCATTTTAGTTTCTTTGCTTATTTAATTCTATCTTGATTTTTATTTAGTTATTTTTTCTTCTAGTGAGCTTCATCTATTTGAGAGCTTTTGTTTCTGAATTCTTCTGTTTGCCTTTAAATATTCTTTTTTTTTTAAAGAGAGAGTGAGAGAGAGAGATAGAGAGAGAGAGAGAGAGAGAGAGAGAGAGAGAGAGAGAGAGAGAGAGAATTTTTAATATTTATTTTTTAGTTCTCGGCGGACACAACATCTTTGTTGGTATGTGGTGCTGAGGATCGAACCCGGGCCGCACGCATGTGAGGCGAGCGCGCTACCGCTTGAGCCACATCCCCAGCCCTGCCTTTAAATATTCTTTGTATTTCTGGATTAGTGGTGAATTCTTCTTAGTGAATTATTTTAGTTTATCCTTATCCTGCAAAGTTTTTATTTTTACATCAATTTGAAAGATAGCTTTGCTAGATATAGTAAGCTTGCCTGACAATTTTTTTAAATATTTGTTAGTTGTTGATAGATCTTTATTTTATTTATTTATATGCAGTGCTGAGAATCAAACCCAGTGCCTCACACATGCCAGTCAAGTGCACTACCACTGAGCCACAGCCACAGCCCCCCGGCAATATTTTTAGAACTTGTAATACCTCATTCCAGGTCCTCCTTAATTTTAGAGTCTGAGTTGAGAAATCAGAAGTGAGCCTTATTGATTTGCCTCTAAATGTAACCTGGTGTTTCTCTCTTATAGCTTTTGATATTCTATGTTAGGTGTAATGGTCAATCTGAATTGTCAACTTGATTGGATTAAGAGATGCCAAGGATTAAGAGGCTTATGGTGTATTGATGAGGGTGTGTGTAGGAATGACTGGCATGTGGGATAGCCAACTGAAATGGAGACTCTCCCTAAGAGTGGGCAGAACCATCCAATAGGATGATGGCTTGGATAGAATAAAGGTTGGAAGAATAAGGAAACAGCAGCAAATGCAAGCTTGATTGCTGCTGAGACCCTCTGAAGATATCAGACACTCGTTCCTTCACTCTTCCAAAGCAGACTCTGCCAGTGATTCCCCAGAAGCCTTTGTTCTTGGACTAGGGTAGCACCATTAATCCCTCTTGTTCTGAGGCTTCAGCCTCTTGGACTGTGCAGCTAGCGACTGGTTCCTCCAGCTCTCCAGCCTGCAGATGGCCATGGTGGACTATCCAGCTTCTGGTCGCTTGAGCCAACCTAAGAAGTCCCCTTTTTGTAATTATACTTCCTGTCGATTCTGTTCCTCTAGAGGACCCTGACTAATATATTAGGCATTTTGATTATGGTGTGTTTTGGAAAGATTTATTTCCTGATCTGGCCTATTTTGGTTTTGTATTCATCTTATATGTGGATGTCTATCTCATTTCTATTATGGGGATTTTTTTCTGATAACATCTCATTGTAAATATTCTTAATGCCTTTGACCTGTATCTCTATATTCTCTTTTTTCCCAGTGAGTCTTAGGTATGGTTTCTTGATGTTGTCCGAGAGTTCTTTTATATTCTGATCATATTGTATCTTTTTCCTTTGTTGCATATTATATACTCAAGTTGATATATGTTGTCTTCAAGGACTGAAGTTCTGTTTTCTAAAGAATATAATCTGTTAGTGATGCTTTTAAGTTGATTTTTAATTTGATCTATTGTATCTTTCATTTCCAAAAATATGTTAGAGATCTTTTCCTCTGAGCTGCCACCACTGCTGCTACTGGTAGCCAAGCCGGCACATCTCTAACATGTTATTTCTTATATTATGCTCAAGTTTCTGACTTTCTGTGTCTGTTTTCTTTTACAGTTCAGTATTAAGTTTCAGTGAGTTCCCTTAGTACACACCTTGCTGAGAAGCAGTTTTACTGCTTTGCAAATTGGGTGTTAAGGAACTGCAAGGAAGTTTATCCTTCTTCTAATCTGCCATCTTCTATCTCCAATATGTAAACTGTTTTAGATGATGATAAATACCAAAGACAAAAATAAAGCAAAGGAAGGAAGTAGTGGGTGTTAGGAACAGAAGAAGGATTTCAGCATTACAAGGAATGTCCATAGAAAGCCTTCAATTAGAAGGAGATATCAGATAAAACAACCCAACAGAAGAATGGGAGCAAGGCAAACAACAGAAAAGGTCCTGGAGTAGGAGTTTGTAAGGTCTATTTGAAGAAGGTCAGTGTCACAGGTGTGTGAGTGATAGAGATAAGAACAGATAAGTACAATGGGATCCAATCACTGTAAGGAACTGGGCTGTGAATCTGAGTGAGATGAGGTTACTGCAGAGTAATGAATATAGAAGAGACATGATATGATTTACATTTTATTTTAACATGATTGCTCTGGCTACAGTTGGAGGATATTCCAGAGGTATGGCAGACAAGCATGGGAATAGGATAAGAATGGTCATGTAGCTATTACAGTAATACAGGGTTACTAGACAGGGACAATGGAGTTGATGAGAAGTGAACAGATTCTGGGTAAATTTTGAAAGGTGAGCTGACTGCAGTTGCTGATAGGTTAAATATAATCTTGAAGGGAAATAGATAATCAAGGAAGATACCTAAGTTTCATCCTGACCATTTCTAGTTGCCAATAAGAGTTTTTACTTTAAAAAAAAAAAACAGGAATTGATTTTTTTAAAACTTTATTTTTTATTGTGTACATTTAAGTTGTGCAACATGATGTTTTTTGGGTTTTGTGTTTTTAGGGGAGTGGGGTACCGGGGATTGAACTCAGGGGCACTCGACCACTGAGCCACATCTCCAAGCCCTATTTTGTATTTTATTTAGAGACAGGGTCTCACTGAGTTGCTTAGCAGCTCACTAACTTGCTGAGGCTGGCTTTGAACTCACAATCCTTCTGCCTCAGCTTCTCAAGTGCCTTGGATTACAGGTGTGCGCAACTGGGCTCAGACAACATGTTTTCATATACATAATGAAGTGATTACTACTGTAAAATTTAACATATCAACCACCTCACATAGTTACATTTTTTTTTTTTTTGGTACCAGGGATTAAACCAGAGACACTATATTTTCTACTACTACTTATCTTTGGAAACATGTTGTTTCTTTTCTACATCTTGTAACAAATGAGCTTTTAGGAACATGTATGGGAAATTAAGACCATTTTTAACATTGTTGCTACAGGTAAATAAAATTATAGTCACCAATTTCCTAATAAACTTTAATGAACATAAAGTGAATTATAATTCACTTGTGTTTCTTTTTAAGGTATCCTCACCTGAGTCCCAAGTACAAGGAATCCTTTGATGTGGGCTGCAATCTCTTTGCCAAGTTCTCTGCATACATTAAGAATACACAAAAGGAGGCAAATAAGAGTAAGATTTTTTTCTTGAAGTCTCTATTTTTCTCCTTCTCACTTCTCACTCAGCTAAAATAGGATTTTCCTGAATATATAGTATATATATTGGGTAATAGTTTATTCTTCTGCTCAGTTTTATTCTCTCCTCTGATATTCCCTTGCATTGTTTTATTAGATTTAAAATCTGAGATTTAATATTGCAATTACCAAAAGATCTCAATTAAATCATTTATATGTCAAATATGAATTAGCTACATCTTTAAGAATCCATAAACTGTAGCATCTACCATTTCCCACAAGCATTTTTTAATAAATTTACTATCCTCTGAGTCAGGAAAACTATATCTCTTTCTTCCACTTCCTGATTCACCTGTTGGATAACATATATTGCTTTTCTTTGTTTGACTCTCCTACCACTTCTCTTCCACAAAGAAAATCCAATCTATTGCTACTCACCATTTGATCTATGTCTTACCAGTGAATAGTTGAGCATTCTGTATAATTAAGTAGATGTTCAAGAGCCAGTATAAGCTATGTATATAAACAGAAATGTCTAAATTGTGAAAAGCATATTTAGAATTATATATGAGGATAATATATTTATAAATAACGTAATGACTTAATTGCCTCAGATTTTGAAAAATCTCTGCTCAGAGAGTTTAAGCGTCTGGATGACTACTTAAACACCCCACTTCTGGATGAATTTGATCCAGACAATGCTGAGGAACTCAGAGTTTCCAGAAGATTGTTCTTGGATGGGGATCAGCTAACACTGGCTGACTGCAGCTTGTTACCCAAACTGAACATTATTAAAGTAAGTCTTTATACAGCAGGTTGCTATAGTATGGGAGGTGTTTGTAAGTTGCCAGCATGAAGCATCCTTTCTCTCTTCAGATAAAAGTTCTTGTTTCTTCCTAAATCAAAAGTATTTTTCACTATCTTGTCTACAGAATAAGAATAATAATACCATTCTTTTCACAGAATGATCAAGAGAAAATTCAATAAATTAAAGTATAAAAATGCTTGGAATGGTGC
This sequence comes from Spermophilus citellus, assembly GCF_964194105.1. Taxonomy (NCBI): domain Eukaryota; kingdom Metazoa; phylum Chordata; class Mammalia; order Rodentia; family Sciuridae; genus Spermophilus; species Spermophilus citellus. The sequence continues at coordinate 148,354,669 of NC_138190.1, read as the reverse complement.
TCTAGATAATACCAAGTGGAAGAAGATGGTCATCATTATACAAAATTCATGTATTTGTATATGAAGATGTGAATTTGGTATCAACATACCTTATATACAAACAGAGATTTGATAAATTTGTGGTATAAATGTGTATTAAGAATTGTAATAAAAAAGAGAGCTCATATATAATGGCATAATTTGGTGTGAACATACTTTATATACAGAGTTACAAAAAATCGTGCTGTGAGTGGTTAATTATGAATGTAATTCATTCCACTATTGTCATGTATGTAAGAAGTAAAAAAAAAAAAAAACGACAAATAAGTGATTATAGCAGGATTGCAGGATGCAAAGTTAATCAACAATTGGGATGAACCAAACTACTAGGTATAATTAAAGCTGTAATTCAAAAAAAGTTAATCAATAAAAATTAATCACTTTTCTGTAAAAAAACATATTATAATATGATGATTTAATTATTAATTTATTAAATATTTATTGAACAGAAATTTCACAGAATTTACTGTGTTCTATTCCTGACAAAGAGAGTTTATGAAAATGACATAATAAGGACCCTACTAAACTCTCAGTCCAGTGAGGGTAAAATGCTCTTCTTTTCTGTGTTCCCTTCTTGTAAATGTATTCATAATTAAATATAGCCTCAAAATAAACATGATCCGATCATTCAGTGTTGCCTACATTTATAGACAAAATGTTAAAATAGTAAATTCATGATTCTTTAAGTTTATAATACTTGATTTTTGAAATGTCTTTCTACATAATAGTCATATTACTGATGCCTTTTACTATTATCTTCTTTTTCCACTTTTTTTCTAAAATTGTAGGTTGCTGCCAAGAAATACCGTGACTTTGACATTCCAGCAGAATTCTCAGGAGTCTGGCGCTATCTCCACAATGCCTATGCACGTGAAGAATTTACCCACACATGCCCTGAAGACAAAGAAATTGAAAACACCTATGCAAGTGTGGCTATACAGAAGAGTTAGAATAGTTCTTTCAGGAGAAAAAGCTATATTTGTTATTACATTTCACTTTCTGCTTTATTAGGAAAATTTTTTGAAATAAGAATATGAAAAACAATATTTTCTCTATCCAACCAACTTATGAAAAATAACTGTATTTTCTGTATATGAGTAACCATAAAAAATCTGTTCATTCTATATCTTACAGATCTTCACATTTTCAGTTCATTTTTATTTATTCCCATGATAAACCACTGCAATATTGAATGACATGGAAAGTATCAAGATAATTTTACATTTTTTATTAGTTTATTGTGCACATAAGTTTATTTCTGACATGGATAATGAAATCAGAGAGTTAACGTATCAAAGAAGCAAATTTTAAAAGAATTATTTTTTTAAATTACTAAAAAGACCAAGACCAATTGGTCTTAGAACAGCATTCAAAACCTAAAAATATGACCACCTCAGAGATCAGACTGTTTATATTATTGTTAAATGAGCAAGTATTTATTTGATAAAACATAATTTTAAAAAACAAGATCAGAAGCAAATAAATAGAAAATCTGCAAAGTCAACTGGATCTTTTAGTCATAGAAATAAGGAAACTAAGAGAGTTGGATGACCAAAAAGTCTTGTTGCTATTTGTGAAAAGACAAAATACTCAGTCCTTAAAGGATGATCACAAAATTTTCTATAGAATTTTAAATGTATTGTTATTTAGATTCATGTTCTATACATCACATATTAAAGTACTCTCAAGTCATTCAAGTCTGGAAACAAAAAAGCTGAACTTAACTCTTTCTCCTTTAAAGGAGTAACACAAGCAAAAGTATATCTCCCAAAAAGGAAACCACAGGTTGGGAACAATGATACACATGTGAAACCCTAGAGACTTGGGAAGCTGAGGCAGGATGATAACAAGTTTGAGGGCAGTCTCAACAATTTAGCAAGACATGTCTCTAAATAAAAAATGAAAAGGGCTGGGGATGTAGCTCAGTGGTAGAGTACCCCAGGTTTGATCTCTGGTAAGAAAGGACAGGGGGACACAGGGTTATATTCTAGGTTTTGAGTAAATAATAGAGTTTAGACAAAATTTACATGAAGTAGTATTTTAATAGGTTTCAAGAAAAATAAGACAATGAGTGAAGAGTTAACACCAGGCATAGGGTTAGAAATGACCCAAAATGCTGTCCTTGAAAAATAGAGTCAAGATAAATGTGTGCCATATGACCTCTTTGCTGAAAGACTTCTGATCTGACAGATTGTACCTCGTCTGGATGTGGGGTTTTAGCTTTCCCGAACAGCTCACATCTTTCTATTTTCATTAACATAATTTTTAAAAGTAAAGTTTAAGATCTATGATCCTAAAGAACAAAGCCTCTCAGTACCACACCCTGAAATTTATTAATCAAAGCCATGAGCACATATTTAAAGTATGCCTCAACTAAGCTCCAGCATATAACAAGGTAAATATTTGTGACAAGTGGTTACTCAATTCCATAAGTACTAATACATCTCAGAATTACCCTCTTAGACAAAGGTATTGTTATCTTTTTTGAAGGCTGAATGGGGCTGACAGGACCAGAGGAAATGGACCTCACTTCCTATTATCTTCTTAGATGACATCAATAAAATTTAATTCAGTAATTATTAGTTGAATGGTGTTATTAATTATTATATTGTTTTTATTGCAACAACTCTATTAACTTTGTAAAATCACAATTCTCAAACAATGTCATTTACTAAGGACAGAACCAGTAGGAAGAAATTCTCTATTGGGCTATAAAATCACAAGAACATATTCTTTCTGCATATTTACATTTCTAACCTTATATGTCTCTAAATCATCTGTAATTTTATCTGTTTTGGATTTTTAGTCAAAAACACTGGGAAAGCAAAGTTCCATTCTCTAATGATAGTCTGATAAGTTCAGTCAAGCTTATTAGAAAATACTCTAGTATGACTTCAAAATGACAAGCACACATTAATTTATATTTTTCTAAATCCAGGATAACTGTTTTTATTACAAACATAGTTTCAAAAATTATTCCAAGTTTAGATATAAGAAAACACAGACCCAGAGTGGTTCAGTCATTATTTTTATTTTTGCTAGTGAAAAAACTAAACTTTAAAGAATTCACATATACATCCTAATTTCACTCATTTAGTTAACAGTAGAGTTATAATTATTATAATTATTCCATGACTTTTAGTCACATAGAATATTCTGCCTCATAAAATAACCAGTTTGATAATGGAGACAGGCAGTTACAATATATGTATTATGAAAAGTGTTAGTACATCCTTACGTGTTCATTTCTGTTCTCTCTCCTCCCCCCCCCCCCGCCCCCGCTTCATACATTGAGATCTCCACACTCTCCCTTCTCTTTTTTTCACTGCTATTCTGTCTTTGGACTTATCCTATGCTTCAGACTCCTCTTCACTACTTTCTTTTGTACGGTCTTCAGTGATAGCTCTCACCCTCATCCCTCCTTAACAACATTATATCCCTAGGACTCTAAAAGGCTTTCTCTTCTTATGGCATGGGGGTCATTTCTTCTTCCAAATTTTAAAACCCTCCCTTCAAACTCTCTCTAATTTCCTGACATTTTGTTGAATCTGCTACTTGAACATGTCCAGGGTCAAAAAGGTGTTACTTGTGTGCCACAGGGATAGGAGACCATATTCAATGCTTGCCTTGTCTTTTCATCTTTTCTGTCAGTTGCCTCAGGACCCTATTCATCAGTCTAAGCAAGTCGACTAACTATTACTCTGATCATTTATAATGGATTCTAAATTTTGTAAATGGTGGAGAAAAATCAGGCACTCTCAGGGTAAGGCCTCCCACAGCTTCCATTTTTTGGCAGCATTCTGTCCTTAATTGCATTGAGGGTTTAAGACTATCATGAGGAAAGTAATCATGCTTTGGGGAAAATGTTAAAGACCTCCTCTGGCATGTGGAAGCCCAACAGGTTACAGTGCTCACAGAGGTACATTAAGACCATAGGGTAAGGAATCTCCAGTGGAGACCCAATGGAAGATAGAGTGCCAATAACAATGCTTAAGGCCAGAACACCACCAGGTCACATGCTGAGAGGGATAGAGGGACACCTCACCCTCTAATATACTCTGGACTTGTCTTCCAGATGGGTAACTAGATAGATGTCCATACCACAAGAATCAGCCCTCCACTACATCTTTAGAAATTGGGATAAGTTTAACCCCAAACCCATAAAAAAGATGTTCTTTGTCTCATTTCCTTTGTCTTCCTTGTGAAATACTTTCTTTTCTGCTTCTTGTGACTTTGGTTTCTTTCTTCAGTGTTCTATAGTTTTCATTGTAGAGGTCTTTCACCTCCTTGGTTAGATTTAGTCCTAGGGTTTGTTTTTGAGGCTATTGTGAATGGAATTGTTTTCCTGATTTCTTCCTCAGCAAATTCATTGTTGGCATATAGGAAAATATTGATTTTTGTATGTTGATTTTGTTAGATGCTCCTTTGCCAAATTTGTTTACTAGCTCTAGCAGTGTTTTGGTGGAGATTTTTTTTAATCTAGGTATAGGATCATATCATCTGCAAAAGTGATAATTTGATTTCTTCCTTCCTATTTTTATCCCTTTATTTCCTTCTCTTTCCTAATTGTTCTGGCTAGAACTTCTAACACTGTAGGTGTGGTGAGAGTGGACATCCTTGTCTTGTCCCAAATTTTAAGGAAAAAGCTTTCAGTTTTTCCCCATTCACTATGTTGTTGGCTTTGAGTTTGTCATATATAGCCATTTTTATGTTTAAGTAGATTCCTTCTATCCCCTGTTTCTTGTGCTTTTATCATGAGTGGGTGCTAAATTATGTCTTCTTAATATGTTGTTGGATGTGATTTACTAATATTTGATTAAGGATTTTTTAAGTATTTATTTTTTAGTTTTTTTTAGGTAGACATAATATCTTTATTTTATTTTTATGTGGTGCTGAGGATCAAAATCAGTGCCTCACGCATGCCAGGCAAGCGCTACCACTTGAGCCACATCCCCAACCCAAGGATTTTTGTTTCTAAGTTCATCAGGGATATTGGTCTGTACTTTTCTTTCCTTAATGTGTCCTTATCTGATTTTGGTATAACATGATACTGGCTTTGTAGCAATAATTTATTTATTTAATTTATTTCCATTTCATACAATAATTCAAGGACCATTGGGATTAGTTCTTTAAAGGTCCGGTAGAATTCCATCTATAATCCATCTGGTCCTGGACTTTTCTTTGTTGGAAGGCTTTTAATTGGTGTTTCAATTTCATTACTTGATATTATTCTATTTAGGTTTTCTATATTTTCCTGATTGAATTTGGGCTGGTTCGATATGTCTAAAATTGTGTCCATTTATTCTAGGCTTTCCAACTTGTTGGAGTATAAATTTTCAAAATATTCTCTAATGATCCTCTGGATTTCTGTGATGTCTATGATTATTTTTCCTTTGTTATCTCTCATTTTATTAATTTGGGCCTTATCTCTTTCTTTTGGTTAGTTGTGCCAAGGGTTTATCAATCTTGATTATCTTTTCATAGACCCATCTTATTTCAGTGATCCTTTTTATTGCTTTTTTATTCTCCATTTCATTGATTTAAGTTCTGATCTTATTTACTTCTACTAGTTTTGGTTTACTTTTTTTCTTATTTTTCAAGGATGTTGAGATACATCATTAGGTTGTTTAATTGGGATCTTTCTGATTTCCTTATGTAGGCACTCAAAAGCTTTCCTCTTAGAACCACCATTATAGTGTCCAAGAGGTTCTCTTATGTTGCATTGCCATTATCATCTAATTCTAAGAACTTCTAAAATTTCTACTGGGATTTCCTCTAGCATCAACTCATCATTCAAAAATGTATTGTTCAATCTCCATCAGTTTACACAGTTTCTGTAGTTTTTGTGTGTATGTGTTGATTTCTAATTTCATTTATTTTGATCAGATAATATGCAAGAAATTATATCCTTTTTTGTATTTGCTAAGAGTTGTTTTGTGGCCTTAAATATTGTATAGTTCAGAGAAAGTTCCATGAAATTCTATAGATATCTGTTAAGTCTATTTTATTTATAATATTTTTAAGACTGAACAGTCTGTATTGAGTTATGTCTGGATGAGCTATCTGTTGGTGAGACAGTTGTATGAAATCACCCAATATTGTAGTACTGGAGTCTGAGTCTGATTGGAGGAGTTTCTGTTTTATGTATTCATGTGCACCAATGTCTGAGGCATAAATATTTACTATAGCTGTATCTTCTTGTTTGGTTGTTCCCTTTGCCAGTGTGACATGACCTTCTTTGTCTCTTCTGATTAATTTTGGCTTGAAGTTGACTTTGTTGAATATGATAGTCACTACTTCTGCTGGTTTTCTGGCTCCATTTGCCAGGGATATCCATTTTTATCCTTTCGCTTTCAGCCTGTGGCTGTCTTTGCCTGTAAGGTGAGCCTCTTACAAATAACATATAGTTTGGTCTTATATTTTAGTCCATTCTTTCAGCCTGTGTCTTTTAATTGGAAAGTTGAGAACATTTGCATTCAATGTTATTATAGAGAGATGTTTATCAATTCCTGCCCTCTTGGTTTACTTATGTTTAATTTGGTCCTCTATTCATTTGATTAGATACTCTTCAAATGAAATTTGTCCATTTGCAAGCTAAGGGTTTGTTTTTTATTTCTTCTTTGTTTTATTTCTTTAAGTATTTTTTGTGGTACCTGCTTAGTAGTCATGACTTTTTTTAGTTTCTGCTTATCTTGAAAGGTTTTTATTTCATCTTTAATTCTTTGTTTGTGGGGGTGGGGTACCAGGGATTGAAATCAGGGACACTTGGCCACTGAGCCACATCCCCAGACCAGACAAAGTCTCACTGAGTTGCTTAGTGCCTCACTTTTGCTAAGGCTGGCTTTGAACTTGTGATCCTTCTGCCTCAGCCTCCAAAGCCACTGGGATTACAGGTGTGCACCACCACACCTGGCTCATCTTTAATTCTGAAGGATAGCTTTGCTTGATATATCAATCTTGATAGTTATTTTCTGAAAGGACTTAGAACACATCATCCAAGACTGCCTGGATTTTAAAAGTTTTGCTAAGAAATCAGAAGTAATTCTAATTGGCTTCTCTCCAAATGTGACCTGGTATTTTCTTTTGAAGCTTTCAAAATCCTATCATTGATTCAGTTTGGGTTGATTATATGCCTCTAGAAATTTGTTGGTGTCTTCAAGGTTTTCTATTTTACTAGAGTATACATTTTCAAAATAGTTTCTAATTATCTTCTGTATTTCTTTTTTTTTATATATTTTTTAGTTTCAGTCGGACACAATATCTTCATTTTATTTACTTTTTTTTAAAAAGAGAGAATTTTTAATATTTATTTTTTAGTTTTCAGTGGACACAACATCTTTATTTTTATGTGGTGCTGAGGATTGAACCCAGGGCCTTGCACATGCTAGGCGAGTGCTCCACTACTGAGTCATAACCCCAGCCCTGTCTTCTGTATTTCAATAGTGTCTGTCATGATATTTCTTTTTCATCATGAATTTTAGTAATTTGAGGTTTATCTCTCCTTCTTTTCATTAGGGTGGCTTATCACTTATCAAAATCTTATAATCTATGTTTTTAATCTATAACCTATAAATTACTCTCTTATGTGTCTTTAACATGCACCTCAGAGCACTAATCTAAAGGATATATAAAGTTTTACGGGGAGATGACTCAGAAAGCACTCTAAGTTCAAGTTCAAATGAAAAGAGAGCTTTATTTACCTGGCCAGGGACTGTCACCCACCACAGAGACTCAAGCTCTGTGGGAGGACAGCAGCTTTTTGGTTCATCCAAAGAGAATATAAGCACTAAAACCACAACTCAGTGTCTTGCTTATCATCATGTAAGCTAGCCAATCATAGAAATTAAAACATTAATAAGAGGGACCTGTGGGCTCTAGGAAGGACTGGAATTTTCCAGTTAGCAAGCAAGGAATAAACAGAAGCAAAAAAAAAAAAAAAAGCATTAGCTTTGCTGTTCAGTTGACCACAATCCTGGCTAGACAGTCGCATCCTGAATTGGATCAGGGGTCAGTGGGACAAGAATCTATTTCAAAGTCACGTAGACCCACAAGGGTGTTCAAACCTGGGATGTAGCTCACAATGACCACGCTACATCATGAGTAGGGTACAATTTGTGGGGTACAAAGTACAGAAAGACAATTTTTATAGGAAAACAGCTTTCATTTCAGTTTCTCAGAAACAGCTCTTGTTACATTTTTTTTATAGAAGGCAGCAAAATGGAGTCTTAGACCTGTGACAGTTCTTGCTTTATAATTGTCTTACCTCACTTATCAAAATCTTTTTTTATATTTTTTAAATTGTAGATGGACACAATGTCTTTATTTTTATGTGGTGCTGAGGATTGAACCCAGTGCCTTACATATGTAAGGCGGGCACTCTACCACTGAGCTACAGCCTCAGCCCCTCACTTTTCAAAATCTTATAATCTATGTTTTTAACTAATCTATAACCTATAGATTACTCTTTTTTTTAAAGAGAGAGGAGAGAGAGAGAAAGAGAGAGAGAGAGAGAGAGAGAGAGAGAGAGAGAGAGAATTTTTAATATTTATTTTTTAGTTCTCGGCAGACACAACATCTTTGTTGGTATGTGGTGCTGAGGATCGAACCCGGGCCGCACGCATGCCAGGCGAGCGCGCTACCGCTTGAGCCACATCCCCAGCCCAGATTACTCTCTTATTGATTATATTTATCAGTTCACACCACAACAAAAGAACTAAACAAACAAACAAACAAACAATCCAATCAATAAATGGGCCAAGCCAGTTAGAATGGGGCAGTCATCAAGAATACAAACAATGGGCTGGGGATGTGGCTCAAGCGGTAGCGCGCTCGCCTGGCATGCGTGCGGCCCGGGTTCGATCCCCAGCACCACATACAAAACAAAGATGTTGTGTCGGCCGATAACTAAAAAATAAATATTAAAAATTCTCTCTCTCTCTCTCCCTCTCTCACTCTCTCTTTAAAAAAAAAAAAAAAGAATACAAACAATAATAAGTGTTGGTGAAGGGGTGGGAAAAAAGGCACACTCACAGATTGCTGTGGAAATGCAAATTGGTACAACCACTCTGGAAAGCAGTATGAAGATTCCTCAGAAAACTTGGAATAGAACCACTATTTGATCCAGCTAACCCACTCCTTGGTCTATACCCAAAGGACTTAAAATCAGCATACCACAGTGACACAGCCACATCAATGTTTATAGCAGCTCAATTCACAATAGCTAAACTGTGGAACCAACCTAGATGTCCTTCAGTAGATGAATGGATAAAGAAACTGTGATATATATACATAATGGAATATTGCTCAGCATTAAAAGAAAATAAAATCATGGCATTTGCAGGTAAATGGATGGAGTTGGAGAATATCATGCCAAGCAAAGTAAACCAATCCCCAAAAATCAAAGGCCAAATGTTATCTCTAATAAGTGGATGCTGATCCATAATGGGGGGGCATGGGAAGAATGGAGGAACTTTGGGCAAAGGGGAGGGAGGGAACGGGAGGGGGCTTTGGGGTAGGAAAGATGGTGGAATGAGATGGACATTGTTACCCTAGGTAAGTGTATGATTGCACATATGGTGCTACACTACATCATGTACAACCAGAGAAATGAAAAGTTGTGCTGCAATTGTGTACAATGAATCAAAATGCATTCTGCTGTCTTATATACCTAATTAGAATAAATATATCATTTTTTTAAAAAATCCTATCATTATTCTTTGTTAGGCATTTCAGTTAAAATGTGTAGTAGAGAGGGTCTTTTTATCTTGTGTATTTGGGGTTTTGAATGCATACTGAATATGGATGTCCATCTCATTCTCAGGATTTGGAAATTTTCTGTTATTATTTCCTTGAAGAGGTTATTCATTTCTTCAGTCTGCTTGTGGCATCCCTTGAAATTCCAATGATTTTTAAATTTGTTTTCTTTTTTTTTTAACTTTTTACTATTTATTTTTTAGTTTTCAGCGGACACAACATCTTTGTTGGTATGTGGTGCTGAGGATCGAACCTGGGCCGCACGCATGCCAGGCGAGCGTGCCACCGCTTGAGCCATATCCCCAGCCCCAAAATTTGTTTTCTTTTCTTTTCTTTTTTTTTAAGAGAGAGGAGAGAGAGAGAGAGAGAGAGAGAGAGAGAATTTTTAATATTTATTTATTTTTTTAGTTTTCGGCTGACACAACATCTTTGTTTGTATGTGGTGCTGAGGATCGAACCCGGGCCGCACGCATGCCAGGCGAGCGCGCTACCACTTGAGCCACATCCCCAGCCCCAAAATTTGTTTTCTTAATGTCATCCCAAATTCATGTATATTCTGGTCATGATTATTTGTTTTCTTTTCTTTAATTCTATCTGAATGTTCAACTCTGCCACTTGTCTTTCAACTCTGAGATTCTTTCTTCAGTATGGTGTACTCTATTAGAGACACTTTCAATTGAACATTTTATTTGATTTACTGTGTCTTTAATTTCTGAGATTTTTGCTTGGTTCTTTTTCAATATGTCTATCTCCTATTATATTTGTCATTCATGGCCTGCATTGACTTCCTTAATTCATTCAGTTGTTTTTCTGTGCACTTGTGGAATGCATTGATCATTTTTATTATCATTCTTTTTAATTGTTTATCTGGTATTTCATTCACTTCAATATCTTTGAAGTCAGTTGTTGGTGAACTGTGAACTTTAGTAGGTGTCATATTGCCTTGTATTTTTATATTGGGTTGGGTTTTATGCATGTGTTGGGATGTATTGGTTTTCCTGTCTTATCTGTGGGCCTTTTAGGCACAGCCTTTTCTTGCCAATGTGTTCTGGGATATCCAGTAGTTGTGAATTTTTCAATATATTTCTGAATGGGTTTTGCAGTATAATTTCCTTGCTAGTTTTTGGTGATGATTAGTGCCTTTTGATACAGTGCATATTGTGTCAGAGTTTGAGGATTCAACTTTTTCTATATATCTCAAAAGAGTGGGGTCCTTCTTGTGGATCTGGCAATTGTATTTTTTTTTTTTAAAGAGAGAGAGAGGAGAGAGAGAGAGAGAGAGAGAGAGAATTTTTTAATATTTATTTTTTTAGTTCTCGGCGGACACAACATCTTTGTTGGTATGTGGTGCTGAGGATCGAACCCGGGCCGCACGCATGCCAGGCGAGCGCGCTACCGCTTGAGCCACATCCCCAGCCCTGGCAATTGTATTTTATACTGCATGGTATGTGGGGGTATGTGCTCTGTGATTGCTCTTCTTCACTAAACAACTCAGTATATTCTAAAGGCACGTGGGAATGATGTATATTGAAATCCCTCATAAGTATGGCATCCACAGCCTTTGTATTTATTCTCTGTGTTTTTGCTGTAGGATTGGATACCTGTGAGTAGGACTTGAGGGTCCCCCTAGATGTTATTACTTGGAGTCTGGTCATTAGTTTGGAGATTTTCTTGCCTCTTTTTTTGTGTTAAAGTGTGAAGTTTGTGGTAGATTTGTGTGTGGAGCAAGGTGCACTGTCTCTTGGCTGGATTTAGCTCAGCAGCAGAGTCTCTGCCCTATGAGTGGTAGTTCCCCAGTGGATTCCCAGCACTTCATGGAAAAGACAATAGCAACAACAAAAGCAAACTATATCCAGAATTAAAATAAGTACCTGGTGCCTACTGTGACATCTACAACACAAATTACCCAAAAAGCGGGGGGGGGGGATAGTGGGGCCAGCAATTGTCAACAGCAAAAATAATAAAAATCTGTGAATTAGATGTGGCATTAAAGTAAACAGCAGGTCCATTATACCATCTACAGTACTAATAACTGCAAAAGCATAAATGGTGGAGAAAATAATTATATAAACTAAATAGTTCTAGAAAATGACAAAATACAGTTGATTGACAAAAGAAATGTGATAAGAAGTTAGAACAGAATTTACAATGTTCAAAATATTAACAGAATGCATAATAGATGTAGCTAGGTGATGGCTATAAAGAAGGAGGAGAAAATAAATTACAAAGTAAACAGAGCAAGAAAGAGAGGATATGAGAATTTGGCTATTAAGAGAAGAAAGAAAAGAAGGAAAAGTGAGAGAAGCAATGAAAAATAAAATAAAAAAAAAAAACAACACTTGGGGCTGGGATTGTGGCTCAGCGGTAGAGCACTCGCCTAGCATATGCAAAGCCCTGGGTTCAATCCTCAGCACCACATAAAAATAAATAAATAAAATAAACTACAACTAAAAAATAAATGTTTTTTAAAAAAACACCCCAACACTTAAATGACAAGACAAATAACAATCATAAAAATGTTAAAATGAGAATAAAGAAACATTTGTGTATGTGTGTGTGTGTGTGTGTGTGTATTCAGGATACAATAGCAACAACAAAAGCAAACTATATACAGAATTAAAATAAGTACCTGGTGCTCTCTGCCGCTGAGCCCCAGTCCATGATTTCCAAATCTTATTGTTGGATTTATTATGCCATTTTGGAGGCGGTGGCTTTTGACCCAGTGCATGTTTGGGCTCCAGGACGGCCTAGGCCTCCAGGTAGGCAGGAGTACCCGCCACCACTGCCGTTGCCTCTGAAGCTGTCCTGCATCTTTCACGACCCCTTCCTCTTTTTGAGATACTACTGAGCTATCACCTGCAATGACCTCAAACTCAAGTAGGTTAAAATAGTTTTCAACGTGTCTTTTCATCAGTACAAAGTAGGATCGGATGGGAACTACTGTCAGTTGGAGTTTAGTCCACACAGACTGGATTGGTGCACTCCCAGGGTGGGGCTCATTCAGAGTTCTATAAGAGGAGTTCTGGTGGGTGACTGGGGCTTAGCTCTAATCAGGCCTTAGGGACTTTGTTGGGTAGTATCTGCTCTGCAGAAATTAGATCAACACACCACTAGGGCTGGTTAGATAGATGCCAGCCAGTCTTTACTAGAAGTTTGGATCTCAGGAGCCTCCCTAGAATTCTACACATAGGCCTGGGGAACCAGCCCTTCACAGCTCTCTCACAGTTTATTACCTACATATTTGACCTTCCCCAGCTCACTCCTTGACTGTAATCACACCCAACTTTTCAGTTTCCCAAACCCAATTCAGCTGGTCATGTGAATCACCAGACTAAAAGGGAATCTGAGTGGCACCATTCTTCATATCACTAACTTCAACATCCCTAGGTACAATCTTCTCTATGCCCGTTTCACTCACATTCTGCTACTATGTCCAAAGCCACACAGTATGTTCTTGCTGGGACACTATGACAATGTTTACCAGGCTTCCATAGCAGCAAGCTGTAGCATGATCTCCTTAAGATGGCTCCTGCCTCAGGTCTTCACTTGCCAGTCAATAAACATAGAACACTTTTCAAACACCAGTTTACAGTGTAGTTTCTGGGTTATCTAATTTCAAGCTCCTTTCACATTCTACAGATATTTTTCTGTGCCAAATTTATCTATTGTTTCTCTCTGTGTTTGTGTTATCCCTACCCTCTGTGGTGAACTAGTGTCACTACTGTAATCAGCTTGATTACAAGTTATTCTTTCTTGTTATTCATTCAATTTTTGAGTCTCCAAGACACTCACTGTCCAATACTAGATTTCAGAAAATTCCCTCTTTCACCCACCACACTAAGAAGCCATCCTCCTGCTGCTTGAATCCTGAACCATGAAGGAACTGGAAATACAGCCTTCCTCTAATCCACCATCTTATCATCTTCAATCCCTTATAAATGTATGTTAGAGAAAACCTCTGAGTCATTTTTACAGTAAAATACTAAAGCTACAGTGATTAATCATAACTTCAATACTCTGGTTCTAATAAACGTGTTTTCTTAAACAATTGGTATACAAAAAGTTTAAGATTGCTTTCTTCTGGTTCTTCACTAAAAACCAAGTTAGTCTGAGTTAATTTTTAATAATGTGTAATTCCATTTGAAAGGAATATAAAAAACCTAAGCTATGTTTTGATGAGAAAAAATATTTTAAAATATTTCATTTCATTGAGGAAAACAGTCATTTTATCTAAAGTCAGAAATTTTGTAAGAACTGTTTCAACATGTAAATTTAAAGAAAGAAACAAAGCAGAAACAAACCAGTAAGAAGAAGTAAAAGAGATATGAAGAAAGTAGTTCACTGGTGAGGTACTGGGTTCAATCCTCAACACCACATAAAAATAAAAAACAAATAAATAAAAAATAAACATTAAATTCTTTTTAAAAAGTATCTTGTATGGTAAAATAGATTTTGTCCTAAACTGAAATTACTAGATTGTTCCAAAATGAAAAGAAGGATATGGGCAAAATTAGAAAGTTAAAGCAAGTCACAGAAGGTTTGTGGAGGCTGAGCTTATAAAAGAAATTTTGTGTGGGTGTTAGTTGATTATAATTGAGAAAAAAGTATTTAATGGGTTTTCTAAAACAAAAAATAATAATTAATTGATATAAAACAAACTAATTTTCTGTGTTTAAAGCAATTTAGATTTTTTAAGATATGGATCTGCTCTTGGTGAAGTTTACAAAAACTGGCCTATAAAGCAAAGATTTTGTTCTTTATTAAGATGATTTCTCAAGTTTTCTGTTGTTGTTAGGTCTTTGTTTTGTTTTGGAGAGCTTTGTTTTTCATCTTCTGTTTGTTAGATGGTTTTTGTGGTACTGGGTATTGAACCCAGAGCATTGTACCACTGATCTACATCCCCAGCCCTTATATCTTTTTATTTTGTGACAGGGTCTTGCTAAATTTCAGAGGCTGGCTTCTAACAACTCGCAATCCTACTGCCTCAGCTCCAGAATCACTAGGATTACAAGCATGCACCACTTCACGTGGCTTTTATTAGGGTTTTCATTAGTTAAGAAAGCTAAGTAATCTTCATTTAATTTTACCTGGGTTTATCCCATTCAAGCACACTCCCAAGTAAAAAAAAAAAAATCTTGGCTAGGTGTAATGGTGCACAGCTGTAATCCCAGCTGCTCAGAGGTCTAGGCGGGAGGATCTTGAGTTCAAAGCCAGCCTCAGCAACTATGAGGGGCTAAGCAACTCAGTGAGACCCTGTCTCTAAATAAAATACAAAATGGGGGGGGGGGGGCTGGAGATGTGGCTCAAGCAGTAGCGCGCTCGCCTGGCATGCGTGCGGCCCGGGTTCGATCTTCAGCACCACATACCAACAAAGATGTTGTGTCCGCCGAGAACTAAAAAATAAATATTAAAAAAAATTATCTCTCTCTCTCTCCTCTCTCACTCTCTCTTAAAAAAAAATACAAAATGGGGCTGAGAATGTGGCTCAGTGATCAAATGTCCCTGAATTCAATCCCTGGTACTAAATAATAATAATAATAATAAGGTCTTTACATCCTCACTATTAGAATTACCTCAAGACTTTAAGGCAGAGGACTTAAAGAAAAATCGATCTTTTCTTTAACACAGCTCATCCCTAATGTAAGTTAGACTGGATAAACATGGCCTGAAATAAAACCTCAAATTCTCATTAACCAATTTTTAAATTTGACCTTTGGGGTTTTTAAAAACAGGGACAAGACTGAGAAAAACCAAAAAGCCCAAAGGGGACAAACACAGGCTCAAGGAAAAGTCCAAATACTTGTTCTAACATTGGCCAATAGGCCTCTGCTACCTCAGAGATACCCAAAGGCTCCATATCATACTAGTTCAAAAGAACCAATTTAAATCCTATCCTTGGTTATACAGGAAGACTTCTTATTAGACCTGTATTTGCAAAGGTTCTCCTCAAAGTTTAGGCTCCCTTATGCATACAGTCCTTTTCCCTGTCCAGAAACTTATTGGATAACCTCACATCAAGTCACTACAACCTGATGATCAAATTCACCCATAAGCACAAGCATTGATATTTCATGGATAGGATAACAGGTGTGTCCCTTAACAGCTCTTTCCACAGTACTCACAGTTACAATAGCCAATTCTGCTACACCCTTGTTTAGTCAGCTCTTTTATGTCCCCACCTGCACAAATCAATATGATTGCAGACCTCTTTCCAGACCATCCCAACCATACTCTCATTGACACCTTTCATTAGAAGCTCCCTGGCACCCAAAAAGAACAGACAAACTAATATTCCTTGCCTGGCCCTCTTGCCTGCCACCATTCTCAGCACTTCTTACTATCATGAGTACCAACACCCCCAAGTCCAGTGAATATATATACACACCTAGCTTATGAATAGAAGTCTCTCCAGCTCCTCAGGCCCTATTTCCTCTTCAGGACAAATGCATACCTCTGCCTTTCCTCCAAATAAAGAAGAGTCTGTACCTGGCTTTTGTTGTTCCCAAAGTAGACACAGCCACTTCCTCTACTCCCATTCTCTTATCTACATCACCCCTACTCCGTACCAAGTGGTATCTTATCCTCATCCCCTTATTAGTAGTAAGGAGAAATACTGGAGAAGGATATTGGCCAAAATATTGTTATATAATGTGCATGAATGAATACATAACAACAAAACCCAGAATTATCTGCAATTATAATGCACCTATAAAAATATGGGAAAAATACATTTTTTTTTTTTTGGTTCTGAGGACTGAACCCAGGGGCACTTAACCACTGAGCAACATCCCAGCCCTTTTTTTTTTTTTTTTTAGAGACACAGTCTTGCTGAGTTGCTTAGGGTTCTTGCTAAGTTGCTGAGCTTGGTTTTGAAATCACGATCCTCCTGCCTCAGCCTCCTGAGCTGCTGGGATTACAGACATGCACCACCACACCCAACAACAAATAAACTTATAAATGTTTATCCCATATATAGCAAACCTATTTACTCATTTTAACAGTTATTCTCAGATTATGCATGAAAACCAAGATATCATACAAGCATAGTTAATGTTTAAACCCATGTTTTCTTGTCAAAGGAAAACCATAAAAGCAACAGACATTGTTATTTCTTGTTGAATTGATTCTTTTATCATTATAAAGTGATGGTCTTTGTCTGTTTTTACAGCTTTTTATTAAAAGTCTATTTCCTCTGATATAAGTATAGTGCCTCCTGCTCACTTTTAGTGTGTTTTATTGTCATTGTCATTTATTTTTTTGAACATTTATTATTTAGGTGTAGGTGGAAACACCTCAATGCCTTTATTTTTATGTGATGCTGGAATCGAACCTGGGTCCCGCACATGCAAGGCAAGGGCTCTACCACTGAGCCACAATCCCCCCCATTGTCATTTATTTTAAGAAATTTTTAATATCTTTTTTATTTCATCATTGACTTATTGGTCATTCAAGTCTGTGTGGTTTAATTTCCATACAGTTGTACCATTTTTAAAGTTCTTATCGTTTTTATAGTTTTATTTCATTGTAGTCAAAGAAGATAAATTACATGATTTTGAGTTTTTAATTGGTTAAGGCTGGTTCTGTTGCTTAACATATGATGTATTCTGCACATTCAGCATTGCTTCAGGATAAAGATCCTCAAAATTTTAACAATGGAAAGAGTGGGCCTCAACATAATAGTGTTCCATGGGCTTGTTAGAAAAAAATGTGTATTCTGAAGCTCCTGGCTAAAATGTTCTCTAGATGTCTATTAAATTCCCTTGTCCATAGTATATAGAGCAAAACTTCCTAATTTAAGGGAGCTGTATCCCTGCTGGCCATATAATCTCATAACCCTTGAAGCCTGGAGCACTGTTTTAGTCAGCTTTTTTGCTGCTGCGACCAAAGGACCGGATAAGAACAATTTGAGGAGGAAATGTTTATTGTCTCTCATGGTTTCAGAGGTCTAAGTCCATATACAGCTGACTCCATTCCTCAGGGCCTGAGATGAGACAGAACATTATGGCAGAAGAGTGTGATAGACAAAAGCATCTCAGTACATGGCACCCAGAATCAGGGGTGGGGGAGGGAGCTGTGCTCACCAGATACAAAACATATACCCTAAAGGCATGCCTTCAATGACCCACCTCTTCCAGCTGAACTCCACCTGCATACAGTTACCATCCAGTTAATCCCTGTCAGTGGATTAATGCACTGATTAGGTTAAGGCTCTCATACCCCAATCGTTTCACCTGTAAACCTTCTTGCGTTGTCTTACATGTGAGATTTTGGGGGCATCTAATATCTGAACCATAACAGTCACTATTGGTATTACAGAAAGAGAAGAGAAAGAGGAAAGTATAAAAAAGCCATCAAATGAAATAATTGCTAAAATCTTTCCAAAAATGATGTGGACATTCAAGTTCAGGAAGGTTAAAGTATCTCAAATACTTTTGACCAAAAAAAAAAAAAAAAAGCAAAAAAACACTATGATTCATGTTGCATTCAAACTATGAGAAGACAAAAGAGAGAATTTTTAAAACAGCAATAGAAAAGCAATGAGTCATTTATAAGTGACTGCCTTCACCACTGCTCTCCCAAACAAAGGCAGCACAGTGTGAAGCAAGCTTCCACCCATTCAGAGGTAGGACAGGGAAGTAAGCAGAGGAACTGTGTACCAAGAAAGTAAAACTCAACACTGGAAAGATAACCTATGGCCTCTGCATCCTGGCCACTATTCACAGACTGAGCCTCTGGACACCCTAGTACCAGAGATCTGAGGTTCTAGTTATATGGACTTTTGTTTTAACCAGCATTACCTGTGGCTGGTTTCCCCTTTTCTCCTGCCCTTTAAGCTTCCCCCCCCCTGAAAAGCCTACTGTTAGGCTAATGGGAAGACTCTATCCTAAACAGGGAAAGGGGTTATATTACAAAGGAACAGGTGAGTGTAACGTCACCCATGGGGCTGTAAGGAAGAGAAGCCTGGGCAGGAAGACACAAGTCACTCGAACCCTAGAAGAGTGGGGCAGTCTAGCAGCTTGGGTGTCTGATGCCACATCGTCCAGCAGGGGAGTTAACTCAGTCACGTGGGAGGTTGGTGTCCCACACAGAACCACATAAAATAAATAAATATAATAACGGTATAAAATTAATTTTTTAAAAAAGTAACTTTGGAAAATAAACAGTGTTTTCACCCAAAACATGACTAAGACAAACACAACTGTACATAAACAATATTCTGATTGAAAAAGTTGTTTCTCAAGGAGATATGGGTAAATAATTCTGAAACAATCACAGGTATATGCTAAGACTGAAAAATATGTAAACATACAGTGGATGAGAGGAGTCAGCTTTTTCATTATTGGAAAAGTTCCAGATATATATGACAGAGCCTCAGTATCAACAGCATACCCATGCCAAGATCTTCTCCAAAAAAAAAGGAGCAAGGGCTACTTGGAGAAATGGCTGTTTCTAGGACTAGGGTATGGAAAATACAAGATGAGGAAGTACTAAAAATACAAATCAGAGAGAAGAATCATTCTGAAAGACCTCCCAATGACCAAAGCTGGAACAGTTTGAGAAATAAAATACATACTACATATTGGATTACAACCCAATGTATAAAACCTTTAGAAACTGTCACAAACCAGAGGAGGCTACAGAGACATGAAGAATAAGTATGATATTGTATGTATATGGGGTCTCAGTAAAAAAAGATCTTAGGTAAAAATTCATGAAATCTGAATAAAATGGGGATTTTAGTTAATATTAATGTATCAATGTTGCTTTCTTAATTTTTACAAATGTGCCAGGGTCACATAAGATGTTTAAAAAATAGAACAAGGTCTGGGGTTGTGGCTCAGTGGTAGAGTGCTTGCCTCACATGTGTGAGGCACTGGGTTCAATCCTCAGCACCACATATAAATAAATACATAAATAAAGATGCTGTGTCCATCTACAACTAAAAAATATTTTAAAAAGAAAACAGAACAAAACCTGGGTGAGAAGGACACAATACTGTCTGTGCTACATTTATGACTCTGTTGTAAGATTATTCCAAGTTTAAAAGTTCATTTTAATAAAAAACTATGCGTTCATGGATTGATATCAGTATTTGACAGTATCTATTTAAAATATATTTGCAAAAATTAGATGTATAATATCTTATAACAGATCAACAGATGAACATTTGAATTGATTTTGATGGTAGTAAACACTAATTGACCAAAATGTTACAGAGGAGTTGTAATCTTCTCAGTAGTAGACCTGTAGCACCAAAAACTTGTATTCCCTTAATGTATTTTGAATTAATTTTACTAATCAGCTTTCTGTTACTGTAACACAAATGAGATAATTTACTTTAAAAGACTAAAGGTTTATTGTAGCACACAATTTGGGAGGTTTGCGTCATGTCTGATTGACCCCATTGCTTTTGGACCTGTGCCAATGCAGCAGATCATGATGGGGAACAGAGAAAACAGCTCACCTCACAGCCAACATGTGAAAAAGAGAAAGAATATATGGTGAGGTTCCACTATCTCTTTCAAGGCGTTCCTCCAATAACTGGAAGATCTCCCACTAAGTCCCACCACCTCCTAATAGTGCCAAACTGGAGATTAACCTTTAATGCTTGGGTCTTTGGGGGACATTCCAGATCCAAACTATAGTATTCACCATTAAAAATTTTGTTCAGGGGCTGGGGCTGTGGCTCAAGTGGTAGCGTGCTCGCCTGGCATGCGTGCGGCCCAGGTTCGATCCTCAGCACCACATACCAACAAAGATGTTGTGTCTGCTGATAACTAAAAAATAAATATTAAAATTCTCTCTCTCTCTTTAAAAAAATTTTTGTTCATCTACAAGACTGGAATCCTAATTAAAATAAGTTATACTCCATGCATGTATAATATGTCAAAGTACACTCTACTGTCATGTGTATCTAAATAAATAAAAAATGAACAAGCTAAAAAATTGTGGTCATTGTTTTATTCTTTTATATGAATTTACATAATCTCAATTTAGCCTCTTAATCCATCAAATTTAAAATACTTACTCTCTAGTTCTTTTAAGAAGATTGTCGTAGGAGACCTTCAATGATACATAGAATTATAAGAGGTTATGAGGGGCAAGGGGGAGGGAAAAAAAAGGGAGAGAATTGAACAACAGCAGGGGAGGTAGAGAGGGAAGATGGGAGGGAAGGGGAGGGGAGGGGGGATAGTAGGGGATAGGAAAGGTAGCAGAATACAACAGTCACTAATATGGCATTATGTAAAAATGTGAATATGTAACAGATGTGATTCTGCAATCTGTATTTGGGGTGAAAATGGGAGTTCAAAACACAATTTGAGTCAAATGTATGAAAGATGATATATCATGAGCTATGTAATGCTTTAAATAATTAATAAAAAAATACAATTAAAAAAATAAAATAAAAATATTAGAACTACAAAAAAAAAAAGAATAAACATCAATTCAAGAATTCTAAAAAAAAAAAAAAGATTGTCAACTCCTGGAGAATTGCCAACCCTTAGGGAGTTGGTGATAAAATAACATTTTTTTAAAATGTATATATATTTTAGTTATACTTGGACACAATACCTTTATTTTATTTATTTTATGTGGTGCTGATGATTGAACCCAGCACTTCGCTAGGCAAGTGCTCTACTACTGAGCCACAACCCCAGCCCCGATAAAACAACATTTTTAAAAACACTTTTCTGAGGGTTTACTTGGAGTACTTCTCTGAATGGTAACTACCTGCCTTCTTTTTCCAGTCCCTGGGAAGACAAGGAACTCAGTTGATGGACCTTTCTAACTGGGTGAGCTCTATTTCAATGTCATTTGTGCCTACGGCTGGTTGGTTCCATAACAGTGTAGATATTAACAGCTTTTTAAAAAAATTTTTTTAGATGATGATGGACCTTTATTTTATTTATTTATTTATTTTCTTTTTTTTTAAAGAGAGAGTGAGAGAGGGGAGAGAGAGAGAGAGAGAGAATTTTTAATATTTATTTTTTAGTTTTTGGCAGACACAATATCTTTGTTTGTATGTGGTGCTGAGGATCGAACCCGGGCCGCACGCATGCCAGGCAAGCGCTCTACCACTGAGCTACAGCCCCAGCCCATATTAACAGTTTTTTGATGGCAAAAGCATTTATGTATTCAGAGTTCACATTCTACAAATAATTCTCTAAGATCCATAATAGTAAATGTAAAAGATTCATTTGGGCTAGGAGCATTGGCGCAGGCCTGTAATCCTAGCACCTCAGGAGGCTGAGGCAGGAGGATCACGAGTTCAAAGCCAGTCTCAGCAATGGTGAGGCCCTAAGCAACTGAGTGAGACCCTGTCTCTAAATAAAATACAAAATAGGGCTGGGGTGTGGCTCAGTGGTTGAGTGCCCCTGAGTTCAATCCCCAGTATCCCCTTACAAAAAAGATTCATTTTGGATCACTATATTCGGATAAAGAATATTAGCATTCATCTTTCCATTAGTAGGCTGAACCAAATAGGAAATTCCTCCCTTGTGGGCACTCCTGAGATTTTATTTGGAAAATTAAAAAAAATAATATTTTTTTTAGTTGTTGATGGACCTTTATTTATTTATATATAGTGCTGAGAATTGAACCCAGTGCCTCACACATACTAGGCAAGTGCTCTACCACTGAGCTACAGCTGCAGTCCTGAAAAAATTTTTTTTACCATGTCAAAAAAATAGAATAAAATCACTATATAGAAATCGATACCCTTTTTATCTTTAAAGAATAACCAGTTAGAGCACATGATAATAGAGAAAACACAATTTACAATGGTAGTAAAGAAGATGAAATATTTAGGAATGAACAACAGGAAAGCTTAAACACTACTACTGAAAGACAAAAGTGAAGAGTTCAATATATGGAAAGGTTTCCTTTTTCCTTAGATAAGATGAATTCATAAAGATGTCATTTCTCTCTGAGAATGTAAATGTGCCACAGATTAAGGGTTGATATTTCTAATAGAAAAAAACCTCTTAAAATGAGAGACAAAGGATCAAAAATCCAAATCAAAATTATATATCTTTCTATTTTCAGTATCTTTAAAAAATTTTTTTTAGTTGTAGATGGACACAATATCTTTATGTTATTTATTTATTTTTTTATGTGGTGCTAAGGATCAAACCCAGTGCCTCGCATGTGCCATGCAAGCGCTCTACCACTGAGCCACAACCCCAGCCCAATTTTTCAGTATCTTTTTTTTTTTTTTTAGTACTAGGGATTGAACTCAAAGGTGCTTAGCCACTGAGCCACATCCTCAGCCCTTTTTTATATTTTATTTAGAGACAGGGTCTCACTGAGTTGCTGAGACTGGGTTTGAACTCAGGATCCTCCTGCCTCAGCCTCCCAAGCCATGGGGATTACAGTAGTGCGCCACCATGTTCAACTCAGTATAACTTTATTAAGTCAAAAAACATAACTCAGAAGAGTTCATACCACACTACCTTCTTGTAAAAAAAATAAAGGAAAACAAGTGAACACAAGCATGGTTGTTTGTACAGAAAGAAACACAGAAGAGATAAACAAAACAATGTGCTTACCTACAAGAGATGAATGAAAGGAATGGAGAAGAGAATGAGTTTTAGCCTCTTAATATACACCTTTTAGTAGTATTGACTTTTATAATCATGTTAATGTTATACATATCAAAAAGATAACATAAAATCAAGAAGGGTACGAGAAAAATTATCCTAAAACTACATGAAAATGAATAAGTCCAACTGTATTTCAAATGATTACCAATCATACTCAGAGGGGAAAAACTAATCCCAGTATTTTTATTTTATTTCCTTCCAGGTTTAATTGTTTGTTTGGTATTGGAGATTTAACCCAGGGGGCTTACTCCCTTAACCACATCCTTTTTACTTTTTTACTTAGAGACAAGTTCTCCCTAAGTTACTTAGGGCCTCACTAAGTTCCTGAAACTGGCTTTGAACTTGTGACCCTCCTGCCTCAGCCTCCCAAGCTGCTGGGATTACAGTGTGCACCACCACACCCACCACTTCACCACTCCCAGTGTTTTTTAAATACAGTCCAGTTGTCTATCTAGTTTCAATGTAAAGAATAAAGCAACAGCAAAATGCTTTGAATTCTTATAACTAGGCTTGGATTTTAAAAAGATATAAGACTATCAATTCTGAAATTATTTTGTGAGACTTTTTTTAATTGTTAAGAAAAAAGACTACTTGTACTGATGAACATGTTTGAAACTGATCACAGTATTTGCCAAAGAAAAATAACAAAAATCTATAAAGCAGTCACAGTATATTAACCAAGGGAATAAAACATTCAATATTTCTTTGTTCAGATTCTTGAGTTTTAGAATATTTGACATGAAGATCTATTGATTATGGAAGGGAAGTTTCCTCAATAACTACTGATTATAGAGTGGATAATTTCCTCATTAAAAGACACACATAGAATTCTAGGCCCATAAAGGCAGAGAACATACCAGACACAGAGTGGGTGCTCCAGGAATACTTGTTAGATGAGTGAATGAATAATACAAAATAATACTTGAGTAAATGGAAGTCGCTAATGTAATAAAATGAGGACAGTATAATTGGCTATTCACCTGAAAAAACATAAAGCTAAAATCCCTCCTCAAATGCAAAAATAAAATACATTTCCAAATGGATGAAAGATTTTAACTGTAAAAATATATTTATAAATAAAGATAATAGAGGAAAATACTTTTATTAAGATAAAATGGGGTTAAGGCCAGTGGTGTAGCTAACTGTAAGAGTGCTTGCTTAGCTTGTGGAAGACCTTAGGTTCCATCTTCAGAACCACACAAAAAAAGTTTTTAATTGAGTTTAGGAAGTTCTTCCTCAACAAGATAAAAAATAGTAATGATAAGCAGAGCATAAATTTCACATTTAAGCAAAATTTGAAGAATCTTTAATATTTAAACAACTACTATTATTTAAGATTCAAAATGTAATTCATGGACTTGGAGAAAATATTTTCAGCCCATGGAACAGACAAATAGATAATATTCCTTCTATACAAACAGCTACTACAAATGAGAAAGGCAGGATGGACTTCTAGCATGAGAGCTTTGCTGATCCAATTCCATTTAAACTCATGAAAGTTAATTTTTACACAATCATTGAAGGGCTGGGAATGTAGCTAAGTGGTAGAGTACTGCCTAGCATGTGCAGGGCCCTGGATTCAATCATCAGCCTTATAAATAAATAAACAAACAAACCATTTAAAACCTTTGGAAATGGTACTAAGAAAAAAAAAGGAAATAAAAAAATACCCAGGCAGGGGTTGTGACTCAGTGGTAGAGCACTTGCCTAGCACGTGTGAGTCATTGGATTTGATCCTCAGCACCAAATAAAAATAAATATATAAAATAAAGTTATGAAAAATTAAATGCCCATTCAAAAAATCTTGGAAAAAAAAGAAAACAAGAAAAATCTGCAGTATTTGAAGCAAGACTATTCTCACAGTTTTCCATTCAGCAAGATGAAGATGAGATTCAAGACATTATATATAATGTGTGTGTGTGTGTGTGTGTGTATAGTAGAGCACTTGCCTAGCATGTGCCAGTCCCAGAGTTCAATCCCTAGTACCACAAAATGAGCAAACAAAATTCAATGAATGTAATGCATCATATTGATATGATGAAAAACAAAAATCATATGATAAGCTCATGTGCACAAAAGCACTTGACAGAATCATAAGTAACACACTAAAAATAATCATTAAGGGTGGAAGATATAAAGATATAAAATCAATATAAAAAAACAATAGTATTTTATACACTTGCAATAAGCAACTTAAAAGTGAAATTAAGAAGATGATTTCATTCATAATAACATCAAAAGTAAAATACATAGGAATAACTTAGCCAAAGAAATACAAGTTTTATATATCTAAACTACAAAAACATTGTCAAAAGACTTAAATAAATGTAAAGATATACCATGTTCATGGATTGGAAGATTTAATTTGGGGAAAGACAGCAATAATCCCCAAATTAGTGTGAAGAGTTAATGCAATTTCTATCAACATTCTAGCTGCTTTAATTGTGGAATTTGACAAGCTGTTCTTAAAATTCATGTGGAATTGCAATGGGGCTCCAAATAGCCAAAACAACCTTGTAAAGGAAGAACACAGTAGGAGGTCTTACACTTTCAATTTCAAAATTAATATAAGGTACAATGGTCAAGATCGTGTTGTACTGGCATCAGGGTAGACATCTAGATGAATGGAATAAATTAAGAATCCAGAAATAAACTTTCAATAAGAGTGTCAAAATCACTCAATGGAGAGGAATTGTCCCTCCAAGAAAGGGTGCTGGGACAACTGGATATCCACATGCTAAAGAATGAAGCTGGAACTCTATCTCACACCATATATTAAAAAAAGTAATTTGGCCCCTTCCTACCAGCAGACCACCGCAGGAGGTCAAGCCCAGCGGCACAGATCCAATACTCCAACTTATGCAGGTCCCAGATCCAGGATGCAGTAGCATCAATTGAGGGACACCATCAGGGTCTGGAAGCCCAACATCAAGGTGAGGTACAGACAATCTGCATGGGAACTACAAGAATATAGGGAAGAAACTGTAATACCGCAGATCCACAGTGCAAGAAAGGAAAATGCCGCAGTCTGGCTGGGCACAATTCAGGAGCCACTTGTCAAAAGAAACTAACTTTATTTTTAGAACTACAAACACCAAACAAAACAGCTCCTCAGGAAAAAACCCTCAGAGCCCAACTGCCACCACCGGCTTCCCACAAGCCTCTCACCCCCACACCAGCCTCTCCACCTCCCACAATCCTGCTGCTCTTGAGGCTGATTGGCTGGGTCATGTGGGCGGAGCCAAAGAAGTCCCCCAATGAGCAGCTCCGTGGAGGAGCCAATCAGCTAGATGTTGCTGGGGCCGCTGTGAGCCAATCATCAGCTGGCAGTCTGAAGGGCAGGGAAACAGCCCAATGAACATCACCGCAGAGGAGCCAATCAGCTAGATGTTGCTGGGGCCGCTGTGAGCCAATCATCAGCTGGCAGTCTGAAGGGCAGGGAAACAGCCCAATGAGCATCACCGCAGAGGAGCCAATCAGCTAGATGTTGCTGGGGCCGCTGTGAGCCAATCATCAGCCGGCAGCTGGAAGTTTGCTGGCAGCTGGAAGTTTGCTGGGGCCCCTTTGGCTGTGGCTCTCAACAGGAAGACACATAGACCACATGAAAAAACAAGGGAGGACAGTGCCCCAAACAAACCAGGACACTATAACAACAGGACCCATGGACAGCGAAGTTGATGAAATGTCAGAGAAGGAGTTCAGAAGGTTCATAGTTAAGGTGATCTGTGAAATAAAGATGACTTAAATGAGCAAATACAGGTAAAAATTGATCACTCCAACAAAGAGATAAGAGAGCAGATACAGGTAACAAAAGATTACTCCAAGAGAGAGATAGATACTCTGTAAAAAAAAAAAAAAAAAAAAAAAAAAAAAAAAAAACATTGAAATGAAGGATACAATAAACCAAATAAAAAAACTCAATAGAAAGCATAACCAACAGACTAGATCACTTGGAAGAAAGAATGTCAGATAATGAAGACAAAGTATACAACCTGGAAAATAAAGTTAACCACACAGTGAAGATAGTAAGAAACCATGAACAGAACATCCAAGAATTATGGGATAGCATCAAAAGACCAAATCTAAGAGTTATTGGGATCAAGGAATGCACAGAGTTTCAACCAAAGGAATGCACAATCTCTTCAATGAGATAATATCTGAAAATTTCCCAAGCATGAAGAACAAATTGGAAAACCAAATACAAGAGCCTTACAGGACACCAAATGTACAAAATTACAACAGATCTATACCAAGTCACATTATAATGAAAATGCCTAGCATACAGAATAAGGGTAAAATCTTAAAGGCTGCAATCTTAAAGGCTCCCACATATAGTGGGAGACCAATTCGTATCTCAGCAGATTTTTCAACCCAGACCCTCAAAGCCAGGAGATCCTGGAACAACATACACCAAGCTCTGAAAGAAAATGGATGCCAACCAAGAATCTTATATCCAGCAAAAGTAAGCTTTAGATTTGATGATGAAATAAAAACCTTCCATGATAAACAAAAGTTAAAAGAATTTACAACTAGAAAGTCTTCACTACAGAACACTCTCAGAAAAATATTCTAAGAAGAGGAAATAAAAAACAATGATGAAAATTGGGCTGGAGATGTGGCTCAGCGGTAGCGCACTTGCCTGGCATGCGTGCGACCTGGGTTCGATCCTCAGCACCACATACAAACAAAGATGTTGTGCCTGCCAAAAACTAAAAAATAAAATATTAAAAAAAATTCTCTCTCTCTCTCTCTCTTTAAAAAAATGTTTAAAAAAAACAATGATGAAATGTGGAGAGCCATTCTGACACGTGATTGGGTGACTCCCGTTAAGGGCCTGAGGCGCTCTGGCTGTGTCGGAGCTTTCCCGACCCTTTCCTGATGAGAGAGCCCATCCGTGTGGGGCTGTGCCTGACCACTGACCCCGGAGACCCAATCACTGACCCTGACCTTGGAGTGCAGCCCCCCCTCAACCTTCATTGGATGGAATTCTCCCCTAAATCTCTAGTTCCCCAAAATAAAAGGCTACTCCCAGGCGTGTTCGCTCTCTCTCTCTCCTGCTAGCCCAGAGTAATCCTCGCTACCCTGCTGGGCGGCTAGAGGCAGGAACCAGAGAGGGGAGCCGTCTCGGACCTAGCAATATAAATAAGGTAACTGGTTTGTGTGTTTTATTTCGATCTCTTCTAACTAACTTTATGCCTAGAACCTCATTAATGAAACCACTGCGCAGGCCACGTGGTAGAATGAAAATCAGCAGAGGGAGGGATTACACTAAAGGAAATTCTAATCAGAGGAGAAACCAAGTCACGTTAAATAACAAAAATGGCTGGGAATACAAATCATGTCTCAATAATAACCCTGAATGTTAATGACCTAAACTCACCAATCAAAAGACATAGACTAGCAGATTGGATAAACAACAACAATATGCTGCCTCCAAGACTCATCTCATAGGAAAAAACATTCACAGACTGAAGGTGAAAGGTTGGGAAAAATCATACCATTCACGTGGACTGTGGAAACAATCAGGGGTTTCCACTCTCATATCAAATAAAGTAGACTTCAAGCTAAATTTAATCAAAAAGGATAAAAAAGGACACTACAGACTGCTCAAGGGAACCATACACCAATAAGACTTAACATTTATAAATATATATGCCCCAAACAATGGAGCATCTATGTTCAACAAACAAACTCTTCTCAAGTTCAAGACTCAAATAGACCACAACACAAAAATTTGAGGTGACTATAACAACCTCCCCCACCACTGGATATATCTTCCAAACAAAAGTTGAATAAAGAAACTATAGAGCTCAATAATACAATTAATAACTTACACTTAACTGACATATATAGAATATACCACCCAACATCAAGCGGATACACTTTCTTCTCAGCAGCACATGGATCCTTCTCTAAAATAGACCATATACTATGCCACAAAGCAACTCTTAGCAAATACAAAAAAGTAGAGATACTACCATGCATTTTATCAGATCATAATGGAATGAAATTGGAAATCAACAACAAAATAAAGAATAACAAATTCTACATCACATGGAGACTAAACAATATGCTACTGAATGAATAATGGGTTGCAGAAGACATCAAGGAGGAGATTAAAAGTTCTTAGAGGTAAATGAAAACTCAGACACAACATATCAAAATCTCTGGGACACTATGAAAGCAGTTGTAAGAGGAAAGTTCATTGCATGGAGATCATTCCTTAAAAGAAGAAAAAGTCAACAAATAAATGACCTCACACTACATCTCAAAGCCCTAGAAGAAGAACAACAACAAATCAACAGCAAAAGCAGGAGAAGACAAGAAATAATTAAAATTAGAGCTGAAATCAATGAAATCAAAACAAAAGAAACAATTGAAAAAGTAGACAAAACAAAAAAATAAATAAATAAAATTGACAGACCCTTAGCTACGCTAATGAAGAGAAGGAGAAAGAGAACTCAAATTACCAGCATCCGTGATGAAAAAGGCAATATCACAACAGACACTACAGAAATACAGAGGATAATTAGAAATTATTTTGAAACCTTATACTCTAATAAATAGAAGACAGTGAAGGCATCGATAAATTCCTTAGTCATACGATCTCCCCAGATTGAGTCAGGAAGATATACACAATTTAAACAGACCAATATCAGAAGAAGCCAACAAAAGACTATCAACCAAGAAAAGCCCAGGACCAGATAGATACACAGTCGAGTTCTACAAGACCTTTAAAGATGAACTAATACCAATACTCTCCAATTTATTTCAGGAAACAGAAAAAGAGGCAGCACTTCCAAGCTCATTCTATGAGGCCAATATCACCCTGATTCCTAAACTAGACAAGATACTTCAAAGAAAGAAAACTTCAGACCAATATCTCTAATGAACATAGATGTAAAAATCCTCATTAAAATTCTGGCAAATCAAATACAAAAACATATCAAAAAGATTGTGCACCACGATCAAGTGGGATTCATCCCAGGGTTTCAAGGTTGGTTCAACATACGGAAATCAATAAATGTAATTCATCACATCAATAGACTTAAAGATAAGAATCATATGATCATCTCGATAGACACAGAAAAACCATTTGACAAAACACAGCACCCCTTTATGTTCAAAACACTAGAGAAACTAGGAATAACAGGAACTTATCTCAACATTATAAAGGCTATCTACGCTAAGCCTCAGGCCAACATCATTGTAAATGGAGAAAAATTGAAGGCGTTCCCTCTAAAATATGGAGCAAGACAGGCATGCCCTCTCTCACTACTTCTATTCAACATAGTTCTTGAAACACTGGCCAGAGCAATTAGACAGACGAAAGAAATTAAAGGGATACACATAGGAAAAGAAGAACTCAAATTAGCACTATTTGCTGATGATTCTATACCTAGAAGACCATAAAAGTTCCACCAGAAAACTCCTAAAACTAGTAAATGAATTCATCAAAGTAGCAGGATATAAAATCAACACCCATAAATCAAAGGCATTTCTGTATATCAGTGACAAATTCTCAGAAAGGGAAATGAGGAAAACTACCTCCATTCTCAATAGCCTCAAAAAACAAATACTTGGGAATCAACTTAACAAAAGAGGTGAAAGATCTATACAATAAAAGTCCTTAGAAGATGGAAAGATCTACCTTGATCTTGGATAGGCAGAATTAATATTATCAAAATAACCATACTTCCAAAAGCACTATACAGATTTAATGCAATTCTAATCAAAATCCCAATGGAATTCCTCATAGAAATAGAAAAGGCAATCATGAAATTCATCTGGAAAAATAAGAGACCCAGAACAGCTAAATCAATCCTTAGCAGAAAGGGTGAAGCAGGTAGCATCATTATACCAGATCTTAAACTATACTACAGAACAACAGTAACAAAAACAGCATGGTATTGGCACCAAAACAGAATGGTAGACTAATGGTACAGAATAGAGGACACAGAGACTAACCCACAAAACTATAAACTAATATAAAATTATCTTATATTAGACAAAGGTGCCAAAAACGTGCATAAAAGATGGCCTCTTCAACAAATGGTGCTAGGAAAACTATAAATCCCTATGCAACTAAATGAAATTGAACCCCTATCTCTCACCATGCACAAAGCTCAACTCAAAGTGGATCAAGGACCTAGGAATTAAACCATAGACTCTGCACCTAATAGAATGAAAAAGTAGGCCCTAGTCTTCATCATGTGGGATTAGGCCCCAACTTCTTCAATAACACTCCTGTGTTCACAAGAATTAAAACCAAGAATCAATAAATGGGATGGACTCAAACTAAAAAGTTTCTTCTCGGCAAAAGAAACAATCTGTGAGGTAAATAGAGAGCCTATAGCTTGGGAGCAAATTTTTACCCCCCACACATCAGATAGAGCTCTAATCTCTAGAGTATATAAAGAACTGAAAAAGCTAAGCACCAAAATAACAAATAACCCCATCAATAAATGGACCAAAGACCTGAACAGACACTTCTCAGAAGATGATACACAATCAATCAGCAAATATATGAAAAAGTGTTCATCATCTCTAGCAATTAGAGAAATGCAAATCAAAATTACTCTAAGATTTTATCTCACTCCTGTCAGAATGGCAGCTATCAAGAATACAAACAACAATAATGCTGGTGACGATGTGGGGAAAAAGGCACACTCACACACTGCTGGTGGGACTGCAAATTGGTGCAGCCTATATGGAAAGCAGGTTGGAGATTCCTTGAAAAACTTAGAATAGGACCACCATTTGACCCAGCTATCCCTCTCCTTGGTCTATACCCAAAGGACTTAAAAACAGCCTACTACATGGACACAGCCACATCAACGTTTATAGCAGCACAATTCCCAATAGCTAAACTGTGGAGCCAACCTAGATTACCTTCAGTAGATGAATGGATTAAAAATGTGCCATATATATATATATATATATATATATATATATATATATATATTAGAATATTACTCAGTAATAAAAGAGAGTAAGATCATGGCATCTGCAGGTAAATGGATGGAGTTGGAGAAGATAATGCTAAGTGAAGTCAGCCAATCCCCCTCCCCCCCAAAAAATGCCAAATGTTTTCTCTGATATAAGGGGGGTGACTCATAGTGGGGTGGGGAGAGGGAGCATGGGAGGAAAAGATGAACTCTAGATAGGGCAGAGGGATGGGAGGGGAAGGAAGGGGAGGGGGTAATTTATGATGGTGGAATGTGATGATCATTATTATCCAAAGTACAGGTATGAAGACAAGAATTGGTGTGAATACACTTTGTATACAACCGGAGATATGAAAAATTGTGCTCTATAAATGTAATAAGAATTGTAATGCATTCTGCTGTCATATATAAATAAAAAAAGTAACTCAAAATAGACCATACACCTAAATGTATGAGCTAAAATGAAAGACTTCTTAAAACAAAGCATTGGAGTAAATTTTCATGACATAGGACAAATACTTAGATATAACCCAAGAAGCAAAAGCAACAAAAGGAAAATGACAGGTGGTCCTCAAGTTACAATGGAGTTATGTCCGAATAGGCCCATCATAAATTGAAAGTAACCTGTCAAAAATTCACCTATCAAGTGAATGTCATAGATTAGTAACACAGAAGACTGTAGAGAATCACTGTTTCCTCTCATGATCACATGGTTGACTGGAATCTATGGCTCACTGTCCCTGCCCAGCATTGAAGATACTCTCTTGAATATCTATATTACATTTTTCTAGCTCATGAAAATATCAAAATACAAAATTTGAAGTATAGTTTGTACTTCTGAAGAAAATCTGAAGTATGGTGTCATTTTTGCACCATCATAAATTTTTAAAAAATGTAAGTTGGGGACCAAATGTAAAGAAATTGTTCTTCAGCAAAATTTAAAGCTTTGTGTTTCAAGACACAACATCAAGAAAGTGAAAAAAATACTCAATGGAAGAAAATATTTGCAATAATATATCTGACAAGGGAGTTTTATTGAAAGTACCTAAAGAATACTTACAACTCAGTAATAGAAAGACTAACACTCCAGTTTAAAATGGTTATGATATCTAAATCAACATTTTTCCAAGAAATAATATAATGACCAATAAGAATGTAAAAATATGTTTGACATCATCAGTCATTAGGAAAATGCAAATTAAACCAGAATGAGATAGCATTTCATACACTGTAGAATGGTTAGACTGAAAAAGTCAGGTAATAACAAGTGTTGAAAAGGATACTATTGCAAATGGAAATGTAAAATGGTGCATTTACTGTATACAACAAAGAATTGAAAGAAATTGAAAACAGGTGTTCAAAGTATAATTTGTTCATGAATGTTCAGAAAAGACTAATTCACAAAAGGTGGAAAAATTCCAAATGTGTACTGATAGATGGGTGGATAAACAAAATGTGGTCTGTCTTGTGCATGGTTTGTCTGTACAATGGAATATCATTGAGGCCTAAATAGTAATGAAATATAGTTGTACGTCTGTATCCTCAATGGGATTTTTTCCAGGATTCCCTTCAGATATCAAAATCAGTGATGTTCAAATCTCTTATATAAAATGACATAGTATTTGCATATAATGTATATTCATTGTCCCATAGAGGTGAAATCATTTCTAGATTATTTATAATACTGAATAAAATGTAAATGGTATGTAAATTGTGTGGTATAATATATTGTTTAGGGAATAATGACTGTACTAATATTTAAGTTGTTCATTTTAAGTGGTAAATTGTTGACGTACACATTAGTAAAAGTGATCTGAGAAAAAAAGTAAGTGATAAAGCATTGCACATAAAAAATATAAAGGAAAGGAAGAGACAATTTCCAGAAAAGAAATGCAAAAGACATGATATTGACCTAATGGTAGTCAAGGAAATGTAAAATAACTACTGATGTAACATATTGACAAGAATTAAGAAGGGAAAGGATTGGGGATATAGGTCAGTTGATAGAGTGCTTTCCTTGCATGCACATACACTCTGGGTTCAATCTCCAGCAGCACAAAAATAAAAAATACAATAGAATATATAATGTTTGATATATTGCAGAAAAATGGTCTATTCGTGCATCACTAGTAAAAATTTATATTACTAAGTATTTTTGGAAAGTGTGATGGTCATATTCATTAAGGTTAAAAAAAATCGCAGTCTTTGAGTTCCTGATCTCTCTTTTAAGACTTTAGCTCAAATGAAAAACATGTGAGTGATTGTATTTAAAAGAATCTTTATAGTCAGCTGTGGTGTTGGAGTCCTGTAATTCCAGCAACTCGGGAGACTGAGGTAGAAGGATATCAAGTTCGAGATTAGTCTTGGAAACGTAACAAGACCCCACGCAAGTTAGCAACATCCTGTCTCGAAATTAAACAAAAATTAAAGGGGCCGGGGGTGTGGCTCAGTGTAAAACACTGCTAGATTCGATCCCAGTACCCCTGTCCTCACCCCCCGCCCCCCCCAACCCCGCGCGCGCGCGCGCGCACACACACACACACAGAGAAAAGAATCTTTATTGCAGCATTGTTATGGCAAAAAGAAAATGAGTTGGAAAGACATGTCTATAAGCTTTATTAATTGCAAAAATAGAGTTTTAGAATAAAAAATCAGTTGTCCCAATATTTTAAAAAACAAACAGCAATCAATGTTCTTGTGTGTGTTAGCATGTTTATGTGAGCATGGAAACATGTGTAAACAAATCTATAATCCTAGACCTTTGCGTCCCTTTTTGTAATGTTTCACGAGTTTCAATAAAAGGGAATTACATTGGCAATCGGAACGGTAGACGAATTTATAAATTAAGAAGAGAGTGAATGAGGCAATTAGAAAGGAAGTAAACACGCTATTCTCCAGTCCGTTTTGTGTGCGCTCCTCTTACAGACAGTACGGTGACCGAAGCGTCGCGTTTACGTGGGGTATTACAGTAACCCGGTTGTCAGTGATGAGTCAGAGTGCGTGGTGCTGATGCTGCTGCCATTTCATCACCTTTGCGAGCGCAGCATCCATCCTCCACTCTCCTGGCTCCTGGGCCTACCTCTCATCGGGCTCCCAGGCCAGCGATGAGCTCGTGGCCAAGCTAGATCCGGACCAAGCCCTCCTCTCCGAGGCCTCGGCGGGACACCACGTCCCGCCGACCCCAGGCCTGGACCAAGGAGATTTGCCAAGTCGCGGCCATGGAAGCCATCTGGCTGTACCAGTTCCGGCTCATTGTCATCGGGGATTCCACAGTGGGCAAGTCCTGTCTAATCCGCCGCTTCACCGAGGGCCGCTTTGCCCAAGTTTCAGACCCCACCGTCGGGGTGGATTTTTTCTCCCGCTTGGTGGAGATCGAGCCAGGAAAACGCATCAAGCTCCAGATCTGGGATACCGCGGGTCAAGAGAGGTTCAGGTGGGAGCTCAGTCTGGGCCCGTGAGCAGTGGGAGGGTCTTCGGAGCTTGCAAAGCCCCTGGGGAGAGAGGACTTCCTGATTCTAATCGCGGTGCAGGAGGTAACAAACAAGGGATTGGGGAATTCTGCTGAAATCCACTTATGGCTAGTCAGGAATTCAGTGCAGGGAAGCCCAGTCAATAACACATATTGCTTGCACCACAACTCCATCAACCTGCCCTATGTAACAGACTTTCAAAATTGTTCTACATCAAGCTAACATAACTAACAGCCATAGATAGAAGACAGACAACAGATAGATGATACATACATAGATATAGATGGATGCATATTACCTTATTTCTCTATTTCTGTGTACATATGTATGTGTTTGTGTATATGTATGCTGACATATGTCCTAACATAAAGGAAATAGGAGATACTTACTGATAATTGATTCTTGCAACCAGCATACAGTGATCATCAACTATGTACCAGTTACTGAGCTTGCTTCTGAAGAACAGTGTGAAGACACTCTATGTAATCAAGAGAATATCATGTAATCAAATCACACAGAGCCCCTTCCCTCTTAGAATATCAGTGCTACCATTGTCGGGAGAAAATCACCAATCACACAAAAGAATGTCTTGTTTGTATTTGTATGCCACTCCCCATGTAATGCTTGACACTTAATGAGTAATCAATGAACGTGTTTGATTTTCTCTCACAACTCTTTGCTTTCCCTTTGTAGTATGTATTATTTATAATAATATGTATGACTACACAGAAAGTGTAGTCGAAAACACAAAGTCCAAGCAAAAACAGGAAATGCCCAGGGATAGGAAGCAGAATGAATAGAGAGAGGTGAGAGAACACAAAAATGTACACAGAGAACTTTGCAGAAGATAGTATGAACTAAAGTCACATACAGCAACAAAAACCAAATCAAAAAGACTCAATAGCCCCTGTTTGTGATCATTTATTCATTCTCTATTGAACACTAATTGAGCACAGAAGATAGTGGTTTAATAATTAAAAAGGGTTAGAGAAAAGAATCACAAACTTATCTCTAACTCCTCACTCCTACAAACAACACTGCAACAAATATTGCATTCAAGTTCACTTTAAACTTGCAATTGCATTTCTCCTAAGTGAAGAGATTATTTCTGTATATTGTTTTGGAATTTCTGTATAAACAGCCTGTTAATATTGCCTGCTTCTTCTTTATTGGGCAATACTGATTTGTAAGAGTTCATTACAGATTAAGAATATTAACCGTTTTCTGTCATGCATGTTGTAAGATATTTCCCAGTTTGTCATTTATCTTTTCACTTTAAGGTTTTTAAGGGAAGATTTTAAGTTTTATGTAGCCTTATGTTGTGCTTAGAAAGGGCTTCATAATTTTCTTTGCTAAATATTCAAAAACCACAAATAATATATTGTAGAGTTTGACAGGCCTCTACAGCTTGCTTGTTGATTTCTTGAATCGATATTTTTACAAATCGGAATCTTCATGTATGCCTAATTTCCTGGTATACCTACCATGCTTCATGAATCTTCAAACATAAGGGAGTTAAAAATGTTTTCATTCCCTAGGGCTGATTTGCCAATTATGGACACTTGAAGTTGTTTGTAAGCTCTGATCTTACCACCATCTATGGGGGATGTTTGCTCTATTAGCATTGGGCCATTTCCCCTAAGCTATTAAGTCTTTCATTGTTTATCTTCTTCATCCAAGAAGACAGAAAACCTACAAATACACATAGATCAAAGATCAAAGTATTCTAAAGCAAAGTACTATAATATACATTTATAATGAGGTTCATCAAATCTAGAAGTTAAAATATGGAAACTTTCTTCTGTTTAAGAAGTATAGCAAATGAATAATAGATTTTAGAAATATTCTGATTACAATGATTAAACTAATATGATTTAAGGGTAATTTTTGACTATTTATTTAGGCAGTTTTTCTCATCCATAAAATATACCCATATAGTTATAATAACTTCTGTTAACCGTCCTAATTTTTTTATTCTTAGAAAAATCCTCTTTCAACTACTAGCATGTATAATGAATTTTCCATATTACAGATCACTCTAACACTCATTATTTCATTTTGCTTCAAGATAACCCTGTGATTTAGGTATCATATTTTGCAGAACAGCAAGTCTCTGTCACTTATTCATATTTGGAAGTGGAAGAGTTAGTTGTATATCTGCCTAAAGGTAGGACACAGATCCGTCATCCCCAGGGTCACTTTCCAATACTGAACCAAGAGAAATGTCTGAAAATCATTTCTAGAAAATACTATCAAAACTTCACCCAATTAAAGGTTCCATATCATTATTATTATGGAATGGCACTTGTATTCTGTTGTTTTAAAAAAGAAAACACTTATACTAAAGTACTGTATCAGTTAACAAGAACACTAGAAAACACTGAATTCAATGGAGTGCGGACAATTGGGCACAACCTTTATTCTTTACTTCTTTCTTGTGTTTTAGATCCATCACTCGAGCCTACTACAGGAACTCAGTAGGTGGTCTTCTCTTATTTGACATTACCAACCGCAGGTCCTTCCAGAATGTCCATGAGTGGTTAGAAGAGACCAAAGTACACGTTCAGCCCTACCAAATTGTATTTGTTCTGGTGGGTCACAAGTGTGACCTGGATACACAGAGGCAAGTGACTCGCCACGAGGCCGAGAAACTGGCTGCTGCATACGGCATGAAGTACATTGAGACGTCAGCCCGAGATGCCATTAATGTGGAGAAAGCCTTCACAGACCTGACCAGAGACATATATGAACTGGTTAAAAGGGGGGAGATTACAATCCAGGAGGGTTGGGAAGGGGTGAAGAGTGGATTTGTACCAAATGTGGTCCACTCTTCAGAAGAAGTTGTCAAATCAGAAAGGAGATGTTTGTGCTAGTCAGCCCTTTTACTTCCAAAACATGCTCTCCCACTGGAACTTAAAAGTGATTGAAACAAATAGAATTCTTATGTGACTGAAGAGAACTGAACCTTTCAATACCAACTGAGCCTCCTTCCTGAGAGTTGGGAGGGTGACAACAGGCCCACATGTGGATAGATGGGGGAGCTTGGGTACTGTGGTTGAGATTAAATTGCTGACATGAGTTGGGCCA
This sequence comes from Spermophilus citellus, assembly GCF_964194105.1. NCBI lineage: Eukaryota > Metazoa > Chordata > Mammalia > Rodentia > Sciuridae > Spermophilus > Spermophilus citellus. The sequence goes on along the minus strand of NC_138190.1, from coordinate 148,315,768 downwards.
GACACTGTTTTGTAGCCAATACTTGGTAATGGCTACTTGTGTGCCCTTTGTGGACCACATGTTAAGGGCCTGGAGTTTGGGAAGCTAGGTCCTAGGAAAACATACCTTCAGACAGGACAACTGTTCCTTGGTATTTAAGCTTATTCTTAGGTCCTGAACAAAGAAATATATAAAGGGGAAAAAAGTATCACATTGGGAATAACAACTAAAAAAGAGTAAGAGATAAAGTTACTCAATAAGAATATCTTATGCCAAATGTGTGTGCTGGATTTGATTAAATATTACCAATTAGCTTCTAGAAGCTCACTTGCAAAATTAGGGACAGGGACCAGCTATTTGCCAAGACCCTTTGAAGATATGATATCCTAGTACAAATGATGTGAATATGAAAAAGGAGACCATTTGAAAAAATGTACACCCTTATGATAGAGTTACCAGCTGTGTCAAAGAAGTTGTCCTATGCAAGTAGAAAAGAAAACACCATAATCCAATTGCCCTTTCACCTCTGACCACACATGGGGTTTCACTGCATTGGCAACTGCAGTCTGGAAGTAAACAGCATGCCTGCTTCTTCAGTTATCAGAAAGTGACAATATAGGGATTGTCTATGAAAAGAACCTGAGGCAAACCCTAGCTCATCAATCCTGTTTAATAGGAGGCACTGTTAACCCTTACAAACACATCATAATCACATAATTTATTTGATCATCACAACAGGTCTGTGAGGTTTTGGTCCCCATTTTATGGAATAATAATCTAATAGCCAGGATACTCACTTGGCCAAAGTTAAGGACTCCTGATTCATAGTTCATCTGTCTGATGATTAAATTATTAATTTGTTTACTTTGGAAGACATAATGACTGTAAATAAACGTTCTTTACGTGTTAGGATATATTTTCCTTATTAATTACAACACAGCTAGAATCATGAGGGAACCTGGGAATGAATGAAAGGTAAAGTCCATTCAGGTATTATTGACAAGAGGGCTTTAAACGAGTGATTAATTGCACAATGAAAATACATTATAACTGTATGGACTATACCACTGAAACACAATGGATATTTTATTGAAAGGAACCAAATACAGCAATGGGAAGTGGGATGGGGAGAAAAAATACTCACCCCACAATGACCTTGGCCACCTGTCTGCCATATACCTACACTGCGTTCCTATCTATCCTAGAGAGTCAACTCTTAATTCTCAGGTGAACAGACAGCTAAGTGCAAATTGGAATGGCTGGCTTAAAGGTTCCATTATCTTCTTGAAGACAGGTGATGTTTTAAATTACTTTGGGGATTGTTGCCAGTTCAGCCAGGCAAAAAGCCATACTTTTAACATTAAGAACACTATTCTGATTAGAGTTAGGATTCTTATAATCATTGTGGTACGAAAGCCTAAGGATGGCAAATTGCTTTCAGTTATCATAATGAACTTCAGTATCAATGTGAATAAACCTGAGAGTTTGGGAATTTGCTTCATCCAGAATAAAGAAGCCAAATAATGAAAATTATAAAACACTATTCTGCTATCTATATCCCAACTTGGATGAGCAAACCACTTTGACCAATTCACAGTGAACCAAACATTTTCGCTGTATTCATTTCACACAACCAGGCTTGGGTAGAGTAGATTGTCAATTTCTTTTTTAGAAGGCAAATAAAAGACAGTTAGTTGGTTCAATAAAAATTTCAACTACTAATGTCTACAAGATTCTGAAAGCAAGATCATCCAATGGATAGATAAGAGTTGATTAGGTTCTTGACAGTTCAATAAAAAGGATAGAAACAAAACTTCTCTGCAGTTTTCCTGATTAAAATACATTAACTATACACTTTTCAATTCCTGGTATTTTATAAGCATATTTTAAAAATGCTCAGCATAGATCCAGCAGAAGTGGCTGAACTTAATTGCTTAAATGAGTTCTAGAAATTTTAAAATCATTTTAGTAGAATTCAGTGCTGTTGTCACTGCAATAAGTGGGTTTTAGAAAATAAGTGTGAAAAATCAGGTGTTACTATAATACTAAGGATAAAGCTTTAGGAGCTATTTTACTACATAGGTAAAGAAAAGATTAACTTGTAACAAAGACCACAACTGCATGTTGGATTAGATTGTCTTATATTCCAAAATAAAATGTACTGTATACTTTTCTTCACTTTGTTGTGCACTGTAATGAAATGTGAAAAAATCTTTATTTAGTTGTATGTGAATGAAAACATGCCTGTATTTAGTAAAATTATTGATTATGTGACTCTGAGATTCTAAGTGTGTGTTGTAACTATTTCCAGAATTTTGTCATTTCAGTGCAGCAACCACTACCAAGGATATCAGTAAGGTATGACACGTATTTTGCACAATAGTATTCACCAGTATCTCAAAGCCAGAAAGAGAATATGATTTTTGGAAGTTTTATTATGATGATATCAAGTCATATAAACTTCATGGTCAGCCCTTGCCAATATGGGAAAAAGTTGATTCTGTTAAGCCTAAATCTTCATTATCACAATTTTTAATCAAGAAACTTAATTATGTCACCAGGTAATTGATGACCACTATGTTCTTCCCTGGAAAGTGTTTTCGATTGCTAAATTGCTTTGGATTTTTCAAATCCTACTATGGCACACTTTTCATGTCAGGATCACTTGGAGTATAGGTCCGAGATTGAAACACAATCATTTAGGGCATTTCCTATACTGGGTTGATAGTATATATGTTGGGGAGGATATAAAAGGGAAAGATGTTTGACTCTTCAATAAATGGCAAGTTTTTCCCGCCATTTATTCCAAAAACCTTGTAGTCATTCATCCTTAACTCCTTTTTTTATTTTCATAGCCTACATCTAATCTATCTGGAAATTATGCTATCTTTACCTTAAAAGTATAACCAGAATCTTTTCATCCATTGTCATTGCTAACCCACTTATTACTGAGTTATTGTGATAGCTGGTGTCCCTGCAGCCACTCTTGTCCCCTCAACTCACTACCAGTTTATTCTCTACACAGCAGCCAGATGGAACCTGATAAAACATTAGTTATAAGAAACAATCTGGGGCTGGGGTTGTGGCTCAGCACTTGCCTCACACGTGTGAGGCACTGGGTTCAATCCTCAGCACCACATAAACATAAATAAATAAACAAACAAAATAAAGATTTTTTTTTAAAAAAGAAACAATCTACTCATAATTCTCCTATGGTTATCCATTTTACTCAGCTTAAAATGCAAATGGTCTACAGAAGAACCAACCCTTAAAAATGAATTCCATCTTCATCCCACCACCTCTGTAATCTCATTTCTTACTGCTTATCCCTTATTCATTTTTACTCCAGCTACATAGTTTCCTTTCCTGTCCTTCAAACACACTAACCACATTACCCACCTTAAGGCTTTTATACTTGCTCTTTCCTGGAATGTCTGCATGAATTGCTCCCTCATACCTATCAAGTTCTAGAACTAGCAGCTTCCAGATCCTAGGGAAGATGTGGCTCCAGAAGTCATTACTGACAGCTCAACCCAGAGTCTTACTCTTTAGACTTTCCTGGAGAACAACAAATTTAGTGTATACAAAAAAGGGAAAGGCAAATTTAGAAAATAATGGAGATCTTAGACATTACAGTTTCACAGGAAGGAGTGAACAGTAGCATCGTAATACAGCAGTGAATTCAGGAGGATAAAAACTACAATGTACCCAAAGGATTTGAAGGAGCAGGAAGTCATGATCATATTATTGTTGGTGGAATGATTTATTGCCTTAACCAAACCTCTCAGGAATTTGTTCTTATTTCTGTCAGAGGCCAGTTGTGGTTTTTTTTTCTCTCCATCCTTTCTTCAATTACTGCTTTTGCATTGCTGACTCTCAAATGAAGGACTTCAGCCCACAGTTTGAACATTATACCAATACAGCCAATGTGCTTACTATACACAAACCACAAATTTCTCAAAAGGCAAAATATCCAATGCTAAAATCAAGATCTATCAAAATGTGCTCCATCTACATGTCATCCTCATCTCTATTCCTTTCTTTCACTATTCACAACCATGCTTAACACAGAAACTTAGAAGTTATCCTTAATTCTTTTTTTAAATTTTTTTAGTTGTAGATGGACACAACACAATGCCTTTATTTTCATGTGGTGCTGAGGATCAAACCCAGGTCCTGCCCATGCTAGGTGAGCGCTCTACCACTGAGCCACAATCCCAGCCCATCCTTAATTCTTTACTTCCACTCACCTCTCATCAAATTAATCATCATATTCTATGTACATATATGATACACCACAATGAATATCACCACCATGATCTCTCCACAAGACACTAATTAAAAAGGAAAACTATGGGTGAATGGCACAAAGATCAATAGAGGGAAGGGAGCAGGGGGTGGGGAGGGGAGGGGCAGGAGAGGTACTGGGGTCTGAATTAGAACAAGATATATTCCATGCTCTTATAATTATGTCAAAATGGATTCTACTGTCATGTGTAACTAAAAAGAACCAATTTTTTAGAAAGAACTGTTAAGTCTATCTTCAAAATACACCTATCAAAAAAAATCCATCCACCATTTTTCTCCGTACTCATTGCTATCACCTTTGTCCAAGCCACCATCAACTCTTATCCAATATCATAATTGCTCGTCTCCCTATTTCTGATCTTGTTCCCACACCCATGATACTCTCCCAGCATAACAGCCAGAGTGATCTTTTCACAATGTAAGGTAGATGAAGTCTACTGATGTTTTCTCACCAATTTTTTAAGCATAAGTTTGCATACCCTTTAAATATTAAACATAGCTAGAGGACTCTGCATTATTTTGCCTCAACAGCTATGAGTTCTATAAGGGTAAAAATCTCACTCATTTTGTTCAACAGTATTTATCCAACCTGTAGCATAGATATGTGCTTGAATAATCAATAAATACATGAATGAATAATTTTATTGCCCTCCAATGACCTTGAGACTTTATTTCAATAAAGGACACTTATTGCTCTGTCCCAAAGTATTATTAAATTGTATATAGCCTCTGGAATTCTTCCATAATTCTAAATTCTTCTATGATTTCAAGCTCTTTTTGTCCACTGTCTTCCATAAGCCCCGTTTTAAACTTCTTTAGAACCTTCAGGTAATGAACCACTGCTCATTGTCAGTGTACCAAGGCAGCCCTTGACTTTGTTTCCCTCTATCCTTCTCTTGGCCTCTGTAATCAACTGCATTCAAAGGAAATGATTATTAAAATTCAGTCTATTTTCTAGATCTTTATACTTCATTTTTCAAAAGTTTGCTTAACAGAGTGAATAAGAGTATAGATTTAGTAAAACATGGGTTCACATTCTGACTCTCCTAGTAATTATACTAGTAGATGGTTCAAAATTTCTGAGTACCAGTTTATGTACACACACACACACACACACACACACATACATAATTGGATAATGATGGCATTTAACTTATAGATTTGTTGTGAGGATAAACTTACATAATCCATATAAATGCACTTAATAAACATCATATAATACTCACAAAATGTTAGGCATTATAATATGATTGCACCCAGAAAAAGAGAAAACAAAAAAATAAAAACAAAAAAGAAACAAATAATACATTTGCATCTAAAAATATTTTTCATAAATGAATTATTAGATAGTTAGTCACTAATGGGTGAACAGGGAAAAGAAAATGGATAGCCACAGGGAGCATTATCTGACAGAAAATCACCTGGACAATGAAGGTTTGGTATGTTAAAACCTCTCCAGCCTTAACATTTGGTGTTTCTGCCAGGTTATAATCAGTTACCCCAATTCTTTTCTGGTTACTTTCATCACCTCAGATTTTGGTGACTAGAGAAAAGATCTTTAGATAATAGATGGATTTTTGGCTAGAGTACACTCTGGTAAAGACCCAAATATCTCTTTTTTTTTTTATTGGTTGTTCACAACATTACAAAGCTCTTGACATATCATATTTCATACATTAGAATCAAGTGGGTTATGAACTCCCATTTTTACCCCAAATACAGATTGCAGAATCACGTCGGTTACACATCCACAATTTTACATAATGCCCTATTAGTAACTGTTGTATTCTGCTACCTTTCCTATCCTCTACTATCCCCCCTCCCCTCCCCTCCCATCTTCTCTCTCTACCCCATCTGCTGTAATTCATTTGATTGGAACTCAGATGCCACAGCCTTTAGAGAACATCTTAGGACTTCACTCAAGGCTCAAATCAGTGGGAACTCTAAGTAAAGATATACCCTCCATCTCTGGGTCAGGGTGCCTTATTTAATGCTCTTTGCCTCTTATGTTCAAAATGGCAGGTATCCTTGCTGCTTAGCTACCTATTATATATATATATATACACACACATACACACACATTCCAGATGCCACAGATATTGTAAGCTATGTAAGCAACTGTCCAAAATTGGTTTGATATCAGGAAAAAACAAGTGCCACTTTTAAATCCAAGTCACTGTGGAACACAAATGGCTGTTTTCTCTTGTACTCTGGGTTCTGCTTGCACAGTAAATTGCTCCCTAAATGCTAGAGAAATGGAGTGACAGGGGGTAAGAGATCTAGAAAGGCTGACTGCACCAGGTCCCAGACATTTTGAGGATGTTTAAGAAGTCTACATTTTCCTTTAGGGACAATAAAGGCATTTTCCCAAAACAAGCCCAGGAATGTCAGGGATACTGTACTACCTGTGAGATTTTCTCTTCTCTCCTGATGGGCATAGGGAAGGAGAATGGAAAGATCCTATATGTACAAGTTTTCTTTTTCTTGGAAACTTTTCCTGAGTTCCATCTTCTCCCTAGACCTTATGTGCTCCCACATTCTTTAAATATCTGGGCTTACTCCAATCTCATCCAAAAGTGCACCCCTGAGCCACAACCCCAGCCTCCTCTGTATTTTTTGAGCTCAAGGTTTTTCTTGCGAATTCACCTTTGGTTGTGCACATCTAAATTAATGTATTTTTATCATTGGTCTTGTTTTTTTTTTTTTTCAAACTGGAGTTTTTTAGCCTTCTGGTTTTTATTGCCATTTTGATTCAGAGGTCAATTATTCAAGAGTTTACTCTCAAATACACTGGAAAGAGACTGTCCCCTGTAGAAGGTCCTAAAAAGGAAAGAGATTGTCCCTTGTAGAAGGTCCTAAAAAGGAGAATAAACAGTGATAATCACTGACATGTATCTACCTTATAGATGGACAAGTGGCCACCTGAACAATTATTCAGTGTCCACACCTGATTGGTAGACTCTGCTTCAGCCATCCCCAACTGCACAGGCCTCACCCAGGTCTATGTCATCTATTCTATAATCTATTGCTCACTGTGTCACACAAGACAAATTGTGACAGGCTATTTTAATCAAAAGAGTTAATCTGATAGAGATGTTTGTAATAAACATCTGTAGCTCTTTTTAATCCTACCTTTGGGAATCTAATATCTGATATATATATATATATATATATATATATATATATATATATATATATATATATATATATATATTTGTAGATACCTGTGTATAATATGTTGTATCTCCACATATTTTATTCACATAGCACCAAAATTGGCTTATAGATGAATGAGTGATCATATTTTATTTTAGAAAAGAAAGGAAGAATGGATCCAAATGCCTTTTAGTTCACATGACTTAAACCTTTAACAAAAAGGTCAATTTAAATTGGTTAAATAGATAATAGTAAAGATATCTTTAAAATTATTAACTCACATGGTTTTCTAGGTGGTTAGTCAATTAAGAAAGTGTTGGTTTCTATAAAATGTTTAAAGTGTAATGTCCACTGCTTTTAGGATTTTTCATTGGCAGGATAAAGATGGCTTAACATGTTAACTAGGCTTGTCTGATCTTGGTTTTCATGAGTAACATAAAATTCACAGTTAAAATTGGGTAAAATAGATTTTACATAATTGAATTTGTTATGGGAGACATCTGATTAATTTGCAAAGTTAATTACTCTCTTAGCCTCTCTATTTGATTCATGTTTCCGTTGTAATGTTGTATTATGTTAACTGATATTCACATAGACTCAGGAAACAATACACAAGAACTCTGTAGATTGATATTTAAAAGGGGGCAAAAGTGAACTTCAGAAATAAAACACTTTACTTAATATTTGTCAAGAGGCCAGACTTACCTGAGATAAGACTCTGGCCCTCACCCTCCATGTCAAGATGGCTCCAAAGTGCGCTAGAATTAAAGTTACTTAAAGTTGTGTTCAAAAGATAGATCTTTTTTGTTGTAAAGATTACTATAATCTCAAAATAAACAGGGGGTATGAAATAAAAGTTAAGTAAAGGTTTTGGCAAATTGTAAAAGGTATGTAGGTTTCTTAAGAGTTTTAAAAGAAAATAAACTTATAAAGGGTTTCATATGTGATTGGGTACCTTAGTGTTATTATAGAAATTGTCTTTTAGTTTGAAGCTATTATACAAATGATGTTTTTACTCTGGTTAATTTCATTTTGAATTTTCTAAAATATTTATTTTTTAGTTTTAGGTGGACACAATATCTTTATTTTATTTTTATGCAGTGCTGAGGATTGAATCCAGTGCCTTATGTATTCTAGGCAAGCAGTCTACCACTGAACAACAACCTCAGCCCTCATTTTGTATTTTCTTTTTTTTTTTAAAGAGAGAGAGAGAGAGAGAGAATTTTTAATATTTATTTTTCAGTTTTCGGCGGACACAACATCTTTGTTTGTATGTGGTGCTGAGGATCGAACCCAGGCCACATGCATGCCAGGCGAGCCCGCTACCGCTTGAGCCACATCCCCAGCCCCCCTATTTGTATTTTCTTTGTAAAACTTTTCTTTGTAAAACATTTCCTGTTAGAGTCTGGCAGAAGTACTACTTCTAATAGGACAACCTGAGTTTATTTGAGACAATTAGCCATCACCTACAGGACAAATGAGATTACAGGAACAGTACTAATGCTGACCCCAATTAAATGGAAGGGGTTATTATAAAATTATAGCTATTGAAGTTAAAACCCAGTATCCCTACTTCAAGACTGGTGATACTGACCTGCTGGATATATTTAAAACCAAAACTTGGAGACCAAAGTTAAGGAAGTAAAAGAGCCAAGGAAAAAGCAGGCAATATTTTGCCCCTGTACCTCTAAGATCAGCCAGAATCCAGAGGAGGACAGCATCCTTCTCAGGGCCGTGAAACTCCAGTGAGTCATCTGACCTCCTGAACAGGGGGATTGAGATGACCCTAGAGAACAGGAAAACAACCAGGACACATTCTGCAAGGGGGGGCCATTGGAAAGAGAAATATCCCTGATGCTTCAAAAGGAAGCCACACGTGGTCAGCAAGACCCTGATCCATCCTGGCAGATGACAGAACAGGTAGAGGAAATAGTAAAGGAGCCAAGAGGCTTTTCACAAGTTCCCAAGAGTGATCCCTCACAAATCTCAGCTGACTCTAACAGTGGATAGAAAGAAGTCAGTTTTGACCAACTTGATCTTAAACACCTGGCAGGAGAGTATAACCAAAGCACAGCCTTACATGGACATTTAAAAGATAAAATAATGGTTCTTATAAACTTGAAATGTACACTTGTGTCAGTCCTACCAAAAGTAAGTAAAGACAGGAAGAGCCTAAAAAGGAAAGATTCTTATAGAGGAGTGCCTGAAAATGACTATCACAAAAGACACTACCAGTGTCACAAGTTTGTCCTGCATTAATTTTAAGTCCAATGTTACAGACCACAACTCTTCCTCACATCCTACCTGGGTACACTTGATCTGTTTTTCACTGGTATCATTATATAGCCCCAATATTTATACCTCATATTGGCCTAAAAGATGTAATGTGGCATATATAAGCCCTAATTTACTTTACCAAGAGAGCCCTAAGTGACACACTAAAGGGATCCCTCTATTAAACACAGTGGTAACACTAATAAGAAATCTGTTTTACAAAATTAGATAGCATTAGATATCTTAACTATAACTTAAAAGGACACCTGTACCATTATAAAAACTAAATGTGTGTTTCTAAAAACTCTGCTCATGTTTCTAAAGCCTTATATGGCTTCCACTAACAAATCATTGGCATGTTGGACCCCACCTTAAGCTTTAATGAGTTGCTGTCTTCATGGTTTTCAGAGATGGACGGGTAATACTAATTGCTTTTATGCTAATAGTTCACAAAAACAGTAATGCTTTGCTGTCTTTATTGTTGTCTTAACATGATCCCTTCTCTATGTATGCTTTGTCCAGTCACCTGCATCTGCCACTGTGGACCTCTGGACTGCTCTGAAGCTGAATGCCCTTAACTGTCCACGTCCCACCTGATATAGAACAAGGACTTTGGGTGACTTCCCTCAACTTTACCCTCCCTTAGCAGGAAGCAGCCAGATCTAGTCAATGTCCAAATATCCTAAAATAATTGAGGGACACAAGTTGTTAGGAGAGGAATGTTAGGTAACTAGTCATGAATGGGTAAGCAGGGAAAAGACAATAAATTGTGACTGAAATTTACAGGAAGCCTTATCTAACAGAAAGAGCACCTAGAAGATTGGAGCTTGGTATGTTAAAAACTATCCCAGCCCTGTAACCATATCATGTAACACACTGTGCTGTTACTTTTTTTCACATACAGTATATTTTTGTAAATATACAAGGACAGGGGCTATATCTGTTTTTGCTAATCATTATATAACCAAAGTCAATCAGTATCTTATTTTTTTTATTTATTTTTTTATTGGTTGTTCACAACATTACAAAGCTCTTGACATATCATATTTCATACATTAGATTCAAGTGGGTTATGAACTCCCAATTTTGGGGTAAAATTGGGAGTTCAATCAGTATCTTACAAATTTATTGGACATCTTCAGGAGGACAGTTAGTTGACATACTGAAGAGGAAGATGGCAGCACAGAGATGAAAGAAAATTTGATCCTTGGTGATATCATTAAGCAACAGATTTAACTACACTGAAGGCAACTTATATAACACTACTGTTTTTGTTTCTGCATCTTGAGTCTGTTGCCTCAGGTCTGGTGTCATGAAGTCTCTCTGGAATCTAGCTATAGTTCATCTCCTGTTGCTGTGACTTTGGGTACAATGCACAAATAGGCCATAAAGTCTACCATATTCTCACTTATTTCAAGTCAACTGAAAAGTGCTGACAATTGGTGATAGGTATTTGCTTCCCAATGAGATATTTCTGAGATATGGATGTCCTATAACCAATATGGGACAGTGTGTGTGTGTGTGTGTGTGTGTGTGTGTGTGAGAGAGAGAGAGAGAGAGAGAGAGAGAGAGAGAGAGAGAGAGAGAGAGAGTGTTTGTACTCCACAACTGACTATGGCATCTAAACTCAGGTTTCATAAGGGAAGATTATTTTTAAAACTTCACTAATATTTATCCTGTAAACATCCCCAAGACAAGGAATAGTGCCTATCTCATGCACTGTTGAACAAAGTAAGCCATCACAGCCTGCAGCTTTATTTATCTATCCAAGGAAGATCAAATTATTAGCTTCTACTATTTACTAAGAATACTACCTATGCCACTTCAAATACTTACAGTTGTGTCTTTATACTCCAATACTTAGATACTTCTCTATCCATCAAGATCAATGAAGTCAAGAAACGTGTAACATTCCCCATGCCTCATTTTCTTTTTAATGGGAAATGGAAATGGGCTATTTAATGATATACAGAGCAACGGCAGCTACTTGCAGACAGAGAAGCAATAGCAACTCTTTTTGAACATGTCAAAGCTCTTACCGATACCAGTTTAAATGTTCTTATTAATCTGCAATTTTAATAAAATAGACATTTCTCTTATGACTCTTCTTGAGAAAGGAGGTTTTCAAATTGTACTAGAATCAAATTCAATATTTTTTTCTAATGGGGAAAAGACTCCTCATAATATGACTTAATAAATGCCGTTAGTTTGTGATATTTTTCCACCTGTAGCTAAAAGTCTCCTAATACAATAGCATTCCAGTGTATGTATATTCAATGTTATTTAATCAATCCTCATTAGGTTGTATGCAATATTTTTGCTGTTATAAATTGCTTTAGCAATTTTATTATACATATATGTTTGTGTAAATGACTAATTATTTACTCAAGTCAAAAACCTTAATTCAAATTGAAAACTAGGCATTTATTTTTTTTTAATTTTTTTATTGATTATTTAAAGCATTACATAGCTCATGATATATCATCTTTCATACATTTGACTCAAATTGTGTTTTGAACTCCCATTTTCACCCCAAATACAGATTGCAGAATCACATCGGTTACACACTCACATTTTTACATAATGGCATATTAGTGACTGTTGTATTCTGCTACCTTACCTATCCCCTACTATCCCCCCTCCCCTCCCCTCCCCTCCCATCTTCCCTCTCTACCTCCCCTGCTGTTGTTCAATCTCTCCCCTTTTTTTCCCTCCCCCTTGCCCCTCATGACCTCTTATAATTTTATGTATCATTGAAGGTCTCCTACCATTTCCGTATGCTTTCCCTTCTCTCTCCGTTTCTCTCCCCCCATTCGTCTTTGTTTACTGTAGTCTTTTCCTCATGCTCTTCCTTCCTGTTCTGTTCTTAGTTGCTCTCTTTATATCAAAGCAGACATTTGGCATTTGTTTTTTAGGGCTTGGCTAGCTTCGCTTAGCATAATCTGCTCTAATGCCATCCATTTCCCTGCAAATTCTATGATTTTGTCATTTCTTAGTGCTGCATAATACTCCATTGTGTATAGATGCCACATTTTTTTTATCCATTCATCCATTGAGAGGCATCTAGGTTGGTTCCACAGTCTAGCTATTGTGAATTGTGCCGCTATAATCATTGATGCAGCCGTATCCCTATAGTGCGCTCTTTTAAGGTCCTCAGGGAATAGTCCGAGAAGTGCGATAGCTGGGTCAAATGGTGGATCCATTCCCAGCTTTCCCAGGAATCTCCATACTGCTTTCCAAATTGGCCTCACCATTTTGCAGCCCCACCAGCAGTGTACAAGTGTACCCTTTTCCCCACATCCCCGCCAACACTTATTGTTGTTTGACTTCATAATGGCTGCCAATCTTACTGGAGTGAGATGGTATCTTAGGGTGGTTTTGATTTGCATTTCTTTGATTGCTAGAGATGGTGAGCATTTTTTCATGTACTTGTTGATTGATTGTATGTCCTCCTCTGAGAAGTGTCTGTTCAGGTCCTTGGCCCATTTGTTGATTGGGTTATTTGTTATCTTATTGTTTAATTTTTTGAGTTCTTTGTACATTCTGGATATTAGGGCTCTATCTGAGGTGTGTAGGGTAAAAATTTGTTCCCAGGATGTAGGCTCTCTATTTACCTCTTTTATTGTTTCTCTTGCTGAGAAAAAACTTTTTAGTTTAAGTAAGTCCCATTTGTTGATTCTTGTTATTAACTCTTGTGCTATGGGTGTCCTATTAAGGAATTTGGAGCCCGACCCCACAATATGTAGATCGTAGCCAACTTTTTCTTCTATCAGATGCAGTGTCTCTGATTTGATATCAAGCTCCCTGATCCATTTTGAGTTAATTTTTGTGGATGGCGAGAGAAAGGGATTCAATTTCATTTTGTTGCATATGGATTTCCAATTTTCCCAGCACCATTTGTTGAAGATGCTATCCTTCCTCCATTGCATGCTTTTAGCCCCTTTATCAAATATAAGATAGTTGTAACTTTGTGGATTAGTCTCTGTGTCCTCTATTCTGTACCATTGGTCCACCTGCCTGTTTTGGTACCAGTACCATGCTGTTTTTGTTACTATTGCTTTGTAGTACAGTTTGACCTCTGGTATCGCTATACCTCCAGATTCACACTTCCTGCTTAGAATTGCTTTTGCTATTCTGGGTCTTTTGTTTTTCCATATGAATTTCATGATTGCTTTGTCTATTTCTACAAGAAATGCCGTTGGGATTTTGAATGGCATCGCATTAAACCTGTAGAGAACTTTGGGTAATATCGCCATTTTGATGATGTTAGTTCTGCCTATCCATGAACAGGGTACATTTTTCCATCTTCTGAGATCTTCTTCTATCTCTCTTTTTAGGGTTCTGAAGTTTTCATTGTATAAATCTTTCACCTCTTTTGTTAGGTTGATTCCCAAGTATCTTATTTTCTTTGAGGATATTGTGAATGGAGTGGTTTTCCTTATTTCCATTTCAGAGGTTTTGTTGCTGATATACAGGAATGCCTTTGATTTATGCGTGTTGATTTTATAACCTGCCACTTTGCTGAATTCATTTATTAACTCTAGCAGCTTCTTTGTAGACTCTTTTGGGTCTGTTAAGTACATTATCATGTCATCCGCAAATAGCGATAATTTAATTTCTTCTTTTCCTATTTTTATGCCTTTAATTTCTTTTGTCTGTCTAATTGCTCTGGCTAGTACTTCAAGAACTAAATTGAATAGAAGTGGTGATAGAGGGCATCCCTGTCTTGTTCCAAAAACTAGGCATTTAAATTTTGATATAATTGATTAGATTGCTCTTCAGAAAACTTTTACTGAACATCCATGAATAGTGTATGACAATGTCCACACTAGGTATTATTACCAATTTTTAACTCTTGGCAAATCTGTGGGTTTTTTTGGTACCGGGGATTGAACTCAGGGGCACTCGACCACTGAGCCACATCCCCAGCCCTATTTTGTATTTTATTTAGAGACAGGGTCTCACTGAGTTACTTAGGGCCTCACTTTGCTGAGGCTGACTTTGAACTCATGATCCTCCTGCCTCAGCCTCCCGAGCTACTGAGCTTACAGGTGTGTGCCACCATGCCTGGCTATCCTTTTTGCAAATCTGAGAGGTCAATATCAAATATTCTTAAAGGTACATATCTTTGGTTGTTTTTCTGTTGCTTGAAGCTGAAAGTAGTCCTAATAAAAGGGTGCTGACCTTTTTCTTATTTATTAGTAAGATCTTATATGTGGAAATCAGTTATTTATCCATCACATATATTACAAATATTTTTTTCAGGTTTCCCTGACTTTCTAAACTTTCTGGTGTTTGATAATGAAGAAGCCTTTAATATTTAGTGATCAAATCTTATTGTCAACAAGAAACTGAAAAGAGTCTGTCTCATAATTGGAGAACTGAGTGACTGGAGGACACTGGGTGAGGAAGGCTGAATTTTCATTGGATAAAATTTTCTATCTTTTGATTTTTGTAGCATGTACCTTATCTTTCTTGTCCAGTATGTTGTCTTGATATTTTGTGGCAATGATGTTAGGCTTAGATAGGCCTTGTCTGCCCAAAATCTAGAAACCATTTTCCTATGATTTCCTACAATGGAATTGGGATTTATGTATAGGATGTAGTGATAGGAATAATAGCTATTTTTCCCAAATGGCAATTCCCCAATTTGTCAATGTCCATCTGTAAAATACTCCATTCTTTAATTATTGGAAATTACACCCTCTTCAAATATTAAATTGTCATATATTCATTAATATTTTGGGACTCAAGTTTTTTTAGTTCATTAATCTATTTTTTCTACTAGTACCACATTATTTTACTTATGATAACTCTACAGTATGTTTCTATTTTTTTCCTCTTCAAATGTGTCTTTACTATTCTCACACAGTATATTAGAACTTGAGAATAAATGTGTCAGGTTTCCCCTGAAGTAGGGTTGGCATTTTGATTGAAATTGCACTAATACACTGACAATAATACTAGGACATGAACAAGTATCTTTACAATATTCCCATAAGAATATGTCATCCCAATATTCTAATCCTTCATATCCATCATTCACTTTTTATGGGTTTTCTCACAAGTTTAGTCATTTTCTGTTTATTTCTGGGCATTTATATCTTCTGCTATTGTTTTAATGAGTTCTTTTTCTTATGACATATCATAATCGTTCATTTCTAATGTGTAGGAAATCTGAAGGTTTGATTATATTTATATCTTATAACCAAACACCTTAATAAACTCCCTTATTATTTCAAAGTTTTCCAATTGGTCTCTTCTGCTTTGCAGGAAGACATCAAAATCTACAAATAATGACAAACTTAAATTACCTTTATTAAGCTATCAAATTTTTTACTGCCTTATGATTTTACTAAGTGGTTTTTAGAAAGAATATATGTTGAGTTTTTTCAAATATCCTTGTGGTACCCATTACAAAAATCAATTAGTTTTCTTCCTTTAATCTATTAATGTAACTAATTAATTAGTAAATCCATGTTTCTTCACATTCTTAAACTCTACTTGTTCATGGTATTTTTTAAAATAGTACACAATTTTATTTATAATATTTTGTTTGGGATATTTGCATTTATATTCATTACCATATTTCCAGAAATATATCCCATGGGCATTAAGAATAATCTGTGGGTGTGTGGCATCTATAGTCAAATAAATTTGGAAAATTTTGGACTTAACAAACAAAATAGTACTCTATACAACTGCTCTATTATATATTCAAGCACTCCATGGGGAGGCAATTTTATACATTTCCTCAATTTATGTAACAAAATAACCTATATTTTCCAGAGCATTTTAAAGGACCAACTTTCAGTGAGAAACACATTGAAAGTTGATCTTGTGTGTCTTTTGATCCAGTTTTGACACCATGGTTATGCTTGCCTCATGAAATCATGAATTATTTGGAATCAATCTTTTTGTATGTCTTAGAATAGTTTAAATAACACAAAAGTGGTGTGTTTCTTGAAAGTTTGATAAAATCCCCTCATAAGCTCTGTGGTCCAGCTTAAAATCAGCATACTATAGTGATGCGGCCACATCAGTGTTCAAAGAAGCTCAATTCACAATAGCAAAGCTATGGAACCAACCTCGGTGCTCTTCAACAGATGAATGGATAAAGAAAATGTGGTACATATACACAATGGAATATTACTCATCCATAAAGAAGAATGAAATTATAGCATTTTTCAGTAAATGGATGGAACTGGAGACTATCATGCTAAATGAAAAAAAAAAAAAAAAACAGTCCCAAACAACCAAAGTCTGAATGTTCTCTCTGATATGTGGATGCTAATACACAATGGGGGGTGGGAGTGGAGGTTCACACAATTGGACAGGGGAATGGCGGGGGGGGGGAGGGAATATGAAAGACAATAGAAAGAATCAGACATTACTTTCTTATGCTCATATATGAATACATATACATTTGCTGGGAACCAAATTTATGAATTCAGCTTTCAACCATAAGATATGAACTGTTCTGTTATTTACACATTCATTGCCCTTCCCTGGAGTAGGATTATGTTTCCCTCTCATGATGTAGACTTGAACATATAATGGACAATGTCCCAGCTAAAGACTTATTTTATTAACTTAAATTCCAGATTAATGTCAACATGGATCAGATCCACCCTTGATCTGCAGTGAATATGTGGCCACCAGGATAGAAAGTAACTAGCAGAGCATCACATGGTCTAGGTAAATTAACACATACATCCTCATGAGAAAATTTTGGTGATTTATATTTTCCTTGTAGATCTTCAAATGTATTGGCATATAGTTGCATTTCGTAGAGTTTTAACATCTCTGTATCAGTATAGAATATAGAATTTTAACATCTCTGTATCAGTATCTCATTTATCATGCTGTCCATTTACATTTTCTGTTCTTATTATTCAAAATTGTGACAGGTTTTTTTGTTTTAACCAGCTATTGGTTTTATCAATTTTACTTTTTTCTGTATTCTAATTTGTTTGTTATATACATAAAGTTACATTTTGTTCTTTTTGTTTGAATGAATTAATATTTCCTTGGTTCTTCATATGCCAAGTAATATTTTTTTTTCAGAGTTGGGGATTGAACCCAGAGTTGTTCTACCACTGAGCTACATCCCCAACCCCCCTTTTGTTTTGACTGAGACAGGACCTTGCTGTCTCAGCTAAGTTGCTTAGGGTCTCATTAAGTTGCTGAGACTAGGCTCCAACTTGTGATCCTATTGTCTCATCCTCCCTAGTCACTAGGATTACAGGTTGTAACAGAATATTATATATATTCATGTTATAAGATTATAAGTCTTGATTAAATTCTATGGATAATGTATTGATATTTTCATTTTAGCAGGCAATCAGCCTGGGTAAATTCAAGTCACACGTTCTGACCAGCTCTCTGTGGGCTATGGTTCTAGTGTCAGTTCATCTTTGAAAGCTTTCCTGTGTTCGTGCACCTACCAGTGGCTAGTTTTGGATTGAACCATGGTCTATCCTTTTGCACTTCTGAGAATCTAGGAACAACATATCCAAGGACATGCAACTTGGAGGGAGATCTGGGCGTTCATAATCAACACTATTGAGTGGCTTTCTAGAAGTCTTTCCCCTACATGTTCCCTACACCCTGGTACTTTCCATTTTCCCGGGGGCTACCCTTTTGTGTTCCAGGAAGAAACCTGGGGGCTTTCATTATTCTGCTGTGCTGCACCTTAGGAGCCATGTGGCAAGATTAGATGGAAAACAATGTCAAGCTCACAGCATAACTTTGAATTCTGTTTTTTATTTTCTTTCCTGCTGGCCTACTGATATTTCCTTTCAGTGTGCAAAAATAACTGTTCCATGCATTCCATCTAGGTTTTATAGCTACATTCAGTGGGGGAGACAGGGGACTGTACTTCCTTCATGCTACCTACAAGTCAAATTTTAGCCAATTAATTTCATTTATCAGTTTATTCTTGACAAAGGTACCAAGTGATTTCATGGAGAAAGGATAACATTTTTAACAAGTTATATTGAAAGAATTGGGCATGCATAGCAAATAAATGAACTTCAACTCTTGCCTTACACCATACACAAAAATTAAGCAAAAACAGAATGTAGAACTAAATGTGAGAGCTAAAACTAAAATTTCTAGAAGAAACCAAATAGAAATTTAGATAGGATAAAAACCAAGACAGGGGCTGGGGTTATGGCTCAGTGGTAGAGTGCTTGCCTAGCATGTGTGAGGGACTGGGTTTGATTCTCAGCACCACATAAAAATAAAAAATAAAGGTTCATCAACAACTAAAAAAAAAGACAGTTTTTTAAATGAAAAAAATTACCAAAATTGAAAACTTGTTTCTCAAATGACTGCTCAGAAAATGAAGTCAAACCACTGTCCTAGAAAAAAGGATTTGCAAAATCTAATAAAATTCTTATATCTAGAATATATAAAGAATTCTCAAACTCACTTCTTTTTTTATTTATTTATTTTTTAGTTCTCGGCGGACACAACATCTTTGTTGGTATGTGGTGCTGAGGATTGAACCCGGGCTGCACGCATGCCAGGCGAGCGCGCTACCGCTTGAGCCACATCCCCAGCCCCTCAAACTCACTTCTATAAACAACACAATCACTGTACATGATGAATATTAATATGATCACAGAAGAGACTGGTATACTTACTTCTTGCTAAAAGTGTAATTTTCTCTCACAGCTCGAGGCAATGCGTATCTACATATTTCTCTAAGCCATAAAATGCTTTTTCCTTTCTCAACTTTTAAGCAAATTTCTCTTCAATACCTATTAATACCTGATCCAAATATCAATTTGTAGAAATTTTCTCACCTCATTAAGCAATATTCAGAGGTCTCTAGATTGGGGAGACTGGTGGAAGATAAAGATTTTTATATTAGAAGAGATATCACACTGTTTCATAACAGTATCTATTGTAAATTTGATTTTATTAAGAAAACACAAGCTCTTCAAATTTAAAAAAAACTTTTTGGGGGAGTGCTGGGGATTGAACTCAGGGGCACTTGACCACTGCTGGGATTATAGGTGTATTAAAAATTTATTGAGGAAGAAATAGAGCTGAAACCTGAAAATAAATTTTATGTCAAGAAGGCACTGACAGCAGGGCACAGTGGCACATGCCTGCAATCCTAGTGGCTCAGGAGGCTAAGGCAGGAGGATTTTGAGTTCAAAGCCAGCCTCAGCAACTGCGAGGCCCCAAGCAAGTTAGTTCAATCCTTGAGTTCAATCCCTGGTAACCGCCCCCCACCCGCGCCAAATACGACACTGACAAACTAAACAGAAAAGAATTCATTTTGAATTTAAGAAATCTCAAATTTTTCTTGGGACATAATGAACTACAGGATGATGTTTTGGGCCAACTATTAAACTTCCACATTTTGTGTATATTCTAGCTTCCAACAGTTTCATAAATGTGTTTTGTTTTTCCACACCAACAGCAATTTCAAGGACATTTGTTCTCATAAATGCTTCTATAAAGAGGCCAAATTAAGACTTCTTTTTAGATATTTAAGCATATTTTATCATATAGAACCAGTTTTTAAACATTTCATTCATGCATGCAATATTTGAATAGTCACTATATGCAAAGCACTGTAAATAGATACTAGGAATAGGTGAAGAATAGAACATAAATCCTTACCATCAGAACTTACATTGTACGGCAAGAGAAACACAACAATTAAGATCAATGAAATAGGGATTCCAACATGGCGGCAGGCGCGGAGAGATCAAGTCTCTGACCTCTTCAGCTGTGCGGGCATAGGGAGTCGTAAACAATCTAAATTCAGTTTGCTCAGGATCACTAGGCAATGCTGAGCTGACGTGGATCTGGGGCGAACAGTCTGGGCCTCTCAGAACACACACTGAGCCCGGATCGGCTGAATTTAAGCTCCCGTTCGCCTGCTTCCCGCAGACAAACAGCTGTGACTCAGCACTAATCCATCCGGCTGAAACAACTGGTCAGCCCTTCTCATCCTACGGAGGTAAATGCCAACCGAGCTTTCATAGGTAGTGGCCACAGGTTTGAAACGGGGCTTGGGAGAGACAGTAAGGACCCACCCATTGCATTGGTCACCTGACAAAGGGAAGCGAATTGTCGCCATTTGCAAGAGATACCATCATGGCAGAGAACTGACGTCACCAGACTGCGGCGGAGGAGATAACTTCGTTGAAACCTGTGGCGACATGTGTGTAATTCCCTAGCCTTCCCTCTCCACACATCGGGGAAACCTTAAGGGCCCCTCCCAGCTCTCCCGTAAGGGCCTCTCCCAGCTCTCCCGTGAGCGCGATAGCCAGACCGAGGGAATCAGATGTGGCGCGGGACCCACGGTGCGGAACTCCCAGCTAACCGCTCCCACCAATGCTGACAACTGAGGTCTCTTGCACCAGCTACCGCGGGCGTGGCTACCGGAGGGCAAGTAAAATTCGCTGAGGATTCTCAGCCCCAAGCTCTACAAACTTAGGGTCTGAGGGAATGGCAAACAGGGAGAGTGTGCCCAGTCATTCATGAAAACAGGGCTCCCGGGAGCAGCAGACCTGGGGTGTAGCCAGTATTGTGATGAGCGGCACCCGTGAGAGGGGCCTGGCTAGAGGAAAAGTGGGAAGTGACTAGACACAAGAGGAGGCCCTAGGCACTCAGGATTGGAGACTCGCCCAGTCTGGGAGGAGCTGCTGCACAGTGATTGGTTCCCGCGTATTGACAGGAGAAACTTGGCCTGGTGGGCACAGCGCCACCTACTGGAAGAGAAGTTAATCAAACTCTAAGACTGCATTTATTAGTTATTTTTTTCTTTTTTTTTGATTTGGGTTTTTTCTTTCATTTTCATTTTTCTTTCTTGTTGTTTTTTAAATTTTTTTCTTCTAATTTTAATTCTTATTTGTATTATTATTATTTTTAAAAATTTTTTTTTTATTTCCTATTTTTTTCTCTTCTTTTGTCTTTTCATTTCTTTTCAATTTTATTATTCCCCCTTCCTTGAATTCTACCTGCTTACTCTCATTCTCTTTAGTGACTTCTTCTCTTCCCTTCTAATACCTTTCCTCCCAAGCATCAAATAAATTTATAGGAGTAAATAGTAAATCAGCAGTCAAACAGAAC
Source organism: Spermophilus citellus (assembly GCF_964194105.1). Taxonomy (NCBI): domain Eukaryota; kingdom Metazoa; phylum Chordata; class Mammalia; order Rodentia; family Sciuridae; genus Spermophilus; species Spermophilus citellus. Next base: position 148,293,952 of record NC_138190.1, on the reverse strand, counting down.
AAGAAGTAACATGAGCAGCTTGAAAAAGGAAGGGAGAAAAGGAGTACAAACAATGCAGGACAGCCTAAATATTCAGGAGGACCTAGAGTCATCAGAAAAATGGTCAAATAAAGAACTCAAGGAACACCTTAGACAGATGGAATGGAACCTTAAAGAGGATACAAGATAGCAAATTCAAGCAGCGAAAGAACACATTGAGAATGCATTACATAAACAGATAAAAGAAGAAGTTAAGCATCTTTATCAGGAGATAGAGATTATAAAAAATAATCAAACAATAATTCTAGAAATGAAGGAAATGATAAACCAAATTAAAAACTCAATTGAGAGTATCACTAACAGAGTGGAGCAAGTAGAAGCCAGAACGTCAGATAAAGAAGACAAAATATATCATCTTGAAAAGAGTCTAGCCAACTCAGAAAGGCTGGTAAAAAATCACGAGAAAAACATCCAAGAGTTATGGGATAACATAAAAAAACCAAACTTACGAGTCATCGGGATAGAAGAAGGTACAGAGATTCAAACCAAGGGAATGAGTAACCTGCTGAATGAAATAATTACAGAAAACTTTCCAGAAATAAAAAAGGAAACAGATATACAAATTGAAGATGCATACAGGACACCGAGCATACAAAATCAGAGTAGACCAACGCCAAGACACATTGTTATGAAGATATCCAATATACAGAACAAAGAGAAAATATTAAAAGCTACAAGAGAAAGGAGACAGATTACATTCAGGGGTAAACCAATAAGGTTAACAACGGATTTTTCATCACAGACGCTGAAAGCAAGGTGGTCATGGAACAATGTATTTCAAACACTGAAAGACAATGGATGCCAACCAAGAATTCTGTATCCAGCAAAATTAAGCTTCAGGTATGACAACGAAATAAAAATCTTTCATGATAAACAAAAGTTAAAAGAATTTGCAGCCAGAAAACCAGCATTGCAAAGCTTCTTGAGCAAAACACTACACGAGGAAGAAATGAAAAACAACAAACAAAACCATCAGTGGGAAGTGCCTCAGTAAAGACAGAGGGCGGGGGGAAAGATAATCATGGAGAAACAAAGCAAAGTTTTTTAAAAAAAGGATAAATAATCAAACATGGCTGGAAGTACAAACCATATATCAATAGTAACTCTGAATGTTAATGGCTTAAACTCTCCAATAAAGCGACATAGGCTGGTATCATGGATTAAAAAAACAAATCCAACAATATGCTGCCTCCAGGAGACACATCTGATTGGAAAAGACATACACAGGCTGAAGGTGAAAGGATGGGAAAAAATATACCACGCACACGGTCCTCGTAAGCAAGCAGGGGTGGTATCTTCATATCGAATGAAATCGACTTCAAGACTAAGTTAATCAAAAGGGATAAGGAAGGACATAATATACTGTTAAAAGGAACCATTCAACAACAAGACATAACAATTATCAATATTTATGCACCAAATAATGGTGCTGCGACATTCATAAAACAAATTCTCCACAAGTTCAAGAACCAAATAGACCACAACACAATAATTATGGGTGACTTCAACACACCACTCTCACCATTGGACAGATCCTCCAAACAAAAGTTGAATAAAGAAACTATAGAACTCAATACCACAATCAATAACCTAGACTTAACTGACATATATAGAATATATCAACCATCATCAAATGGATATACTTTTTTCTCAGCAGCACATGGATCCTTCTCAAAAATAGACCATATATTATGCCATAGGGCAACCCTCAGTAAATATAAAGGGGTGGAAATAATACCATGCATTTTATCTGATCATAATGGAATGAAACTGGAAATCAATGATAAAAGAAGGAAGGAAAAATCCTACATCACATGGAAAATGAACAATATGTTACTGAATGATCAATGGGTTACAGAAGACATAAAGGAGGAAATCAAAAAATTCTTAGAGATAAATGAAAATACAGACACAACATATCGGAATCTATGGGACACAATGAAAGCAGTTTTAAGAGGAAAATTCATCGCCTGGAGGTCATTCCTCAAAAAAAGAAAAAAACAACAAATAAATGAGCTCACACTTCATCTCAAAGCCCTAGAAAAAGAAGAGCAAAACAACAGCAAATGTAACAGAAGGCAAGAAATAATTAAAATCAGAGCGGAAATCAATGAAATTGAAACAAAAGAAACTATTGAAAATATTAACAAAACTAAAAGTTAGTTCTGCGAAAAACTAAATAAGATCGACAGACCTTTAGTCATGCTAACGAAGAGAAGCAGAGAGAGAACTCAAATTACTAACATACGGGATGAAAAAGGCAATATCACAACAGATGCTACAGAAATACAGAAGACAATTAGAAATTATTTTGAAAACCTATATTCCAATAAAATAGAGGATAGTGAAGACATCGATAAATTTCTTAAGTCATATGATTTGCCCAGACTGAGTCAGGAGGATACACACAATTTAAACAGACCAATATCAATGGATGAAATAGAAGAAGCAATCAAAAGACTACCAACCAAGAAAAGCCCAGGACCGGATGGGTATACAGCGGAGTTTTACAAAACCTTTAAAGAAGAATTAATACCAATACTTTTCAAGCTATTTCAGGAAATAGAAAAAGAGGGAGCTCTTCCAAATTCATTCTATGAGGCCAACATCACCCTGATTCCAAAACCAGACATAGACACCTCAAAGAAAGAAAACTACAGACCAATATCTCTAATGAACCTAGATGCAAAAATCCTCAATAAAATTCTGGCGAATCGAATACAAAAACACATCAAAAAAATTGTGCACCATGATCAAGTAGGATTCATCCCTGGGATGCAAGGATGGTTCATTATATGGAAATCAATAAATGTTATTCACCACATCAATAGACTTAAAGATAAGAACCATATGATCATCTCGATAGACGCAGAGAAAGCATTCGACAAAGTACAGCATCCCTTTATGTTCAAAACATTAGAAAAACTAGGGATAACAGGAACTTACCTTGACATTGTAAAAGCTATCTATGCTAAGCCTCAGGCTAGCATCATTCTGAATGGAGAAAAGTTGAAGGCATTCCCTCTAAGATCTGGAACAAGACAGGGATGCCCTCTCTCACCACTTCTATTTAATTTAGTCCTTGAAATACTAGCCAGAGCAATTAGACAGACAAAAGAAATTAAAGGCATAAAAATTGGAAAAGAAGAACTTAAATTATCACTATTTGCAGATGACATGATTCTATACCTAGAAGACCCAAAAGGGTCTACAAAGAAACTACTAGAACTAATAAATGAATTCAGCAAAGTAGCAGGATATAAAATCAACACGCATAAATCAAAGGCATTTCTGTATATCAGCAACAAAACTTCTGAAACGGAAATAAGGAAAAACACTCCATTCACAATATCCTCAAAAAAAATAAAATACTTGGGAATCAACCTAACAAAAGAGGTGAAAGATTTATACAATGAAAACTACAGAACCCTAAAGAAAGAGAGGTAGAAGAAGATCTTAGAAGATGGAAAAATATACCCTGTTCATGGATAGGCAGAACTAACATTATCAAAATGGCGATATTACCAAAAGTTCTCTATAGGTTTAATGCATTGCCAATCAAAATCCCAACGGCATTTCTTGTAGAAATAGATAAAGCAATCATGAAATTCATATGGAAAAATAAAAGACCCAGAATAGCAAAAGCAATTCTAAGCAGGAAGTGTGAATCAGGCGGTATAGCGATACCAGATTTCAAACTATATTACAGAGCAATAGTGACAAAAACAGCATGGTACTGGTACCAAAACAGGTGGGTGGACCAATGGTATAGAATAGAGGACACAGAGACTAATCCACAAAGTTACAACTATCTTATATTTGATAAAGGGGCTAAAAACATGCAATGGAGGAAGGATAGCATCTTCAATAAATGGTGTTGAGAAAACTGGAAATCCATATGCAACAAAATGAAACTGAATCCCTTTCTCTCGCCATGCACAAAAGTTAACTCAAAATGGATCAAGGAGCTTGATATCAAATCAGAGACTCTGAGTCTGATAGAAGAAAAAGTTGGCTCCGATCTACATATTGTGGGGTCGGGCTCCAAATTCCTTAATAGGACACCCATAGCACAAGAGTTAATAACAAGAATCAACAAATGGGACTTACTTAAACTAAAAAGTTTTTTCTCAGCAAGAGAAACAATAAGAGAGGTAAATAGGGAGCCTACATCCTGGGAACAAATTTTTACTCCTCACACTTCAGATAGAGCCCTAATATCCAGAGTATACAAAGAACTCAAAAAATTAGACAATAAGATAACAAATAACCCAATCAACAAATGGGCCAAGGACCTGAACAGACACTTCTCAGAGGAGGACATACAATCAATCAACAAGTACATGAAAAAATGCTCACCATCTCTAGCAGTCAGAGAAATGCAAATCAAAACCACCCTAAGATACCATCTCACTCCAGTAAGATTGGCAGCCATTATGAAGTCCAACAACAACAAGTGCTGGCGAGGATGTGGAGAAAAGGGTACACTTGTTCATTGCTGGTGGGACTGCAAATTGGTGCGGCCAATTTGGAAAGCAGTTTGGAGATTCCTGGGAAAGCTGGGAATGGAACCACCATTTGACCCTGCTATTGCCCTTCTCGGACTATTCCCTGAAGACCTTAAAAGAGCATGCTACAGGGATACTGCCACATCGATGTTCATAGCAGCACAATTCACAATAGCCAGACTGTGGAACCAACCCAGATGCCCTTCAATAGATGAATGGATAAAAAAAATGTGGCATCTATACACAATGAAGTACTATGCAGCAATAAAAAATGACAAAATCATGGAATTTGCAGGGAAATGGATGGCACTAGAGCAGATTATGCTTAGTGAAGCTAGCCAATCCCTAAAAAGCAAATACCAAATGTCTTCTTTGATATAATAAGAGCAAGTATGAACAGAGTAGGGAGGAAGAGCAGGAAGAAAAGATTAACTTTAAACAGAGACATGTGATGGGAGGGAAAGGGAGAGAAAAGGGAAATTGCATGGAAATGAAGGGAGACCCTCATTGCTATACAAAATTACATATAAGAGGTTGTGAGGGGAATGGGAAAATAAACAAGGAGAGAAACGAATTACAGTAGATGGGGTAGAGAGAGAAGATGTGAGGGAAGGGGAGGGGGGATAGTAGGGGATAGGAAAGGTAGCAGAATACAACAATTACTAATAGGGCATTATGTAAAATTGTGGATGTGTAACCGACGTGATTCTGTAATCTGCATTTGGGGTAAAATTGGGAGTTCATAACCCACTTCAATCTAATGTATGAAATATGATATGTCAAGAGCTTTGTAATGTTGTGAACAACCAATAAAAAAAAAGATCAATGAAATATATAGCATGTCAGATTTGGTTAAGTAGGTTAACCACTTCGCTTATCAATAGGGATGGGACACTACTCAAAATAGAAAGGGGTGTCCCTGGTAAATGATGGTATAAAAATACCCTAGAGCTAAGTACTAAGGGGGAATTAAAGCAAGGAAAATATACTAGCATGCATTCATATGGGGAAAGAAGTAATAACTGCAAATTTACATACGAAGCTTATATGTGAAATTATATTTATGTAGAGACCAAACAGAGTTGAGGAGCACACCATGTAGAGATATCTGTATGTTCCTGGAGAAGCACTTTCATGAAAGAGAATAAGTAGAAAAGTCCTGTAGTTAGGAGGTATGTTCCAGAAACAGCCGAGACAAGTGTGTTGAAGTAGAATGAGCAAGACTCGCAGGGGGTAAATAAGACAGCAGGGGACTGGTTCATGTAGATGCATGTAGAAGAAATGGGAGGCCCAGATTGGGTACAAGGCTTTCTTTACAGAACATTGTAAGGACTCTGGTTTTGCTCTAGGATGGAAGGCATGGAAAAGTTTTGAGTGCATGTGACATCTGATCATAATTATACTGGACTGAATGGGGGCAAGAGTTGAAGTAGAGAGCCAAATTGGAAGGCTGTTGCAGTGATCCAATTAGAGATGTTAGTGACTTGGACCAGAATGGTGCCTGAGGAGGTAACAAGAGGCAAATTATGGATATGCTATAAAGTTAGAGTCAGAATTTGCTGATGGACTAAGAACAACATGTAAGAGCTTGGATGGGATTTAAGATGAAGAGAAGGAAGGAAAATCAGAAGTTTTTAACAAACTAAATTTGAGATATTAAGTTTTGCAGATGAAGATGTCAAGCAGGCAGTCAAATGTGAATCTGAAATTCTGAAATCAAGATGTCCATACTAGAGATAAAAATCTGGGCATTCTCAATGCAGAAATAATATTGACACAAGACTGGACAAGCTCCCCAAATACATGAGAAAGAGGTCCAAGGTGTACGTTTAAGGAACACCAGAATTTAAAGGTCAAGGAGATAAGTGAAATCACATACAAAACTGAGGAGCCGGTAGGGAGGTGGGAGGAAAACCAGGCTACTTAGGAATCAAGCAGCCAGTGTCAAAGAAAAAAGAGCAATCAATTGATAGTGTCAGATTCTGCTGATCGATACAATAAGATGAAGACTGACCATTGGACTTCACAATGTGCAGGTCTGGAGACCTTGTCCGGAGCAGTTTCTGTGGAGTATCACATAAAAAACATGGGGAAAAAAGGAATGGTGAGTACAGATAACAATTTCAAGGAAGTTTCTCTGAAGGGAAGAAGATATATAAAGATGACAGCCTCTGGAGATTTCAGAAGAGAAAACTTTTTAAAGATTAAGATGCAGCGGAGAAAGATTGAAGATCCACAAAAGAAACAAGTTGAAAGGGAGAATCTTTCTTCTCTACAAGATTTCAGGGATGGTTTATCCATAGTAACAGAAGGGGAAGTAGGGTGCAGAGGGCTCTGCTATGCACTACAATGATATGTGTGTGGTTCTAAAACATGAACATTCTGAAAAATTACACCTACTTTTAGTGGTTGAATTGTGTTCCCCAAAACTTATATTGAACTCCTAAGCCTAGGTACCTATAAATGTGACCTTATTTGGAAACAGAATGATTACAGATGTAATTAGTTAAGATGAAGTCATAAGGAAATAGGACAGGGCCTCTAATCCAATATGACTAGTGTCTTTATAAAAAAGGGAAATATGGGGCTGGGGTTGTGGCTCAGTGGTGGAGCACTTGCCTAGCATGTGTGAGGCAATGGGTTCAATCCTCAGCACCACATAAAAATAAATGAACAAAATAAAGGTCCATCAACAACTAAAAAAATATATTTTTTTAAAAACGGGGGAAATATGGAGAGAGACATGCACACAGGGAGAACACCATATGAAGACTGGAGTTATGCAGCCCCAAGTCAAGGAATTCCTAGAAGCCCGGGGAGAAGCCTGGAACTGATGTCTCTAGCTCCTGAAAAGGAAACACAGCATTGTCAACATTTGATCTTGGACTTCAGGCTTCCAGAAACATGAAGTAATAAATTTCTGCATTTTGTTTAAGCCAACTGGTTTGCGTAAAAGCAGCACTAGCGAATTAAAACACAACAATAACAAGGCATAAGAGGAAAACAAGTTTAGGACATATCATTTAAAATCAATACAATTTTATAGCCAGAACACTCAATAAAAAAGGTCACATGCTGCCAGGCACGGTGGTGCACACCTGTAATCCCAGCCATTCAGAGGCTGAGGCAGGAAGATCGTGAGATCAAATCCATCCTCAGCAATTTAGCAAGGCCCTGAGCAACTCAGCAAGGCCCTGTCTCTACATAAAATATTAAAAGGGGCTGGGCAAGTAGCTGAGTAGTTAAGCACTTCTGGGTTCAATACCAAGTGCCAAAAATAATAAACAAATACATAAATACCTAAAATAAACCCTTAAAACATTCAAGGAAAAAAAGGCCATTAGTACCTGGGAATAACCAGTACAGTACCCAGGCCAGAACTTAGCTGTCTGGAGGCTGCACTCGGGATTGTTAAAAATACACCATATAGGACTGGGGTTGTGGCTCAGCAGTACAGCGCTTGCCTACCATGCGTGAGGCCCTGGGTTCGATCCTCAGCACCACATAAAATAAATAAAATAAAGATACTGTGTCCAACTACAACTAAAAAAAATATTTAAAAAAATACACCATACACTGCCCTGGAAATGCTTATAATGCTTCGTTTAGGGAAGGAATGGGGGGGGGGATTGCTGAGATTAGGAGGATGGAGCAGAACCAGTGGGACAAAGCACAGAGTAGGTGCAGGGGCTTCTACTGCTAGCAAAGCAGTTGTGCTGAGGGCTTCAGTTATAATTCTTGTGCTATTCTGACCCACCTTGCTGAAAAACTACTTTGGAACCAAACACAATTTCTATTATATTAATATTGGACCCTATTTTTCAGATGAACTTGAACATAGGCTTATAAATACAAGCAGATCAGAGTAGATGTGAGATGATAGAATATGTGGAGATTCCTCCAGTTGCTTCCATCCTTTTGGCCAACAAAGAAGAAGGGACATCAGCTGATAGCAATAATGGATAGAGAATGTGTCAGGATTTGAGGCCAAGAAAAGAGGATTCCTACCAGTACTGAAGAAAAGGGGAGCAAGGAGATGACTACACAGTGTCAGTGGCCATTTGCAATCTGCAGTCATGACTTTTTAGCCACATTAAGCTATTCAGGAATTGGATTAAACCAAAACTGTGACCTAGCCAAGTCAGTACAACAAAACTGGATGGGGACACAGGTACTGACAACATGTGCAAGGAAGTGATCAGAATGTACCACAAAAGGAGAGAAGTGGGTCTGGGGTTGTGGTTCAGTGGTAGAGCACTTGCCTAGTGTGCGTGAAGCACTGGGTTTGACCCTCAGCACCACATGAAAATAAATAAATAAAATAAAGGTATTTTATAATTAAAAAAAAAAGGAGAGAAGTGATCTCACATATAGAAATCCTAAAGAGTCCACCAAAAACTATTAGAACTGATAAGTTAAAAAAAATTAAGTTACAAAAACAAAGTACAAAATCAGTATCATTTCTATATGCTAGGAATTAATTTAACCAATGGAGTAAAAGATGCACATACATAATACTATTATAGAAATTGAAGAAAACACAATAGAAAGATATCCCATATTCATGGGTTGGAAGAATTAATAATGCTAATTCATACCCAAAGCAATACACAGATTCAAGATGATCACTACTAAAATTCCAATGCCATTTTTCACCGAAACAGAAAAAAAAAATAATCTTAAAGTTTATAAAGAAGCACCAAAAATCCCTAATAGCCAAAGCAATCTTATGTATAAAGAACACAGCCAGGGGGCTGGTGTTGTAGCTCAGTAGTAGAGTACTTGCCTCACATGCATGAGGCTCTAGGTTCGATCCTCAGAACCACATAAAAAATAATAAATAAAGACACTGTGTCCAACTACAACTGAAAAAATTGAAAAAAAGAACACAGCCAGAAACATCATACTACCTGATTTAAAATAAATTATAAAGCCACAGTATCAAAACAGACACAGATACATAGACCAATGAAACAGAATAGAGCACAGAAATAAATCCATCTACTTTCAATCATTTTTTTTTTTACAAAGTTACCAAGAACACATAATGAGGAAACTCTTTAATAAATGGTGCTGGAAAACTGGATATCCATATGCAGAAGAATCAAAATAGAACCTCATATCTTCCCATATACAAAATTTAGTTCAAAATGTATTAAAGATGTAAGATCAAAAACCGTAAACATTACTAGAAGAAAGCACGGGGGAAAGTGTTATGGTTTGGACAATATTTTTGTTTTTTTGGATAGAACTCCAAAAGCACAATACAGTAAAAGCAAAAATAACAAAATGGAATTACATCAAAGTAAAAATCTTCAGAGTGAAAGAAACAATTAACAGAATGAAGAATATGGAATAGAATATATTTTTGCAAAATATACATCTGATAGGAAGTTAATAACCAAAATACATAAGGAACAACTCAATAATAATAAAATCCATTTGAAAAATGGCAAAGAAGCCAGGCGTGATGGTGCACCCCTGTAATCCCAGCAGTTTGGGAGGCTGAGGCAGGAGGATCATGAGATCAAAGCCAGCTTCAGCAAAAGTGAGGTGCTAAGCAACTCAGTGAGACCCTGTCTCTAAATAAAATACAAAACAGGGCTGGGGATGTGGCTCAATGGTTGAGTTCCCCTGAGTTCAATCTCCAGTAGCCGCCCCCACCAACCGCCAAAAAAAAAAAAAAACACAAAAAGGCAAAGAAGTCAGGTGCAGTGGCACATACCTGCAATCCCTGCAGCTCAGGAGGCTGAGGTAAGAGGATTTTGCCAAGTAGTCTCAACAATTTAGCCAGACCTATCTCAAAATAAATAAATGAAATGAAAAGGGCTAGGGGTGTGGCTAAATGGTTAAGCACCCAAGTTCAATCCTTGGTACCAAAAAAAAAAAAAAAAAGGTAAAGAACCTGAACAGATATTTCTCAAAAGACAGATAAATGAGCAACAAGTATATGATAAAAGGCTCAACACCACTAATGAGGGAAATGTAACCCAAAACCACGACTTACCTCCTTACTTTTGTCAGAGTAGCTTTATAAAAAATATGAAACATAAATGTTGGTGAAGATATGGAGAAAACCTTGTATGTTGGTGGTGAGAATATAAATTAGTACAGCCATTATGGAAAACAGTATAGAGTTCCTTAAAAAAATAGAACTATCGTATAATCCAGCAATCTTGCTACTGGGTATATTATCCAAATGATACAGAATCAGTACATCAAAGATACCTACAGTCATATGTTCACTGCAGCATTATTCACATTAGCTAAGTAGGGGCTAGGGTGATATTTGCCAAAGGACACAAACTTTCACTTAGGAGGAACAAGTTCAAGAAATCCATTTGTACATCATGGTGACTATAATTAATAAAGTACTTTGTGTACTTGAAAACTGCCAAGAGTACATTTTAGTGTTGTCACATTAAATAAATTAAGTATATGAATGTATTGGTGGGCTTGTGTTACCATAATGAAATACCTGAGACAAGTTATTTTTATAAAGAAGTTTATTTAGCTTAGAGTTTTGGAGGCTGAAAGTTCAAATGGCACAATGCAGCCTTGGTAAAGGCCACCCTTCAGTTGTTATCACCTCTTGTAGCAGGCAGCAAAAGCAAGAACCAAGCAAATGATAACTTCTCAAATCAGAGAGAAGCTGGGTGGGGCCAGACTCACTCCTTTTATAAATTCTCCTGAGAACTACCTTCAGAAGGCATGATCATGACATCATAGCAGAAGTACATGCAAGAGGGAGAAATCACATACCAAGACAAAAAAAAAAAAAAAAAACCCAGATATTCAGGGACTAGGCTTATTCTTCTTATAACTCACATAAAACATCTAGGATTCCATAAGGAGTACATTAATCTTGTCTAAGGGCAGTACCTCTAATGACCTAATCATCTTGCACTAGACTCCAGCTATTAAAGGATCCACTACATGTCAACAATGTCACACTGATGATCAAGCTTCCCACATTAAACTTTGGAGGACACACTCAAACCATGGCACCCCACAGGCAAAAAAATTGCTACACAATCACCCAATACAAAATTGTTTGAAAACCATAGCCAAGAGGCATGATCTTAGGGGACTGGGGATGCAGCTCAATGGTAGAGTTCTTGTTGGGGTTAAAGCATGATTTTTTATAAGCAAACTGCTCATATATACTGTGAACACCAGGTCCATCCTTTGGCTTAATGTGTCTATAACCATATCTGACATCAGACAAGTCAGAAGGACACAAACAAAAGTATGTTCTTTAACTGAATTTCAGTTTTCATATGCAGAAAAACCCTAGGCAATCTGCTAACACCCAAACAAAATGAGCTCTATGCACATAACACATGAACCAATTTTTCTATCCTTTAAATATTTCTAATTTCAAACTGGCACCATCTCACAACCGGTCCTGTAAGCAGCTCTCCCCAGGTACAGAAAAAAATATTAACATACAAAAATATGGTTAATTAGCAGGCCTATGTACTCTATGACACTGGTTGTACTGATCCTAACCTGGACAGAAATGCTCCCATTTGGTCTTTTAAAATACATAAACTATTACTACCTTTTCTGCAGAGGCAGTTATTAGCTAAGGGACCTTACAAAAGAAACCAAAAAATGCAAGCGGACCAATATAAAAAACAGGGCCATGATTATGCAATACATAACAGGTTAGGTGGGATGTTCCAATCTCCATTCTCCTACAAGGGATAGAACTGACCTTGGTTTAGCTTTCTAGCTCAGTTCCCTGAAAATCAGCTGTATGACTAAGCAAACCTGCTTCTGGTAGAATGCCCTGCATCAAAGTGCAAAGAGCTGTAAATTATCATAAATATCTGCTAGGCTCCACAGCTTGGGCTCTTTGAATGCGTGTACTACTTGTTCCTACCCTTGTCCCTGGTCAGGACTCAAAGACACTATAAACACAGGACTGTTAAAAAGGGGAGTAGTCCCTTATGGACTCTACAGCTAGAGTTGACACATTTTGGGTGTTTATTTATATTTGCTGAATGATTAATTTTTGCCCTGCTTCTATGTAGTCTGTGGGAACTGTTGTGATATTTCCCATGGAGGCAATGTACACTTAAGTTGCCCCGGCATGTTCCCTGTCCTTCACAAAGTAAACTGGTACAAGATGTGGTCCTTCCAGGTCCTGGGAGTTTGTATAGTTGAACCCAACCAGCTATGATGGGTGTTGCACACACATCAGCAGTCTTTAGAGACAACCCCATCCCACATTAACACCAAGCATAGACATGGCTACCAAATGGATTTGGGATTAGAACAAAGGAAGACAGATCTTTGAAATATGGTTACAACCTTAAAGGTTTGGGAATAAAGATGGCAAATATACAGAGAAAGGATAATATTTATCCATTAAGAGATTGCACTTAACATACTTAGCCATAGTTTCACTTGTGTCTGTTTTAAATTGTCAAATCTGCAAAAGAATATCACGATACTAAGCTTTTAGAATGAGAATAAAAACAATTTTTTAAGCTTCTGCCTGTTGGTCTTAACAATATTTCAATCACTTATCAACATACTCATCAGCCTGAATACTCATCAGCCTCTATGTTAAAATTACTCTCTAGTTAAGTCAGTAACAAAATGCTAAAATCTCTGACTCCGTTAATTACATTTCTGGTAATCTAGACTCAGGGAAATATCCTAAATATAAGAAAAAGTGTTTATAAAAACATAAACTGCTAAATTATTTACTTATAATATAAAAATTTTATATACAACCCAAGTATCTAACTAGAAGAGAATGGCAATTTATTATGGCTCAGTCATGAGAATACTAATATAAAACTACTAAAATGATGTGAGTACAACAGCATTATATGATAAGTACATTACATTTCATGTTAAGTGAAGAAACTATGAATAAAATTATAAAGATAATGGGCTGGGGTTGTGGCTCAGCAGTAGCACTGTGAGAGGTCCTGGGTTCAAATCTCAGTACCACATTAAAATAAAGGTATTGTGTCCAACTACAACTAAAAAATAAATGTTAAAAAAATTATAAAGACAAATCAATTCACCTGTTTTTAAAAACCTATATGAAAAAAGAAGACATAGAAATGTTAAGGAGAACTATAAGTGAAACTTAAACATCTTTTCTTTTTCTGTTTTCTGAATTTTCCCAAATGAACATTTGTTTTATAATGGAAAACACATTACATAGTACCAAGTTTTGTAGTCAATCTTTTGCCCAATCTATTCTCAGTATACTGTACCAATATTAAGCCAGGTTATGTTATTCTGAAAATGTAAACCACTACAATAAAAACAATTTAGCAGAGGCAGGATTTAAATAAATTTCTTTAATTTAACTAGCAGAGCCTGATACCATTATTGATACATATTGGGTGTTTATTTATATTTGCTGAATGATTAATTTTTGCCCTGTAATTCATATCTCTAAAGAGCTTTATTTCTTTGTATTTCTTGCATTACCTAAAAATATTTAGTTTAGGGGCTGGGGATGTGGCTCAAGCGGTAGCGCGCTCGCCTGGCATGCGTGCGGCCCGGGTTCGATCCTCAGCACCACATACAAACAAAGATGTTGTGTCCGCCGAGAACTAAAAAATAAATATTAAAAATTCTCTCTCTCTCCTCTCTCACTCTCTCTTAAAAAAAAAAAAAATTAGTTTAGCTCTATATGAACTTTCAAGAAATTCACAGAAAATCATTCCTGTTCTAATATTAACAGGGACAATTTGTACCAATATATTTACCATAATAAAATTTGGAGAAAATAGCACTTGCAATAATTCAAGATGTTTACAAACCTCAAATTCTGAAATATGAGAGTTTAAAATAATGAAAGAAAAACTGAATCAAGGGGCTGGGGATCTGGCTCAAGCAGTAGCGTGCTCGCCTGGCATGCGTGCGGCCCGGGTTCGATTCTCAGCACCACATACAAAGATGTTGTGTCTGCCGAAAACTAAAAAATAAATATTAAAAAATTATCTCTCTCTCTCTCTCTCTTAAAAAAAAAGAAAAGAAAAACTGAATCAAGGAACTCTGGTATCTTTCAGCTTAACCTCTTAATTGCTGTATCCATATTTCTTCCAAAGGGATTTTATGTTGTTTCTACAAATATAAGAAGTCTTGGAACATGCTAGTTATGTATAAGTAAATAAACTCCACAAATACGTGGAAAGATCCATGTTAACTTTAGAAATATGCTATAGTATGAGTGTTTGTGTAGTCCCAAAATTTTTATGTCGAAATCCTAACTCCCAAGGTAATAGATTTAGGATGTGGGACCTTTGGGTAGAGCATAGATTATAAGGACTCATGAATAGGATCAGTGCTTATATTAAAAAAAAAAATCCTGGCCCCTTCCACCATGAAAAGGTGCTATCTATGAACCAGAAACTAGACCTCACTAGACACATAATCTGCAAGCACCTAGATCATGGGTTTCCCAGTCTTCAGAAATGTGTAAGATTGATGTCTGCTATTGATAAGCCACCCAGTCTATGGTATTCTGTTCCAGCAACCTGAACAGATTAAGATAAAAGAGAATCTATGAAAAAAATATCATGACACAGCTTCAACATCACTGTTTTAATAATATGCAATACAAGTACAAAACATTGTACGAGTATACTTTTCACTACATGGAGATGGAATAATATATTTTTGTGTTTTTGCCAGAATCGGTATCATCCAGTACTTTCCACCATACCAATGGCTTTTCCCAGGGATTCTTTTTACTATTCATATACAGTTTTATTATCATGAATAAAAAAGCTCACAAGTTTTTTAAATCATTGCAAATATTCAAGATGCTTTGGAGAACTGTTATGAAATACAGAATCACTTTAGCTCATGAGCTTTGAAATGGGTAATATTATTTCACATCAGCCAAGATCTCCCTTATATTAGTATTGCAAAGACACTGTGCACTTATTTAGGGTTTTAAAGTATTGTCTCAACTATGAAGGAAGGCAAATTGCCATTTTCTGAAAAGTCCAAAATATCTTGATACTTATTGTTTAAGAATAACTCATATAAACCCCACTTAGAGAAGACAATGGCAACAAAGGACCATAAAAGTTCTACAAGTACTAAAGAAAAACAAGTTTACATATACTGAAACTGTCTTTTCTATTTCCAAAGTGGTCGAACCACATCAAGTACAGGTAAGATCAATCAATAAAGAAAAAGTAAACTGCGCTAGTTCCCAACAGTCAGCCTCCATAGCAATACCTCACAGTTTTCGGCCAATTTCAGTTAAGAGTTGTCTTATGACAGACAAAATTATGAAAGCAGTATGAATTTTGCTGGGAAATGTGAAAAGAAAATACTGTAATTTCATAAAATATTTGTAACTTATTTTATTTTTATAAATAAATAAAATGGTGTTTATTTTTAAGGTTTTGATCAGTTGCTGTTAAAAAAAACATTCAAAGTTATGTTACTCTTTACGGATAAATGCTGGAGTATTTAAAATAACATGTTTGAAAAACTGAAACACATTTTTAATTTTCAGCATTACGCTTTGTTCTTGGTAGAATCGTCTTTGTTTCTTCTCTTTACATCCCAATTATAAACCCTGGCCATATCTGCAAGAATTGTCAAAGAAAATGCAAAAGCAGTTCTAAAGAAAACATATGCAATGGCTAAGCCTTCAATCACACAATGAATCAAAGACCGAAATCATACATACACAAATACTGATAATAACTAGGGTTGCCAGCCATCCGGCTATAGTATCAATTGCTAAAAAAGTAATAGAATTAAATTCTACCAAAACCAAGTTAAGAACTACAATCAACAATTGTCAACTATGGTAGTATATTTAACAAGTACATGCCAGAAACTCTCCATATTTTTTTTTTGTTTTGTTGATAAAAGGTCTCACTACATTGTCTAGACTGTCCTGGAATTCCTGGGCTCAAATGATCCTCGTACCTGAGCTGCCCAAGTAGCTGGGACTAGAGCTGTGCACCACTGTGCCTGGTTCAATAGCTTTAAAGACAGTCTGTCATCCATGAAATTTCAAAGATCACTCAGCACATATCTTGCCATATAAGAAATTAGCACAAATTTCAATAACTTCATCTCTTATCCTCTCTTTAGCTGAACAGGGCGTTCAGTTTATTAAGCACCTATTGTGTTTCCAACTAGACATTATACAAAACCTTGATTTCCAGTCAGTGTTATCAGAGACTGGATGCCCTAACTTACTCCCATGTCTGTACACCATGCTATCTTTTCCAGCTCTAGCAATAACAAAGCTTGCAGTCAATCTTATGATCCCCCCCCCCTTTTTTTTGGTTCCTGTAAGTCAATGGATCCTGTTTTTCTCTCACATTTAACATCTTCTCCTTTCCAGAAATACCAGTTCTCCTAGGTCCTTGTCATCTCACAGCTGAATGAAGTCTCTCCACATCACCAGTTAAGTGGTGATCCCTACACTAGCCCTCAAATAGGCTGCCTTCCCTCACCCACGCACTAAGCACCTGTCACACACTCATGCTACACAATGGAGAAAAGGGCAGCTCCTATACTTGAAGAGCTCATGGTTGCACAAGGAAAACAAAGTACTAAGTTCAAAGGTTCAAAGTGCTAAATAAGCACAGAGGGACAAAAAAAATACCCTGAGGGGATTAGAAAATATTCAGTGATGTTCTTCTGATGCTCGAACTAAGATATGAAAGATAAAGTAATACCTGCAGGCAAATAAGGGGAAGTCACGCCAGGTAGGAGAAACAGTGTGTGGAAATGCAAAAGGCATTCTACATTTTAGGGGTGAGAAGACCAACTGGAATTATTTGGACCCTACTGTGCACTGGGGAAGAATCACAGCAGAAAAGTCAATGGCATGAGGCAAGACTGGCTGGGGACACTTCAGAGTGTCTATATGCATACCTTACATACAATAAACAACCACTGAAATATTATAACCAGAGAACTAAAAATAAGATACATTAATGACTTAGTAAATTCATGCTGGGGATAGCATGAAGGACAGTTAGAAAACTACTAAGTGCATGCTCTAGAAAGCCAGAACTAGAGTAACTAATGGCACTGGGCAGAGAGATTTATGAATGAAATTTGACAAGAATCTGGTCATTAATTTACTCTTAGTAGTGAGGAAGAGAGATGTGTGAAGGATAACCCTCCTCACCAAGGTTTTTGTCTTTAAACATGACAGGAATAGGAGGAAGATACACATCAATAGAGAAAGGCAAAGAGCTTGACCAGAACACCCCACCTCACTTCTCTGCTGATGTAAATTCTAAACTTCCAGTTTCATCTTCTCAACAAAGCCTTCCCTGACCTAACTCCAGTTCACATCTCTTTTCTAAAGGTCAAATACCCTTGGTGCTACATATATGAACTTAACACTTTGCTATGACATTATCATTTAGCTCTTTGGCATGTGCAGTTTTAATACAGAAAGACTTTGTCACTCCCTGCTCACCCCGCCCCACTGATTTCTCTATCTTATATGGGTTAGAATAGTTGCAGGAACACAGAAGACTTTTAATTTATAAATGCTCATAGAATTAAACTATCCAACTAGCTATAAAAGTGTTAGGAAAGTATTCAAAAGAAAAATACTCAATCACCAAGGTGAATTTGCTTTTTCCAAATGTTCACATTTCAAATTTCTTGATCTACCTATAAAGTTACTCATGTCTAAGTTTCAAATATGTTATTTCCTATAACATCTACAACCTCACAATAGCCTTAAGGACATTCTTCACATTAATTTTTTTTTCTCCCTCTTTGTGTTTTTAAGAAAGGATACTGACTTCTGTAGTAGTAAATTGATCTCGAAGAAAGTCAAGGTCTTCCTCAAGAGAATCAAGATTCTTTGTAGCAGTTGATAAATTCTTTTCCAACAATGCCTGAGCTTCATCAATATCATATTCAAGCATTACATTAGCCTAGAGAGAAAAAAAATCATGACAGTTACTAAACAGTTACATAATACTTTTTAGGTTAAAGCAGGTATCTGAAAAGTATAGCCCTCAGGCCAAATCCAGTCTGCTGCCTTAAACTCTCCTGCCACTGTGGCAGAGCTAAGTGTTGGGGAAAAAAATCATGTGGTTGGCACAACAAAAAAATTTATTATTTGGTCTTTTACACAAGTTAGCTGACCTCTGGGTTAGATTCTAGATGCACGAGTGTGCACGTGTGCATGTGCACGCGCACACACACACACACACACACACACACACAGACCACATATACATATATATCATGTAATTGGTAAGAGAAAATCCTGGTGAGGCAAAAAGTTATCTACTTTACACTTAAGAGAATGGAAGCTCCGAGTGGTCAGGTTCTATCATGATCCCATTGCTAGTAAATGAGAAAATCAGACAAAAATAATTAATGGTATATACGTGACTGCATAACCAATGTAATTCTGCAACCTGTACACTCAGAAAAATGAGAAATTATATCCCATCTGATTCAAATGTATGCTATGTCAAGATCATTGTACTGTCATGTGTAACTAATTAAAACAAATACATAAAAAAAGAAAATACAGAAAGAACTCAACATGAAAAAAAATTAATGAAAAAAATCAGGATAAGAACAAATATACTTAAGATACAAAACCCCACCTTTCTACTACCGCCATCATGACACTGAACAGTTATTACTTTTGAAAATTTAAGTAGTTATTTTTAAGCTATAGATACATTGATTTGAAATTTTCAAGACTATTTTTTAATCTAAATTTGATCAGGTAGAAAACAGCTTAACTTTTACTGACCCCTTTCTACTACCTCCTATAGATGCTAGGGGCAAGATGAAGTGATACTGTCAATACTGGGGAAAACAGACTAAATGAGACAACATGAAAGTATTGGGCATAAAGTAAGTGCAAGATAAATACAGAATAACCCACCCTAATAATTAGAAAATTATAAAATTCATATAGGACAAAAAGTATTCAATCAAAAATATATGAGCTGGGTGCAGTGATGAAAGCCTAAAATCCCAGCGGCTTGGGAGGCTGAGACAGGAGAATCACAAGTTCAAAACCAGCCTCAGCAATGGTGTGGCGCTAAGCAACTCAGTGAGAACCTGTGTCTAAATAAAATACAAAATGGGGCTAGGGATGTGGCTCAGTGGTTGAGTGTCCCTGGTATCTGACTCCCTCCCCCACCAAAAAAGTACATGATGGGCTGGTGTGGTGGCACATACTTCTAATCCCAGCCACTTGGGAGAGTGAGACAGGAAGATTGAAAGTTCAAGGCTAGCCTCAAAAATTTAGCAGGATTGTAAGCAACTTAGTGAGACCCTGTCTCAAAATAAAAATAAAAAGGGCTGGGGATACCCCCCAAAAACAAATGGCAAATGTTTTCTGATATAAGGTGACTGACTCACAGTTGGGTAAAGAGAGGCAGCATGGGAGGAATTGATGAACTCTAGATAGGGCAGAGGGGTGGAGAGGAAGAGAAGGGGCAGGGGTTTAGCAATGATGGAGGAATGTGATGGACATCATTATCCAAAGTACATGTATGAAGACATAAATTGGTGTGAACATACTTCATATACAGAGATATGAAAAATTGTTCTATATTTGTAATAAGAACTGTAATACATTCCACTGTCATGTATTTAAAAAATAAAACCAATAAATAAATAATTTTTTTAAAAAAGCAAGGAAAAAAAATAAACATACACATATAGGGGTGCTTTACCACTGAGCTACATCCCTACTCCTTTTACATTTTATTTTGAAACAGGGTCTCACTAAATTGTTGAGGGTCTCACTAAGCTGCTGGGGCTGGCCTTCAACTTGCCATCCTTCTGCCTTTCAACTTCTTGAGTCACTGGGATTACAGGCATGTGCCACCATGGCTGGCAGATCTGCTGTGTTAATAATTCTAACTTGAAATTTGTATTGATATCTTTTATTTAATTTAAATAACATACCTAATGATCATTAAAGACTTATGAATTTAAAAAAAGGGGGCTGGGGATGCAACTCTGGTAAAGCACCCTAGGTTAGATCCCCAGTACCAAAAAAAAAAAAAAAAAAAGGACATGTTGGGCTGGGATTTGTAGCTCAATGGTAAAGAGCTAAAGTGCTTGCTTAGCATGTGAGGCCCTGGGTTTAATCCCCAGCACCACAAAAAAAAAAAAAAAAAAAAATGTCTTTCCAGTACTCACTTCAGCAACACATACTAAAATTGAAATGATACACAGATTAGCATGGCCACTGTAGAAGGATGACAAGCAAATTTGTGAAGCAGTCCATATAAAAAATAGAGAAAAAGATGTCTTTCCAATTGCAGGCTCCCAAGCTCCCAATTTAATTGAGGGTCAATTACTATTGTTTCTTATGATTTATTTTCCAGAAATTGTTGACACTATGGAATTTCTATATTTATTACTTCATTGTAATTATCCATAACTGTGGTGCTCATTTTGACATATTCATGAATATATCATAACAGTTTGCTCCATTTTGATCCCCAGTATTTCCTCTTTCCCTCTTCTCTGTCCCTGATCTCCTTTCTCTACATTATTGGTCTCCCTTCATTTATTTATTTTTCCAATTGGTACATTATAGTTACATGACTAGAATACACTGTGATATATTCATGCATGCACGTAGCATAATTTGGTGAACTTAATTCCCCAGTTCTTCCCCTTTTCCACCCCTCCTCACTCCCCTTTGGTTCCCTGCTTCTTCTCTACTGATCTCCTTTCCATTTGCCTAAGATCCCTTTTTTTATTACTTTTTTCTCTCTAGCTTCTGCATATGAGAAAAACACTCAACCCCTGACTTTCTGAGTCTGGCTTATTTCACTTAGCAGGATGTTTTCCAGTTCCACTCATTTGCTAGCAAATAACATCATCTCGTTCTTCTTTATGGCTGAGTAAAACTTCATTGTGTGTATATACACCACGATTTCTTTATCCATTCATCTGTTGATGGGTACCTAGTCTGGTTCCACAATTCAGTTATTGTGAATTGTGTGCTGCTACAAATATCAATGTGACTATGAGAATAGTATGCTGGCTTTAGTTCTTTTGCATAAATACCAAGGAGTAGGACAGCTAGATAATATGGTGGATCTATTCTTAGTCTTTTGAAGAATTTCTGTACTATTTTCCAAAGCAGTTACAATAATTTGAAGTCTCCCCAATAATGAATGAGTGTGTCTTTTCCCCCATATCCTCACCAGCAATGGTTACTTGTATTCTTGATGACTGACATTCTAACTGGGGTAGGATGAAATCTCAGTGTAGTTTTGATTTTCATTTCCATGATTGCTAAGAATATTGAACATTTTTCCATATATCTGTTGGCCATTTGTATTTCTTCTTTTGAGAACTGTCTATTTAGGTCATTTGCCCATTTATTAAGTGGGTTATTAGGTTTTTTGGTGGTTTTTTTTAGTTCTTTATTATCATTCTAGTTATTAATCGCACTGGAAGAGTATCTGGCAAAGACCTTCTCCCATTCTGTAGGCTCTCTCTTCATGTTCTTGTACAAGTGAAAACTAGAAGACACTTAAAGAGATTTCATTCATTAAAAAAAAAATTCATCATTCATTCAGCATATACTCTATGATAAGTATTTCTCCTTAGCTGATTCTCTAAAATATAGCCTTCCCAGCTTCTCACTTGACAGACATCTCAAAAATGACATGCCCCAAACACAACTCCAACTTACCCCATAAACTTGGCTCCTCCCCCATACTTCCAAAGTCAGTAAACTACACAGCTATCCACCCATTGGTTCAATCCATAGGGGTCATCCTATAAATCCTCTTTTTCCTTTAGTCTACATTCCATCAGCACACAG
Source organism: Spermophilus citellus (assembly GCF_964194105.1). Classification (NCBI taxonomy): domain Eukaryota; kingdom Metazoa; phylum Chordata; class Mammalia; order Rodentia; family Sciuridae; genus Spermophilus; species Spermophilus citellus. The sequence goes on along the minus strand of NC_138190.1, from coordinate 148,271,599 downwards.
GGGCAAGATGATTTTATAAATAAGACTGCGAAAACAGGGAGTTCTCTAATAAGAATTATAGCTGGGGCCCACATCATAGAGGATGAATTATATGGATCAAATACTTACATGGAAATAATAACATCATCAAAGTACTGTGTCTAAATATTTTGTAACACTGGAAAGAAGATAGTTTTTCTAGAACACAAAACCCAGGAACCATAAGCAAAGTCAAAAGACAAACAATGAACAGGAAAAATGTTTGTGACTAATTTCCCCTAACATATATAAATCTTTAAGCAAAAGACCAAGTAGCCCATAGTCCAACAGAAAGCTAGGCAAAGGACATGAACAGAGTTCACAGTAAAGAAATAAAAAATCAGGGAGTGTAGTTCAGTGGAGGGCACATTCACAGGTCACCATTTGTGTATAAAAGGAGGAAGATTATATATATATAAAATTTCTCCAGAAGGATACCAAGAAATGAATTGTTGATTGCTTAAGAGGAGGTTACTAGGCTAGTAAGGATAGGTATGCCCTTGCTAGAGTTATAATTTATGTCTCTCAAAATTCATGTGTTGGAAACTTAATCCCCAAATTCATGTGTTAATGGTAATTAGAGTGGGACCTCTGGGGGGACATAATTCATTTTAGATGAGGTCATGAAAATGGGGGCCCCAATGATGGTATGAATGGCTTTGGAAGTAGAGGCAGAGAAACCCAAGCTAGCACACTTTTTTTGTCTCATTATGTGATGTCCTCCACCATGTTATGATGCAGCATATAGTTCTCGCCAGATGCCAATGTCATGTTCTTGTACTTTGCAGATTCAAGATCCATGAGCCAATTATACCCCTATTCTTTATAATTTACCTAGTTTGTGGTATTCAGTTATAGCAGACAGTCTTTCTGTATCTTTTTTAAGGACATGTAAATGTATTAACAGTCTAAAAGTTGTACCAAAACCAAATATCTGACAAATTTCTGTCTCCAAAAAGAAAAAGCTAATTTGAAAAAACAGTTTATCTACCCACAATTATTATATTATTATACAACTATTATACAACCATTTCAAAAGTGAAAGTATATATAACAAATTAGAATAAAAAGTTTTTCAAAAAAGCGAATGGAGGCAGGAGTGGTGGTGCATGCCTATAATCCCAGCAGTTTGGGAGGCTGAGACAGGAGTATTGCGGGTTCAAAGTTAGCCTCAGCAAAAGTTAGGCACTAAGCAATGCAGTGAGACCCTGTCTCTAAATAAAATACAAAATAGGGCTGGGGATGTGGCTCAGTGGTCAAGTGCCCCTGGGTTCAATCCCCAGTACCAAAAGAAAAAAAAAAAAAAAAAGCAAATAGAGCCAGGCACAGTGGCACAGGCCTGTAATCCCATTGACTCAGGAGCCTAAGTCAAGAGGATGACAAGTTTGAGGCCAAACTTATCTCAAAATTTTAAAATAAATAAATAAATAAATAAATAAATAGGGCTAAAGATGTAGCTCTGTGGTAAAGCACCTCTAGGGTTCAATCCCTAGTACCAAAAGAAAGTGATTTTAAAAATCAGCTCCTGCCGGGGCTGGGGATGTGGTCAAGTGGTAGCGCGCTAGCCTGGCAGGCGTGTGGCCCGGGTTTGATCCTCAGCACCACATACAAACAAAGATGTTGTGTCCGCTGAAAACTAAAAAAAAAAAAAAAAAAAAAAAAAAATCAGCTCCTGCCACTTTGGTCTAAAAATTTTCATAGCCTAAAATCTTTCAATAGCTTCCTATTGCATTTAACATGAAACCCTTCAGCTAATATCACTTGCTTTTGCCCCACCATCTAGCACTCTCACCCTCCATTGCAGTACCAAAGTCAAACAAACCTGGCCTTCCTTCTGTCTGTCCCTTCAAGGCAGGTCCTGCTTTGAGGGCCTCTGAACTTACTATTACATTACCTGGAAAACCCTCTTATCCTTTTGCAAAAGTAGCTCCTTTGGTCATTGTAATATTGATTAGGAATAGACAAACAGAACAAAGGAACAGAAGAGAACTCAGGCAGATAGGAAAACTCAATCTGTAGAGAGAGAAGGGACAATTCAACAAATGGTGCTGGGACTAGTAGCTATCCACTTGAGAGAATAGATATCAAAGTTAACACTCCTCCTTCACAGTGTTTATTAAAATAGTTTTCAGATTAATTAGGGCTCTAAATTAAAATAAAACCAAGCAAAGCCAGGGAGAAGATGGTGGCAGCAGTGGCAATTGTTGAATCTACTGTTACTTTAAAAACTCCACAAAAACTAACAGTAACAATCAGGACAAATATATACCCAAGATAACTGAAAACATATGTCTGTACAAAAACTTATACACAAACTTTCACAGAAAAATTATTCACAATAGCCAAAAAAGATAGAAACAAACCTAATATCTATCAGCTGATAATGAATCAATAAAATGTCTATATATACAAAGGAATACTTTGGCAATAAAAGAAGAAGCTCTGACACATGTCTCTACATTGATAAACCTTAAAAATATGATGCTCAGTGAAAGACCACAAAAGACCATATATTACATAATTCCATTCATGTGAAATGTCCAGCATAGGTAAATCCATAGAAACAAAATAAATTAGTGGTTACAAGAGGCTGAGAGAAGAAAGAATGAGGAATGAATGCTAATAGGTATGGAGTATTTGGGGGAGGGGGGGTGAATAAAATGTTCTAGACCTAGAGAGAAGTGATGGTTACAGAACTCTGTGAATATACTAAAAATCACTGAGCTATACACTGTAAAATAGTGAATTTTATGGTATGTGAATGACATCTTAAAACTGTTAAAAAGAAAAAACTAGGACAGCAAACCTAGAAAGCTAAACAACATCAACAAAAATCTGACTACATATCTCTACACTATGAGCACAGGAGGACAGCCCACTGTTGGTTATAAGACCTGCATGGTAGAAACGTTTGTACAGGAGTAAGAAGAGGAAAACAATGAGGCATCAAGCAGACATGAAAACTCCAAAATAACAAAGAGGCGGCAGTGCGGAAGATCAGTAAGCTAACTGGAGGACAGCAGTTTTAAGTCAAACACAGAAAGACAATACTACATGTTGTGTCTCATATGTAAATGATTTAAAAGTAGATCTAAATGTAGAATAGTGCTTACTAGAGGTTGGGAAGCAGGGGTCAGGAGAAGTTGGATCGTGGGTAGCAAAAAAAGTTCTAGTGTTCTAAAGCACAGTAGGGGGACTATAGATTACAATAAACTGTTACATATTTTATGAAAAAGTATGAGAGAGGAGGTGTAAAGATCCAAAAACAAATAACAAAAAACAGACAAAAAATAAAAATAATAAATATCTCACAGAAAAAAGGTACAAAATAACAATGAGATGAAAACATTAATTACTATGATTTGATCAATATACATATTATGAATACATATTAAATCATCACAGAGTACTCCATAAATATATATAATTAAAATAACAATCAATTTTTATACATTTATTTATTTATTTTTTAATATTTATTTTTTAGTTTTCGGCAGACACAACATCTTTGTATGTGGTGCTGAGGATCGAACCCGGGCCGCACACACGCCAGGCGAGCGCGCTACTGCTTGATCCACATCCCCAGCCCCAACAATTAATTTGAAAAAGACTAAAAGTGGCTTGCATGCTCTCAGAGCAGATTGGTATAGGGGTATTCTAGGTACACCTAGCCTTACACACTTCCTTACCCACAGGGCCTCACAGTGAGGAAAACAAAACAAAACAAAAAAAAGATTGAACTCATTCTAGCTACAAAAATTACTAAAACATCTGGGAATAACCTTAATAAGAAATAACAAAGCAGCCAGGCATGATGGCACACTCCTGTAATCCCAGCTACTCAGAAGGCTGAGGCAGGAGGATCCGAATTTTGAGGCCAGCTTGGGCACCTTAGTGAGACCCTGTCTCAAAAAAAAAAAAAAAAAAAAAAAAGGGCTGGGCTGTAGCTCAGTGAAGCATCCCTGGGTTCAATCTGCAGAACAGGGAGGAAAAAACAGCCCTGTATCTTCAAGTCAAGGGTCTCAGCAACTGTTTATTTTTACCACTTTACATAAAAAACAAAAGGGAACTCTAGAATTATTTCTCCATTCTAAAAACTGTCCACAGAAATGAACTAAGTCAAATCAAATGCAAAGTTCTAAAAAGAAAGAGAATAAGCAACAGAATAACATCTTTACAATGTAAGCAAAACAGAAAGACATGCCAACAAAATAAGTGAAAACTATAAGGTATACCAAAAAATAACATTAAGAAAATAAATACAAGATATGAAAGGACAAACATAAAACCAGAATTAGAAAATTCAGATAAGGTGACAGAAAACAGGAAAGAATTAGAAATAAAAAAACATTTACTTGGGCTAGGGATGTGGCTCAAGTGGTAATGCGCTCACCTGGCATGCGTGAGGCACTGGGTTCAATTCTCAGCACCATGTAAAAATTAAATAAAGATATTGTGTCCACCTAAAACTAAAAATAAATATTAAAAAAAAACCACTTACTTCAGAAAAGATGACTAAACTAGAAGACAGACAGATGCAAATATTTATAATATACAATACCTTAAGATTCACAGAATATGAGGAAATTACATAAACATAATAGGAATCCCCAAAGAAAACCAAAGATGGCACTAAAAACAAAAATTCTGAACAGTTTATTTCAACAAAATGTTCTTAAAATATCACACAAACACAGGCACATGCCTACATGCACATGCACACTTGTGTACACATGTGCATGCACACACACACACACAATGAAGGGGCACACCATATACCTGGGCAAATTGACCCAGAAGTCTTTTTGATACCCAGACAAAAAAATAAGTCATTTATTAAGGGGAGAAAATTGGTTTGCCATCAAAACTTTTTGAGAAACACGTTATGACAAAAAAAAAATGGAGCAAAATATACAGTGTTCAAGGATATAAAATGTGAGCTGAGGGTTTTATATTCAGCAAGAGTGATTTTTAAGTACAAAGGCTACAGAATAATTGTTAGTAACATTTGAGAACTCAAGGAATATTGTGTCCCAAAATCTGAAGGAATGTACTAGAGAATGAGTATCAGACGACCAAAATAACTAGGGGAATATCAGTATGATGATAGTGATATACATTCTATACATATTTTCAGAGAGAACAAGGGTAAATGAAGGGCACAAGTAAGCAAGAGAGAGCAAGCAGAGTACATAATGGCTTTGGGCACCATTATGGATAATATGAGCACATCCCTGTAAAGAATGGGAAAGGACAGAAAGAATACATGAAAAACATCACTGTAACAGCATTTGGTCATGTTATTCTAAGAACATTTTTTGTATGATAAGGGATAAAACAAATGAATAAGGGATAAAACATATTACATAGTGTAATTCTATCACCCCTGGTATTTTGAGAACCAGATACTCTCAATATAGAATACAGAAGAAACAGAGGAACAAGTTGAGTAAAAACTCTGTTGCCGGGGCTGGGGATATGGCTCATGTAGTAGCGCTCTTGTCTGGCATGCGTGAGGCATTGGGTTCGATCCTCAGCACCACAGAAAAATAAAATAAAGATATTGTGTCCACCTAAAGCTAAAAAAATAAATATTAAAAAAAAAAAACTCTGTTGCCCTGAATTTGAACTGGAAAGAACACTATGAATTCATGAGTTATTACACACAAATACACACACCAACTTGTATGTTAGTACACAAGTTTATATCCTACTGGTTCTGTTTCTCTAGTGGAACCCTGACTGGTAACAAATTAACTTGTAATTTGTTTCGTGCAGTTTTCTTATTTTGTCTATATGTAAACATATATACATATAGAAAAGTTTGCACATCATAAATATACAACTTTATGCATCTTCACAAACTTATAACACCCATGGGACCAGCATCTAGATCAATGAAGACATGTTCATCAGCATTCCAGAAGGCTCCTCATGGATCCTTCCAGTAAATCACCAACATCTTAATCCCAAAGGGAACCATTTTTCTGGCTTCTAACAGCGTAATTTGGCCTATGTTTGAACTTTACACAAATGGAATCAAATAGTATGTTTTCTTTCATGACTGATTTCTGCAGTATACAGAATTAGGACTCCCTAAACCCACATTGTCCTAGCCTAATCCCTGGAACATTTGAGTCTGATGAGGTATATCATTTGTCTGTTAATGCTAATGAATGGGTATTACCTGAATATGTCTAATGTAATTGCATGAGCTCTTCAGATCAGAGAACTTTCTCTAGTGGCAGAAGGAAAAGCTGGAAAGATTTGAAGTTTAAGACGATATTCACTACTTCTTTAAAGACAGAAAAGGTCTAAGAGCCAAGGAATGTAGGTGGCCTCTAGATGCCAGGGATCCAAGAAAACAGGGATCTCAGACCTACAACCACACAGAACTACAATCTGACAACAATATGAATGATACTGAAGTGGATTCACCCCCAAGCTTCTAATAAGGAGTACATCCTTCCTGGTACTTTAATGCTGGCCTTGTGAGAACCTGACCAGAGGACCCATCCAGGTATATCTGAACTTCTGACATATAGACAGGAGATGACAAAAGAGAAAATTTTAGACAATGGAGCATTCAGGATTTCAGATTTGGGAATTAGTGATGTTTAGTCTGTTTTGCCCTGCCATTCTGGTAAGTGCAAAGTGCAAATGCACAGTGCTTTTAATTTGCATCTCCCTGTTTGCTAATGAAGCTAAACAATTTTCATGTGGCTACTGGCCACTGGGTATTCTCTTCTCAGAAAAAAACTATTTTATATACCCCTTATTCTACTGAGTAGCTTGCCTTTTCACATGATCCCCAACAAATGAATATTTGAGCAAAAAATATCAGAAACCTATTTATATATTTATGAGCTGAGTGAAAGGAGTACAGTTAACATAAATGAAATCATAAATGCTTAATGAACTTTATTACATTAAAAATGAAAGTTCTCAAGGGCTGGGGTTGTGGCTCAGTGGTAGAATGCTTGCCTAGCATGTGTGAGGCATGGGTTCGATCCTCAGCACCACATAAAAATAAATAAAGGTCCATCAACAACTAATAATATATCTTTTTAAAAAAATTAAAAGTTCTCTATAAGAAGTACCATAAACAAAAGACAAGCAACACCTCATAAAAAATATCTGCATTATATAAAAGAAGACTGTATCCCAAATACATAATATATAAAGATCTAAATATCTATTAACAAGCAAACAAAGACTATAACAGAAAAATATAGCAAGGACATAATCAGGCAGGCAAAATTGAAGAGAAATACAAATGATCATTTTGTCAAACAAAAAATTTTGATAGCATTCCCATGTATAAAATTAACAAAAATCTAAATGTTGTCAATAAAAGGATACTTTATGCACTGTGGGAGAAAAATGTAAATTGGTACAGTCTTTGTTGAGAGCAATGCAGCAGTATCTTTCAAAATATTAAATGTTTTGTGTTGTGTGTGCATGTGTGTGTATACACACACACATTTTGTTAGACCCAACAATTCCATCTCAAAGTGGCATACAAGGCTAGCGACGTGGCTGAGTGGTAGAGCACTTGCCTAGCATGAGTGAGGCCCTTGGTTAAATTCCCAGAAAAAAAAATTAAAGCGTATACAAAAAATAAATATTTTATATGTGCACTTTTTATATAGCACTGTTCCCTCTAAAACAAACATAAAAACAACCTAATATTATTATTATGCCATAGCCCTGCCACACAATAACAAGAAGCCAACAAAACCAAGCAGCAAATCCTAATACTACTCAAAAGAAAAGGTATGTAATGCTAAGTGAAAAGTCAAGTAGTGCCAGAGAGGAAGTGGGACTAGCTTATGACAGGGGAAACTACTAAAGTCCTAGTAACATAATCTGACATAATCTAGCAACTTGAGTAGAGGAAAGAGCCAGAATAAAATCTTTGAGGCAGGGCCATTCCAGGCATTGTCAAACAAGAAGTCTAAGTGTAGCCAACCAAGGAAGTAAGGTATTATGCAAGAGAAGTATCAAGGAGTACCAAACTGTGGAGGCATTTGTAAGCCATTCAAAGAACTTGGGCTTTTCCTCAGAATGAGATGAGAAACCACTGGAAATTTTTGGACAGAATATGGAATCACTTGACAGATTTTAATGGATCACTCTGTCCACTGTGCTAGAAAAAATTTAGGAAGGCAAGGACAGAACTGAGGGTGAATTAAAATGTAATTATGAGTTGAACTGTATAAACCCAAAACATACACTGAAATCCTAAGCCCTGGTACCTGTGAATGTAACCTTATAAGAAATAAGTTATTACAGATTGAATTATATCTCCCTTACAAAAAATGTTTGTCCCTTCCTTCCTTCCACAATGAGGGATGAACACTTTTACACATCTCAAGCAATACTGTTTTGCTATGCAAAACACACTGGTTTACAAATACGTCAGCTGTAGCTACAGCATTTACTTACCCCCAACCACAGACAAACTTTATCAGTAGGAGGAACCGAAGCTTTGCAGTACAGGTTATCTGCCAATAAGAATCTGGTCTCTAGTGAACTGGTGGACTCCTTTAAAAAAAAATGACAGTGCCAAAAACAAACCAGTTTGATATCAAAGTTATAAAGAAGAAATTCCATAGCTGGACCTAAGACATTTAAAACAATACCATCATGTGAACTAAATGTAAAGGTAAAGGTAAAAGAAATGAACACTACTGCCAGATGGCTGGGCATGGACTCTGGTTCAGCTACTTACCAGCTGTGTAAATTTTGGCATCTCACTTAATCTTTCCATGCCTCATGTTCCTCACCTATAAAATTAAAAAATAACCATCCTCGCACAGCCAGTATAGTGGCATACACCTATAATCCCAGTGACTTGAGGGGTGCTAAGGCAATAGAATTCCAAGTTCCAGGCTAATGTGGGCAACTTAGTGAGACCCCATCTCAGAATAAAAAATAAAATGAGCTGTGGATATAACTCAGAGGTAAATGCTCCTGAGTTTAATTCCCAGTACCAGGGCAAAGGCAAAGATAAGCACTGACTTCCCTAATGCTTACACACAGAACAGTGCCTGACATAGATGAATTATATCAATATTATAGAAGAATTAGCTGTTATTTTTACTTCATCAGTGCTTCATGCCCAATTCAGGTTCTGAAGTCTCTCAAAAAATTCACCACATATAATAATCTACTAGAAATCTAGTTATTCTTCAAATAATAAATCACATGTGTACACAATCTGTTCAAAACAATATTGTTATAAAATTTAATCTTGGGGCTGGGGATATGGCTCAAGTAATAGCACGCTCGCCTGGCATGTGTGAGGCACTGAGTTCGATCCTTAGTACCACATAAAAATAAAATAAAGATATTATGTCCACCTAAAGCTAAAAAATGAATATTTTTTAAAGAGAGAGAGAGAGAGAGAGAGAGAGAGAGAGAGAGAGAGAGAATTTTTTAATATTTATTTTTTAGTTTTCGGTGGACACAACATCCCTGTTTGTATGTGGTGCTGAGGATCGAACCTGGGCTGCACGCATGCCTGGCGAGCGTGCTACCACTTGAGCCACATCTCCAGCCCTAAAAAATGAATATTTTTTTTAAATTTAATCTTTAAAGCCTGATTTTATTTAATGAATACTGAATTGAGACTTGGAAGACTCAAAATTAGTTCTTCCAGTACTAAGTAGCTATGTGAAACCAACTAAGCGTAACTAACCTCTAAGTAGTTATTTCCTAAACTGTGAAATAAGAACCTGAAAATGGTAATCTCTAAGATTTTTTCAAGCTCTATAAATCTTGGGCTTACTCCTTATTCTTAGGGAGGACAACCATCACTATGAAAAAAAAAACTGGCCATGTGTGGTGGTACATGCCTACAATTCCAGATGCTCAAGAAACTGAGGCAGGAGGATAGGAGGATCGCGAGTTCAAAGCCAGCCCAGCAAAAGCAAGGAGCTAAGTGACTCAGTGAGACCCTGTCTCTAAATAAAATACAGATATGGCTCAGTGGCCAAGTGCCCCTGAGTTCAATCCCTTTTACCCACCCCCCCCCAAAAAAGAAAACTGTGATATTACCACCTCAAAATAACTTAAAACAATTTCTGATTATATTTAAATTTTGTAAACACTACATATAAATAAAGTAATCCAAGTGCTAGTCTTTTAAGGAAAAGTCAGAAAGCCACAATTTTTACACAAAATTCTGGTACATTAGTGTATATGCTCAAGAAGGAAGAATGGATCCTACAGCACAGATCAAATACCAAAGAATCAAAGAAGATGAAACTCTGCTAATATATCCTGGTTTACTTGTATTTTAAAGAAAAATGCACTTACTTTTTTCTTCTGCATGTATTTTAGAATTTCCAGAGTCTGCTTAATTTCAGGAATCTGACCTTTTAGCCTATGAACAAGAAAAAGGTTAATATACTATTTCACAAGTAAAAATAAACACCAAGATATGGTCTTACTAACTTTACCTTGTCTATTAATATGTTCTTTTTTTTTTCTTTTTTTTTTTTTTTTTGTAGTGCTGGGGATTGAACCTAGGGCCTTGTGCATGCAAGGTAAGCACTCTACCAACTAGCCCCAGCTCCTACTGATATATTCTTGAAGACTAATTATAAATATAAAATATTTAATATATACTAATCTTATTTCATAAATTTAATTTTTTTAAAATACTTAGGAAATTTTAGGTATAACACAAAGTACTTAAGATACAAATGTTGGGGCTGGGGTTGGGGCTCAGTGATAGAGTGCTTGCCTGGCATGTGTGAGGCACTGGGATCATTCTTAGCACCACATATAAATAAATGAATAAAATAAAAGTCCATCAACCTTTAAAGAAAGATACAAATGTTTATAAAAATAAAATATTTAATAAAATACTTCAAAAAATAAAATGCATTTAATAAAACATTTTTAAAATATTAAAGGCATAAACATTTAATAAAATATTTAAGATATAATAACAAAGATATATAGAATGCATGTTTTGAACAAAGCCCTATTCTATACATCAAAATTCCCACTGCTAATAAACATTTCTAGAAGCAGACCATATTCCACAGAGGTGATTCAGAGATTCTCCATTTGATTAGACTTGTATTTTAAATAGATTAATTTTAAAGGTAATCTTAAAAATAACAGGGGCTGGGGTTGTGGCTCAGTAGTAGAGTGCTTGCCTAGCATGTGTGACATACTGGGTTCGATTCTCAGCACCACATACAAATAAATAAAAAAATTCATCAACTAATAAAAATATTTTAAAAAAATAACATACATTCAGGCAGGCGTGGTGGTGCACCCCTGTAATTCCAGCAGCTCAGGAGGCTGAGGCAGGAGGATCACAAGTGCAAAGCCAGCCTCAGCAAAATCTAGGTGCTAAGCAACTCAGTGAAACCCTGTATCTAAATAAAATGCAAAATAGGAATGAGGATGTGGCTCAGTGGCTAAGTATTCCTGGGTTCAATCCCCAGTACCAAAAAAAAAAAACACATTCAAATACATTATACACCAAATTTGAAACCACCAACTCTCCACCTAGTGCTGCATGCAGCTGCTTCTGGCAAGCATATTCATTACAAGCACATCAGAGTCAGCTAAATGCCAGGCAAATCATAGTTGCATCTTCTTAGTGTGTACACTTGTCACATTGTTAAAAAAAAAAAGTATCAAATCACAGGAATGCCTTCTGAATCTATCCCATCACTGATACAGGGTAGAAAAAGGACAAAAATTGGCCAGAGGCAGGAAGAGGGCCAAGCAATGAAGCTGAAAGTAACAAGTACTGGCCCCCAACAGATCTGTTTTCCCCCACTCCTTTTCCCTGGGATAATGACAGTAAAGAAAGCCAAGGCCTATTTTTTCTTCTATTCGGCTCAGGGTCTCTGTTCTAGTGACTAAGTCTTTGATCCACTTTGAGTTGATTTTTGTGCAGGGTGAGAGATAGAGGTTTGATTTCATTTTGCTACATATGGATTTCCAGTTTCCCCAGCACCATTTATTGAAGAGGCTATCTTTTCTCCAGTGCATGTTTTTGGTGCCCTTGTCTAGTATGAAATAAGTGTATTTATGTGGGTTTGTCTCTGTGTCCTCTATTCTGTACCATTGGTCTACAAGTCTGTTTTGGTGCCAATACCATGCTGTTTTTGTTACTATAGCTCTGTAGTATAGTTTAAGGTCTGGTATAGTGATGCCACCTGCTTCACTCTTCCTGCTTGGAATTGCTTTAGCTATTCTGGGTCTTTTATTTTTCCAAATTAGTTTCATGATTGCTTTTTCTATTTCTATTAACAATGTCATTGGGATTTTAATAGGAATTGCATTAAATCTGTACACTGCTTTTGGTAGTATGGCCATTTTGACAATATTAATTCTGCCTATCAAGAAGCAAGGTGGATCTTTCCATCTTCGGAGGTTTTCATCAATTTCTTTCTTTATTGTTCTGTAGTTTTCATTGTAGAGGTCTTTTACCTCTTTTGTTAGATTGATTCCCAGGTATTTTTTTGGAGGCTTATCATGAATGGAGCAGTTTTCCTAATTGCTCTTTCAATGTATTCATCGCTGATGTCAAAGAATACATCTGAATTATGGGTGTTTATTTTAATGAATAAAGAAAATATGGTATATATACTCAATGGAATATTACTCAGCTTTAAAGAAGAGTAAAATTATGGCATTTTCCAGTAAATGGATAGAACTAGAGAATATCATGCTAAGCAAAATAAGCCAATCCCATAAAACCAAAGGCCAAATGTTTTCTCTAGTATGCGGATACTAATTCACAATAAGGTGGAGGGCACTAGGGAAGAATAGTGTTACCTTAGATTAGGTAGAAGGAAGTGATGGGAGGGGAGGGGTAGGGAGGGGATGTGACGATAGGAAAGATAGTAGAATGAAACAGACATTATTACTGTATGTATATATGTGACTGCATGAATAATATGATTCTACAACATGTACACTCAGAAAAATGAGAAATTATATCCTATCTATGTATGATATATCAAAATGCATAAATGCATTCTACTGTCATGTATAATTAATTAAAACAAATTTTAAAAAATTTTAAAAAGAAAGAAAGCCAAGAGCCTGGGAACAGAAAGAATGCCTCAGAAGCAGTATTACCTGATTGGGGAGAGGGAGTATTTGTCTGGTGGCTATACCCTAGACTATAACACCAGCAGCATTCTTCCACTCCTATCTACCACCAAGAGGAACTTAAATTATTCCTACCCTCCACATAATGGCAAAAGCAGGTGATATCCCTGAAGGAATATGAGCTGACAGAAGACAAATGAAAGTGTGATAAACTCCACTACAATAATATAAAGACAACAAACTCAACAATCTATCACATTAAACAAACAAATACTCAAAGAAACATACAGTAAGTATTTAAAAACATCTTAAAGAGAAAAGAAAGGATATTGGTCAATACAAAGAAGGAGCAAATAATTGTTAAGAACAATCCAAAACTACAAGTTACAGCTGGGTATGGTGGCATATGCCTGTAATCCCAGCAGCTCGGGAGGCTGAGGCAGGAGGATCTCAAGTTCAAAACCAGCCTTAGCAACTTAGTGAGGCCCTAAGCAACTTAGTGAAACCCTGGGTCTAAATAAAAGTACAAAAAAAAAAAAGGCTGGGAATGTGGCTCAGTGGTTTAAGTACCCCCGGGGTTAAATTCCTGGTAACAACAATAACAATAAAAAAAATACAAGGTACAAAAACATAAGAGATGAAATAAAGAAAACAAAGTCAGGTGCAATGGCATAGGCTGGTCATCTCAGTAACTTGGGAGGCTGAGGCAAGAGGATCACAAGATTGAGGCCAGCCTCGGCAACATAGTGAGACTGTCTCAAATTTTTTAAGAAAGGGCTAGGGATGTAGCTCAGTGATAAGTGCCCCTGGGTTCAACTGCCAGTATCAAAAAAAGAACACATGGATATCCATCTAGTTGCCAAAAAACAAATGACAAAGACAGTAAAAAAAAAAAAAAAAGAAAAAGAAAAAGAAATAATAAAGAGAAATGGATGGCAGAATTACAAGTGTTCAACATCCATAAACAAGATACCCCAGGAGAAAGGAGAAAATTTACAGAGAAGAAAGATGATAACCACAAAATCTCCAAGATTAAAGATTGATTAAAGGCCTCAGATTCACATATCAAAAAGGAGATTTTCATACCTAAATTAATTCTGGGTATATAGCCAAAGGAAATGATGCATGCCCATGTTTATTGCAGGACTGTTTACAATAGCCAAGATATGAAATCAACCAACAGGTGAAAGGGTAGAGAAAATGTGGTATGACAGTGGAATATTATTCTGCCATGAAAAAAGAATGAAATCTTTTTACCTCTGCCAATTTGATGGACTTGGAAGACATTATACTAAGTGAAATAAGCCACACATAGAAAGACAAATAATGAGCTAGGGTTGTGGCTCAGTGGCAGAGCACTCGCCTGGCACATGCGAGGCCCTGGGTTCAATCCTCAGCACCACATAAAAATAAATAAAATAAAGGTATAGAGTCCAACTACAACTAAAAAATAAATATTAAAAAAAGAAAGACAAATATCACATGTTGTCTAACATTTGGGGAATCTAAAAAAAATTGATCACAAAGAAGAAAAGAACAAAATAGTGATTACTACAAGTGAGGAAGGGAAATAGAGGGAGGATAAATAAAGGGCATCAAAACACAGTTACACAGGAGAAATAAATTCTAGTAGTTTATATCACAGTAGAGTGACTATAGTTTAAAACAATTTATTTTATATTTTACAAAAAAACTAGAAGAGAGGAGCTTTAAGCTCCAAATAAAGACATGATAAGGAGATGCAAATGCTAATTACATTGATTTGATCATTACACATTATATACATATATTGAAATATCACACTGTACTCTATAAATAATGTCAACTATTAGTTAAAAAGACAAAATCAAATTAGAGGGAAAAAAGCTAAGCATTGTGGCTTATATCTATGAACCCAGTGACTGAGGAGGTTGGGGCAGGAGGATCACAAGTCTGAGGCCAACCTTAACAACTTAGGCAGACCTTACCTCAAAATAAAAAACTAAAAAGAGCTAGTGATATAGCTTCATGGTAGAGCAACCTTGAGCTCGATCCCTATTATTGTTTTAAAAAAAAAAGTTTGGGGGCTGGGATTGTGGATCAGTGGTAGAGTGTTCGCCTAGCATGTGTGAGGAACTGGGTTCAATTCCCATTACCACATATAAAAAAATAAAATAAAGGTCCACTGACAACTAAAAATATTTAAAAAAAAAAAAAAAGTTTGGGGCTGGGGTTGTGGCTCAGCGGCAGAGCGCTCGCCTAGCACGTGAGACATTCAATCCTCAGCACCACATAAAAATAAATAAATAAAATGAAGGTATAAAAAAAGTTTGAAGAATAGTCAATGAAAACAGGAGATTATACATAGAGAATTATGAAATATTAAAAACTTTAAACAGCTTGAAGGTAAAATTAAATTACAGACTGCAAGAAAAGATTTATAACAAATATAAAGAAAAGGTTTAGCATTCAAACTCCATATAGATCATGCACAAAAACAGAACTGCTATGCAGCTGATATCACGGGAGTGAGAGAAAGGGAAATAATCAGAAAAGACTCTGAGTTGAGCGAAGGTAGTAGTGTCAATGAGAACAGGTGCACATTCCAACTGCAAACCTGAGCCCAGTTCACAGATGAAATTTAAGAACCTGGAACTAGATTCAAGTGGTCTGAAACTGGTATCAACTCATAGCTCCTGACAAAAGCAAAAACTTCCATGTATAAAGGCAAAGTAGACAGGCATCCATAATTACAGGAAACTAACATATGTCAACTAGTTTAAGAAAATATCCACAAAAAGACAAACTATACTGAAATAACAAAAGAATAGTTGATTTTTAAAGTAACCAAAAGACAAATTATCTAAAAAGGCTAGAATTAAAAACAACCACCATATGTTGTTTACAAGAATATGTTTAGAGGGGCTGGAATTGTGGCTCAGTGGTAGTGTGCTCGCCTAGCATGTGCAAGGCCCTAGGTTCAATACTCAGCACCACATAAAAATAGATAAATAAAATTATTGTGTCTAACTAAAACTAAAAAATAAATATTAAAAAAAGAATACATGTAGATACAATAAATAGGTTGAAAGAAATTAGAAAAAGACACACCAACAGTGAACAAAAAAAATCAGACTCTGATACTATTAAGCATTATTATATATAGGATTAAAACCAAGAAGACCTAATACTCCTCAAATGCCATGTATCTAATAGAGTAAAAAATACAAAAAGAGACACAAAGTGTTTGGTGTAAGATGAACAGCTGGCAGCAAACCAGCATTCCCACCTCTATCCACTCCCAATAGCCAGAGAAAATATACAAATCCTCTTTTGGAAGACAGCAGAGACTTACTGAGGTGATAGGAAGTATAGGGCTAACTCTTGCTAAGAAAGAAACTTTAAGAAATGAACTGATTTTGTGCAGACAGTTTTGCCAAATAGTACATGCGGGGAGGCATTTATTTTTATAGAAATATGCCAGCTTAGAGCTGGGGCTGTAGCTCAGTGGTAGAAATGCTCGCCTCACATATGGGAGGCCCTGGGTTCAATCCTCAGCACCACATAAAAGTAAATAAATAAAGATATTGTGTCCATCTACAACTAAAAAAAAATTAAGAAAATAAATATGCCAGCTTACTAATAAATGAAAAAGAAACAGTAGAACATCATCATTTTGCAATTCAAAATTAATGGGCCTAGGCATTAAGCATCATAAAAGGAAGACAAAGGATATCTCTGCCTCTTCACGAAAGAATACACAAACCTAAGAAGAGGTACTGTTCAAAAAAAACCAAAAATCAAGTCTGAATGTGATCAAGACAATCCACCTATTTTTATTTATTTTGTTTGTTTGTTTACTGACAGGATTATGTAAATGACAATTTATTTAGTTGAAAATCCTCTCGTACTTTCTAGACTGTAAAATTGCTTTTAAAAAAGTCCAATTTTGGTTTACCATGTAACAATTTTTGAGCAGCTACTGATTCAATAGTAGAACAACACCATCAGGAAAGAATGAGAGAAATCACAGGATGGGGTCTCTATTTTTGAAGTCTGAAGATTCTAAAACTCCTAATTAAAGTCACATGAAAGAAAAGATAGTCTATATTCCAACAATTTACTATTTCTATCTCCTAGTGACAAAGAAACATTTAAATATATATTTCAAACTATAGATCCACCATTTTATAGTAAACATGAGACAAAGAAACGGTCTTGAAAATCACAAAATTGCTTTGAAATTTAGCGACCCATGTTTAATAACCCATGGATTATAGCATCTCCATGTAAAATATATAACAAAGCTTTTTGAAGAAAATACAGTAAGTTATCTTTATGAATTAGGGATAAGCAAACAATTCCTAAACAAGATACGAAAACCAAAAAGCATTAAGAAAAAAGATTGTTAAACCAGACTATATTAACATTAAGTGATACTAAGCCAATAGTAAGCCATAATATATTTACTTACAAAAAAAAAAAAATTCAGGGTTGGGGATGTAGCTCAGTTGGTAGAGTGCTTGCTTCGCATGCACAAGGCCCTGGGGTTCAATCCCCAGAACCACACAAAAATATAAAATAAAAGTAAATTGGAATCCTCCCACACACTAAACATAAAAAAAAATTTCTAAGGGATTAAGACTCATATATTTGGAGCTGGGGCGGGGGCTGGGGCTCAGTGGAAGCCCACTTGCCTGGCATGTGTGAGGCACTGGGTTCGATTCTCAGCACTGCATAAAAATAAATAAAATAGGGCTGGGGATGTGGCTCAAGCGGTAACGCACTCGCCTGGCATGCACGGGGCGCTGGGTTTGATCCTCAGCACCACATAAAAGAAAAAATAAAAATAAAAAGATGTTGTGTCCACCGAAAACTAAAAAATAAATATTAAAAAAAATTTCTCTCTCTAAACAAATAAATAAACAAATAAATAAAATAAAGGTCTGTCAACAACTTAAAGACTCATATATTTAATTGTCTATTTAACATTTCCACTTGGATGTCCAAAAGAATCTCTGAACTTCAGAGCTCCCCAACAAACCTATTCCATCCAATCTTCCCCATGCCCCCATCTCAGATGGCTAGGCCTCAAGGCACATTTTCCTATCTAAACTCCCTATTGGTGATCCCTAATCCAATGGCTTCATTTTATTATCACAAAAAGCTGTACATGTACATGTTGAAAAATTAAAGAATAAAAATAAGAAAAACACCACATTCTTACCATCCAGAGATTATCCCTGATAATACATCTTTGATGAAGATCATTATATGTATTTCTATTAATTATACTTTTGCCAATATGAGAGCATACTATTCTTAGTATTTCCTACTCTGGATTTTGTTAACATTTTTCATCTTTCCATGTCTATGATTTTTCATCTCATGTAATACCCACCCCATATTCAAATTTCTCCAATTATCAAATGAGAAAGTTTAATTCCAGCAACTCAAGAAGCTGAGGCAGGAGGACTGCGAATTCAAACCCAGCTTCAGCAACTTAGATAGTCTCTGAGGAACTGAGCAAAACCCTGTCTCTAAATAAAATATTAAAAAAGGCTGGGGAGGGCTGGGGATATAGCTCAAGCAGTAGCGCGCTCGACTGGCATGCATGGGGCGCTGGGTTCGATCCTCAGCACCACATTAAAAAAAATAAAGATGTTGTGTCCACTGAAAACTAAAAAATATTAAAAATTCTCTCTCTCTCTCTTTCTTTAAAAAAAAAAGGCTGGGGAGGGTTGGGGTTGTGGCTCAGTGGTAGAACACTCACATAACATGTTCAAGGCCCTGGGTTTGATCCTCAGCACCACATAAAAATAAAATAAAATAAAATAAAATAAAGGTATTGTGTCCATCTACAACTAAAAAATAAATATTTTTTTAAAAAGGGCTGGGGATATGGCTCAACGGTTAAGCACCCCTGGGCTCAATCCCTGGTACAAAATAATAATAATAACAAAAAAATAAAAATAAAAACAAAATTGTGTTGCTTATGCCCAAACTATTCTTTCTTGCTCTAGTCTGTCTTTAAACTCATAACCAACCTTTGAAATTCTATAGCAATCTAGTCCTCTTGGAACTTCCCCTGAAACTCCTTGCTCTCTTCCTTCCCCAATGCTAATTCACTGTATTGTACCAAAGCATCTCTACTGTTCTACGTTATGTACTTTAAATTTAAGAATTCATCAATCCCCCCAAGATGTATCCATGTTAAAAGTTGGTATCGGACTTTACTTCACCTAAAATTGTTATCTAGCACATGGTTAGAATTTCCTAAGTATTTAACTGACAGAAGCATTCTGGGACATAAACATAGCAAATATCCACAAATATTTATTACAAGGAATTGACTTTATGAGCTATATAAAAGGATATGGAGAAATAAGAGTTGAGAGTAAGGATTTCTTTGACTACACCTATTAATTATGTCTTATTGGGAAAGTGGGTCTGTAGGTCTTTCATCTCATTAGCAAAATTAGAAGAATGAATTATACATCTAAGATGTTATAATCTTAGATTCTTTGGAATAAGATCTTTAATATTCATTCCATGGTTTTTGAAATTATCTTTAGACTGGCAATACTAAATGTTTGTAAGGATGTGGAACAACTAGAATTCTTATACATTGAGTTTTGGCAGTTTCTCATAAAATTGAACCTAAACTTCAGCAACTGTACCCCTAGTATTTACCCAGGAGAAATGAAAATATATGTCCACATAAACACTTAAAGCCAAAAAGGAAAATAACCGAAATATCCATCAATATTAAAATAGATAAAAATATACTAAAGTCATAGTATACCTATACACAATGGAATGGAATTCAGCACTAAAAAGGAACTAATTTACTGATACACACAATAGCATGAATGACTCTTTAAAGCATTACACTAAGTGTAAGAAGGTTGACACAAAACTATATGCTTCTACTCATATGAAGTTCAAACAGATAACAAAAGGAATAAATGGAAAGGGTTTAGAGGGAACTTCCTGGGGGTAATGAAAGATATTGATCTGGACAAGAATCAATTCTGGGCAGAATCGGATATATTTGTCAAAATTTATCAAACTGAACACTTGACAAGACATTTCATTATATATAAAGTATATCTCGATGTTTTAAAAGTTCAAGTCATAGGCTGAGCTTGTGGCTCAGTGGTAGAGTGCTTGCCTAACATGCATGAGGCACTGGGCTAGATTCTCAGCACCACACAAAAATAAAAGAAACATATTGTATCCACCTAAAACTAAAAAATAAATATTAAAAAAAAGTTCAAGTCATGTAAAATTTTTTAAAACTTAGAAATTTTTATACTTACCTTCTTTTCTTTTGAGCAAGGTTGAGTTCCATAAACTTATACTTTTGGTATTGTTCATCCAGCTTCTTTAGTACTGTATCTGCAGTCTCATTCCCAGGCTGTTTCATGAAGGAGTCTACATCTTCCTTTAAGATCAAAAATAACATGAAAATTTTAGAATTTATACTACTTAATCTGAGTTTTTGACAACTTTGTTTTTAAAATATTAAAAAAAAGTTTATCCCAAAGTTTTGTTGTTAACTAAAAGAGTAATTATTAAAAGACAAAGACTAGTGGCCAGGTTGTGGCTCAGTAGTAGAGCGCTTGCCTAGCATGCATGAGGCACTGGGTTCCATCCCTAGCACCACATAAAAATAAGAACAAATAAAATAAAATAAAATTAATTAAAAAAAAACAGATAAAGAACAGCCAGGCACAGTGGCACATGCCTGTGGTACAGCCCAATACCTGGGGAGGCTAAGGCAGGGGAACCACAAGTTCAAAGACAGCCTAAGTAACTTAGTAAGACCCTAAGCAACTTAGTGAGACCCTGTCTCTAAATAAAACATTTAAAAAGCCAGGCACAGTGGCACACACCTGTAATCCCAGTGGCTGAAGAGGCTGAAGCAGGAGGATCACGTTCAAAGCTAGCCTCAGCAATGGTGAGACGCTAGGCAACTCAGTGAGACCCTGTCTCTAAATAAAATACAAAATAGGGCTGGGGGTGTGGCTCAGTGGCCCAGTTCCCCTGGGTTCAATCCCTGGTACCACCCCACAAAAAATTTAAAAATATGCTGGCAGCAGCTCAGGAGGCTGAGGCAGGAGGATCGTGAGTTCAAAGCCAGACTCAGTAATGGCGATGCACTAAGCACCTCAGTGAGACCCTGTCTCTAAATAAAATATAAAATGGGGCTGTGGATGTGGCTCAGTGGTTGAATGCCCCTGAATTCGATCACCAGTACCAAAAAAAGAAAACAATATACTGGGAATGTGACTCAGTGGTTGAGTGCTCCTGGGTTCAGTTCCTGTTGGTACCAAATAAAATTAAATATCACTTTTTAGACAGTACACATACATTATGAAGCCAATTTATTATTCTTTCACAATTCTATTTTATTCATTTTCATTATTTATTTTTTGTGCCTGAAGATTGAACCCAGAGGGCTTTACCACTAAGCAATATCCCCAGCCCTTTATATTGTTTATTTTGAGACAGTCTCACTAAGTTGCCTAAGGGCCTCACTTAGTCACTGAGACTGGCCTCAAACTTGTAATCCTCCTTCCGTAGCCTCCCAAATCACTGGGATTACAGGTGTGCACCAGTGTATCTAGACCTATTTAATTTTCATTTACAAACAGGGGGGGAATGATGACCTTTCCTGTTTTATGCATTTCCCATGTGGCCCTATTTACCAGCAACCAAACATATTGCTTATTCATACACACTAATCTGAATATGATTCAACAGGTTGTGTTCCAAAACTATCAATTTTCCTACTTATTTTTAATTCAACATGTTCTGCCATAGAAAGCATATTAAATATGATCATTAGGTTTCCAAGGCAAACTGCAAATGCTTCCTTAAGTATCAAGAAGTTCAAATAAAATAAAATTGTTTTGAAATGAATAATTAAGCAAAAGAAAAACAGTAATACCAATGCTAAATTTCTTCAAAAAATATATACCTGGTCTTTGGGAAAAAAAGCTAGTTAATTAGGTAAGGATCAGAAGCTACATGAAAATACATGGAGGGGCTGGGGCTGTAGCTCAGCGGCAGAGCACTCGCCTAGCATGTGTTAACTTTAGTTAATTATAAGAAACTTCAATTATCTTATGATTTCTGTGACCTTCACATCATTATTCATATTTATGCTTATTAGCTATCAAGGAATATTTTAGCTCAAAGAAGTCCATGAAGAAAATGAAAAACACAACAAGGGACTTAACTATGATGCCACCAAGGGTAAATTCACCAAGGAGAATTCAGCGAGGAGAATTGCAGCAGCCTAAGACGTGGTTAAGACACAGGGGAATAAACTTAACCAAGGAGATAAAATGCTTCTACAATGAAAATTAAAGAACACTGAAGGAAGACATTAGAGAAGACCTCAGAAGATGATAAGACCTCCCCATGCTCTTGGAGAGGTAGAATTAATATTGTTAAAATGGCCATACTACCAAAATCATTACACAGATTCACTGCATTCCCCATCAAAATACCAATGACATTCTTCACAGAACTAGAAAAAAAAAAAAGTTCTAAAATTCATTTGGAAGAATAAAAGAACCAGAATAGCCAAAGCAATTCTAAGCCAAAAGAGCAATGCTGAAGCCATCACAATACCTGACTTCAAATTATACTACAGAGCTATAGTAACAAAACCTTCATGGTACTGGAAACAAAATAGGAGACACCGAGACAAACTCACATATTTATAGTCATCTAATACTTGACAAATGTGCCAAAAACATACACTGGAAGAAGGACAGACTTTTTAACACATAGTGCTGGGAAAACTGGTTATCCATATGTAGAATGAAACTGTATCCATATCCTTCACCCTGCACAAAAATCAACTCAAAAGTGGATCAAAGACCTAGAATATAGACCATAAATATTGCAATTTCTAGAAAAAAAATAGGGTCAGCACTTCAACATACTGGTGTAGGCTAACTTCTTCACCAAAACTCCTAAAGAGCAAGAAATAAAACCAAGGGCTGGGGATGTGGCTCAAGCGGTAGCGCGCTCGCCTGGCATGCATGCGGCCCAGGTTGGATCCTCAGCACCACATACAAACAAAGATGTTGTGTCCACTGAAAACTAAAAAAAAATATTAAAATTCTCTCTCTCTCTCTCTGCCTCCCAAGAAAAAGAAAAATGATGTTGTGTCCACCGAAAAGTAAAATCTCTCTTTAAAAAAAAAAAGAAATAAAACCAAGAATTACCAAGTGGGATGAATCTCACATTAAAAAGCAAAAGAAACAAATAAGAGCATAAAGAGAGAGCCTAGAGAATGGCAAAAAAATCTTTCCCAGCTACTCTTCTGAAAGGGGATTATTAGCCAGAATATATAAAGAACTGAAAAATCACCAAATATATAAATAACCTGATCAACAAATGGGTAAAATGACCTCAACGGACATAGCTCAAAAGAAGAAATATAAATAGTCAACAAATATATGAAAAACTGTTCAACACCTCAGTAATCAGGAAGATGCAAATCAAAACCACATTGAGGGAGCTAAGGTTGTGTCTCAGTGGTAGAGCAATTGCCTAGCACAGTGAGGCCCTGGGTTCAATCCTCAACACCATATAAAAATAAATAAATAAATAAATAAATAAAGGTATTGTGTCCATCTACAATGAAAAATATTTTTTAAAAAAACAAGTACATTGACATTTTATATCATTCCAGTTAGAATGGCAATCATCAAAAATAGAAATAATTTCTGACAAGGATACGCCATGTACATGTACGAATATATCACAATGAATTTCACTTTTATGTATAGCTACAATGCACCAATCAAAAACAACAATAAATAGACAACTCAGAGAGTAAAGGAAGGGGATCAAGGGGAGGGAGAAGGGGACAGAAAGGGGAAGTACTGGGGACTTAAATGGAGCAAATTATCTTATATGCATTTGTGAATATATAAAAATGAACCCCACTATAATGTACAACTAGAATGAACTAATAAAAAGATTTTTAAAAAGAGACAGGGATTGCCTAGTTTGAATACTGGCTTTACCACATACTAGATATGTTGACCTCTCCTTGCCTCAATTTCTTGATTTATATAATGAAATTAGAGTGCCTTTTCTGGGCTGTGATTGTGGCTCGGTGGCACAGCACTTGCCTCACAGTACAAGGCACTGGGTTTGAGCCTCAGCACCACATGAAAAAATAAATAAATAAATAAAGGTATTGTGTCCATCTACAACTAAAAAAATATTAAAAAAAATAAAGTGCTTTTTCCTCACAGGGAATTAAAAGAGCTAGACTGTGTGAAATGCTTAGGAGACTATGTATAACTGTGCAGTAGTGAGTACTGAGCAAACATTAGCTATGTGTACAACATATGCTGTGGGGATACAGATGAAAAATTCCACGAATTTTGTTCTGGGGAAGAAGTTAGGAAAATCTACAGGGAGGTAATATCCAAAGCAGATACTAAAAGTTGATAAGGGCATCAGATAAACAATGGTGGAAGGGATAATTCAAGCAAAGTAAAATTATTCTAAAAGTGGGATTGAAGGAAAAGCCAGGTCTGACTTTTAACCACTATGATATATAGATGGCTTCCTGCCATAGGGAAAACTAACATTTACTAAGCACATACTATATCTGCAATACTGAAAGCATGCTTTTTTGGTCATAAGTACTGTCATTCTTATTTCAGTTAAAGAAACAGGTTCAAAGTAGTAAAACAATATGGTTAAGGCTGAATAGCAATGGGAAACCAGAGGCAAGTGTCAAACTATCATTTATACAAAATCTGATGCCTTTTCTAAAACCATGTCACTCATTAATTTGAGACCATAAAAAGATGTAAAATTTCGGTTCCTTATTATATCATGCTGGTAGGGATTTTAGGGTCTAAAAAATAACTCATAAAATTTTAGGGGAGGGGGCTGGGGTTGTGGCTCAGTGGTAGAGTGTTTGCTTACCACATGTGAGGCCCTGGGTTCGATCTTCAGAGGGAGGGAGGGAGGAAGGAAGGAAGGGTATTGTGTCCAACTACAACTAAAAAATTTTTAGGGAAAACAACACATTTTAAGACAAAACTTATGATAAAGCCCCTTCTTGAATTAGATTTTTGAGGCCATCTCTAGCTAAGTAGTATGAATGTTGTATTTAAGGCACTATGGGAATTTAACTATACAAGTAAGTATCAAGTTATACTATATGTCAGGTACCATGCTAGGATTAGGATAAATGGCACAAACCAAGAGAATTACCTCAATTTTGTCCCAGAGCAGAACATGAGAGGGGTAAGTAGAGGCTCTGGAGCCCCACAATTTGCTGAAGTTCAAATTGTAAATATCTCATTTACATTCTGTCTGACCTTGAGAAAGATACTCAAGGGGTCTATTTTTCAATTTCAACATGTACAATATGGGAATTATAATAGCTAACTATCCCCTAGAATTCTGTAAAGTCATTGAGAAAGTGCCTGGCAATCTGCAAATTTTATTTCTTGCTACCATCAGTTGAGAGACAAATGTAAAGAAATGTGGCATATTTCGGAAAGAAAATGTGCAATAATCAAAAATTAAGGAAAATAATTACAGAATTCAAGCATCAAACGGCAAATAAGGCGTGTTCTAAATACAAGAAATATATTTTTAGAAAGATATAAGACATAATTAACATAAAGAAGACAATATAGTATATCTTTTGGTTCAAATTAAAAGATGGACAAAATTCCATTAAGTTTTCATAGTAGCTTAGTACAACTAAATGAAGAAAGACCGTTGATGCTGGCCTGGAATGCCATTCAGAGGTTTTCTGTCATAATTCCAGTAGTTTTACAACGCTGCTTCTAAAATAGCTAGATATGTAAAAAAGTCAGGGTTGACTGACAGCTTCTACTTGCTTCTCTTTGTTTAAACATGGGGTTGGTCTCCCTATTCCGTGAAATCTCCAAATTATGTCCCCCACCTCCTCTCAACTGCACATAATTCATTCTTCAGTAAATGCGATCATATCATGGTTTCATGTACATACCTTGTGTAATGACAGTTCGTTGCCTACTGGATAAGTCCTTGATTCCTTAGCAAGACACAAGGATTTTACACCGTTACCCTAACAACATCTCCTTCCATTTCCCAGAGGCAAGAGACCTCTGCATTCCTTAAACTGGCAAGGTGCCATTCCTTAATTAACATCTTACCACCAACTGTTCTGCCTACTCACTGTATTCTAAGTGTTCACTTATCTGTCTTTACAGCATCTAGGCTGAGGTGCGATCACTCACTACCTCGCGTTTTCTAAAAGGGACCTGGCAATAAAGGAGCGGTCCCTCAAGACATCCAGCTCAAGCCCCCTCACTCTGACCTTGCTCTCGCTCCCCAGTCCTCCTGCCCCAGGCCCTGTTTTCTTTTAGGACCTTCTCGGGCTGCGTTTATTCAGAGCGACCTGCAACGGAGCTCAATCGCTTCAGATATCCGGAGGGAAAGCGGACGATCGCTCCCTTTCTGGTCCTTCAGTTCAGTCCCTTCCCCCAACAGTCCGAGCTCGGGTAGGGGCCGGAAAGGAAGCAGACTTCAGCCTCCGGCCAACATACCAGGGAACACCGCGACCCTTACCACAAATACAGCCTCAGGAATCCCCAGGTGGAGCCGCCGCCCATTCCCTGCAGCCACTTCGACGCCGCAACCGTCCTTAGAGACCGCCATCTTGAGAAAGCAAGCGCTCGGCTAACTGCCTTGCTGAGGCGCCAGCCACCCGTGATCAGTGATTGGCTGGATTGCACTCACAGACCCTTCCCTCCCCCGTGAGTCTGCGCATTCATTGGTGACTACGCAAGAGTCACCGCCTCTCCTTTGGCCGACTAAGCCCAACCTCTACGTACTAATTGGCTGCACAGAAGTGAATGACAAGCGTAGAGGCGACACAGAAGAAAATCAGAAGTTGCAGGAAGGACCAATAGGGACTTCTGGGAAAACGTACAATGGCTTATGGAGCGACCCCAAGTTTATTTGCACACCAGCGAACCTGGGACCTAGACGCCAATATGAATATCGCCTTTCTATTCCCACTATCCCAAGGAGTTTATTGCCCCTTGAAGGTGACTTGTTTTGTGTCTGTTTTCAGAGTACAGCCATTGGCCTAATGATAATAAATACCCCACCGATGGCACCAACCTTTCTCTAAAGCCACTTTTGCACAGAATCCAGCCACATTACAAAACTAAACTTCAGAGTTTACGTCCTAAGAACTCCATCTAGGCTACTAGACTAAAGGACTTACCCAAATTACCCTCCACTACAATCCTTTAAAACCTAGTGCATCATACAGGCCCACATAAGTATTCTTTGATCTCTTTTCAGACATCTAATACAGTGTCTGTCCCTGACTTTGCTTTCACAGAACTGTTTTTCAGGACTTCAGCCCCTCCCACAACTTCTACCGCAAACATAGGAATGTTTGCTTAGCAAAATCCGTCTCCCTTCTCAGAGGCAATCATTGTAAACCAGTTTGTCTCCACGGATAATTGATACATGATCATGCATACAGGCATACGGAGAAATACCTGTCTTTATATTAAAAAGCAGGACATTGGCATCCTACTATTGTAAATAAGGGAACTAAGGCTCAGAGAGTTTGCAGTATCTCCAAAATCGTACAGGTAGAAATTAAATGAAGCTGGAATTCCAAACTACCTCTCTAAAGACTTCCAGGCTATTTGCCTTGGAAGAGTAAAAACCTGTCAACCTCTGGCCAACAGCTTTAAGGACCACAATGCTCTATTCCAGCAAGGAAAAAATAGATTCGAACTGTATTCTTTAAAACTATACCTGATCTCAACACCGTCCAAAAATGAGGGGAAAAAAAGTGAAAAATAGGTAATGTTTCTACAGGAAAACATTTACATAAAACAATCTCCCATCTTTCCC
Source organism: Spermophilus citellus (assembly GCF_964194105.1). Taxonomy (NCBI): domain Eukaryota; kingdom Metazoa; phylum Chordata; class Mammalia; order Rodentia; family Sciuridae; genus Spermophilus; species Spermophilus citellus. The sequence goes on along the minus strand of NC_138190.1, from coordinate 148,243,585 downwards.
TCCCCACCTCCCTCCCACACACACAATTTGATCCCACTTAATTAACCCATATCTGCATTCGTATTTGTTATTACTAATACTGTCTTTACTCCAAACTTTAAAAACATTTTTCCAAATCATCACTAAATCCAATCTGTAATAATTCATGTAAGAGATATATTATTTGGGTCTTACAGCCAGGTTTTATTCTATACCTTGGAACAAAAATCTTACCTTATGTTTTACTCCCTTACAGGTATAGAAAAATGATTTCTATATTACACTGCAGAATATATTTCCCTTCTAGGTTTCTCTTAATTACAAAGTTATATGCAAATTCATTCTGACTCCTTACTTTTTTCATCACATGGCAACAGCTTTTCCAACAGTACACTAAGCTTATCAACTCTAAATCTCACTTTTTTATCTCCCACTTTAAAAAAAATATATCTGGGGTCTGGGGTTGTGGCTCAGAGGTAGAGAGCTTACTTAGCATGTGTGAGGCACTGGGTTCAATCCTCAGCACCACATAAAGTAAAATAAAGACATTGTGTCCACCTATAACTAAAAAAAATATTTAAAAAAAAATCTCCCTCCCTTCCTGCCAACTCCAGTTCTATTACCTGAATTTAAATATGATTGTTCTCCATTAACCATTCAGCATATCATAACTTATACAAATAATCTTTGGAATGCTTTACAAAAGCATTTTTATTTTAAAAAAAATTAGTTGTAGTTGGAACACAATGACTTTATTATTTTTATTTATTTTTATGTGGTGTTGAGGATCAAACCCAGGGCCTCATACATGCTAGGCAAGTGCTCTGCCACTGAGCTACAGCTCTAGCCCTAGCAAAACCATTTTTAAATGTTTTTAAATGACTTTTAAAGTGATTGTAGCTTTTCACTATGGACAATTTAAAACAAAACAAAAAGAATCTTAAAACACATATTTCAGTAAACAATTTTTTAAAAAATACAACCAAATTCTCACAACATGTTTTTGTTAATTTTTGGCCAAACATATGCCTGGACAACCTCTAGTCGCAATTGTTGAACTTGTGTAGTTTTATAGTTTTAACATGAATGTTGGGGCTGGGGATGTGGCTCAAGCGGTAGCGTGCTTGCCTGGCATGTGTGCGGCCCAGGTTCAATCCTCAGCACCACATACAAAAACAAAGATGTTATGTCTACTGAAAACTAAAAAATAAATATTAAAAAGTTCTCTCTTTCTCTCTTAAAAAATTTAAAAAAAATTTAACATGAATGTTGGTTGATGTTTTCCTTTTTCTTCTTTTTATTTTTTTTCCAGCTGGGCGTGGGGGTGCTGGAGATTGAACCCAGGGATGCTTAACCACTGAGCCACATCCCCAGCCCTTTTTTGTTTTTTATTAGACACAGGGTCTCATTGAATTGCTTAGAGCCTAAGTTGCTGAGGCTAGCTTTGAACTTGAGATCCTCCTGCCTCAGCCTCCCTAAATCACTGGGATTACAAGAATGTACCATGACACCCAACTTGATGTTTTCATTTTAAGTAATAAGAAAAGTAATATGGAAAAAATGTATGTCTTGGCATTTAGTCATTCATCAATGATATGTGATTCCTTTGCTGAACTGGATACTGGTTTTCAAATACCAGAAAATAATTGCCTCATTTTTGTGTTTTTCACAGCGTAACGGCTACATACATAACCTACTTTAAAATAAAATCTACATTAAGTCACAGTTTCTCTATCACTTTCTTAAGTCTGGAGTGAAAAGCCATAAATCAAGCTTTATTTTGTAACATTTGCCTATTTCTGTGAGATAAACACTACTACCACAGCTGATATCAAGTCATATGGATTTGAGAAGACATACCCAGTAGTATAGCATTACAAAGTACAGTACAATAGATGTAAGTAATCTCAAGAGCATATATAACATTTAAATGCATAAAAACATAATTTTTAAATGATAACATGTATTGAGGACTTACTAGGTATCAAGCACAAAGCCAAGTAATTTATAGATGTAATTCCATGTAACCCTCTTAATACTGCCGAAAGACTTATTATTATGCATATTTTAAAACACAGAAAACTGAGCCTTAACAATGTTAAAATAACTGGCCTAAGATTCCATAGCTTATAAATAATCAGATCTGTCCCCAAGCTGACTGCAAAGCATATGCTCTTAGCTTTAATGACTCCATTGATAATACCCACATGAGCTTATGTTACTGAGGGCCCCTGGTCCTAGCAGGGAATCATGAGCAACCATTGCCCTCTGCTTGCAGTTGCTTAGAAAGCTGCTACATCTATTATATGCTGAGAGGCCAGAGGGTCCAACGAGGAAATAACATGTCAGAAATGATACATTGATCCTCTCTATGAGGACAGGAAGAGGTAAATTTTTACCCCATGGCAATTCCCAGGGGATGAGGCCCTGAGCTTCCACCTAAGGGACTGGCTTTGTCTTAAATAAGAGTCATAACTAGATTTGAAGCAGCACCTATATGGGCCAAACAACTAGTGAAAAATGATGCGAGGTAAGTCCTCTTATGTAGGTAATGATGATTCTCAGAGGGCCCACCGTTGACACACATGTCTTAAATTAGGTTGACAGCAGTACTAACTTGCTCTTCTTAGACTCAGTGTGTCCCACATCCCCATCTCCTACTACCCTCTCCTTAGTCCTCCAATTCTACCCCATTTTCTTAGTCCTCCAACTGTATTCTTTCCTCAGTCCTCCAGTTCCTCTCACTTCCCAGGCTCCTCAGTCATGCCACATTTTCTCAGTCCTCCAACCCTGCCTCTTCTCCAACCCCAACCTCTTCTCGGTCATGATCATCTAGATCTTCTCCTCATCCTCCAATCATTCTACATTATCTCAGTCCTATACTTCAAGTCTCTCCCATCCTCCCACTTTGCCCTTTCTCCCAAATCCTCCAACTAGTTTCACCTTAGCCTCCAGCCCCTCCCTCAGTCATCCAGATGGTACTTTCTATGCATTACTCCAACCCCACATTTTCTCAGTCCTCCAGCCAAGCATTTCCCCCCAGACATTCAGCTCCACCTGTCTCCTCCTTCCCCTTAGGCCCATCTTCTTCTCAGTGTTCCAATCTCACCCAGTCTTCTCAGTCATCCAGACCAACACTAGGCCCCTTCCCTCTTTATTATATGGCATCATGTATTAGTTTGCTCAGACTGACTACTATGAAACACCACAGACTAAGTGACTTAAATAACAGAACTGTATTTTCCTCACACTTCTGGAAGGTGAAGGTCCAAGGTCAAGATCCAGCATAGTGAGGGCATTCTGTCTCTTCTTTTTATAAGGCATTAGCCCTGTCAAATTAGGACACCTCACTTATGATACATTTAAACTTTATCACCTCTTCACAGTTCTAGAACACATAATTCTTGACAATTTATTCCCTTAATAAAATGTGTTTCCCACAAGAACAGACTACTTAGATTTTCCATCAGATCCTCTACTCTCCTGCCAACTTCCTGAGTCCATTCACACTGAACTAACACTCCCTTGCTGTCTCTATCCCTCTCTCCTGGGTCTGTGAACCCACCAAATCCTTCCCCACCAAAGCCTTTGCCTATGTTGTATCATATGCCTGGAATGTCTCATCTTTCGACCTTTTGTATCTCAAGGACCAAATCAAGTGTCCTCTCTGTGTAACCTTCTAAAACCTTCCATTCAAAGCTATATAGAGGGCTTCCTATTCATATTCCTATGTCATTTAGTACATCACATTGCATCATATGGTAATCACATAACTGCTGTATTTTTAAATCATTTTCCCAACTAATCAAAAGTTTTGAGGGGACAAGGACTTTTCTTTCTCTTTGTGTTTCCAGTGCCTCCTTGAAGTTGCATTCTCAAAGAATTGAGTTAGTTATAATTAGTTCATGTGAACATGAAGACTAAGCTCACTAGCAAATTCTGACACTGAAAGTATCTCATAAACCAGGTGTAATGTTTGTTACAAGGTATCCTATCCTTTCTACAAGTCATTTTTATCCCATACATTGTAAATTCCCATCATTTACCATACATTTATATGTATTCATATGTGGATATGTTTAATAATGATTTTAAATATAATAATCTTTATTATATTTATTAATATATCTATATAAAATTTTACATAAGAAATTTTATATATATATATAAAATTTTACATAAGAAATTTTATATATATATATATATATATATATATATATATATATAATAAATTACTTTGAAAGTGCCTAAGAAGTGGAACTACAGGCTGTCCTTATATACACAGAGGCACCATACATATTTGATAATGCATACATTCTTTTATATTTTGGGTTTTTTTTAAGAAAAATTAAGGTAAAAAAGTAGCTAAAGCAGCAAAGAATATAGTTAATATGACAAAAGTTGTGTGCAATATGAAAACCCAGCCCCCAAGTAGACACAACTAGAGTACGGGAAGAGTAGAAATATGAATTGGCCTTTCTTGGGAAAGGAGCTAGAGACAGGAACAACACCAGAAACAACAGGAAATCAGAGCACAGCAGAGGCATATAGTTAGAAATAAGGAACTGAGTTATGCCTTGATCATCCTGGAGAGAAGCAACTGGGGCAATTACATAATGGTTTGGAGTCCATCTCCTTCCAAGACTAAGGACCTTCAAGGCAGGAGTCTTGCCCTTATTATCCATTTTTTCAATCATAGTAATCTGTCACAGGGCATTTTTAAACATTTGAACTGATCTCAAATTGAAGGGCAGAATGACAGAAGAGGAAAAGCACCAGAAATATCTTTCAGAGCCTATTTTTAGTTTTGTTGCAAAAATTTTGGTGGTATTTTCCCAGTGTGCCCCAAGGACCTACAACGTTCCATCTAATTTAATCTATACACAAGCCTGGGAACACTCCCTATGTCTGAAATATTTTATCTCCTTATCTCACTACCCACCAAGTAAACACCACATACTGTTCAGGTCTAGGTTCCTGAAGGAAAACCTTCCTGACCCTGTGGACCATTTCCAGCTTTATGTAGCATTTGTAATGACCCCATGCAAGTTAGTCTCCTTTCATTCACCACTAGCTACAAAAGCCATATCAGCTCTTAACTGGACAAGAGAACTTACTTCCAACAGTCAAATTTTCCTCAGTACAATCTGTTTTCAACACCACAGCCATATAGCTACACTACCCATGGTATCATCAGGAAACAAGAATATTCAATGGATTGACCTCTTCATATCTATAATAGGTTTTAAATCAAAGCTTAATAGTTTTATAAGTTGAAAGCTTACAAGGAGAAGAACTTCATTAACTGGAGGGCAAAAATAGAAAGGTACCAATATAGACAGCTTTATGGACTAGTTCTACCACATTCAGTGGGCAGATACTTCTTTTGCAATTTTAACTGTTAAAAAGCACAGAAAATGGTCGTGCATGGTGGTGCACATCTGTAATCCCATTGGCTCAGGAGTCTGAGGCAGGAGGATCTCAAGTTGAAAGCTGGCCTCAACAACCTACAGAGGCCCTAAGCAACTTGCATAAACCCTGTCTCTAAATAAAATATAGAAAGTGCTAGGGATGTGGCTCAGTGGTTGAGTGCCCCTGGGTTCAATCCCTGGCAAGAAAAAAAGAAAAAAAAACAACCCCAAAGTACAGAAAATGATACGAAGTTCCCCAGGTCATAGAGCACTATTAATATAAAAGCTGATTTTGGGGGCTGGGGATGTGGCTCAAGCGGTAGCGCGCTCGCCTGGCATGCGTGCGGCCCAGGTTCGATCCTCAGCACCACATACCAACAAAGATGTTGTGTCCGCCGAGAACTAAAAAATAAATATTAAAAATTCTCTCTCTCTCTCTCTCTCTCTCTCTCTCTCTCTCTCTATCTCTCTCTCTCTCTCTCTCCTCTCTCACTCTCTCTTTAAAAAAAAAAAAAAAAAAAAGCTGATTTTAGCCTGGCACAGTAGCACACACCTGTAATCCCAGTGGCTCAGAAGGCTGAAACAGGAGGATCACGAGTTCAAAGGCAGCCTCAGCAACAGTGAGACGCTAAGCAACTCACTGAGACTCTGTCTCTAAATAAAATACAAAATCAGGCTGGGGATGTGGCTCAGTGGTTGAGTGCCCCCGAGTTCAATCCCCAGTACCAAAAAGAAAAGAAAGAAATTAATTCTTGGAAACAACTGAGAACAGATATACAACATATCAGTATGAAAGTAGTACTAAGAGGAAATTTTATAACACTGAGTGCCTACATTAAAAAAAAAGAAGCCAAGCATAGTGGTACACGCCTATTATCCCAGCAGCTTGGGAGGCTGAGACGGGAGGATTGTGAGTTCAAAGACAGCCTCAAGCAACCACAAGGAGCTAAGCAACTCAGTGAGACCCTGTCTCTAATAAAATACAAAATAGGGCTGGGGATGGGACTCAGTGGTTGAGTGTCCCTGGGTTCATTCCACAGTACCCCCCCCAAAAAAATACTGATTTTAAAATCAGTTGAAGATGGTCCTCAAAAAGAAAATATAGACCCCAAGATAGATAAACTATCTCACCTGTGCACCTGTGTGCCAAATCCAGCTTACCGTCTGTTCATGTATGGCCTATGGGCTAAGAATGGTTTTTAAAAGGTTGGGGAAAAATAAAAACAAATATAATGTTTTAAGACATGTGAAAATTATAGAAAATTCAAATTTCAGTGTCCAAAAATAAAGTTTGAGAGGCCTTCAGCCAATTGTCATTCACTTATGTATTTATATTGAATATCAAACAGAAGTGCAAATTAAGTAGTTACAAAAAAGATTATTATAAAGAATGCCTAATGTATTCACTATCTGGACCTTTACAGAAAAAAATTTATCAATCCCAACCAATCTCACTTATGTGTTTAAAAATCTCATTTTAATGATACCTAATCAATTGAACCAGGAACTACATTAAAAGAAATGTAAGTACCTAATTAAAGTTTGTCCCAGAATGCAATAATTTATTGTTATATAAGATAGGCTAGGGATATAGATCAGTTGGTAAGAGTTCTTGTCTTGTATTCAAGATAAAAATATGATCTTGTTAGATTCCAAAAACATATTTGATAAACATATTTAATACCCATTCCTAATTTTTAAAATTTATCTCAGCAAACTATAAGCAGAAGACACTTAAGTCAATGTTTAATAGGTGAGAAGAAATCCTTGTTAAATACTGCAAAGCCAGGAAATTTCATAGAGGAAATAATTAACAAACGTGATGGAAGGATTTGAGTGAAACAGAGATGAGTTATTGTTGATTCTATTACTGCTGCCAGACCAGGAGGCCTAGGACAGGTGAACTTGGTGTCCATTCTTGGACATGTAGGCATCCATAGCCACCAGATATTGAAAGGGACAGTGGAGGACTAAAGGAGAAGGGTTGGGATAGATGATTAAGGATAGATGTAGACACAAAGGACTGGGGGAGGGGCAGAAAACTAAAGAGAGAATGTAGAACTAGAAAACTGAGGAGAGGGTCTTAGAAGAAGGAAATGTAGGAGGAAACAGTGACTTAGACTGAGATGAAGCTATTGCTGCTGCTAGGGCAGTAAGACCAGTGTGTATTAGTTTGTGACCTTCTGATAAACTCAAAACATGTACAAGGAAAGGGTAGAATTAAAAGGCCAAGTAAAGGGGATGGGGCTGGAGACTGATGGGGAAGAGGAAAGAAAACCAGAATAAGACCAGAGAACTGAGGAGAGATGAAACTAGAGGCTAAAGGAGTATATCAGCAGGTAGGGGTATGGGACAAAGTAACACAGAGAAAGAGCTACTAAACTTGCCAGGATAATAAGCCCAGCTAAAGGAGGGAGTATAACAGTTTTGAACAGTGTGGGGTACTCTGATCACCCTCAGGAAACCTGAACAGGAAGAGGTTGCAGGTGAAGGGCCAGGAAGAGAATATAAAAAAGGTGGGGATGAGAGACAGTCTGACTTTAAGCAGTCCAGTTAAAGGAAGTATATGTGTGTATGTGTGTGTGTGTGTGTGTGTGTGTGTGTAGACAAGGACAGACACACACACACACACACAATTAGCAGGGTGGGGGGAATGGGGCCTTGTAAGCAAGCACTCTCAGGAACCTCTTAGAAAACTGGGGAAGAGTGATCTTGGATAGGCAGAATTAATATTGTCAAAATGGCCATACTATTGTGCAGGGATTGTGGCTCAGAGGTAGAGCACTCTCCTAGGACATGTGAAGCCCTGGGTTCGATCCTCAGAACCACATAAAAATAAAAATAAATTAATTAATAAAGGTATTTTTAAAAGCATATATTTAAAAAAATGGCCATACTACCAAAAGCATAATACAGATTTAATCCACTTCCTATTAAAATTCCAATGATGTTCTTCAAAGAAATAGAAAAAGCAGTCATGAAATAAATTCATTTGGAAAAATACGAGGTCCAGAACAGCCAAAGCAATACTTAGGACCATACTTAGGGAGAAAAGTGAAACAGACTGGGATGCAGAAGGCTATAGAAGTATACATGGGCCCAGTGCGGTAACACACATCCGTAATCCTAGCAGCTTGGGAGGCTGAGGCAGAGGAATCATGAGTTCAAAGCCAGCCTCAGCAATGGTGAGGCGCTAAGCAACTCAGTGAAGCCCTGTCTCTAAATAAAATACAAAATAGGGCTGGGATGTGGCTCATTGTTTGAGTGCCCCCAGAGTTCAACCCCACGACCAAAACAAACAAAAAAAAAAAGTGAAGCAGAAGATATCACAATACCAGACCTTAAATTATACTACAGAGCCACAGTAACAAAAATAGTATGGTATTAGCACAAAAACAGACATGAAGATGAATGGAACAGAAGACACAGAGACAAGCCCACATAAATACAGTTATCTCATACTAGAGAAAGGCACCATAAACATACATTGAAGAAAAGATAGCCTCTTCAACAAAAGCTGTAGGGAAAACTATAAATCCATATGTAGAAGAATGAAATCAAACCCATCTTTCACCCTGCACAAAATTCAATTCTGTGTGGATCAAAGACTTAGGCATTAGATTAGAGACCCTGCTAGGGGTTGGGGGTTGTGGCTCAGCGGTAGAGTGTTTGCCTAGCATGCGTGAGACACTGGTTTTGATTCTCAGCACCACATACAAATAAATAAAATAAAGGTCCATCAACAACTAAAAATATTTTTTTTTAAAAAAAGAATAGAGACCCTGCACTTACTAGAACAAAAAGTAGACCCAACTCTCCATCATGTTGGCTTAGGAACCAACTTCCTCATCAAGACCCCTAAAGTGCAAGAAGTAAAATCAAGAATCATTAAATGGGATGGTATAAAACTAAAAAGCTTCTTCACAGCAAAGGAAACAATCAAGAACATGAGAGAGAGCCTACAGAATGGGAGAAAATCTTTGCCACCTGTACCTCAGATAGAGCATTAATCTCCAGGATATACAAAGAACTCAAAAAACTTAACACCAGAAAAATAAATAACCCATATCAATAAATGGACAAAGGAACTGAACAGGTACTTCACAGAAGAACATCTCTAGAAATTAGAGAAATGCAAATTAAAATTACACTGAGATTCCATTACACTGTAGTCAGAATGGCAATTATAAAGAACACAAATAACAATAAATGTTGGTGAAGATGTGGGGAAAAGGGTTCATTCATACACTGCTGGTGGGATTTCAAATTGGTGCAGCCACTCTGGAAAGCAGTATGGAGATTCCTCAGAAAACTTGGAATGAAACCACCATTTAACCCAGTTATCCCACTCCTTGGTATATACCAAAAGGACTTAAAATCAGCATAATAAGGTGACACAGCCATATCAATGTTATAGTAGCTCAATTCACAACAGCAAAGATGTGAAACCAACCTGTGCCCTTCAACAGATAAATGGATAAATAAAATGTGGTGAATATACACAATGTAATATTACTCATCCATAAAGAAGAATGAAATTATGCCATTTGCCAGTAAATGGGTGGAACTTGAGATTATCATGCTAAGTGAAATAAACCAGTCCCAAACAACCAAAGGCTGAATGCTCTCTCTGATATGTGGATGCTAACACACAATAACGGGGAGTGAAGAATAAAAGTTCATTGGATTAGACAAAGAGGAATGAAGGGAAGGGAGGGGGAGTGGGGGTAGGAAAGACAGTAGAATGCATTGGACATAACTTCCCTATGTTCATATATGAATACATCACAGTGAAACTCCACATCATGTACAACCAAATTAGAATAAGTTATACTCCGTGTATGCATGATATGTCAAAATACACTCTACTGTCTATATATATATATATATATATATATATATATATATATATATATATATATAAAGAATGGGATCCAAATTAGAATAAGTTATACTCCATATATGCATGATATGTCAAAATACACTCTACTGTCATATATATATATATATATATATATATATATATATATATATAGAGAGAGAGAGAGAGAGAGAGAATAAATTTTTAAAAAGAAAACTGGGAAGGGTAAGGTAAGTTGGTGTGGAAGATAGGAGGCAACTCTGAAAAACTGGAGAGAGGGATGGTTTAAATGCAGAGATTTTGTTTTTATACAGAGAATTTAACCCAGGGTCACTGAACCACTGAGCCACACCTCAGACCTTTTAAATTTTTATTTAGAGACAGAGTCTCACTAAATTTTTTAGGACCTCTCTAAGTTGCTGAGGCTGGCTTTGAACTCACAATCCTCCCGTCTCAGCCTCCCCAAGCTGCTTGGATTACAGGCACATATCATCATGCCTAGCCAGTGGTTCTGTCTGTTTTTTGCAGTAATAAGGATGAAACCAGGGCTTTGCACATGCTAGGCAAGCACTTTACCAGTGAGATACATCCTCAGCCTCTAAATTTAAATTTAATTTAAATTAAGATAAACACCTACTGTATAATATAGCCATTCTACCCCTAGCATTTACCCAAGAAATATATCCATGTTTTTCTATAAAAAGACACATGTAAGAATGTTTATAGCAGCTTTATATGTACATCAATTTAGTTTAGTTTTTAAAAATAAGTATATAAAAGTATATTTTCAGATAAACAAAAACTGAATTTATTATGAAAATAACTATGCTAAATGAACTTCTAAAATGTGTTCTTCAAGAGGAAAAATAAATGTAATACCAAAAGAAATGTGAACAGGGCTGGGGATATAGCTCAGTTGGTAAAGTGCTTGCTTCACATGCACAAGGCCATGGGTTCAATCCCCAGCACCACCAAAAAAATAAAAAATAAAAATAAAAGGTGAACAAAGAATTTGTAAGTATGTGGCTAAATCTAAATAAAACCTGCTACTATAAATATTATTACTTATTATTTTAATTTTCAGGAGCTAAATAAGGGGACAAGATTACCATATTATGGACCACCACAGTCAGTCAGTCAGGAGGGTGCCTGGAGTTAAAGTGTTCTAACCTCTTTGTGTTATTTGGAAGTGGACTTAAAGATATTAATGTTGTTTTTTGGTGGTTTTACAGGATACATTTTCAAGGATAACTTTGTTTAGAGCATCCAAATAAATTGCAACTTTTGTATAATATAATTTGTGCTACAAGACATTCTACATAGGGAACTATATAGAACACCTGAGGAAAAATATTCAAAATGACTCTTAAAAATAGAAAAATAGACTACATGCTCTCCAAAATACTGAATTGAAGAATCTCAAGACTATATTGAATATCCAAGTGAATGTTTATTGTACTTGGAAGATGTGGATGAGTCAGTTCAACCTGCAGAAAGATCACCATTTTATTCACCTCTGAATCTGAATCTTTTTGCTTTGGTATCTCTACATGGACTGCATCTGAGTGAAAGAAAGATAGGTATGTAAATCTTTGACCATTTCTATATATTTTTCTTTGTGATTATGAATAAATTAGAAATATTTTTGAACTCTGATCATTTTTCTCACTAATACCTGAAGCTTTTCAGGCCTCCTCAAATACATGTTCAGGAGGGAGCCTAACATATCAGCTGAGAACTTAACTTTTTAGAAAACCGTGTTTTCTAAAAAACAACACTTGGAGGCAATGAACATTGTAATCATGACACTTTCCCAAGTGCTTCAGTTACACTCATCCATGTTACCACTACCTGCTTCTAGTTTTGTTGAACCTATTCTCTCTTGCCTATAATGCCAAGCTTGATGCCCTCTGTATATTTACTACTTACATCCTCATCCCCATTCAATACTTACTGCCTTGAAACCTTTTGCCACTTAATTAATTGCTCTATCCTTTGTGTTCCCAGGTTGTTTTTACATCTCTCACTAATTGCTTATTACTTTGTTTTTGTGGAGCATTATTTCCCCATTCAACTTGAATAATCAGTTCTCTGAGAAGTTGTCCCTGAAATTTCCAAGCTGGATTACTTGCTTCCAGCATTGATCAAAGTTAAGTTTGTTGAATGAATAAATAAGTGAATGAATGAAAGGATTTTTGAATAGACAAAGGAACTGAGTTGAGGTTTAACAACACAAGTTTGTAGAGGTTTGCACACTTCTGTTTTTTTATGATACCAAAAATGTTAGAATTAGTTTTTGTCCAATGACAGACCAACATTACACAAAAGATGCATATGCTGTAAAATTCAATTTTTCTTCCAGTGATTTTCTATCTCTAACAAAGCCCTAGGCAACAACAGCTCAAACATACCTGATGGCCTGGGGACTGAATAGAAAGAGGGCTGGTCTTGAAGTCTTCTTGGGTATAAATCATGGGTTGAGATGCCATTAGGGAAGGACATCCTGTTGGACTGGGAACCTATAAATTTGAATGGAAAAGAAAAAGTGATAATTAGTTTTTAAATTGCTCTCCTAATATAATAGTACCAAGAGGACAAGTAGCCCATCTATAATAAATACTACATTTCATTAATGTCTTCTGAAAAGAATGCTAAATTCCAAATGCAAAGAAAAAGGGAAAAAATCTGTGAAGGAGCTGCTAGTGTAAGGAAGGAAAATCAGAAATAAAAATAATTCTTTACAAGAAAGAGAACTCTGGGCTGGGGTTGTGGCTCAGTGGTAGAATGCTCGCCTAGCATGTGTGAGGCCCTGGGTTTGATTCTCAGCACCACATAAAAATAAATAGACAGATAGATAGATAAAGTTTAAAAACTGCAACATCCAGGCTGGGGTTGTAGCTTAATGGTAGAGTGCTCACCTAGCATGTGTGAGGCACTGGGTTCGATCCTCAGCACCACATAGATATAAATAAATAAAAGCATTGTGTCCACCTACAACTAAAATATATTTTTAAAAAATGCAACAGCCTTTCTTTTAAAAACAGAGAACTTTGCCATCTAAAGGTCAATAATCTTCATGGGAAACTGAAGGGAAGTGTGCAAGTATATGTAGAATATGTTGAATATATACTGATATATGTATATCTTGATATACTTCATTATGAGTATATGATTTGACAAGTCCACTTAAAGGGTAAATGTGAAGAATGTACATGATTTGTGGGATGAAAGTAATGAGGGAAGGGCAGCCGCATCAGGTTAAAGGCATTCAGGACTGAGAATTAACGCCTCATCAATTCTTACTTTGACATCTCTCTAGTTTATATCACTTTCCCAGTGACCAGATAAGCTCAAGTTTTAAAATATATCCAGAAGACAAAAGAAGGTCATTTAATGAAGAACAAGGAGGTTGCGCAGACCCATTAATATAGGAGTAACCATTTCCCTCCTATATTGGTCTCTTCTTCATGTAAGTTATCAATGTTGTAGATGGCATGCTCTCTGATCATGTGAATAACATATTGGAAAGGATAATGAATGCATTAAATATAATCAGAAACATTAATGTTCATGATAGGGTAGATTGCCATTTGAATAAGATGAAGATTTATAGAGTCTTACACTTGGATCTTCTAAGAATACCCATACATGCATGGAATGGAGGATAAGTGAGAAGTTAAAAAATTTCACTTGAGGGCTGGGGATGTGGCTCAGGGGTAGACCACTTGCCTAGCATATGTGAGGCTGTGGGTTCAATTCTCAGCACCACATATAAATAAATGAATAAAATAAAGGTCCATTTACAACTAAAATAAATATCCATTCAAAAATTTGGGGGGGGGGTAAGAAAGACAGTGGAATGAGATGGCCATCATTACCTTAAGTACATGTATGAAGACATGAATGGTGTGAATATACTTTGGGTACAACCAGAGATATGGAAAATTGTGCTCTATATGTATAATATGCATTGTAATGCATTCTGCTCTCAGATATAAGAAATTAGAATTTTAAAAATGAGGGGTTTGTTTAAGTCAAGAGAAAAAAAGCATGAAATCAGGAAACTTTGATGTTCTACTTATATCAATAATTTCTCCAACTGGAAGTTTATACAATAAGAACAAAATCAGGGGGCTGGGGATGTGGCTCAAGCAGTAGCGCGCTCGCCTGGTGTGCCTGCGGCCCGGGTTCGATCCTCAGCACCACATACCAACAAAGATGTTGTGTCCGCCGAGAACTAAAAAATAAATATTAGCGGTACAGTCCAATCCCCCACAAGGGACACTCCACTAAGGCAATCAACGGCCACCATCTTGGAGAGCTGAAGTATCCACTGCCACTCTCCGACAGATTGCAACAACAAAACAGGTGTGTGTCACTCAGCTCAGCCCCCATACATCGGGGGATTCGCATAAAATCTCTCCTAGGCTTTCCGAGGGAGGGAGTATCAGAGTGAGCCTGCATAAAGACTAAGGGAAAACTAGAGGCACCTGACCTTCAACCCCCCCCCTCCCATCAGCAGCCAAAACAAAACCTGTCTAGCCAGCGCTGGGGGAGGGGCAAGCATAAAAAATCAAAACCATAGAGTGCCGGGGATCCCAAAAGCCAACTGTGCGACCCTCGAGATCCAGGCTGTCTGATTCACGCGGCCTGCCCCGCGGCTACAGAAGGCGTGGCGCCACAGAGAAGGGATTAACTAGCAAGCAGGGAGATAAGTGGCTGCGACATGGTGGAATCCCGCCAGCCAAGCCCGCACTGACCCCCGGGCTGAGTTCGGGATTTCAGACGGGGAAGGAAGCGGTACAGTTCTATCCCCCACAAGGGGTTCCCAATAGCCACCCTCCACACCCAACAAACGGCAGGCCCAGAGTACAGTTTGAACTGCCAAGAACCATCACTCAGGGGAAATCTGGTCTAGCAGGAGAAACCAAGATGAGCAGGAGAAACCAGGGGACTAGAGGCAAGGCCCTCGCGACTGGGCGGCTGGAAACTACAGGCCCGCCGGCGACAGTTCACCCACTGCCTGCGTAACTGGGCGGTAGGAGAACGCCCGCCCGCTGGCGACTGATCACCTGCCCGCAGCCTGTGATACTGGGCGGCTGGAGACCGCCCGCCTGCCGCGACCGGGAGCTGAAACCAAACAGAGACAGTCCAGTCACACCCCCCCATTAGGACACCCCGGCAAGGAGACTGGGGCCCGTCATAGCAGAGTAGTGTCGTCACTGGAGCTCGGACGTCGGAATTCCTTCCCAGCGGAATCCACGTTAGCAGGCATAGTTTAACAACACAAAGGAGAGACATCAGAGTAATACAGAAACAAAACAAATCTATAGAAGAGAGCAGAAACACGACAATCAAATAGAGCTGGAAAGTAACGTGGACAACATGAGAAAACAAGGGAAAAAAAAGATTACAAACATTGCAAGACAACTCAATTCTACAGGAGGACACAGAAACATCAGAAGCAGGGATAGGGAAAGAACTCAAGGCATACCTAACTCGAATGGAAAGGAATATTAGAGAAGACATGAGACAGCAAGTCCAAGAAATAAAAGTATATTTTGAAAATGAATTAAACAAACAAATTCAAATGGCAAAGAACGAGCTCTACCAGGAGATAGAGATCTTAAAAAAAATCAAACAATAATCCTAGAATTGCAGGAAACTATAAACCAAATTAAAAACTCAAACGAGAATATTACAAATAGACTTGATCAAGTAGAAGTCAGAACATCAGATAATGAAGACAAGGTTTATGAACTTGAAAAGAATATAGTCAACACAGAAAAGATGCTTAAATCCCACGAGCAATCTATTCAAGAGATATGGGATGTCATAAAAAAACCAAATTTGAGAGTCATAGGGATAGAAGAAGGCACAGAGACTCAAACCAAAGGAATGGACAGCATATTAAATGAAATAATTCTAGAAAACTTCCCAGAGATGAAAGATGGAATGGATTGCCAAATCCTGGAAGCCTACAGGACCCCAAACATTCAAAACCATAATAGACCAACTCCAAGACATATAATTATGAAGATAGCCAACATACAGAACAAGGAGAGAATATTAAAAGCTACGAGAGAAAAGAGGCAGATTACATTCAGGGGTAAACCAATTAGGTTAACGACCGATTTCTCATCACAGACTTTGAAAGCGAGAAGATCCTGGAACAATGTATTTCAAACGCTGAAAAATAATGGATTCCAACCAAGAATACTGTATCCAGCAAAATTGAGCTTCAAATTTGACAATGAAATTAAAATCTTTCACGATAAACAAAAGCTAAAAGAATTCGCAGCAAGAAAACCAGCATTGCAAAGCATTTTGAGCAAAACACTACAAGAAGAGGAATTGAAAAATAGTGCCCAAAACTAACAGCAGGAGGTATCTCAGTAAAGGGGGAGGAAAATAACCAAAAAGTAAAACTAGCCAAACTAAAATAAATAAATAAAGAAGCATGACTGGAAGTACAAATCATATCTCAATTGTAACCTTAACTGTTAATGGCCTAAACTCACCAATCAAGAGACATAGGCTAGTAACCTGGATCAAAAAAACACATCCAACAATATGCTGCCTTCAGGAGACTCATATGATAGGAAAAGACATACACAGGCTGAAGGTAAAAGGTTGGGAAAAATCATACCACTCACATGGCCCTTGGAAGCAAGCAGGAGTGGCCATACTCATATCAAATAAAATCAACTTCAAACCTAAGTTAATCAAGAAGGATAAAGAAGGACACTATATACTGTTAAAAGGAACCATCCACCAACAAGACATAAAAATCATCAATTTGTATGCACCAAACAATGGAGCTGCAACGTTCATAAAACAAACTCTCCTCAAGTTCAAGAGTCAAATAGACCACAACACAATAATTATGGGTGACTTCAACACACCGCTCTCGCCATTAGACAGATCCTCTAGACAAAAACTGAATAAAGAAACTATAGAACTCAACAACACAATCAATAACTTAGACTTAACCGACATATATAGAATATATCAACCATCATCAAGTGGATACACGTTCTTCTCAGCAGCACATGGATCCTACTCAAAGATAGACCATATATTATGCCATAAGGCAACTCTTAGTAAATATAAAGGCGTGGAGATAATACCATGCACCATATCTGATCATAATGGAATGAAATTGGAAATCAATGATAAAAGAAGGAAGGAAAAATCCTACATCACATGGAAAATGAACAATATGTTATTGAATGATCAATGGGTTATAGAAGACATAAAGGAGAAGATGAAAAAATTCTTAGAGTCAAATGATAATACAGACACAACATACCGGAATCTATGGGACACAATGAAAGCAGTTTTAAGAGGGAAATTCATTTCTTGGAGTTCTTACCTCAAAAAAAGAAAAAAACCAACAAATAAATGAACTCACACAACACCTCAAAAACCTAGAAAAGGAAGAGCAAAACAACAGCAAATGTAGTAGAAGACAAGAAATAATTAAAATTAGAGCAGAAATCAACGAAATTGAAACAAAAGAAACCATTGAAAAAATTGATAAAACTAAAAATTGGTTCTTTGAAAAAATAAGATAGACAAGCCCTTAGCCATGCTAACGAAGAGAAGAAGAGAGAGAACTCAAATTACCAACATACGGGATGAAAAAGGCAATATCACAACAGATACTACAGAAATACAGAAGATAATTAGAAAGTATTTTGAAACCCTATATTCCAATAAAATAGAAGATAATGAAGATATCGATAAATTTCTTAAGGCATATGATTTGCCCAGATTGAGACAGGAAGACACACACAATTTAAACAGACCAATAACAAAGGAAGAAACAGAAGAAGCCATCAAAAGACTACCAACCAAGAAAAGCCCTGGACCGGATGGGTATACAGCGGAGTTCTACAAAACCTTCAAAGAAGAATTAATACCAATACTTTTCAAGCTATTTCAAGAAATAGAAAAAGAAGGAGCTCTTCCAAATTCATTCTATGAGGCCAACATCACTTTGATCCCAAAACCAGACAAAGATACTTCAAAGAAAGAAAACTACAGACCAATATCTCTAATGAACTTGGATGCAAAAATCCTCAATAAAATTCTGGCGAATCGAATACAAAAACATATCAGAAAACTTGTGCACCATGATCAAGTAGGATTCATCCCTGGGATGCAAGGCTGGTTCAATATACGGAAATCAATAAATGCTATTCACCACATCAATAGACTTAAAGATAAGAACCATATGATCATCTCGATGGATGCAGAAAAAGCATTTGACAAAGTACAGCATCCCTTTATGTTCAAAACATTAGAAAAACTAGGGATAACAGGAACTTACCTTGACATTGTAAAAGCTATCTATGCTAAGCCTCAGGCTAGCATCATTCTGAATGGAGAAAAGTTGAAGGCATTCCCTCTAAGATCTGGAACAAGACAGGGATGCCCTCTCTCACCACTTCTATTTAATTTAGTCCTTGAAATACTAGCCAGAGCAATTAGACAGACAAAAGAAATTAAAGGCATAAAAATAGGAAAAGAAGAAATTAAATTATCGCTATTTGCGGATGACATAATAATATACTTAACAGACCCAAAAGGGTCTACAAAGAAGCTGCTAGAGTTAATAAATGAATTCAGCAAAGTGGCAGGATATAAAATCAACATGCATAAATCAAAGGCATTCCTGTATATCAGCAACAAAACCTCTGAAATGGAAATAAGGAAAACCACTCCATTCACAATATCCTCAAAGAAAATAAGATACTTGGGAATCAACCTAACAAAAGAGGTGAAAGACCTATACAATGAAAACTACAGAACCCTAAAGAGAGAGATAGAAGAAGATCTTAGAAGATGGAAAAATATACCCTGTTCATGGATAGGCAGAACTAACATTATCAAAATGGCGGTATTACCAAAAGTTCTCTATAGGTTTAATGCAATGCCAATCAAAATTCCAACGGCATTTCTTGTAGAAATAGACAAAGCAATCATGAAATTCATATGGAAAAACAAAAGACCCAGAATAGCAAAAGCAATTCTAAGCAGGAAGTGTGAATCTGGAGGTATAGCGATACCAGAGGTCAAACTGTACTACAAAGCAATAGTAACAAAAACAGCATGGTACTGGTACCAAAACAGGCAGGTGGACCAATGGTACAGAATAGAGGACACAGAGACTAATCCACAAAGTTACAACTATCTTATATTTGATAAAGGGGCTAAAAGCATTCAATGGAGGAAGGATAGCATCTTCAACAAATGGTGCTGGGAAAATTGGAAATCCATATGCAACAAAATGAAATTGAATCCCTTTCTCTCGCCATCCACAAAAATTAACTCAAAATGGATCAGGGAGCTTGATATCAAATCAGAGACACTGCGTCTGATAGAAGAAAAAGTTGGCTCCGATCTACATATTGTGGGGTCGGGCTCCAAATTCCTTAATAGGACACCCATAGCCCAAGAGTTAATAACAAGAATCAACAAATGGGACTTACTTAAACTAAAAAGTTTTTTCTCAGCAAGAGAAACAATAAAAGAGGTAAATAGAGAGCCTACATCCTGGGAACAAATTTTTACCCCCCACACCTCAGAGAGAGCCCTAATATCCAGAATGTACAAAGAACTCAAAAAATTAAACAATAAGATAACAAATAACCCAATCAACAAATGGGCCAAGGACCAGTACAGACACTTCTCAGAGGAGGACATACAATCAATCAACAAGTACATGAAAAAATGCTCACCATCTCTAGCAGTCAGAGAAATGCAAATCAAAACCACCCTAAGATACCATCTCACTCCAGTAAGATTGGCAGCCATTATGAAGTCAAACAACAATAAGTGTTGGCGGGGATGTGGGGAAAAGGGTACACTTGTACACTGCTGGTGGGGCTGCAAAATGGTGAGGCCAATTTGGAAAGCAGTATGGAGATTCCTGGGAAAGCTGGGAATGGATCCACCATTTGACCCAGCTATCGCACTTCTCGGACTATTCCCTGAGGACCTTAAAAGAGCGCACTATAGGGATACGGCTGCATCAATGATTGTAGCGGCACAATTCACAATAGCTAGACTGTGGAACCAACCTAGATGCCCCTCAATAGATGAATGGATAAAAAAAATGTGGCATCTATACACAATGGAGTATTATGCAGCACTAAGAAATGACAAAATCATAGAATTTGCAGGGAAATGGATGACATTAGAGCAGATTATGCTAAGTGAAGCTAGCCAAGCCCTAAAAACCAAATGCCAAATGTCTGCTTTGATATAAAGAGAGCAACTAAGAACAGAACAGGAAGGAAGAGCATGAGGAAAAGACTACTGTAAACAAAGACGAATGGGGGAGAGAAAGGGAGAGAGAAGGGAGAGCATATGGAAATGGTAGGAGACCTTCAATGATACATAAAATTATAAGAGGTCATGAGGGGCAAAGGGGAGGGAAAAAAAAGGGAGAGAATTGAAAAACAGCAGGGGAGGTAGAGAGGGAAAATGGGAGGGGAGGGGAGGGGAGGGGGGATAGTAGGGGATAGGAAAGGTAGCAGAATACAACAGTCACTAATATGGCATTATGTAAAAATGTGAATATGTAACAGATGTGATTCTGCAATCTGTATTTGGGGTGAAAATGGGAGTTCAAAACCCAATTTGAGTCAAATGTATGAAAGATGATATATCATGAGCTATGTAATGCTTTAAATAATCAATAAAAATAAATAAATAAATATTAAAAATTCCCTCTCTCTCTCTCTCTCTCTCTCTCTCTCTCTCTCTCTCTCTCTTAAAAAAAAGAAAAAAAAGAACAAAATCAGCCTTGTTAAGTTTACTTTTTTAAATTGGTATCAGGGGGCCTGGGGATGTGGCTCAAGCGGTAGCGCGCTCGCCTGGCATGCGTGCGGCCCGGGTTCGATCCTCAGCACCACATACCAACAAAGATGTTGTGTCGGCCAAATACTAAAAAAATAAATAAAAAATAAGTAAATTGGTATCAGGGATTGAACCCAGGAGTGCTTAACCACTGAGCAACATCCCCAGCCCTTTTTTTTATATTTTATTTAGTGACAGGATCTTACTTAGTTGTTTGCAGCTTTGCTAAATTGCTAAGGCTGGCCTTGAACTTGCAATCCTACTGTTTAATAAAAGAACTATAATATGTACCACAGAACAACATTTCAATAGTAGTCCCACAGGAAAATTTTTATTTTTATAACCTTGCCTGATCTCTGCTCTCCTCCTGCTTCCTCTCTGCTTTATGCTCTCTTCCTCTCTGCTCTCTTTCTCTCCTTTCTGCTGCTCTATTCCTCTCATTTTCCTTCCTTTGGGTAGCCCCCCCCCAATAAAATCTCTTGGTTGAAAAGAAAAATAACCTTCACTGAGGGTTCAGGGGATTAAATTTAATAGTTGATGTGTTATATACTAGTGGGTTGGAGTACTGTGCCACAAAATCTTTACCATGTCATCATCATCATTATCATCATCATCATTTCCATTATCATAGATACACATATGTGTATATGTATATCCCATATATATTTTTTGAGCAGTTACTGTGACCTAGACACTATTCCAAGTATTTTACATCTTTTACCCTATTTAATCATTATAACAACATTATAAGTAGATGTTATTTTATATGTGTTTTACAGGTAAGGAAACTGAGGCATGCAGCTGTTCTGTACCTTACCCAATGTCACACAGATATTATGTAGGCTCTACCTAGTTTCACACTCAGGCAATCTGGCACTAGAGCCTGTACTTTCAAGCACTATACTACAATGTGACATAAATCCCTCCTGGTTTAAGGCCTGCCAGCAAGTGGCATGAATTATTACTTCTTCCTTCTTCCTAAGTTACAAAAAGAATAGGTTTGAAGCATTCTCACCACAAAAACATAAGGAGGTGAGGTGGATACATTCATTACCTTTTTTAATATCTCTATAATGGATACACACATCAAAACATCACATTGTCCCCATAAAATGTACAATTACTTGTCAAATAAATAAATAAATAAATAAAATTTTTATTCTAATGTGGGTAAACCATGAAGACATTATGTCATCTTAAATAAGAGAGATACAAAAGTACAAATATTTTAAAAGAGCCAAATATCAGAGAGGGAAGAACTTTGTTTTCCATTAGGCAGGCTGTGGTTACATAAGGACAGGGACATAAAAACTATTTGTTTTTTCTAATTCTCCATTTTAACCACTTAAGACCTCACTTGTTTCAATCACAGAAGTGGTTGTAGTCTGGTTAGAAAACTGGAAAATACCAATGGGAAGATATTTAATGAACTCCTCAGTTCATTGACAACTTCTCCTAACTGTGCATGAGTTGACCTAATCTTGAGTATAGCAAAGACTGTGATCACTAAACCAGTGAAAAGACCAATGTCCAGATCACAAGCTGATCATTATATGGTACATGTGCAAGACAGTCCCAAAGAAGAGCACAAAAATATGGAAACTGAGCTGACACTGGAACCAGAAGCCAAAGAGGCAGTCAATACTTGCTACTTAAACCTATGTAGGTCAAGTACCAGTTAAAATAGAAAAATCAACATTCTTCATAAAATTTAACAAAACAGCCAGGCATGGTGGTGCACACCTCTAATCCCAGTGGCTCTGAAGACTGATGTAGGAAGATTGTAAGTTCAAAGCCAGCCTCAGCAAAAGTGAGGTGCTAAGCAACTCAGTGAGACTCTGTCTTTAAATAAAATACAAAATAGGGCTGGGGATTGGCTCAGTAGCTGAGTGTACCTGATTTGAGTCCCCAACCCCTTCAAAAAATAAATAAATAATCATAAAATTTAATAAAACAGAGTCTTAAAAAGTAATACTCAAAATGTATGGGATACCATCCAAATTTAGTTGGCACATGATGAACCACAAAAATCTTTTTGCTGGAAAAGACATTTAATAGAGGCCAATGATTCAGATGACCATAGTTTTTGTTGTTGTTGTTGTTGTTGTTGTTGTTTTTATGAGAAACCAATGCAGGCCAGAATAAAGCAGCACATTTTCAGGTGCTCTAGGAAAAAAAAAATCAAAATTGTATATCCAGTGAGGATTTGCTTAAGGAATAGAGATGAAATAAAGCCATTCTCAAGTGGAAAAATAAAAAGAGAATTCATAGCCAAAATTTCTGACACCAGAAGTTCTTCAGGTGGAAGATAAATGATAACAGAAAGAAACTTGGAATATGAGCAATAAAGGAAGAGTAATAGAAATGCTGAATACCTCGGTAAATGTCACAGAATATTTTTTCACTCTTGATTTCTATAGAACTTGTTTGATGGTTGATAGTAAAAAGTGTAACATAAAGAAAGATAAGACCGGGCTGGGGTTGTGGCTCAGAGGTAGATCGCTCATGCTCATGCGTGAGGCCCTGGGTTCGATCCTCAGCACCACATGAAAATAGAATAAAGACATTGTGTCCACCTATAAGTAAAAAATAAATATTTTTTAAAAAGAAAGATAAGACCCCTATATGGTGCTAATGTTTCTATATTCCAAAATGGAAATTGTAAAATGTTGATCTTAGTGGACTAAAAATGTATTTATTTTCTAATTTCTAGAGTAACAACTAAAAAAAGAAAAACCTATACAGAGAGATATAGTACAAATCAAAATATATAAATGAAAACTGAGTACTAATAAAATAGAGAGGCTGGACACAATGGCACACACTTATAATCCCAGCAACTCAGGAGGCTGAGGCAGGAGGATGGCGAGTTCAAAACCAGCCTCAGCAAAAGCGAGGTGCTAAGCAACTCAATGAGACCTTATCTCTAATTAAAATACAAAAATGGCAGCTGGGGATATAGCACTATTGGTAGAGTGCTTGCCTCACATGCACAAGACCCTGGGTTCAAAACCCAGCACCAGAAAAAAAATAAAATAAAATAAGCTGAGTGCAGTGGCAAACACCTGTAATCCAATTGGCTCAGGAGGCTGAAACAGGAGCATTGTGAGTTCAAAGCCAGCTTCAGCAAAAAGCAAGGCCTATGCAACTCATTGAGATCCCGTCTCTAAAGAAAATACAAAGTAGAGCTCAGTGGTTCAGTGCCCCTGAGTTCAATCTCCAGTACCAAATATATATATATATATATATATATATATATATATATATATATATATATATATATATATATATATAAAAGAACATTGAGAGCAAGAAAGAGGAGACAGGAACAACAACAACAACAAAACAGAAGAAATAGAAAACAATAAAATGGCAGACAGACCTAACTACAAGTCCACCAATGATGAAATTAAATGCAAATGGATTAAACAAAACAAATAAAAAACAGAAATTGTCAAAATCAATTTTTAAAATATCCCAACTCTATACTATACACAAGAGACTCAATTCAAGTATGATGATATAGTCAACTTAAAAGTAAATGTATCAGGGCTGGTGTTGTGGCTCAGTGGTAGATCAGTTGCCTAGCACAGGTGAGGCATTGGGTTTGATCCTCAGCACCACATAAAAATAAATTAAAAAATAAAGTTATAAAAACAATGTAAAAAAATAAATGTATGAAGAAAAACATACAAACACTACTCAAAAGAAAGTTGTTATACTGACATCAGAGTAGACTTCAGAGCAAGGAAAATTACCAGGGTAAAGGGGAATGTTACATATTGAAGCATATCTGGGGACTTAATACGTCTCTGAATTCTGTAGACCGAAAAATTACACAGAAAATTAGCAAAGTTTTAGAACAAATTCTAATTGCCATTTCTAGAACATATCACCCAACAATAGCAGAACACATTTGCTTTCAAGCCTTCATAAAATGTTCACAAAGACATACCGTATACTGTGTCATAAATCAAAATGTAAATTTAAAAGAATTTGAAATATACAAAACATTTTATCTGACCACAAAGAAATCAAACTAGAAATCAATAACAGAAAGACAACAACAACAGTTTCCAACATTTAGAAATTATATAACACACCTCTAAATAATCTACGAGTCAAAAGAAGTAGAAAATATACTGAATTGAATAAAAATGAAAATACAATATAATAAAACATTTAGCTTACATCTAAAGCAGGGCTTAGAGTGAATTTTATAGCATTGGTGAATTGTATAGCATCAAACACTTTTATTAGAAAGTATGAAGTCCAGGCTAGGAATACAGCTCAGTTAGTAGAGTGCTTGTCTTGCATGCACAAGACACTGGGTTCAATCCCCAGGACTACAAAGAAAGAAAAAAAGAAAGTATGAAGTCAATAATCTGAAAACAGGAAACCAAAATCAAGCAAAAGGAAAAAGACAACAGAGCAGAAATCAAAACAATTGGAGATTGGAAAAAAAAATGGAGAAAATTCAATAAGACTAAAAGCTGGTTCTTTGGAGGAAAAAAAAAATCAATAAAACTCATAACCCTCTAAGCAAAACTGAGAAAAAGAAATAAAAGAAGACATTAGTGAACCAACAGAAAGAGTTGGGCAACCCCTATCAGTTCCCCTCTTACCCTGCCCTGCAGGAGTTCTGTTTCTATTCACACTTGAATAAATCCTACACTTAAATAAATCTGTACCACCCCAAAATGAATAAAAGAACAGAGATCTCTAAAGAACAGCTGTATGAACATAAAATTTGACCCAAATTTATGTTATTTCTACATCTCATTGTCTTTATTCTGACCCCAAACTTCCTTGCTATAGCTTCTCTAGCTTATTAATCATCTGTGTTGTTTTTTTTCTTGAGCATCCATTTCCCTCAAATTGTTCTAGTCATTTTCGAGTGTATTTCAACAGCACAGCCACACCTTTCCACACTATGTTTCAAAATTACTTATTCCTTCTTCCCAAACCCTCCCAAAAATCTTATTACTAAGATATATATTTCAGCTGGATATTAGAAAAATAAGTCGCTATGTACTCAATAATTAATATGCTGTTTGTTCTATCATTGGACAAAGAATATTTTAAAGCAAAATAACAAAAAATAGCTGAGGTTCACAATACTTTATTTTAAATCCTTGAGGCCAAATGTATTTCTCAATCCAGAAAAGCTAAAATATGACTTCCCCAATAATTATCTGCAATTTTAATATCCCAAAAGCTCTGGGAAACAAGTTTATTTCTTTTTCTTTCTTTTTTTTAAACATATGAGAGAGAGAGAGAGAGAGAGAGAATTTTTTAATTTTTATTTTTTTTAGTTTTCGGTGGACACAACATCTTTGTTTGTATGTGGTGCTGAGGATTGAACCCGGGCCACATGCATGCCAGGCAAGCGCGCTACCGCTTGAGCCACATCCCCAGCCCAAGTTTATTTCTTAATGTTTGTGATAAACCCTTTGTGTTGCAAAATGTTACCCAAGCTATAATGAGGCTATAGTCATTATTTATCCTACTACATGCAAATATTCATACATTATCATCTGTGCATTTTGCTGAAAAAATATTAATGCATTTGATGAATATGTGCTATCCCTCCCCTAGGGCTATTACATAATATGTATTATTTGTATTTTCTAACTTGTCAATTGATGATTGTTAATTTACTTCATCTCCTTTTATCTCATCTTCACCTCCTTTATGAAATTAACCAACAAACCCTCTAAAGTATTCCATGCTAGTACTTATAATATTCAATACCTTTATTTCATGATATTTCTCTACACTCACAGCTCCTTTAAAACAGTCATGTTCCTATTGGATTCTGTATCTTTACCACTCAGCACACTGTTTGGAACTAACAGAGACTTAATAAACATGGAGCAAAATGATGGAAGATTCTAGGATTTAAGATTCTAATTTTAGGATTTACACATGTCCAAAATTTGAGTTTTCACGCTTTAGTTTATAAAATAGTTTAATATGTATACAACATTGGTGCAATACATTAAAACTGATTAAAAAGAAAAACTGTCTTGCTCTACCTTCTTCCTTAAAACAAACTTCTATGTTATACATTTATATTTAAAAGATAAAAGTAATAATATAGCCAAAATATTACCATGTGGGGAACAAGAGGAGCAGAAATAGAATTCCAGATGGTTGATGTACAAGAGGAAGTATTCAACTGCCAGTTCATTCCACCATTAACTTCCATTTCTGAAGGTTGACAGCACTTCACTTCAGTTCTAATAGAAAAATGATAATATCTTCAATAAATTGTGTTGGGAAAACTAGATATCAACATGGAAAATAATGAAATTAGACCCTACTTCACACCATATACAAAAATCAACTCAAAATGGATTGAACACTTAAAACTAAGACCTGATACTTTAAAATTGCTTGCTATAGTTTGGATTTTAAATGCCCCCAAATGCCTGTGTGTTGAAGGTTGCCAGCCTGAGGTGTCATGGGGAGGTGTAGAACCATTAGGAGATGAAGCTTTAGTAAAAGAAAGCTAGGTCATTTTGGGGACATGCCCTTGAAGGGTGTATTAGGACCCCAACCTCTCCTCTCTCTCTTTCTAACAAGTAATTACTATATCTAATTTTAAAATTATTTTAAAGGGCTAGATTGTGGCTTGAGTGCTTCCCTAGCATGTGTCAAGCACTAGGTTTGATTCTCAGCACCTAATATAACTAAATGAATAAAACAAAGGTCCATCAACATCTAAAAAAAATAAAATAAAATAAAAATGATTTTTGAGTTTTTACTTTTATGAGTCACTTCATGGAATATGTATTTGCTGTAATTTTTAAAAATAAAAACTTACTTGTCAATGGGGCTTTCTCCAAAGTTAAGATCTATTTAATAAAACAAATACAAATTTTACATTATTTTTGTGCAAATATTGTTTTCTTAAAATGTGTAAAAATATATTAAAATATTAATTGCAAAAATAGTTGCTTACTTCCTATGAGGCTAACAAGTGAGCCATCCAAGTTGTTTGCTATTATCGTTGCACCTTGCTGTTTGTCTCCAACAGATTTGTCGGCTGCTGAAGGTAATGTAAATTGTAACACATCATGTAGGGGAAACAATCTGAAAATAAGAGACAGAATAAGATAAAAACATAAACCAAATTTACATCAGAACAGTAATGACATATATGTACCCACCTGGTACAAACTAACAGGATTTCAATTATTTAGGTAAATGAGTATAAATAAAGTGATGTTAAGTTATTAATACAGTAATCTTAATTGAGTAGTTGTTATGTGCCACACTGTACTGTGCTAAAGATAGAGAGCAGTGAGGCACATCACACCCACCTATAATCCCAGCAGCTTGGCAGCCTGAGGCAGGAAGATCACGAGTTCAAAGCCAGCCTCAGCAATGGTGAGGCTCTAGGCAACTCAGTGAGACCCTTCTCTAAATAAAATACAAAACAAGACTGGGGATGTGACTTAGTGGTCAAGTACCCCGGAATTCAATCCCTGGCACCAAAAAAAAAAAAAAAATGCACGCCTTCATATAGTTTACGTTGTATTGGAGACAGAATATTACCAAGAAAAATCAATTTTATGTTAGATAGTGATAAGTCCTAAGAAAAAGAACATCATGGAAAGGGATATGATCTGTTCAAGGAGATCTGTCCAATAATGAGTGGTGGTTTGAAAGCACCTACTGTGTGATGTATTTTCTCAAGTTCTCCATATATATCTAATAATTTTTGCTTTGTGTATTTAACTTAGTGCATGCAGTAGTTTAGATTTTAAATAGGATAGGCTCACTGAGAACTGAACTTTTAAGTAAAGACTTGAAGGATATGAGAGTAAACCACTGTGATCTAACAGAAGAGGAAAGACCTTGAGGAAAGAATGTGTTTGGTTTGTTTGAAAAACAATGAGAAGACCAACATTTTTGGAGCTGAAGTGATCAAAGGGATCAAAAAAGCAATTGTGGCAAGGGAGGGTTCAGATCATAAAGGTCCTTTTAAGAAATTGTAAGGATTTTGACTTTTATTTGGAAGCTACCACCCCAGGCCAACTTCCTTGAGGTGGGTAAGCCATTAAAGGGACGTGAACAGGTGGTAAGGAGGCTCTTGCAGCAGTCTCTGATGAGTTTCTGCCTTATTATTGTTTTCCCAGTACCCAGGCAGTGCCAGGGACATAACTGACAATCACAAAGTCAGCAAGTCCATAAATAATTGCTGAATGAGGAAATTAAATGCAGTATTGCATTCAAGTATATGGAATATATTTCAAAAACTATAGCTGCACATAATGACCTAAATGCAACTGTTAATAGTTTGCACTTATAATATATCTATTCAATTACAATAAATTTTTTATTATTGTTAAATAAACTAATTTTTGTATTTGGGATTGAACCTAGGGCACTTAACCACTGAATCACATCCACAACCCCTTTTTTTAATATTTATTTTTCAGTTTTTGGTGGACACAACATCTTTATTTTATTTTATGTGGTGCTGAGGATGGAAACCAGCGACCCACGCATGCCAGGAGAGTGCGTTATCGCTTGTGCCACATCCCCAGCCCTCCACAGCCCTTTTTGTTTGTTTTGATACAGGGTCTAAGTCACTTAGTGCCTCGCTACACTGCTAAAGCTGATCTTGTATTTGCAATCTTTCTGTCTCAGTAAATAAAATAATTTCCACTACCAATTTTCAACAGATATCAGAATATATATATGCAATAAATCTTATTTTTCAATGATTATTAGAATGAAATATTTCCAAAAAGTCATTGTCACTAATTGCTAATACAGAAATTATTATATAATGTATTAATCATGTTTCAAAATATCTTAGACTACTGTAAAACATTGTTAATTCAATAAGTCTCTAAGTAAATATTTTACATACAGAGCGGAAAATATGGTCAACAACACAACTCATGTCTGTCTCATAGTTTGTATTGTTTAGCTGGAAAATTATAATTTTTGAATACTTTGAAAGGAGTACAGGATGCTATATGAATGTATGAAGGACATTTGACTTCATTTATGGAGTCAAGTATAACTCCTCTGTGTTAGTTAATCTGAAACTTAAAGGATAAAATATAGGTTAAACAAACCATGGGGGTTGGGGCCTAGGGAAGGAGGACAAAGAATTCCAAATGGAATAGAAAGACCCTGGGGATGTTTAAATAAGTGAAAGGACTCTAGTATTCCAGAAAGTTGGGCAAGAATGACAAAAAATAAATGGAGATTTGGGGCTTTATCCTTGGATAATGGAAAGTCTCTGAAAGATTTTGAACAATGGAATGTCATGATTATATTCCAGTCTCTAAAATATCACTGTGGTTTTAATAAGGAGAAGGAATCAGAGAAGGGCAAGAATAGATGTAGAGAATCCAGTTAGGTGGCTATTATGTATTCCAGGAGAGAAATAATGGTGGTTTTAATTAAGTCTATAGCATTTTAGTTTCAGAGGAGTGGAGAGAATTCAGAGAAGTATAATGAATAGAATTTCATAGTGGATTGGAGTAAAAGGAGAGAAAATTATTTTTAAAAAATAACTCACAGGTAGCAACCGAGGCCCTGGGTGGATGGTGGGGCCACTTACTGAACCCAAGGCAAAAGCAAAGGAGTAAGGTTTAGGAGATGGTAACTAAACAGTTTTTCCGCCTTTTTTTGGAGGGAGTACTGGGGATTGAACTCAAAAGAGCACTCGACCACTGAGCCCTATCCTGAGCCTTCTTTTGTATTTTATTTAGAGACAGGATCTCACTAAGTTGCTTAGTGCCTCACTTTTGCTGAGGCTGGCTTTGAACTCAAGATCCTCCTGTCTCAACCTCCCGAGCTGCTGGGATTACAAATGTGTGCCACCATGCCTGGCATCAGGTTCATTTTTAATAAATCGAGTTTGAGATAACTGCAGAACATGCAAGTGGGGAAGTCAAGTAGACAGTAGGATATATTAGTTTTGAGCTCCAGATATGAATATAAGCAGGGATATAAATTATTTCTATATATATATTCAGAATATGGATAGTAATTTAAACCATGAGGGAAATGTCTTCAACCAAGGCCAGAGAAAACATTGAAAGAAACCACCAAGGATACTGACGTTTTGTTCTACCATGAAAGAAAGTGGGTAGGACAGTTGGAAGCTTTGAGAAAAATGAGAAAAGCAGAAAGTAGAGCCAGAGAAAAGAAGCCACAGAGAAGTGTAGGGTGAGCAAAATGTAAAGGAGAGATTATTATACAGGTTTTAATCTTTGGTGAGACTAAGAAAAGACAGAAGCAAAAAAAAAAAAAAAAAAGATCAGCGCTTACTATGGGTCACACTCTGTTCTAAGCACTCTACCTGTATCAACTTACTTAATCCTGACAGCAACCTTATGAAGATAAGGAAGTTGAAACACAGAGAGGTTAAGTTAACCTCCCTAAAACACACAGTCTATGAGTGGTATAGTGAAATTTGAGCCCAAACACTCTGACCCCATGACCAACATTTTAAAATCACAGTATAACAGTGACTTAAGAGATGAAGTGTTTTCAGCTGATCCCACAATTGTTCATAGAATTGGCTTAATTAATGAAGGTGGCATGTATGAAGTTCACCAGTGACCAGTCTTGGTCTGGCAGGAATCATGTCCATATGTTTTCATTATACTGTAGTTCTCCCAATACTCTACTTGGGACTTACATTCACATTGAACTGGATCTAGAGATTGTTCTCTTGACCACTATGATTAACTATATTGTAAAATCTGTTGTAAGAAATAATGATTCCCAAACCATAGGACTCAGAAAAGTGACAGTAGTAAATCTAATTGAAATTAAGCAAGTGTTTAATTTATGCTATATATATGGTTTTATTCAAAGGATTAAGGTTCATCATAGTTTTGGTCAAACTCCCTCATTAAACTCACCCATTAAAATGCAGAATTCCATTGGAAGTATATGCATAAAAGGAAAAAAAAAGAATTTAAGTCTTTAAGTTAAATTAAGAAAAATTAATTCAGAACATATAAACCCTATAATAATATAGCTCATTATTACATGGATTTATGTCTACAGTAAATAATCAAATAACATCACGGAAATAACATAACCTACTATAAAAAACAGAATTTGGCAGCCTATGAGAAGCCATGTACCATTAAATGTATAACAACCAGCTCTCCAGGTTAAAAAGAGGAGGACTAATTTCTATAATGTAAATACTACCACCAAGGTCAATTTCAAGCTACCAAAATGACATCAACCACCTAACAAAATTCCTGAAAATTTAATGACCTTAAGGGACTACAAAGGACTCCTACTTTAAACATTACAAAGTGTCACACTGTATGCTGGTCAAGGTGACACACGCCTGTAATCCCAGCTGCTTGGGAGGCTAAGATAGGAGGATCGTGAGTTCAGGCCAGCCTCAGCAATGGCAAAACGCTAAATAACTCAGAGAGACCCTGTCTCTAATAAAATACAAAATAGGGCTGGGATGTGGCTTAGTGGTCGAGTGCCCCTCAGTTCAATCCCCAGTACTCCCCATGCCAAAAAAAAAAAAAAAACACAAGGTGTCACACTGTGTGTGTGTGTGTGTGTGTGTGTGTATGTATGTATTTGTTTCTTTTAAAATTTATATATTAACAGATAATTGTTTACATGGTACAAAATTCAAAAGTTATAAAGTGGCATATAGTGAAGAATCTCCCACCCATCTCTTTCCATAAACCACCATATTATTCTTGAAGGCAGCCCATTTTAATTCACTTCTTACATATTCTCTTTAGCATACTATGTTTCACACCTTACTCATTTGTTATTAAACATCTTGGAGATGATTCCATCTCAGTACATAAAAATAAGCTTCTTGGGCTGGGGATATAGCTCAGTTAGTAGAGTGCTTACCTTGCATGCACAAGGCCCTAGGTTCAATCCCCAGCACCCCCCCCCCAAAAAAAAAGATTCTACTCCTTCCTGTCTTAATTATTATTGACATAATCATGTAATAATGTCATATTACCTTCAAACAAAGTTGTGCTTCCTGAAGCTTTTGAAACTGGACCAGCTGGGATGGATGGAATAAATACATGTTGGAAACTAAAGAAATCATAAGAAAGATGAGGGACAGTGGAAGATAAATAAAAGCAATTATCCTACCTAGCAGAGCCAACATTTCTTTGATTCATCCATGTATTCTTTCATCTATTTAATTATGTAGTAACTGTATACTGATATAAAGAGAGGATAATAATAAAATCAATTACAGTCAACATAATCTACAAAAGTGGAATGAGGGACTGGGTAGCTCAATGAAAGAACACATGCCTAGCATTTACAAGGTCCTGGGTTCAGTCCCCAATACTGAAAAAATAAGCAAACAAAAACCCAAACAATGAAAAGGGGAATGAATACTACATGACCCATGTAGAATGTTGGACAATACAGAAAGTATAAAAAGAAAAATGAAATCAACCATAATTGTTCCACTCAGAAATAGTGGAAGTTTTCAGAAGATAGACTTCAAACTTTTTATTATTCAATTTGTATGTAATGTGTGTGTCTATGCACCAGACATGTTTTGAACGTTATTCTGTTTTGTAAATGAA
Source organism: Spermophilus citellus (assembly GCF_964194105.1). Classification (NCBI taxonomy): domain Eukaryota; kingdom Metazoa; phylum Chordata; class Mammalia; order Rodentia; family Sciuridae; genus Spermophilus; species Spermophilus citellus. The sequence goes on along the minus strand of NC_138190.1, from coordinate 148,209,884 downwards.
CAGTTTACTGTGCCATTAAATAATCTTCCACAAGGCTGGGGTTGTGGCTCAGTGGTAGAGCATTTGCCTAGCATGTGTGAGGCACTGGGTTCAATCCTCAGCACCACATAAAAATAAATAAATTAAATAAATAAATAAATAAATAAATAATGGTATTGTGTCCATCTACACCTAAATTTTTTTTTAAGAGAGAGAGAGAGAGAATTTTTTAATATTTATTTTTTTTTAGTTTTCGGTGGACACAACATCTTTGTTTGTATGTGGTGCTGAGGATCGAACCCGGGCCGAACGCATGTCAGGTGAGCGCGCTACTGCTTGAGCCACATCCCCAGCCCACTAAATTTTTTTTTAAAGATTTATTTTTTAGTTGTAGTTAGCACAACACCTTTATTTATTTATTTATTTTTATGTGGTACTGAGAATCGAACCCAGGGCCTCACAAGTGCTAGGTGAGTGTTCTACCACTGAGCCACAACCCCAGGCCCCTACAACTAAAAATTTTTTAAAAGACAAAAATAATCTTCTATGAGCTGGGGTTGTGGCTCAGTGGTACATTGCTTGCCTAGCACATGCACAGCCCTGGGTTCAATCCTAAGCACCACATAAAAACAAAAATATAAATGAAGGTATTGTGTCCAACGATAATTTTAAAAAAATAATAATAATCTTCTACAACAACAGAAATTTTCACTAGGGGAGGAATCAAATTGTTTTTTTTTTTTTTTAGTTGTTGATGGACCTTTATTTTATTCATTTATTTATATGTGGTGCTGAGAATTGAACCCAGTGTCTCACACATGCTAGGCAAGTGTGCTACCACTGAGCCCCAGCCCCAGCCCCAGGAAGCTAATTCTTGAAAAGTGACATTTCCATCTCAATCTCAGACATTCACTTTAATAAAACACATTCCCTTGTGAAGAGTATGGTATCTCACAAAAGATTTAAAAACACAGTTCCTATCACCATTTAAAATATCTGAATAGTATTCCATCATAGTTATAGCCCTTCCTTTTGTCAATTTCATATTTTTAAATATTTAGGCTGAGGGAAATTACCTAGAGGAAAAAAAAAATTAACCTATATTAACATATTCATTAACTTACCCATAAGGAGGTAAAATGTCATTTTTCTCTTCCAAAGAAGCTAAATGTTGTTTTAGTGCTTCAATGAAACTGTAGGGTGCCTAAAAAGTTATTACAAAACATTTACTCTTTGATAGCTTTAGCACACAGTCACCCTCCCATCATGCAAACCTGGAGGAGATGCTGTGTGGTAAGTAGAAAGATGCAGCTAGGCACATACCCCAACAGAACCAACCAGAAGGTCCCCAGGATTGCAGCCCTTGACATACTCTGATGAGGGACATTATTTTTGCACTAGTTTGGAGAAAAATTGCATCACACTGCAGACAGCAGATCTTGCTACATGTATCTGCAAGAGTCATGCCCAATGGGAACTGTGGGGAATCCCTGAAAACACAGGGACAGACACAGACAGCACCTTGCAGAGGGAGGCTCTCTGACTCCCAGATGATGTCAAAGTTGAAGCAGAAAGGACTAACCCAACAAATGAAGCAGATTTCCTTCTAAGAAAGGTAACATCCAGAAGAGATCTCTCCAACGGTGAGAAGGACAGCCTCCACACACATAAAGCAAAAACTGCTGCAAGCACAATCCATAGTCAGGCAAGAAGCCCTTCACACCCCTTCCTGGGATCTAGCAGCAAACTGGCTGGAAAAGCTCCTTGGGGATGCTGGGTTTTCACAGACCTCTCTCAAGGGGACCAGCTAACAGGAATGGGGCAAAGGTGGTGCAGACTTCATGCTTACTTCTCTGCTCTCCCACATTTTACTCCACTCTGGAGTTTGCAGGACACCCAAGAAAGCATGTTGCTTGGGGAGCCCTTCTGCCAACTCAAGGCCATGACAAATGACTTTCTGTACTGATTTTCTCCTATCTTAAGGGAGCAACATCTTTCAAGGTAACTTAAGAAATATACATTCAAAGGAAAATGCAGACCATCTGCAGAAGGAGAAACAGAAACCTCTTGTTGTAGGCTGTTAATATTTATGAAGGAGCAGAAGGAACTAGAGATGGAGCCAGGATGGAGTTACACAATTTCACTCCAGTTTTTCTAGTGCTTGCATATTGCCCTCGTGTTACATTTTGTAGGCAAGGGCATGACCTTTTTTTTTTTTTTTTTTTTTTTTTCCATTTCAAAGGTTCTTGTGCATTTCTTGCATTCCAACAGCTAAGCTGCTTCTCTTTGGAGACAAGGTCTGTCTTTTTCTGTATCCACAAATTTCTACATCAACAGGACAACAATATACAGCTTCCCAGCCTAAGACCTTTTCCATTAGAAAATATTTTCCACTGAATCAGAAATACGTGATTTATTTGCGTGTCTCAATTCCAGGATAATCTGCACAGTAAATGATTAAAACATTCCAGGATTCACAGGTTTTGCTCCTTCCTAACTTGTGTGAGCTTTTTGTTTGTGTGTTTCCCTTGGGATTCAATATATAAATCCTGCCAAATATATTTAGCAACAATTGTCCCTGACATGAACTGTTTTTCACATTTTATCTAAAACTAATCGGAAAACCTATTATTTTCCTTGACCCTTGCTTAGAAGAAGCTCAGCAACTGCAGGAACAGATAATATAAAATTGAATTTCCCCAGCTGTTTATTTAAAACCTTGGCAGAGGTTTTCAGGATGTGTCCAGAGTCAGCTTATTTTGTTAATCAGTATCAAAATAATCAAGATCATAAACTAGTATTATTGAAATAAAAATTTGATCAACTTTTTCTTGGTAAATACATCTGACTACCTACACAACAACAGAAAGTTAGGTAACAAATGAGTTTACCCCATTAAATTTCTCACACATTCCACAAAATTTAACTCAACGTGGGTCAAAGACTTTAATATAGGAGCTAAAAACATAAAACTCTTACAAAATGTAAGTGAAATATTTGTGACTTTAAATTTGACATTGATTTCTTACATATGACACCAAAAGTACAAGCAACCAAAGGGAAAAATATATAAATTGGACTTCATCACAGTGAAAAACTTTGGCTTCAAAGGATAATATTAGAACAGTGAAAAGACTACTCACTGAATGGGGAAAATATTTCCATATCATAATCTGATGAAGGTGTAATATATCAAGAATATCGAAAAACAACAAATAAAATGAAAAAGAATATATAAAGAACTTTTACAAGTCAATCCTAAAAGACAAATAATCTAATTAAAAGATAAGCAAAGGAGTGAATGGACATTTCTGCAAAGAAGGTACACAAATGGTCAATATATACATTAAAATATTTGATATCATTAATCAGATAAATCTACATCCAAACCATTTTATCCCCTTTAGGTTAGCTAAAATAAAAATAACAGCAATGATTGTTGGTGAAGATGTTGAGAAACTGATACCTTTATCCACTACTAGTAGGAATGTAAAATGGTACAGCTGTTTTGCAAAACAGTTGGGTAATTCCTGACAATTAAATAAAGAAATACCATTTGACCTAAAAACTCTACTATTAAAGAATATGCCTAATAGAAATGAAAACATATGTTCATGTAAAGATTTGTATATGAATGTCTGTACTAGTATTTTTCATAATGGCCAAAAATGTCCATCAAGACATAAATGCAATCTTATTAAGCCAAAAAAAGGACTGAAAAAGTAATATATACAGACTCAGGCTGTTTTATTTTGTTCAATAATAAATAGTGAGATTTCTTATGCAAAAAGTGAACATTTCAAGAGCTAATATAGTTGACACATTCACTTTTTGCATTAAGAAATTAATGTGTGAGGGGCCTGGGGTTGTGGCTCAGCAGTAGAGCACCCACCTAGCACATGCATGGCCCTGGGTTCAATCCTTAGCACCACATAAAAATAAACAAATAAAATAAAGGTATTGTGTCCAACTACAACTAAAAATAAATATTTTTTAAAAAGAAATTAATGTGTGAACATTGCATAGGTACATGCCAATAAGACAACACAGATAATGAATCAATAATTTCTTTGCTCAGTCAAGATAAAAAGAACATGATTATTACCCAAACTAGTGGAATTTCAGAAAAAGATGTATAGTTTTAAATGCCCTCAGCATCAGAAACAAAGGAACAATAAAAGAGAAAATAACATACTACTTTATGGTGCTGAGGATTGAGCCCAGTGTTTTACGTAGGCCATGACAAATGACTTTCTGTACTAGTTAAGGGCTGGGGACAGCCTACTGATAAGCAAGTTCTTGCAGTAAATGGTTTGATTTACAGAGGAAGCATGGGGTCTGCATGAAAGTTTACAAAAAAGACCTTCACCTGCCTTTTAAATTCTCTATAGTATCCATCTACTTAATTTCTGATCCAGGGATCCTGGGGACTACAGCTGAGGTAAGGAGTAGAGAGAGGGTGGCCCAATTGAAAACGTGACCTTGTCTTCTTAGTATTCTTTTTTATATTTAAAAAGGAAATGTTTTATTTGTACTACTGAATAGGAAGAGTTAACTGTTTTCTTTGTTCTTTTTCTGAAGTCACTACATAGGACTTCACTCCAGAGTTACCATTGAGTGTGCTCAGCTCTAGTCCACAAAGGATGGATAAAAATGGTTTGTTTAAAATATTTATATTTTTTCCTTTTTTTTTTTTTTGCCCTGCAGAGCTATGAGCTTTACATGTGTTAACATGCCAGGCAAAGTCAAAAAGGAGCACAGAGCAGCAGATATACTAGTTCATTTTATAAGGGGTAGAGACTAATATGTTTGGGACCAAAACACCTACGTTGTGAAATTCTGTATCACAGAAGAGCCAGTGTACTCTGGAGCAGTTATTGCTTGGTGCTTTGTTGTAATCATTTTGCACCAGTCCCCAACAACTAGGAACTGGGCCCTAGGAAAATGCTGGAGGTGCTGATCTGTTGGGGGAAGGTGACTGTAGCCATATAGAAGATTAAATATGGGTTTTTCTGTAAAATGTTCATCTGAGGATTTTTACATTTAATATTTTTAAGACAGTTTAAAGAGCAAAAAATATTAAGTGTATTCTAATTGCAAAGTATGCACACATTTTGAATGGCTTTATTTTTATTGTGTAAAACTGTTGGACACATGACTGTGATGCACAAATTCTTTACATGTAAAGAGTCTATGCATTTTACAGTAACTTATTTTATGATTGGGTAATGAGACAGTTATACTTTAAACTGCCATTATTTTTGTTAATTGCTTTCATTTTCTTTACAGTTATTACAAAGTTGTATTTATTTTATACAGATGGATTTTCATTTTCCTGATGCTGTAATGTTTACTTCAACTTGTTTGACCTTTCTTTGCATATCTGCATGTTGTAATGTATGAAAAGAATGAATGTAAAGGCTGTGGCAACTGTAATTAATTTTTGTAAAGGGCTGGTCACACATGGATCTGGTTTATGAATGCATTCGGGATGATTTTAATAACCAGGTTGCATTTTCAGAAATTTAGACATGAACACCAAAAGAAGCATTTTCTTAGCAAAAATTAATAGCTGGTTCTATTTTTTTTTAACCTAGAGAAAATAAAGTTGATTTTTTCCAAGAAAAAAAAAAAAAGAAAACGTGACCTTGCAGCTGAGTACTCCTCCTGGCAAATGTCTTCTTAGAGCTCAGAACCATAGATACTGGCCGGTTAATGCTCATCTGTGCCCCAACAATGGCAAAGGTTGTGGTTATCAGCAAAAGTTCCCTTCCTGCCCCCATCACCTCTTCCAGAAAATTAAGTCAATGTAAAGAAAAATCAGAAGACTACATTCTGGTAGATATTTACACATTTTCTGTAGCATCTGTTCCATCTTTTGTAGGAACTTGGGGGCCGAGATTGTGTCTTACTCGTCTTGTTCCCTTAGTAACCCAAACATTCTTTTTTTTTCTGTCTCCCACCTCTGTGGTCACCTGAGTGGTCATTTAGGAAGCCATGTATTATTTCATTCTATGGTGGTTCCCACCATGAATCATGTGGTGTTTGATGTCTATGTACATGTCCCCTTTGTACTTATATGTACATGATGGAATGTTTGAGATACCATAGTTCTTTCAAAGATTTATGAATCATCAGATAGAAACTCCATCTTTCAAGCCAGGTGTGGTGGTGCACGCCTGTAATCCCAGTGGCTCAGGAAGCTGAGGTGGGAGGATCGAGAGTTCAAAGCAGACTCAATAAAGTGAGGCCCTAAGCAACTCAGTGAGACCCTGTCTCTAAATAAAACACAAAATAGGGTTGGGGATGTGGCTCAGTGGTCGAGAGCCCCAAAGTTCAATCCCTGGTACCCCTCCCCACAAAAAAGAAACTCCATCTTTCTCTGCCACCAAACCTAACATTTTATTCACATCTGCAACCATCCGCTTCTCCTTGTTTCCTTTATCCTCTTGAACTCACTGCTTCCACTTCTTTTCTGGATCCAATATCCTTTAATTTCCCAAGGAACCTCACTCAACCTACTAACCCCTCTCTGTTCCTACATCCTCATTCTCTCTCTCTTCACAGTATCCTTCTTATTATACACATGGCTGCCACAAAAATTAGTCACTGGCCTACCAGAACTTGCATCTTGCATTTGTTACCAAAAATGAAAATGTGACACCTAGTGAGACTCTCTGCTGCCCTGGAGATAGCATATTCCCACAGCAGAGAAGATTCTTCTAACCCATATTCCAAGTAACCTAAAAGCTTTGCACCTTAAATGAGGGACCAGAATAGGAAACACTCTGTAACAGGTCCAGTCTGGGGAAGAAACCCTGCAACTTAAGCCCCACAGTACATTTAGCAGGTCCAGATGTGTAAGCAGGCCAGACAAGGAGGTTATCAGAGGCCTATTTTGTCCACACCTGCTGCATTACCACATCTTCTTTAATCACACTCACAGCCATATGGGAGATCCCTGAAGACCAGTTGATGGAGAAGGAAAAACTGTGAGCTCATTTGATTCTTAACAGCAGCATTTTAAGATAGGCAATAACATTATACTCTGTTGCAGTTGCAGAAATAAGAACAGAGATCACCACCTAAAGTGGACAAGGCAACCCTCAAACCTAAGCTCATTGTTCCAAATGCTCTACTATTTCCATTGGTAAGCTTTAAAAACATGATCTAGCTATTATACCATTAGACACTGTGTGTGTGCATGTATATAAAATGTTACTTGTGGGAAAACAAAAATACACACATGTAAGTATATTGCAAAAGATGATCTCAGATGATCAGTATTTTAAACACACAAATATATAAACAAAATCACTTAAATATATAGGGCACTAACCTGAGTAAGATATGGAATGTTGCTCTGGTCAATTCCAACTTGCTGAAATCACAAGAAAAGAATAGGGAGTACATATTACAGCAAGAAGTGGCAACAAGAGCATGATGCCTTCCTGGGCTAGATCAATAAAAATATCCTGCACAAAAATACATTTGAAAACAATTTTCTATTTATTCTAAGGATAGACTCAAAAACAAAAAACTTACCAGGTATTGAGTTTGTACTGTTTTGTGAAGATCTAAGCTGTTCTTTAGATGTCATATAAATCTTCTCTAACTTTTCAAGTAGTCAGAAGTCAGCCATTATTCATATTGTTGTTCTCTTCTCAGTAATATGTGCTTATTCTCTTTGGTTTCCGGAAGTTTTACTACCACTTGTCTAAAGTGGTTTTCTTTATATCTGTCTTGCATGGATTTCTTTAAGCATCAGGAAAACATGAAACTCCCCTGAGGTATTTCTTTCTCTTACCGCAGACCTGTTCTACCTATTGTCCACTGCCTGAAAAGACTTGTGTCATATACATTTGGGTACAGTTTGGGAGCTCTTTCTGGTGGAAAAGTAAGCTTGTTATTGATTATCTTCATAGTTGCAAATAGTGGTCCTTATAGGATTGCTTTTGAGAATAGATGCATTGAATAGTACATTAGTAGTACCTAATTTTAGTTTTTAATTTTACTGTTAACAAAATAGATAAAAATTACTACCAATTTAGCTCTGTTTCCAGATGCCATGCCCTGAGCTGTTTTCCTTCTCCATGTTCTTTCACAATGATGTTCTGCCTCATGATGTTGGGCCCACAGACATGGAGTCAGGCATCTATGAACTAGCACTTCTGAAACCAAATTTGAAGATGACACCATCTGCTGGCTAAGCAGTGATATAAATGGACTTCATTACTATGGCAATTACTCCCAATATCACTATAAAGAAGCCTCTGCCATTGCTCCTGGATTCTCTCACAGCTTCAGGCATGAAGCCAGCATCAACTAGGATAATTACTGACCATCACTGCCACATGGTGCACAAGAAACATTTAGTGTTCTTGTTAGGTATCTTGTAGCAGCTTACACTATGTGGCTTCTGTTGTTCTTCATTTTAGTGTATCTTTTCAACCCCGTTTTTGTGCCCAAAAGAGTTAAAACAAAGAATGTAAGTACCTAATTTACAATGAAATTTACCTCATTTAAAATGGAAATAAAAACATTTTATCAATAAACTACAACCAACTTCTGTGTTTCTGTACTAATGATGATGATGGAAAGAGGTGTAGTTATAGTTACACCTGATACTAAAGTAATGCAGAAAATTCTTGGATAGAAATGGATTTCTGTACCTCTGCAACTTTCAGGAACTGTGCAAATTTGGTTGTTCTTCCAAGGAACTTGATGTAAATATCCAAACTTTCCCTGCATTGGTTCTTCCTCATGTCAAAATACTTATCTAAAAATAGAAAAATTATGATGAAGGGCAAGTCAGAACTGTATTATTTGATCTTGGTAGTCATTTGGATTAGTGTGTAATAGATAAATATAACAATCCAAGCCGGTGATGTGGCACAAACCTGTAATCCCAGCTACTCTGGAGGCTGATGCAGGAGGATGGCAAGTTCAAAGTCAGCCAGGGTAATTTAGTGAGACCCTGCCTCAAAATGAAAAATAAAAAGGGACAGGGATGTAGTTCAGTGATAGAGCCAGGGATGTAGCTCAATGATAGATGTCCCTTGGGTTCAATTCTTATTACTAGAAAAAGGAAAAAAAAGGCAACCCATGTTGATTCTCTGATAATTTCCCAGAAATAGAAGTTACCACTTCTATAAAAAAAAGGAAAATTTCTGTAGCAAGTTAGCCAAATAAATTTTAACTAAAAAAGAAGATTCTCATATTTTGAATCTACAGAAAATATGAATTTAAATGTAGAGATAATATATATTCACAAAAATTATTTTTAAATTATTTTATCATTTTTAAAAGCAAGGTTTTATCTTACCTAGCAGATTAAGGATCCCTTCATTATAGGCTGCAAAGAGACGAAGAGAATCTTTAAAGAGGAGCATAAAAGCAGCATGTATTATACCATTAGTTAGTTCATCTGGCTTTGCCTGAAAATTAAAAAAGTATCAAATTACCACACAGTTGAAAACAATTCCTTCTCCCACTTAAATGATGCCATTTATTATCATTTTAAAAGAAAGATTTATAAAGCTCTTACATTAAAATTAAGAAGAGCATCCAATTGGGTTTGAATAACTGGAAGTGTGTTTAGCAGATCTTTGGTATTCATAGTTCTCATCACACCATCCATCCTATAAAAAAACGAAATTCATAAAAATCAATAATTGAGTTTGAGAAACACTGTAATATCAGCATCTTGAAATAAAGCTGTGTTTTTTGATAAACTACATAGCAGACTACATATATATTTTAGTATTTGCTTATAAATTAGTATTTTACTGACCCTCTCTTGACTTTTGTGATGTCAGATGCAATCAGTCTATACGCGAGTGACTTTTCATTCAAGTATCTGCTGTATCGTCTGATGAAGGCTGACATAGTATAGCCTAAAAACAAGATATGTTGATAATTTCCAATTCAACCAATATTAACTAGTTACAAACTTATAAATGCAAAGATGTATCAGTCCACTTTCACCTGTATACCTTAATTTCTTTGAAATACAAAGTCTAGAATTTGTTTGTTAATTATCTAGTCTAATATTCCTTACACATTCTGTTTCAGATTACTTTTACTTTCTTAAAGCCTTGAAATTACCCCATGATTTGTTGTTGTTGATGGTGGAAACCCCTAAACAGAGGAAATAATTCTCAATTTTATCAGTTTCTTTCATGTTTACAACAGAAACTATTGTTTCTACTGGCTCTGAGCCAGACCTGTTCTAGATACTAGAAGTTCATCAGTGAATAAAAAAGAAAAAATCCCGCCCTGATAAATAACAATGTGCTGCAATTTTTTGTAGGCTGGACCAGGCTTCACTGAGTAAAGACCTGGAGGTCTCCTTAGTGTCCCTGTCTCTAGCACACAGCATATTCTGTTTTTCACAATAACCACTCAAATACGAGTTGTGTCAATGAATTTAGGGATTATTTACCTTTATAAAATATATGGCACACTTTTCATAATATAGAATCATTTTCTTAACTAGACATGTTTTCCTTTTTGCTACATAGATATATTTCCATGAAAGAGTCATATTACCTTCTGTGACGCTTTTATCTAGGAAGTTGTGTAAAGTGAACAATGAGTTTCGAGATGCAAGATGTCGGATAAAACGCTGTCAAAAAAAGTGCCAAAATCTAAAATTAGTTTCTGTACACAAAGATAGTTCACTAATTATTTTGTCATTATTACTGAATTATTTAACATAATTCTATCACATTGTTTTTGTTTATTTCAGACCATTGATTAAGCTGAGTATGATCACATATATCACAAGTCATCTACATAAAGATCTGCAGTGTTGTCAAATCTCTTCTACTTATATAAATAATAATAACGGGATAAACATTAAAGCTCATGTGAATACATACTTCTAAGACTTTCTGTCTAATCATTCCTCCTTTGATTTTGAGTCTGATTTTAAATTAGAAAATATGCAAAGAATTATAAGATCCATCTGGGTACCCCACTAACTAGAAATGACAACTGCTAACTATCTGCTCTATTTTTAAATAACAGTAATAAAGTATTACAGATGATGCTAAAGTACTCATTGAATTTAAAGGTAAATGTGTCATCTTAATGTCATCCTCTCCAGAGTAATGAATTACAGCAGCAAATAATTTACACACAATTCATAGGGTATAAAATTCATAGGGTATAAAAGTTCTCATTTCCTTAAGGTATTCTCAATTATCTATGTTGCCAGAAATTTCAAGTTTTGCTAATTTGAGCATGTTCTCAGGTGGTTATCAGATATCGTAGTTTTTGCCTCTCAATTGTTTATTTCAATTAGTTCACTGTCTTGCCTTTTTCTTATAATTCTGTATTCTAATGATTAATATTTGGTCTGTAACATACGATGGAAATATATTCTTCCAACTTTATGGTATCCTTCTGGCCCATATGTCATAAAAGTAATTCCCTACATTTTTAATTTTAAAATCAGTTTTTCAAATGTATGTTTAATCCATGTGAAAATTTTTTTAAATATTAAATAAGGATCTCATCCTTTTTTTTTTTTTTCTGTTGGGATGCCATTTGTGCTAACAGGCTGTATTTTCAATTCTTTTCATCATAGATTTTGTCACATGTTTTTAAAGTCACCAAACTCCAAGAGAAGTGTAGCTCTGATTTTGAGCTCTGTATTATGTTCCTTTGTTTTGAATCAAGAATTAAACCCAGGGGCACTCGACCACTGAGCCCCACATCCCAAGACCTATTTTGCATTTTATTTAGAGACAGGGCCTCACTGAATTGTTTAGCACCTTGCTTTTGCTGAGGCTGGCTTGAACTCACAATCCTGCTGTCTCATCCTCCAGAGCCACTGGGATTACAAGTGCGTGTGCTACCATGCCTGGCTCTCTATTATGTTGTATTTATATGCGTTCTGTTTTTACCAATACTATACTGTGTAGTTACTGTTGTCTTATAATAAGTTGAAGTGCAGATGATTTATAAACAGTAATTTTGAATGCAAGGGTTACTAAGACAAAATGTAAAATTAAAATACAAAATAAGTTATTTAATGTTATAGAGCATTTTAGTTTTTTGTGAAATACAAAGAGTGTGTGTATGGGATGAGGTGAACAGTGATTATGTAACATACTTGTATGCAATCTCCCTTAAAGTAGGTATGGAGTAATACATTTGTTGGGGGGGTTTACTATAAAATCTCTAAAGACTTATTTACATATCCATTCTATTGTTTACTTTATTATCCAGATTCTACCAGGATAGTAATTTTAAAAATAGTCATTAACGAAAGCAAAAAAATATAATACCTACTAATATTCATTTATGCCACTAGTCACTTATGAAAGTTAAACTTAGTAAGTGCTTTACAAACTAACAATATTCCACAATTTTTGCTTACAGTCTTTTGTACTAAAGAGAAGGAAACAACTGACATTGTTGGTACATTCACCATGCTCACCTCTTTCCCATATACCATGAGATGATGCACGGTAATCAGGGCTTTGAACACCACCACCCAGCTGTTGCTCCTAGTTTTCTCAGAAAGAATATTAGCCAGATGTACAACACTCATATTTGTTTCATTTATGTACTGTATTAGATCTAAATTAAGAAAGTGACAAGCATTAAAATACAGATCATGAAATAATTTTAAATTTGCTTCATCATTTCATTTTTATATTCCAGAACATGCAATTATCCCTTATTTTTTTTTTATCAATTCAATACAGTTACTGTTTTCAAAATTGTCATTATAAAATACCCTCATCTGGGGCTGGTATTGTGGCTCCGAGGAAGAGTGCTTGCCTCGAATGTGTGAGGCACTGTGTTTGATCCTCAGCTCCACATAAAAATAAAATATTGTGTCCATCTATAACTAAAAAAAAAAAAATACTTTAAAAAATACATTCACCTGTAGTCCTGATTCATTGATAGCTTTTTTTTTTAATATTTATTTATTTATTTTTTAGTTATAGGCGGATACAACATCTTTGTTTGTATGTGGTGCTGAGGATTGAACCCGGGCCACACGCATGCCAGGTGTGCATCCTACCGCTTGAGCCACATCCCCAGCCCCTGATTGGTGTTTTTATATGCACAATACTGGGATAGATGAAGAGGAGAGTACTTGAACTTGTGTTATTTCATTGAAGCAATATGCTGACCCTTAATGTAGACCCAGATTCATGTACTCAGTAAGAGTATATGGTCTGTGTTTGTTGTGTCCTTTTTTAAAAATTTTTCTATAAGTCTGTTTCTTTCTTGTCCTTATAAAGTTTATTGTTGAGGGTTGTTTCCTTTTTGATATGATTTCAGCCTACATGATTCTTTTTTCAAATTTTTTTTTTTAGTTTTTAGGTGGACACAATATGTTTATTTTATTTTTATGTGGTGTTGACAATTGAACTCAGTGTGTCATGTATGCTAGGCAAGTGCTCTACCACTGAGCCAGGATTCCAGTGTGTTTGCATAAATCTTTAAGCTATTATTGTGGTAAGTCAAGTGCCCTTGTTTTGTGCCTATTTATTATAGGTAGCGGTTGTTCATTCTTTTTTTTTCCCAAACTTTTAATTTTTGAGGAGCCAATTCTGGTATATATTTTATAATGGTCAAGGATTAGATAAATATAGTATATTTAAATATAGTATAAATATATATATATATAGTATATTAAATATACTATATTTCTTTAAAATGTGTTGTATGGTGTTTCTGGAATCATGGTTGATAGAGTTTTCAAAAGTGTATAAATTGGTCTGCTAAAGTTAGTAAACTGGAGCTGGGGATATGGCTGAGTTTATAGAATGCTTGTGTTGTAAGGAAAAAGGTCTAGGTTTAAGCCCCAATACCACACACATACAAAAAAAGTTAGTAAACTGTCAGTTTCTATAGCACATGCATAAATATAATTATTTGATAAAACTTCAGTAGTCAAATACAAATTAAGCCATTGAATAAGTTGTAAGGAAAATGTCTCAATGAAAAGGGTTATCAAAATAGTGATTTAGGTAGGTGTCCTAGTGCACACCTGTAATTCTGGGAATGGGAGTTTGAGGCAGGAGAAATGTGAGTTTCAGGGTAGCCTCATGAAGTTAGTGAGGCCCTCTGGAACTGGGTGAGACCTTACCTGAACATTTAAACAAAAAATATATAAAGTGGTGAAGATAGAGCTCAGTGGCAAAGTGCCCTTGGGTTCAATCCTCACTAAAAGAAAAGAAGGAATGAAGCGAAAGAAGGAAGGCAGTGAGGGAGGCAGCGAGGGAGGGAGGGAGGAAGAGAAATAAAGAAAATGAAAGGTAGTACGGATGAGTTCAAACATGAACATTCCCTGTAAAATCGTACACAAGAGCAGAAATCTGTTACCCGGACAGCTTCAGGCCTATTATTGACCTTTAGATTACAAATGTTAAATAGAGTTTTTATAAAGGGGCTGGCATGAATTTGAGAATTAAGATACTTCTAAGAAGTTTGAGTTGGCATTCCACTATCCCCTTGTGTCTAAGTTATTCTCAATATTTTACAATCCGGTGCTAAAAACGCCAGTGGTCCCCGTCTATTCTCAACGGAAGATCACTAGAAGTGTTTTAAGAGTCTGCCACCACCCTCCCTACTCACCGGCCAGGTGTTTTGGCTCTGGTTCTGTGGGCTCATCGGTGGTAGCCCCGAGGGCAGCCTTCGACGCAGAAATTCCCATGGACGCGTCGTACTCTGCCGAACACGAGGGTGGTGGTTGAGGTGTCCAGTCCCTGCTCTTCCTGACCGGGCACCTAGACCGAGGGACCAGCTCCCCTAAGTGACGAGGTGACGGAAGAAAGGTAGGTGGCCCTCACCAGGAGACCTCTTCTTCCCGCAGCCTGACGCAGACCTCTAGCATTATGAGGGCAGGATTTGAACTTGCTGGAAAAGATGGCGAGGGACCAGAGTAGGGGCAGCCTCCAGCCCGGGGGCGCGGCATCTCCACAGGAGAGGGGAGACTCTTTGTTTTCTTTGTTTTCTTTTCAATTACCGGGAATGGAACTCAGAGGCGCTTTACCTCTAAGCCATATCCCCAGAGCTCCTTACTTTGCATTTGACAGAGGGCCTCATTAAGTTCCTGAAGTTAGTCTCAAATTTACCTTCCTCCTGCCTCACCATCCCGAATTTATAGGGTTTTACATATGCACCACTGCCCCAAAACAAAATACGTACCCCAAAATAACACCACCAATGCTATCTCCTCCAGCTACACCCTACCTACCTTCACTTACAACTCAGTCAAGCCCATCAGGAATTAATACACAGATTAGGCTACACCTTTCATAACCCAATCATTTAACACATAGACCCTCTTGCATTGTTTCACACAGGAACTGACCTTTTCAATACTGAATACTTAATGACAATAAAACAACAGCAATTTAATGAATGCTAATATTCTTCCTCACACTGCAAACTGTTCTTAAGCCCATACACAACATGTTGCCCTTCCAATATGATAAACATATCTTTCATTACTCTTCATTATACTCACACTTTCCTTTAAGTCCTTAAGTGTGTTCCATGATACTTACAATTGTTTTAAAATGCTGCTCTTATAATACTATCACCATTAAAATTTGCAACATGCTTCTCCTCACTTTTATCTTGTATATTAATTCCACTTTTCTACTTTTTCGTATATCAACTAATCTCTACTTCAATAACACATATCGTTGACTTTGTTGAGTACTATATTTTCATAACTTCCTTTAAAAAATGCTAAACTTTGTTAAGAAATGCACATGCATGGGCTGGGATTGTGGCTCAGCAGTACACTGTTTACCTACCACATCAGAAGCCCTAGGTTTCATCCTCTCCACCACGTATAAACAAATAAGTACAGATATTCTGTCCGACTACAAGAAAAACTAAATATTTTAAAAATTAAAATTTTTTAAGAAAGAAATGCTCATACATGACTTTCAACCAAACATTACTTTCAAATTACCAACCCAGCACTTCACACACTAGGAAAGCACTCCAATAATGAACTACACCCCAACCTACTTTCAAACCATTCTTAAAATGATTCCTTTAATTGTTATTGATATTTAACAACACATATTTTCTTTAACTGGTATTAATACTTAGTTCAGATACTATACCATGTTTCAATTTACTACACACTTAAATGCTACACTGACAGAATATTGCAAATATCACCAACCTTAATTTATGACATTTTCATCACTTTTAAAAGAATCCCTACACCCATTACCAGCAACTCCTCATTGTCCCCAAAAACTCTCAGCCCCCGAAAACCACCAATCCATTTTCCTCTCACTTGCCAATTTTACACATTTCATACAAAAGGAATTATAAACAATATGGATTTGTAACTCCTTTTTTCCTCATTTACCATAATATTCTCAAGGGTCATTCATGCTGAAGCACTATGAGCACTTCATTCCTCATTATACCTGAATAATATCATACCATTTGGCATATTTAAACGTTTGGACTATTTTGAATACTTCTACACACACAACTATTTCAATACTTTTTCAATTCTTTTGGGTATATCCATAACAGTGCAATTATGTGGAAATACACTGATTCTGCACTTAATTCTGTAAGTAATTGCTGAACTATTTTTGATATAAGCAGAAACTGAACAATTTTACATGGTTACCAGCAATATGTGACACTTTAAATTTCCTCACGTTTTTGCCAACACTTGCTTTCTGTTTGATTATACTCATCCTACAATGTAAGAAGTATGTCACTGCAAATTTCATTTACATTTTACTAAGGACTCATGATTTTTAGCATTTTTTCATGTCCTTATTGATAATTTGTGTATCTACTTTGGACACTCCAATTTTTAAACTTTCATTCTCTTTATTTAGTTTTTCTACTTCTGGGGATGAACCCCAGGACCTTGCACAAAATAGGCTACATTTCCAGTCCCCAAAATTTGAAAATTACATTGTCTTTTGATTCATGAATTATGAAACTTCCGAATACTCCACATTCATGTCCCTTATGACAAACATGATTTACAAATATTTTCTTCCATTCCTTGGTTATTGGTTTCACTTTCTTTCTTTTTTTTTTTTTTTTTTTTTTTTTTTTTTTGGTCAGCACTGGGAAATGAATCTAGGGCACTCTACTAAGCTACATTCCCCAGCTCTTTTTTTAAAAATATTTATTTTTTAGTTTTCAGCAGACACAACATCTTTGTTTGTATGTGGTGCTGAGGATCGAACCCAGGCTGCACACATACCAGGCGAGCACGCTACCGCTTGAGCCACATCCCCAGCCCTCCCCAGCTTTTTTCATTGTTTTTTTTTTTTTAATTATTTTACAGCATTATAATTATGCATAGTATTTACATACATTTTGATGAAATAATATATGCAAGGAATTTAATTTCAATCCCCGTTCCGACTTTTCATTTTATTTGAGACAGTATCTCACTAAGTACCTGAGGAAGACTCAACCACTGAGCCCCAGATCCCCAGCCCTTTTTTATTTTGCTTGGGACTTCCATAAGACTGGCTTTGAACTCATGATCCCCCTGTCTCAGTCTCCCAAGTAGGTGGGATTACAGGCATGTGCCATTGTGCCCAGCTTCTTCCATCCACCCTTCATCCCTTCCTCCCTTCTTTTTCCCCAGTACTGGTAAATGAACCCAGAAAACCTTTACCACAGAACCACATTCCCAGCCCTTTTTACTTTTTATTTTGAAACAGGGTCTCACTAAATTGCTGAGGCTAGTCTCAAACTTGATCCTCCTGCCTCAGCCTCCCTTGTCATTGGGATTACAGGCATGAGCCACTGTCATATTCAGTCAGCTTTTTCACTGCTTGATTAAAAGGCCTGAAAAGAACACTTTTACAGGAGGAAAAGTTTATTTGGGCCTCATGGTTTCAGACATCTCAGTCCATCAACAGCCAACTCCATTCCTCAGGGTTCAAGATGATGTAGAGTATCATAGTACAAGAGTGTGGCAGAGGGAAGGGGCTCACATAATGATCAGAAAGGAGAGAGACTCCACTCACCAGATACAAATATGTACCCCAAGGCCACGCCCCCAATACCATTTCCTCCTGTCGCCTACAATCACCACTCAATTAATCCCCACCAGAGTATTAATTCAATCATTGGGTGAAAGCTCTTATAAATCAATCATTTTACCTCTGAATGTTCTTACATTTCCTTACACATAAGCTTTTGGGGGACACCTAAAAAACAGAGTTTTGAGATGAGACTAGATTTTTCACCAATTTCCTTCTAGGTTTTGGTATCACAAATCTGAACAACAAAATTCATGCACAAGGGCTGGGGCTATACCTCAGTGGCAGAGTGCTTGCCTCACACGTATGAGGCACTGGATTCAATCCTTAGCACCACATAAAAATAAACAAATAAAATAAAGTCATTCTATCCATCTACAACTGCAAAAAAAAATTTTAATCTATGCATAATAATGGAAGGCAAAAGTAAATGGAGGGGCTGGGGTTGTAGCTCAGTGGTAGAGCAGTTGCTTAGCATGCATGAGGCACTGTGTTCGATCCTCAGCACCACATAAAAACAAATAAATAAAATAAAGGTATTTTGTCCATCCACAACTAAAAATATTTTTAAAACAGAGTAAATGGAGCAGGATTTATTTAAAGGAGAAGAAATAGAAATCCTGCCATGTGGGAAGGGACCAAAGACCAAAAAAAAAAAAAAAAAACAAAGAACAAAAAAAAAGTTTAGGTGCATTGATTTAGGAAATTATATGGTTCTGGTTAGACATGAAACAAACTTTATGTAAAACAAGCATTGAAAACAGCATTAAAACTCTGGCCTTTGAGTTTTAATGTAAAACAGGCATTGAAAACACCAAAACTCTGGTCTTTGAGTTTTAATCCTTTTCACCTCCTGGGACAGAGGAGTTGTTCTCAGAGGTGAGCCTTATAGCCTTTTGCATTTGAAATAGGGCTTCAGGGTGCTAATTAATATTTCTGTGTTAGCTTCCAGTTGTGGCATTTGCATTTTAGCAAGACCTCAATTGGGGCACATCATTTCTGATTGCTGACCATTGACTATTTTTATTCAGCATCACATCCATACCCTAATATTATGTCCCTGGCCCACAGAAGCTTATGCCTGTATCACAATGCAAAGTACAGTTAGGTCATTTTCAAGAGTCTCCATATTTTCAACAGTTCCAAGATTGCCCAAAAGTTCAGGGCCAAAGTTGTTAGACAGATGAGGACGTGGGAACACTAGGTTAAGGGAATAATTCTATATGAACTAACTGTGCTGACCCTCTACATGCTTTCTTTGCCAAAAAGCAATTTACCTGCAACTCTGACTGGCCTAAGTGAAAAGGCTATGTCACATTCCTCAGCAAACTACCTATTATCTGCAAGGAAATTCAGGCAGAAATAAGAGGAACCCAAGTTACTTTGAAGAGAGAGATTTTTATGACCCTTTTCATGCACTGGATCTTAGAATATAAGGATAATTCCTCCTAACTATAAAACCTGTGAAAATTAGTAAGAATCCAATTGGAACTGCTCAGCATGAGCCAAGGTAACATAGAATTGTCATAGCAGTGTGGACTTGAAAGCCTGATGTCATGTTACTGTCAGTCAAAAGTCAAGAGGTAGACCTGGGTGGGACTCTCTGGAAACTTCCCTGGGATCCCCCACCCCCAAAAAATCTTAAGTGTGGGAAAAGCATATTGTCTCTCTCCTCTCTGAAAGTGAAGTGGCACCCCCTTTCTCCACAGAAAAGCCCTCTTCACCATGGCTGATTTTAGGACTGTCAGCAAGAGTCCATTGTAGATAAACTTGCTATTTTCATGTCGCCCTGTTTACTTGGCCACTGGCCGAGAAGATACCAGCACTCCAGCTGCTGGACACCTCCTTACTAGTTTTTCACAAACGTATCCAGTGTAGTACTTTGAAGAAATGTGCAAACAAGGCCTCTGTCCTTGAGCTGGGCTTCACAGCGAGGTCTACATTTTTAAGATAAGTTACAAATGGGCTCCATGGTAACAGCTGGCAGGGAGAGGAAAGAAAGGGGAGAAGACGCTCTGCTCTCCCCTTCTCAGGTGTTGTCCTTGAAGAGTTAACTTGCCCAGAACAGTGAAAGAAAAAGCTGCTTTTATGTGAACTTCTGCAGACTGTGAACTTCTGAGCTCCTCCCCTTACATGCTGGGTATAAAACTTTGAAACTCCCTGAACTCAGAGTTCAGGGGATTGATTGATTACAGCAATCTGAACCTGGCTGCAGCCAAATAAAACTGTTTCCTGCTGTCTTTGGTGCCTTGCCTCATTTGTCCCTACAACAAAAGCGCCTACTCTATCCCTTGAGAGTGTCCCCTTTTCCCTTTTCCTGCAATAATTCATTCTTGTTACTTTGAGTGACAGGTCTGAAATCTTTCTGACTTGACTGCAATAATCAGCAATTGACAGGGCTGGGGTTGTGGCTCAGTGGTACAGTACTTGCCTGGCATCTGTGAGGCACTGGGTTTGACCACTAGCACCACATTTTTCTTTCTTTTCTTTTCTTTTTTTTTTTTTTAGTTTTCAGTGAACACAACATCTTTATTTTGTTTTTATGTGGTGCTGAGGATGGAACCCAGTGCCCCACACATGCCAGGTGAGTGTGCTACTGCTTGAGCCACGTCCCCAGCTCCCCACTAGCACCACATTAAAAAAATAAATAAAATAAAGATATTGTGTCCATCTATGACTAAAACATTTTTAAAAAATCAGCAATTGAAGAGGGGAGCTTTTTGCTGCCTTAGTTTCCAAGAAGTCCCCAGCTCAGTAATAAAGTCTCCTCTGAGACTCAAGATAAACTCTCAGCCTGAGTTCCTATAAAATTCAAAAGCAATTTACAAGTATCCAATATATAAAGGTTTGAAGTAGACATTTCCATTCAGAAAAATAACGGCATGGTTAAAGAAGGTATCTAACATTGGTCTACTTTATACTGTGAATATAGCCCTTGCCTCTCTGCCATTACAACTTCTGCATAATTATGATGCTAATTATTACTGGCTTTTGAATGTTAAATATACTTTTTACCTTCTAAAGTGCAAAAACTGGTGTCCTCCAAACTAAAATTATTAACAATGGTAGCCTATTTTCAGGTTTATATTGTCGTTTCTGAATTATATTATGATCATCATCTTTAAGTAAAAATAATCATATATGTCCAAACACTTGGCATGCCAAACCATGCTGCTCTGATGATTAAAAAATTTGGCTTGAAAATCTAAAGTAATAATAATAGTTATAATAAACACACATAATCTGTATCTGTAACAGTGGTTCACTTTATGCTTTGAAAGTAGCCCCTGCTGTTCTGCCACTGCCACTTATTTTTAAAATGGGCGTGTTTCTTTCTCTTCCTCTCTCTCTGCTCCTTCCTAATCTCTCCCTCTCCCTAATCTCAGGGAAAACAGGATCACCTTTCCTCTCCATCCTCGGCAGAGTTCTCTCTCCCTGAGTGCACACCCACCATAGGAAGGAAGTCATCCAGGCAGTACCAGAAGATCTCAGAAATGACTGTCTCCCAAATTAACAAGTGTATTTATTACAACACCAACAGAGAACACGTGCAATGTAGCCTTTGAATCATCTCTTTAGAAGCCCCCTGTTTCTGCTGATGGGCAGAATCACAGCCTGTGGGACAGAAGTCCTCTGTGCTTTTTCTTTGCTTAAGAAAGCAATAAATCTTCTTTTTCCTTTTTCTCAAAACCATGTCCTTTCTGGGTGTGGTGGCACACACCAGTAATCCTAGCAGTTTGGGAAGATGAGGCAGGAGAATCTCGAGTTGAAAGCCAGCCTCAGCAATGGTGAGATGCTAAGCAACTCATTGAAACCCTGTGTCTAAATAAAATACAATATAGGGCTGGGGATGTGGCTCAGTGGTTGACTGCCCCTGAGTTCAATCCCTAGTACTAAAACAAAACAAAACAGAACAAACAAACGAAAAACAGGTTCTCATAATTGGATTCACAATAGGGACAAGAACTGACATTTTGGCAACAAAAAATAATTTTTTTTTAAAGAAAGAAGGGTGTACAACCAGAGATATGAAGAATTGTGCTCTATATGTGTAATATGAATTGTAATGCACTCTGCTGTCATATATAACAAATTAGAATTTAAAAAAAAGTGTTCAGAAAAAAAAAAAAAAGAAAGAGGGGATGGGGCCAAAGCAGAACTGAAATCTAGCCAAGAAAACAAGTCCTGTAGGTCCATGTTCAGCATCTTTCCAAAGGGCTTTTGTAGCTCAGCTACTGTAAGGAGCAGGCTGAGAAGCAAGTACCCAGACATTATAGGCATACACTAAATCAGAGCTGAGGTTATGGTTCAAAGGTAGAGTGCTCCTCTAGCATGCATAAGGTACTGGGTTTGATCCTCAGAATCACCTAAAAATAAAATAAAGGTATTATGCCTACCTACAACTAATAAATAAATAAATAAATGATTTTATCAATTTTATTTAAAAATCACTAAATCAAGCCGGGTGTGGCGGTGCCTGTAATCCCAGCGGCTCAGGAGGCTGAGGCAAGAGGATCAAGAGTTCAAAGCCAGCCTCAGCAAAAGTGAGGCGCTAAGCAACTCAGTGAAGGATGTGGTTGGGGATGTGGCTTAGTGGTCGAATCGAATCTCCTGTTATTTTTATTAATAGTCTATCCAAAGATTGTTAATTTTTTGGATCTTTTCAGAGAATCAACTTTTGGTTTTATTGATGTTTTATGTATTGTTTTTCTATTCTCTATTATCTTTTTTCACCACTCAAATCTTTATTGCAACCTTTCTAATTTTGTGTTTAATTTGATCTTCTTCCAATTCATTTGCTATATTATTTTATTTTATTTTTTGCTTCTTTACTATATTTTCAAATAATTTCCTTAGTGTTTTCCCTTTTTTTTTTTGGTACCAGGGATTGAACTCAGGGGCACTCGACCACTGAGCCACATCCCCAGCCCTATTTTCTATTTTATTTTATTTTCTATTTTATTTAGCATCTGGATGGCCATCTTAAGTGACAGCTGCCATTTTAAGGAAAAAGTTTCGCTTTCCCACCCAAGGGCGTTTCTGAGAAAGGCTCAACATTCCCTCATACCAACCTAACCCCTAACGCCCTGAATTAGGACCTGCCCGGCTCTGATCAGAGCCTCCCTCATAAAGTTCCCGGAACTCAAACCTGTTTTGCCTCTCTGTCTGCTGTAGAGAGATGGACTTTATTTGTCAGCTCTGACAGACTTTCACGTGTATCTCTGTCTTTCATTTCTCACTTACCCATCTCTCTTTCCTCACTTTCCCTTCAGATAGGGTCTCACTGAGTTGCTTAGTGCCTCACCATTGCTGAGGCTGGGTTTGAACTTGCGATCCTCCTGCCTCAGCCTCTCAAACCATTGGGATTACAGGCATGTACCACCACACCTGGCTAAAATTACCCAGTTTTTTCTTTTCTTTTTCTTTTCTTTTTGTACTGGGCACTCAACCACTAAGCCCCATCCCCAGCCCTATTTTGTATTTTATTTAGACACAGGGTCTTACTGAGTTGCTTAGTGCCTCACAGCTGCTGAGGTGGGCTTTGAACTCATGATTCTCCTATCTCAGTCTCACAAGCCACTGGGGTTACAGGCATGTGCCACTGCACTTGGCAAAATACCTAGTTTTAATACACAACTAATTTTAATGACAAATAAAAATTTGTTTCAACATAGCTCTATTCCCTTATCCATGCTTTTGGGCTATTACTGTCATACAAATTACATATTTTAATATCATTTAACCATATACAACAATATATCCAATAATTGTTTCTTTGTGTACATGTTTTCTAAATGAGATAGAAGAAAATTGTCACAAATAAAAATACAATATACTTGGGCTGTGGTTGTGGCTCAGAGGTAGAGTGCTTGCCTAGCATGCATGAGGCATTGGGTTTGATCCTCAGCACCACATAAAAATAAAAAAATAAAGATATTGTGTCTACCTGTAATGAAAAAAATAAATATATTTAAAAAATACAATATAGGGCTGGGGATGTGGCTCAAGCGGTAGCGCGGCCCGGGTTCGATCCTCAGCACCACATACAAACAAAGATGTTGTGTCCGCCGAGAACTAAAAAAAAAAATAAATTAAAAAAAATAAAATAAAATACAATATACTGCTTACTGCTTTTTATTTATTTTCATTTTTTTAATATTTATTTTCTAGGTGTGGATGGACATAACACAATGCCCTTATTTTTTTACGTGGTACTGAGGATCAAACCCAGGCTCTGCCCATGCTAGGCGACCGCTCTACCACTGAGCTACAATCCCAGCCCCCAATATACTGCTTTTTATATTTATCCATATACATTTACTACTGATCTTTGTTTCTTTATGTGAATTTGAGTTGCTGCCTATTATCCTTTCATTTCATCCTGAAACACTCTCTTAAATATTTCCTATTATATAGGCCTCTGTTTTCTTTCTGAAAATGTCATCTTACTTTTGTGTGTGTGTGTGTGTGTGTGTGTGTGTGTGTATGTGGTGCTGGGGATTGAACCCATGGCCTTGTGCACATCAGGTAAGCACTCTACCAACTGAGCTATATCCCCAGCCCTTTACCTTCATTTTTGAAGCCTAATTTTCCTGGATACAGAATTCATCACTGACACTTTTCCATTCAGCAGTGAGTATATATTGTCCCACTGCATTGTGACCTCTATAGTTTAAGCTGTCAAGATTATTAAAGGATCGTTGTATGTGATATGTTGTTTTTCTCTTGTTGCTTTCAGGAGATTTTCATTGGTTTTATTCATTTTGAACATGATATGTCCAGATACAGATCTGTTTTTGCTATCCCTCTTGGAATTCTTTTTTTTTTTTTTTTTTAGAGAGAGAATTTTTAATATTTATTTTTTAGTTCTCGGCGGACACAACATCTTTGTTGGTATGTGGTGCTGAGGATCGAACCCGGGCCGCACGCATGCCAGGCAAGCGCGCTACCGCTTGAGCCACATCCCCAGCCCCCTCTTGGAATTCTTTGTATTTCTCCTTTTTTCAATTTTTAAAGTGAAAATCTTTAACTGTATAAACTTTTCAAACATTTAAACAACATACGGTCTACTGAACTATAGAACAAAGATTAAAAAAAGAAATTACAGCTGGGCAAGGTGAAATATGCCTGTAATCCCAAAGATTTGGGAGGCTGAGGCAGGAGGATCACGAGTGCAAAGCCAGCCTCAGCAAAAGCGAGGCCCTAAGCAACTCAGTGAGACCCTGTCTCTAAATAAAATACAAAATAGGGCTGGGGATGTGGCTCAGGGGTCGAGTGCCCCTGTTGTTTTTGCAGTTGGGGATGGAACCCAGGAATTTATGCATGCCAGACAAACTTACTCTACACTGAGCTACATCTGTGGCCCCTTTTCTAAAAATACAAAAAGAGATGCTATATAGAACAGCTGCCACCAGGAGCCCACTTACCTCCTGGGCCAGGAGCTAAGGGAGGAAAGAGCAGAAGAGACCATTCTGCCGGGTTAGCAGGCACAAAAGTTTCTTTTGTTTTTCCTTCTAAACAGCTTTATTGATACATATTTTTCATACAATTACTCCACTTAAAGTGAAAAATTCAGTGGCTTTACAATAGATAGATAATACAATCACCTTTAAAAGAAATTCTGTTCCTTTATACTACCATCCCTCTTTGCCCCTTCCTCATAGCTTCTGGCAAACAGTGAATTAAAACTTTGCTTCTATTCTATTTGCCTATGTGAACATTTCATAAAAATAGAATTATACAATATGTGGACTTTTGTGTCTGGTTGCTTTCACTTAATGTGTTTTCAAGATTCATTTATGCTATATC
Organism: Spermophilus citellus; assembly: GCF_964194105.1. Classification (NCBI taxonomy): domain Eukaryota; kingdom Metazoa; phylum Chordata; class Mammalia; order Rodentia; family Sciuridae; genus Spermophilus; species Spermophilus citellus. The sequence continues at coordinate 148,184,070 of NC_138190.1, read as the reverse complement.
AGTATTATATCCTACCACTATAGGTCCACTGCATTTTGTTTATCCATTCATCAATTGATGGACATATGGATTGCTTCCACCTTTTGCCCACTGTGAAGTTTTGCTATAAACATTCATATACAGGATTTTGATTGAGTTTGTTTTCAGTTCTGTGGGATGTACACCTAGGAGAACAATTGCCAAGTCTTGTGGTAATTCTGTTTAATTTTAGGAGGAACATCTATTTTCCAAACTGCCCCATTTTATATTCCCACTTATAGAATGAAAGAGCTTCAGTTTCTGTACATCCTTATTGTTTTTTGAGTGAAGTCTCATTTTGTTTCCCAGGCTGGCTTTGAACTACTGGGTTCAAGTAATTCTCCTATCTCAGCACCACAAAACAAACAAACAAATAAAATTATACAAGTTTTCTTATAAGGTTCTTATAGTTTTAAGTTCTTACATTTAAGCCTTTGATACATTTTTTTTAAAGAGAGAGAGAATTTTTTAATATTTATTATTTTTTTAGTTTTCGGCGGACCAACATCTTTGTTTGTATGTGGTGCTGAGGATCGAACCCGGGCTGCACACATGTCAGGTGAGCACGCTACCACTTGAGCCACATCCCCAGCCCTTTGAGTTAATACTCATGTATGGCGTTGGGTAGGGGTCCAACTTTTTTTGCATGTCTAATTGTCCAATCACCAGTTGTTGAAAAGCTAACCTTTTTCCATTCTAGTCCCTCTTAGAGAGTAGAACTAGGAACAATATATACATCCATCTTTCTCTATATATTTTTCCTTTGGGAAAGAGTTCATATTAACACTTTCAATTTCAATTCAACACCATGGGGTTCATTATATCCTTCCTATTGATGTCTCTGACACTGGAAAACTCAGCTCCCATTTTCTTCAACATATATGCTTAATCAATTTACCTACTTGCTTAATGTAATATATTATTGTTGTCTCCCTCCTTACCCTGGCACAAGATAATTTTCAATTCCCTGCCCCTCTCTCACAAGGTTGGGAACTCTAAGGTCTTCATGTAGTAATCCCAGCCACCAGGTACTATGCTACTCCATGTACCACCCCTTATCCCACATACAATATCCTACACATTGCAACTCAGATTATCAAATTAGAAAAAGAATTTCAAATTGCTATAACTCTATCAATGTAAATAGTTTATAAGGTAACACATGTGAGGATGACTATTCAGTTTTTTGCATAAATTTAAAAGATATTTTTTGTACTTGTAGATGGACACAATATCTTTATTTTAAGTATTTATTTATATGTGGTGCTGAGGATTGAACCCAGTGACTCATGCATGCAAGGCAAGACCTCTACCTCTGAGCCCCAGCCCCAGCCCTTTTCTGTAAAATTTTAATCTAAACTATTTCCTTTCTGTGTTTCTTACCTCTGAGGTAATAGAGTTTAGATTAAAATTCATGACTTCAGATGTAGATGTTTTAAGTTTGATGTGCCATTAAGACAGCCAACTGAAAATATCTAATAGGCAGGTGGAAATGGAGGTATGGTGGAGATATGGATTTATCTTTCAATGCATATAGGTAAGCAATGATAGAGAAGCCTATGAATCAATTTGAGAAAGAGAAAAAAAAAGAATAGAATATTAGAAACCAAATGAGTTAAAGAGGAATGAGCTACTGTGTTGAGAGATTCATCAAGGACAGGAAAACTATCTTTTTTTTTTTTTGAGGGGGTACCAGGGATTGAACCCAGGGGTGCTTAACCAGTAAGCCATATCCCCAGCTCCGCCGCACGACCAGCACGCTGGCTTCATACAAGAGGTTTGAAGCATAGAAGTTAACTAGTGAGATCAAAATAAACACACAGACTCAATTTACCTTTTTCTTTGACCAGGTCTGAGATGGCCCTCCCTCTGGCTCCTGCCTTGAGCCACCTGGTGGGGCAGCGAGGCTTACTCAGGACTAGCAGGATAGAGAGAGCGAGCACGCCAGGGAGTGGCCTTTTATTGGGGAACAAGAAATTCAGGGGAAAATTCCATCCAATGAAGGTTGAGGGGGACAGCATTCCAAGGTCAGGGTCAGTGATTGGTCTCAGGATCAATGGTCAGTCACACCCCCACACGGACAGGCCCTCGCACCTAGAGAGGGTGGGGATTAGTTCGACACAGTTTAGCCAGAACGCCTCACACCCAATCAGGGAGGTACCCAATCACGTGTGAGAATGGCTTCCCACACCCAGCCCTTTTTATTTTTTCATTTTGAGATAGGGCCTTGCTAAGTTGCTGAGGCTGCCTCAGCCTCCAGAGTCACTGGGATTTCCGGTGTGTACTGCCACACCCAGCAGGAAAAGTATCTATTGGCTTTCACTCTGTGGAAATCATTGATAATTTTGGTAGGAGAGTGATTTCAATGGCATGATGTGGGTAGAGGTCAGAAAGCAGTAAGTTGCATGTTTAGAAGAAAACAGAGGAGAGAACAAGTATGTTATTCCCATCAGAGTCTTGGCTATGAATGAAAATGTAGACTCTAGGGTCCAGAAGAGGCTACAGGGTTGTACTGAAATTTAATATTCTGATAAAGGTAAGCCAGATTGGTGCCACTGGGAAAGTGATACCTTTCATTCATATTGCACAGAAAAGAAAAGGAAAGGGACTTATGTTTAAGGTTGGCATGAAAAAAATTCTCAGATCATTTTATTCTCCTCAGATTTTCTCTTTGTCACCCTTTTCTTAGTTCATAAATGGTATCATACTTCCTAGTTCTTTATTTAAAATTCACGTTTTTAATTTTGTAATAATAATAGACTTACAGGAAGTTGCAAAAAATAGTACAGAGAGTCCCATGTACCCTTTACTCATTTTCCTCCAATGCTAAGGTCTTAATTGTAGTACAACTTCAAAATCAAAATAGTAACAATAGTATAATATTGCTAAATAGACTACAGAATTTATTAAGTTTTACCAGATTTTACATGCATTAATATCTGTATAAGTCTATGTATTTTAGCACAGGTATAGATTTATGTACTCAATACCATAATCGAGATACAAAACTATTCCATCAGCACACAGGAACTCCTTGTGCTATCCTTGTATAATCATACATATGCCACACCCCAATTAGTCCCTGGCAACCATTAATCTATTCATTCTATAATTTTGTTATTTCAAAAATGTTATATGAACACTATTGTACAGTATGTGAACTTTCAAGATTCTTTTTTTTTTTTTTGTCATTCACCACACATAATACCCCTGAGGTCCATTTATGTTATTGTTAATTTCATTACAGAGCAGTATTCCATGATATGGACAATTTGTTTAACCATTTACCCATTGCAGGACATCGGAGTTGTTTTCAGTTTGGGGATATTATTAATACAGTTGCTATGAAAATTATTGTATGAGCTTTTGTGCCAACATAGGTTTTCATTTCTCTGGGATAAATATCCAGGAAGGCAATTGCTGGTTTGTATGTTAATATATGTTTAACTTCAAAAGAAATTTCCAATCTCTTTTCCAGAGTGGCTGTACCATTTTATATTCCTATCATGAATATATGAGAAGTATAGTTTGTATCCTCAAAACCATTTTCTCTTTAACCATTCTAAAAAGTGTGTAAGTCATATATCATTGTGGTTATAATTTACATTCACTGATGACTTATGAAGTTCAACATCTTTTCATATGATTACTTGCCATCCATATACCCTCTTTGATGAATGTTTATTCATATCTTTTGCTCATTTTCTAATTGGACTGTTTTTTTACTGTTGAGTTTTGAGCGCAATACTCCAAATTGATCAGATATTCTATGGTTTGCAAATAATTTCTCTCAATCTGTAGCTTGTATTTTATTCTTCTTAAAAAATTTCTTACAGAATCAAACTTTTTAATTTTGATGAGGCTTAATATAGAAACGTCTTCTCTTATGTATTGTGCTTTTGAAGTGAAGTTGAAGAACTTTTCTCCTGAAGATTGTTCTCCTGTTTTTTTTTTTTTACAAATGTTGTAGCTTTATATATTATATTTAAGTCCATGATACATTTTGAGGTAACTTTTATATAGAATTTTTAGTGAGGTTTAGGTTGAGGTTCTTTTTAAAAAAATGTGTATTCAATTGCTTCAGCTTGATTTCTTCATTGAATTGTCTTTGTTATGTTTTTCAGATTCATTTGGCATATTCAAATATTCATATGGGTCTATTTCTAGGTTCTCTTCTGTTCCATTGTTTTATGTGTTTATCCCTCTGGCAACACTTTAACATCTTGATTACTGTAGCTTTCAGTCACGTAATGTGAGTCCTCCAACTTTTTCTTCATCAAAATTGATTTAGCTTAATTAATTTTATACTGGATATTTTCTTCTGTCCTAAAAGAAAGAAAAAGAATAGAGAAGAAATGGGCAGTTGAAACTTACATAAGTATGCTAAGAACAGTTAGGCAGTTCATGCAGATTTCTGGGTTCTACACCCTGAGACAGAGTTTGATCTCCAATTGTTTTTGATACAATTGGTTCTAGATTCTTTTAAAACAATAATATAGGGAGAAACAAGAAAAGAAAAACCAAAACTCAAAAGCAACCTTTATCACTGTTGTTGGGATTGAGGCTCTCTGTTTTCTTTGTTTTCAACCTCTTCCAATTCCCACTTTATTTAAACTCTTAAAAAGCGCTCTACCACTGACCTACAACCCCAGCCCTCCCCCAAACTATTTTCTGAAAATGCATTATCATTTGTGTCTATACATGATACAAATAATATAATCAAACTTTTAAAAGTATGATTCTTATTAAATTATAAATCCTAAATGTTTCTGGAAAAATACTTAGCAGAAATTTGTAGATAGATAGGTTCTTCTCAATAGTACTTTGCTTCAGAGTCAAATATGCTAGAACTCATCTATTTAAGAAGGACGGCTATATAGGTTCAACCTTTGGTAAGTGTATCAGAATATATATTGTAGAGATCAAGAAAGAAGACATGAAGCTGGGTGCAGTGGCGCATGCCTGTAATCCCAGTGGCTCAGGAGTATGAGGCACGAGGATTGCGAATTCAAAGCCAGCTTCAGGAACTTAGGCCCTAAGAAACTCAGTGAGACCCTGTGTCTAAATATAAAAAAAGGTTGGTGATGTGGTTCAGTGATTAAATGCCCCTGGGTTCAATCCTTGGTACAAAAAAAAAAAAAAAAAAAAAGGAGGAGGAAGACATCAGACATATGTTTCTTAATAAGGGCAAAGAATAGAGGTGAGATATTGACGAGTTACCTATACTTCCTCCCACCAATCCTAGTATACTATTTACTTGTCCAACATAAGCATTATAACTACAAAATAGAAACATAAAATACTCTTATTCCTTTAGCTGATTGCGTTTAGTGTGTAGGTATATGTGAAAATCAAAACTTTCAAGTTTAAAAAGGAGATAAAATAATCATTTAAAATTCATTCCCCAGATATTTTGCTCCAAGATATCCCTTGCCAATGACCTCCCACAGCCTTTTAAAAAATAACTTTCAGAGGAGGGTATTAGGTCGGTGGCTGCGACTTGGTGGCGACTTAGTGGCAACTTAGAAGAAAGCAGCCCGCACTGGAAAAGAACATCAATCAGATGCCGGCGGAAATGCCTGTCAATCAGCCAGATCTCCTGACTAACGCCTGTCAATCAACAGGACCCCCCGGCCAATCCTGGAGTTCAGCCAACTCCCCTGACCAACTCCAAGGGGGCAAGGGACCCTAGAAACACCTTTTCCTGTCCCAAGCCCTTCCCTTCCTGCTGTAAGCCCCATAAAAGTCCAGTCTGGTCGAGCTTCTACGCGGTTTCTCCTCAAACCCTTCACCTGTCCCCTCTGTGGGTCTGATCGAGTTCCACCTGGGAGTGATATCTCAATAAAGCCTCCCCAATCTGATCTGACAGAGGGAATGGGGAAACGCTGGTGAATGAAATCTACTAAATTATACCATGTCTATATACAAATATACTGCAATGAATCCTTATATATAAAATCATATTGCACTAATTAAAATACTAATACTAATACTAAGAATAATGGAAAAGAGATCAGTAATGTAGAGCAAGCAGGTCAGGGGGAGGGAGGAGGGGAGAAAAGGGAAGGAACATTGACCAAATTATGTTATGTGCATGTATAAATATGACATAATTAATCCTATTATGTATAATTATAAAGCACCAATTAAAAATATAACCAATTAAATCATCTAGCATAAGCCTTTTTTTTCTTTTTTTGGTACCAAGGATTAAACGCAAGGGCATTGGCCACTGAGCCACATCCCCAGCCCTATTTTATATTTTATTTAGATATAGGGTACAGGGTCTCACTGAGTTGCTTAGCACCACACTAAGATGCTGAGGCTGGCTTTGAACTTGTGATTGTCTCAAGTCTCCAGAGCTTCTGGGATTACCACTTTGTGCCACTGCTCCCAGCTTGCATATGCCCTTTTTAGGCTAGTTATAAGTAGGAAGGTTTCCTAAGCTCTAGTGAAATTTTTAGGATGGCATCTTATGTTTACTGCATGAATAAAACTTATCTATTGGGGTATAAAAAATGCTATTCCATTGTCTGCTTGCAAGTGAGGTGTGTGCATTTGGGGATGATGTTCAGTACAAAGTTAAAAAGAAAATGCTTTTTTACCCCATTTGTCTCCTCCTTTATTCTAGGGAGTAAAGTTCTTGCATAAGTTCTTCTTTTTCTTGTTGTAACTCCTGCAAATGCTGTTGGTTTTGCTCCAATCTATCCTCCAACCACTGTAGGAGAGGCCCGCTGACTGCTGACATCTGACTGCACAGATTCTTGGTAAACACTTTAATAGGAAAAACACAGATTAAGTGGGTAGGGTGTGGCGGGAGGAGGTAGGCACTGGGACTGTGCCTTTGGGGTATATATTTTGTATTTGGCAAGTGGAGTCTCTTTCTCTGTTGCTGATCAGCATGTGAGCTACCTTCCTCCAACACATTCTTCCAACATGATATTCTGCTTCACCTTGAGCCCCGAGGAATGGTACCAACTCTCTATGGACTGAGACCTCTGAAACCATGAGCCCTCAAATAAACGTTTCCTCCTCTATAATTGTCTTTGTCAGGTCTCTTGGTCACAGCAATAAAAAAGGCTGACTAAAACATAAATCTTACCTGAACCATTATGGATCTTGGTTACTGAGTCCAGATGTGTAAGGCTAAAGGGATAAAATAGCTACAGTTAGTAGCAAAGAAGCACCAAAGGAAAACAAAATGGTTTTGAACAAAATGAAAACTGTGGGAGTCCAACCTCCCACATGACTGAGTTAACTCCCCTGCTGGACGATGTGGCATCAGACACCCAAGCTGCTAGACTGCCCCACTCTTCTAGGGTTCGAGTGACTTGTGTCTTCCTGCCCAGGCTTCTCTTCCTTACAGCCCCATGGGTGAAGTTACACTCACCTGTTCCTTTGTAATATAACCCCTTGCCCTGTTTAGGATAGAATCTTCTATGGAAGTGCCTTGTGTGTGTCTCCTCCTCTTACTGTGCCCTTGGGTGTGGCCTACCCAGGTGTCTGTCAACCTGCTGACAGTGGCCATCATGAAGATAGACTCAGCCCCTGAAACCTGACCCCTTGCCTCATTTGAATAGCTTCTCCTCAATAAAAGGGGCCAGCGAGTGCTCTTGCTCTCTCTATTTCTGTGGACCCTTAAGGTCAGAGGAGCCATCACAGCGACCCCAAAGGAACAGGTATTTGTGTCTCTTGTTTTCCTGGAGTGAGCCCTGAGCCTTTTAGTTGCGAACAGAAACCTGGCAATAAACAACCCAGGCCTTTGCATGATATTCAAGTTCCCATTATTATTATTTTTTAAATTTGAGATGGGGCCTTCTGAAGTTGCTGAGGCTGGCCTTGAACTCACAATCCTCCTGCCTCAGTCTCCCAAGCAGCTGGGATTACAGGTGTGTACCAACATGCCGGGCTCCCATTGTTATTATTAATTTTTAAATGATTTGGGGGATGTGATTTTATTTAAGTCACTGCTTCTCACTCACTGAAGCCTTGATATAATACATGTTCATTGCATAAGACCCAATGCTTGCCAACAGAGATACTAAGATGTTGTAGTTTATCTTGTTTTCATAACCAAAAAGAAAAATATCCTACCCCTTGTATGATCCAAAGAAGATTGTTATCCTACAGTATAAGAAACATGGTTAGGGACTGTTATAAAGCTTTCTCAGAGAGAGATGAAAGACAAGGGAATCATGTGAGTTGAGATGCTACAGATAAAAAGACTAGGCCTCAAGAAGTAGAAAAGAGGGACAAAGAGAAGCTCTACCTGTGAATCCTCCTATATGCATCCTGTTCCTCCTGACAAAGGATCTTGGGCAGCTCCACTGCTGATTCAAGGCATACTTTTCCAATGGTGACATGGGGTACAATATGGATTGGAATTTCAATTCTTTCATACCTGCAAGGCAACCAGTTCAGGTCAGTTTTTAATCCTTAGATATAATCAGAAGTTCTGTATAGTTTTTAAATTGACTCTAGGATATGGCATACTTCAAAGATTGACTCCATCAGATTCATAAACGGTCACTTGTTCTCAGTGTTCACTAGCAGCCCTCATTTCCCACTATCTCCTGGGGGAAAAGGTAAGAAATACACATATACTTGCATTTTCATGCTACAGTGGAAGAACCAGGTATATATGTTACTAAGACCAACCAATTCACCTCTACACACTTCTCATATTAAATACACCTAAACTCTTGGGCTCAGCAGAGAATCCAGGTTGAGGACACTTGCTATAAAGAGGCCCATTGGTACATGGTGATAAAGCAGAATAAGATCTAATTCCCTGTTCTCTTTCCCACACAAGAACATGTGTCTACGTCCCATAGCACAACCTAAATGGAGCACAAATATTGAGGGATTACAACCTTCCCTCCCCTCCCCATAACCATGTAGTCAGGAAAAAATTCATGAAAGAACATGCCATATCTGCTATATGCTTTTTGTTTTAGCACCAGGGATTGAACTTAGGGGTGCTTTACCACTGAGCCACATCCACAGTCCTTTCCATTTTTTATTTTGAGACAGGGTCTTGCTAAGTTTCTTAGGGCCTTGCTAAGTTGCTGAGGCTGGCTTTCAACTTGTGATCCTCCTGCCTCAGCCACCAGAGATGCTGGAATTATAGGTATGTGCCAGGTGCTTTGAAGAAGGCTCTTTGGAATACTACAGAGTGACTATCATTGCTGATGGTTCCAACAATATTGAAGAAGTCAGTCTACAGGTATTCATTTGAGTTTGTCAAGAGCATGAACAGAAATGATTCCAGTAGTCTACTGGCTTTGGATATACATCATCTTAATAAATTGCTAGAGGAAGCTTCTGCAGCTTCTGTTAGTTTACTTGATACTATAATATGAGAACCAAGGAAGGTAGAGATCTGCTTCTGTTAATGAACTAGATTTTGGACCAAATAAAAGAGCATTTGTTATATAAATCATTGGAAAAACTACTGATTCAATCAGGTCAATAAATGGGAAAGCAAGAAAATCCAGAGATATGAACTTCAGAGTTTAAGACAATTTTCCTGGAAAGGTACTTTCTGATTCCAGAGGAGGAAATTTATTTATTTACTTTTTAATATTTTATTTTTCAGTTACAGTTGGGCACAATACCTTCATTTATTTATTTTTATGTGGTACTGAGGATTGAACCCAGGGCCTTGCACATGCTAGGCAAGCGCTCTACCACTGAGCCACAACCCCAACTTCCAGAGGACGAAATTTAAAGGATAAAAAGTTCAAGAGAGTTTTTATAACGCAAGAGTGCTGTGGATACAATGGCAATTTTAAATGAATCATGATCACAAGATGGACCTGAGTAGAGACCAGTAGTGATACTTCTCTCTGTCTTGCATCTGACTTATCTCGGGGCATAGACAGCTTTGCTTGGATAAGCAGAAACCAGTGTGGATTTTAACAATCATGCGTGTGTATGTGACAGACTGCAATCTGCAGAAGCCCTAAACACAGAATTAACTCTCCTTCCTGTCCATTTTGACCAACAGGACTTGCTAAGAATGTGGAATCCTAGGATGTTGGGATTTGTGTTAAAAAGCAGATAAATCTTCATTATTTCATGTTTTTTAGCTCTAAAATTCCTGTTAGGAGGTGGAAAATGGATAATCATAGGGCAGAACTTACTCTGTGCTTGTATTCCAGGAAACCAAAGTAAACCAAAAAATAACTAATGTAGCAACACAGTTCCGATATAGACAATCTCTGATTGGATGGAAGTAATAAGCTTCCTATCTGAGCTGCATGATATAAGAAAGGGCACACCTCTCCAGGAAATAGTATTTAGTCTAATATCTAGTTTACTTAATAATTAAGGATATTTATGTACCAAACATCAGAGCTCCTAAATATAAAGAAGCAAAGTTTGACAGAATTGATGGTAGAATTAGCAATATAATAATAGCAAGAGATTCAATACCTAAATTTCAAAAATGGATAACACAATAAGAAGGTAAATAAGAAAGTAGAGGACTTTGACAACACTATATACCAACTGAGCCTAATGGACTATACAGAACAAGCCAATGAACAACAAAAGGATACATAGTCTTCTCAAGTGTACATGGAACTCTCTTTGGGATAGACCACATGTGAGACCACAAAGCAAGTCTTAATAAATTTTAACACTGAAATTATAGAAATTATCTTTTCTAATCACAGTCTAAGGAAATGAGGAATGAAGAGCTAGAGGAAACTAGAAAATCCACAGAAGTGTAAATTAAACAGAATCAAACACATTGCTTTTAACCAATATGTTAAAAGAAAAATCATATGATGAAACCATGAATCAAATGAAAACCTAAAAAGGCAACATAGTAAGCCTCATGTGATGAAGAAAAAGCAGTGCTAAGAGCAAATCACAATATTACTTTTATAACTGTGAACATGTATATTAAAAAAGAAATCTCAAATCAATAATCTAACTTTACACCTCAAGCAAGTAGACACAGAAGAACAAAATAAACCTAAAGCAAGCAGAAAGAAATAGTAAAGATTAGAGATTAAAGGAATAGAGAATAGAAAATCAATAGAAATATCCCTGATTGAGTTAGATGCAAAAAAATCCTTAATAAAATATCAGCAAATCATATTTAATAACACTAAGAAATTGTATAAAAAATAGAAATCATCTGATGCTAAAAATTTTGCTTAATGACCAAATTGGTTTTATTCCAGGGATGCAAGTATGGTCTAACATACTCAAATCAATAAATATAATTAGTCACATAAATAGAATTAAGGACAAAAATCACTTAGGCATCTAAACATATTCAGAGAAAATCTCTGACAAAATTCAGCACTCATTTACAATAAAAACATTAGAGAAACTAGGGATGGAAGGAACTTATTTCAACATTACAAAGGCTATATACAAAAAACCTCAAAGCTAACCTCATATAGTGCTAGAAATTATAGTCAGAGGAATTAGGCAAGAAAAGGAAATATAAGGGATAAAAACAGAAAAGGAAGAAGTCAAGTGATCACTGTTTACAGATGATATGATCCTATACCTAGAAGATCCAAGAAGCTCCACCAAAACACTGCTAGAGCTAATAAACAAATTCAGCAAAGTAGCAGGTTACTAAATCAACATACAAAAATCAATAGTTTTCCTATATATCAACAATCAATCTCCTGAGAAAGAAATCAGGAAAATCATCCCACTCACAATAGCCTCAAAAGAAACAACAACAACACAACAACAAACCCTAGGACTAAATCTAACCAAGGAGGTGAAAGACCTCTACAATGAAAACTATAGAACACTGAAGAAAGAAATTGAAGAAGACCTCAGAAGATGAAAAGACCTCCCATGTTCATGGACAGGCAGAATTAATATTGTTAGAATGGCCGTACTACCAAAAGCAATATACAGATTCAACACAAAGCCTATCCAAGGAACAATGACATTCTTCAGATAACTAGGAAAAAAGTCTCCTAAAATTCATTTGGAAGAATAAAAGACCCAGAATAGCCAAAGCAATACTGAGCTAAGACAGCCATGCTGGAGGCATCACAATAACTGACCTTAAGTGATACTAGAGAGCTATAGTAAGAACACTGCATGGTACTGCCATACAAACAGATACATAGACCAGTGGTACAGAACAGAAGACACAGAGACAAACCCACACAGAAACCGTCATCTGATCCTTGACAAAGGTGCCAAGAACATACACTGGAGAAAAGACAGCCTTTTAACAAATGGTGCTGGGAAAACTGGTTAGCCATATGTTGAAGAATGAGACTAGACACTTACCTCTCACCCTGCATAAAAAAATCAACTCAAAATGGATCACAGACCTAGGAATTAGACCACAAACTATGCAACTCCTTGAAGAAAATGTAGCGTCCACAGTCCCATATAGGTACAGGCAACAACTTTCACTGACAAAATAATGTCAAGAGTTAGTAAATGGGATGGCATCAAATTTAAAAACTTCTGCATGACAAAGAAAAAATCTATGGGAGAAAGTCTCTGCTAGTTACTCTTTGGATAGAGGATTAATATTCAGAATACATAAGACATTAAAAAACAAAACAAAAACAAATAATCCAATTAACAAATGATCAAATGAACTAAACAGACACTTAAAAGGGCCAACAGGGGGACCCAACATGGCGGCCGGCGAGGAAGCAGCACTTTCAGTATCTCTACATTAACGGGATCAGAAAGACCCATTAATACACCCAGATTCTACCAACTGAGGAACTTCTAGCAAAATTCCGCTGAAAGGAGACCTGCCGGGAATTAGTAAGTTTATCCCAGTTTGTCCCAGACAAGTGAATCTTGGCCACGCGGTGCAGAGGTACAGTCCCGCAGCCAGCCGCCGCCAAACGGCTGCCAGCACCGCCTGCCCGGTTCTGCAAACGGCCCCCGGCGGCCGGACCCGGCAGGGTGAGAAGGGTCCCCGCCCGCACGTCAAACAGCCCCCCGCCCGCCCAGCTCAGGAGGCGACGTGAAGGGAATCTAACCAAGCCTTTATGAAATAGCGAACTGGGCTGCGTACGGGGGTTGCTGAAGTGCTGAGCCTGGTGCTCAGAGCAGAGGCTTTAATCGAGACTTTGCGCAGCTTGTTAGAGCTCCTTACACCATTAGTCTGTAGTGGACCACCTGGCCAAGCAGCAGAAAAAACAAAGAGATTGAAAAAGAGACGCTTGGCTCCCGGACACTTTCCTGCTCAGAGCCAGAGCCGCGGGCGCTCTGCACCCATCTGCTTCCTCTTTCACTTCGCTCCCTGCAGAGAAGCTGAATGGGTAATCAGCAGTGGATCCTAAGTACCTGAGGCAAAGAAAGCTCAGTACACCTCGCCCTTTTTTTTTTTTTTTTGAATATTGTCTATATAGGGAGAGTTAGTGGACTGAAATTGTTGGCTGGGCTGGGGTTTCAGGGCCGAAAATCCACTCCGCGGGTGCCGCCATTTGCTTTCGGCATGCTGTCTTGATGGCCCTGTCTACATTGTCCAGCAGCCGCATCTAGAGGTTGAAACTGGGCTGCGTGCTGAGCCCTGTCCTCCGAAGGCTGGACTACGGCCTCAAGCGCCTCGGTCGCCTGGTCCCTGCTGCACCTTGGGGCAGAGCCTGGTCTGGGGTCGTTCGGCATCCCCCTGTGAGGGGACCCGTGCTCCGGAGAAGGGGGTTGGAGAGCCGCGGCGGCAGCCGCTTGGGCCCCGGGAGCTAGGCACCGGGCCGAGGAGCAGCAGAGGCCGCGGCGGCGCTGCTAAGGTCGCGGACAAACGTGGCGCCCAAGAGCGCAGCCCAGAGGTGGAGGCGAAGGCAGCAGAGTTTCAGTTCTAGAAAACAGGAGTGGAAACAGAAGCAGCAGTTTGTATAACCCCAAGATCTTGCTTATGCCAGGAAACTGTAAGGGTAACATGAATATCATTGAGGAGGTCTAATACGGCAGCAGGCGTGGAGAGATCAAGTCTCTGATCTCTTCAACAGCGCGGGCATAGGGAGCTGTAAATTATCTAAAGCCTATTTGCTCAGGATCACTAGGCAATGCTGAGCTGACGTGGAGCTAGGGCGTACACTTTGGGCCCCTCAGAAAACACACACTGAGCACGTATCTGCTGCATTTAAGCCCCGGATCGCCTGCTTCTCGTGACTCAGCACTAACGACCCCGCTGAAATAACTAGTCGGCCCACCTGATCTCACAGAGGTAAAAAAAAAAAAAAAAAAAACAGAGCACCATAGCCAGACCCAGGGAATCAGGAGTGACGTGAGACTAGTGACACAGAACTCCCGGCTATCGCTCCCACCAGGGCTGACAACAGAGGTCCCTCGCACCAGCTACCAGGGGAGTTGCTACCCGAGGGCAAACAAATTCGCTGGGGGTCCTCAGCCCCAAGCCCTACAAACTTAGGGTCCGAGGGAGGCAAACAGAAAGGGTGTGCTTAGGCATCCATGAAAACAGGGCTCCCAGGAGCAGCAGACCCGGTGTGTAGCCAGTAATGTGGTAAGCGTCACAGGCAAGTGGGGCCTGGATTGAGGAACCACAAGAGAAGGACCTAGGCATTCAGGACTGGAGACCCGCACAGTCTGGGAAGAAGAGCTGAGGCACAGTCACTGGCTCCCACCTATCAAGAGGAGAAGCCTGGCCCAGTGGGCATAGCTCTACCTACTGGAAGAGAAGTTAATCGAGCTCTATGACTGCATTTATTATTATTATTATTACTTTTAATGATTATTATTAGTATTTTTTTTATTCTCACTTTTTGCAGTTGACGTTGTGGTTGTTCTTTAACTTTCTTATTAATGGTTTCATTTTTTTAATTCTTTTTATTCTATTATCATTACTATTATTTTTTAAACTTCAATTTCCATTTTTTATTACCAGTATAATTTTTTTCGTTTGTTTTAAATTTTTATTTTTTCGTTTTTTCTCTCTTTCTTCTCACTTTTTTTCTTTTGTCTTTTCATTTCTTTTCAACTTTCTTATTCCCCCTCTCTTGAACTCCACCTTCCTACACTCACTCTCTTTAGTGACTTCTTCCCATCCCTTCTAATACCTCTCCTCCCAAGCATCAAATAAACTTATAAGAGTAAACAGTAACTCAACAGTCAAACAGAACAAGAAGTATCATGAGCATAAAAAAGCAAGGAAGAAAAGGAGTACAAACAATGAAAGACAGCCTAAATATTCAGGAGGACCTGGAGTCAACAGAAAAATGGCAATATAAAGAACTCAAGGAACACCTTAGACAGATGGAAAGGAACCTTAAAGATCACATTGAAAACGAATTACAAAAACAGATAAAAGAAGAAGTTAAGCATCTTTATCAGGAGATAGAGATTATAAAAAAAAATCAAACAATAATTCTAGAAATGAAGGAAACGATAAACCAAATTAAAAACTCAATCGAGAGTATCACTAACAGAGTGGAGCAAGTAGAAGCCAGAACGTCAGATAAAGAAGACAAAATATATCATCTTGAAAAGAGTCTAGCCAACTCAGATAGGCTGGTAAAAAATCACGAGAAAAACATCCAAGAGATTTGGGATAACTTAAAAAAACCAAACTTACGAGTCATCGGGATAGAGGAAGGCATAGAGATTCATACCAAGGGGATGAGTAACTTGCTGAAGGAAATAATTACAGAAAACTTTCCAGAAATAAAAAAGGAAACAGATATACAAATTGTAGATGCATACAGGACACCGAGCACACAAAATCACAGTAGACCAACGCCAAGACACATTGTTATGAAGCTATCCAATATACAGAACAAAGAGAAAATATTAAAAGCTACAAGAGAAAAGAGGCAGATTACATTTAGGGGTAAGCCAATAAGGTTGACAATGGAGTTTTCATCACAGACGCTGAAAGCAAGAAGATCCTGGAACAACGTATTTCAAACACTGAAAGACAATGGATGCCAACCAAGAATTCTGTATCCAGCAAAATTAAGCTTCAGATACGACAACGAAATAAAAATCTTTCATGATAAACAAAAGCTAAAAGAATTTGTAGCCAGAAAACCAGCATTGCAAAGCGTCTTGAGCAAAACTCTACACGAGGAAGAAATGGAAAACAATAACCAAAACCATCAACGGGAAGTGCCTCGGTAAAGACAGAGGATGAGGGGAAAGCTAATCATGGAGAAACAAAATAAATTAGGGGAAAAAAAAAGAGAAAAATAATCAAACATGGCAGGAAGTACAAACCATATATCAATAGTAACTCTAAACGTTAATAGCTTAAACTCTCCAATAAAGCGACATAGGCTGGTAACATGGATTAAAAAAACAAATCCAACAATATGCTGCCTCCAGGAGACACATCTGATTGGAAAAGACATACACAGGCTGAAGGTGAAAGGATGGGAAAAAATATACCATGCACATGGTCCTCGTAAGCAAGCAGGGGTGGCCATCCTCATATCGAATGAAATCGACTTCAAGACTAAGTTAATCAAAAGGGATAAGGAAGGACATTATATACTGTTAAAAGGAACCATTCACCAACAAGACATAACAATTATCAATATTTATGCACCAAATAATGGTGCTGTGACATTCATAAAACAAATTCTCCTCAAGTTCAAGAATCAAATAGACCACAACACAATAATTATGGGTGACTTCAACACACCTCTCTCACCATTGGACAGATCCTCCAAATAAAAGTTGAATAAAGAAACTATAGAACTCAATATCACAATCAATAACTTAGACTTAACTGACATATATAGAATATATCAACCATCATCAAATGGATATACTTTTTTCTCAGCAGCACATGGATCCTTCTCAAAAATAGACCATATATTATGCCATAGGGCAACCCTCAGTAAATATAAAGGGGTGGAGATAATACCACGCATTTTATCTGATCATAATGGAATGAAACTGGAAATCAATGATAAAAGAAGGAAGGAAAAATCCTACATCACATGGACAATGAACAATACGTTACTGAATGATCAATGGGTTACAGAAGACATAAAGGAGGAAATCAAAAAATTCTTAGAGATAAATGAAAATACAGACACAACATATCGGAATCTATGGGACACAATGAAAGCAGTTTTAAGAGGGAAATTCATCGCCTGGAGGTCATTCCTCAAAAAAAGGAAAAACCAACAAATAAATGAGCTCACACTTCATCTCAAAGCCCTAGAAAAGGAAGAGCAAAACAATAGCAAATGTAGCAGAAGGCAAGAACTAATTAAAATCAGAGCAGAAATCAATGAAATTGAAACAAAAGAAACTATTGAAAAAATCAACAAAACAAAAAGTTGGTTCTTTGAAAAAATAAATAAGATTGACAGACCCCTAGCCATACTAACGAAGAGAAGAAGAGAGAGAACTCAAAATACTAACATACGGGATGAAAAAGGCAATATTACAACAGACGCTTCAGAAATACAGAAAACAATTAGAAATTATTTTGAAAACCTATATTCCAATAAAATAGAAGAAAGTGAAGACATTGATAAATTCCTTAAGTCATATGATTTGCCCAGACTGAGTCAGGAGGAAACTCACAACTTAAACAGACCAATATCAATAGATGAAATAGAAGAAGCAATTAAAAAACTTCCAACAAAGAAAAGCCCGGGACCGGATGGGTATACAGCGGAGTTCTACAAAACCTTTAAAGAAGAATTAATACCAATACTTTTCAAGTTATTTCAGGAAGTAGAAAAAGAGGGAGCTCTTCCAAATTCATTCTATGAGGCCAACATCACCCTGATTCCGAAACCAGACAAAGACACCTCAAAGAAAGAAAACTACAGACCAATATCTCTAATGAACCTAGATGCAAAAATCCTCAATAAAATTCTGGCGAATCGGATACAAAGGCATATCAAAAAAATTGTGCACCATGATCAAGTAGGATTCATCCCTGGGATGCAAGGATGGTTCAATATACGGAAATCAATAAATGTTATTCACCACATCAATAGGCTTAAAAATAAGAACCATATGATCATCTCGATAGATGCGGAAAAAGCATTCAACAAAGTACAGCATCCCTTTATGTTCAAAACTCTCGAAAAACTAGGGATAACAGGAACATACCTCAACATTGTAAAAGCAATCTATGCCAAGCCTCAGGCTAGCATCATTCTGAATGGAGAAAAATTGAAGGCATTCCCTCTAAAATCTGGAACAAGACAGGGATGCCCCCTATCACCACATCTATTCAATATAGTTCTCGAAACACTGGCCAGAGCAATTAGACAGATGAAAGAAATTAAAGGCATAAAAATAGGAAAAGAAGAACTTAAATTATCACTATTTGCGGATGACATGATTCTATACCTAGAAGACCCAAAAGGGTCTACAAAAAAACTACTAGAACTAATAAATGCATTCAGCAAAGTGGCAGGATATAAAATCAACACACATAAATCAAAGGCATTTCTGTATATCAGCGACAAAACTTCTGAAACGGAAATGAGGAAAAACACTCCATTCACAATATCCTCAAAAAAAATAAAATACTTGGGAATCAACCTAACAAAAGAGGTGAAAGACCTATACAATGAAAACTACAGAACCCTAAAGAAAGAAATAGAAGATCTTAGAAGATGGAAAAATATACCCTGTTCATGGATAGGCAGAACTAACATCATCAAAATGGCGATATTACCAAAAGTTCTCTATAGGTTCAATGCAATGCCAATCAAAATCCCAATGGCATTTCTTGTAGAAATAGATAAAGCAATAATGAAATTCATATGGAAAAATAAAAGACCCAGAATAGCAAAAACAATTCTAAGCAGGAAGTGTGAATCAGGTGGTATAGCGATACTAGATTTCAAACTATATTACAGAGCAATAGTAATAAAAACAGCATGGTACTGGTACCAGAACAGGCGGGTGGACCAATGGTACAGAATAGAGGACACAGAGACTAATCCACAAAGCTACAACTATCTTATATTTGATAAAGGAGCTAAAAACATGCAATGGAGAAAGGATAGCATCTTCAACAAATGGTGTTGGGAAAACTGGAAATCAATATGCAACATAATGAAACTGAATCCCCTCCTCTCGCCACGCACAAAAGTCAACTCAAAGTGGATAAGTGGATAAAGGAGCTAGATATCAAATCAGAGACTCTCCGTCTGATAGAAGAAAAAGTTGGCTCCGATCTACAGATTGTGGGGACGGGCTCAAAATTCCTTAATAGGACACCCATAGCACAAGAGTTAATAACACGAATCAACAAATGGGACTTTCTTAAACTGAAAAGTTTTTTCTCAGCAAGAGAAAAAATAAGAGAGGTAAATAGGGAGCCTACATCCTGGGAACAAATTTTTACTCCTCACACTTCAGATAGAGCCCTAATATCCAGAGTATACAAAGAAATCAAAAAATTAGACAATAAGAAAACAAACAACCCAATCAACAAATGGGCCAAGGACATGAACAAATACTTCTCAGAGGAGGACATACAATCAATCAACAAGTACATGAAAAAATGCTCACCATCGCTAGCAGTCAGAGAAATGCAAATCAAAACCACCCTAAGATACCACCTCACCCCAGTAAGATTGGCAGCTATGATGAAGTCAAACAACAACAAGTGCTGGCGAGGATGTGGGGAAAAGGGTACTCTTGTACACTGCTGGTGGGACTGCAAACGGGTGCGGCCAATTTGGAAAGCAGTATGGAGATTCCTGGGAAAGCTGGGAATGGAACCACCATTTGACCCAGCTATTGCCCTTCTCGGACTATTTCCTGAAGACCTTAAAAGAGCACACTACAGGGATACTGCCACATCGATGTTCATAGCAGCACAATTCACAATTGCTAGACTGTGGAATCAACCCAGAGGCCCTTCAATAGATGAATGGATAAAAAAAATGTGGCATTTATACACCATGGAGTATTACGCAGCACTAATAAATGACAAAATCATGGAATTTGCAGGGAAATGGATGGCACTAGAGCAGATTATGCTTAGTGAAGCTAGCCAATCCCTAAAAAACAAATACCAAATGTCTTCTTTGATATAATGAGAGCAACTAAGAACAAAACAGGGAGGATGAGCAGGAAGAAAAGATTAGCATTAAACAGCGACATGAGGCGGGAGGGAAAGGGAGAAAAAAAAAGGGAAATCACATGGAAATGGAGGGAGACCCTCATAGTTATACAAAATAACATATAAGAGTTTACGAGGGGAAGGGGATAACAAACATGGAGGGAAATGAATTACAGTAGATGGGGTAGAGAGAAGATGGGAGGGGAGGGGAGGGGGGATAGTAGAGGATAGGAAAGGTAGCAGAATACAACAATCACTAATATGGCAGTATGTAAAAATGTGATGTGTAACCGATGTGATTCTGCAATCTGTATTTGGGGTAAAAATGGGAGTTCATAACCCAATTGATTCTAATCTATGAAATATGATTTGTCATGAGCTTTGTAATGTTGTGAACATCCAATAAAAAAAAAAGGGCCAACAAATATATATAAACATGTTTAACATCATTAACAATTGGGGAAGTGCAAATCAAAACTATATGGAGATCTCATCTTATTTCAGTTAGAAAGGCAGCCATCAAGAATACAAACAATAATAAATGCCAAAGAGGATGTAGAGAAAAGGAACACTTTTACACTGGTGATGAGATTGTACATTAGTATAAGTACTATGGAAATCACTGTGGAGGTTCTTCAAAAGAATAAGAAAAAAACCACCATAGGACCCAGCTACACAACTCCTTGGCATTTATCCTAAAGAATTAAAGTCATCTTACTATAGGGATACATGCATGCTCATGTTTATAGCATCACAATTCACAATAGCCAAACTATGGAACCAGCCTAGGTGTTCATCAACAGATGAATGGATAAAGAAAATGTAGTATGTATACACAGTGAATTTTATTCAGCCATAATGAAGAATGAAATTATGTCATTTGCAGGAAAATGGATGGAACCTGAGAGCATCATGTTAGGTGAAATAAGCAAAACTCAGATAATCAAGGGTCATACTTTTCTCTCACCTGTGGGAGCCAAAGAGGTAAAAGGAAAAGAATGGAAAATTTTTCTGGGAATAGAAATAACTAGTAAATGTAGAAGGAATGACAGAATCAGAATACTATCATTTGACAACCACTTTAGTAATGAATAATTTAAGAAAGATCATCACTTAATGCTAAAATTCCTCCCAAGAATCTTAAAGAAAAAATACTACAAATAGAGATAAAGAAGGTTACTGTATAATAATCAAGTGATCAATTCAATAAGGAGATAAAACAATTGTAAATGTATATGCTCTTAATGCCAGAGCACCCAATTTTATAAAACAAATACTATTGTAACTAAAGGGTGTTGACAGCCACAGCCAAAGGGGCCCCAGCAAACTTCCAGCTGCCAGCAAACTTCCAGCTGCCGGCTGATGATTGGCTCACAGTGGCCTCAGCAACATCTAGCTGATTGGCTCCTCTGCGGTGATGTTCATGGGGCTGTTTCCCTGCCCTTCAGACTGCCAGCTGGTGATTGGCTCACAGCGGCTCCAGCAACATCTAGCTGATTGGCTCCTCTGCGGTGATGCTCATTGGGCTGTTTCCCTGCCCTTCAGACTGCCAGCTGATGATTGGCTCACAGCGGCCCCAGCAACATCTAGCTGATTGGCTCCTCCACAGAGCTGCTCATTGGGGGACTTCTTTGGCTCCGCCCACACAACCCAGCCAATCAGCCTCAAGAGCAGGAGGATTGTGGGAGGTGGTGAGGTTTGTGTGTGGGTGAGAGGCTTGTGGGAAGCCGGTGGTGGCAGTTGGGCTCTGAGGGTTTTTTCCTGAGGAGCTGTTTTGTTTGGCGTGTGTAGTTCTAAAAATAAAGTTCTTTTCTTTTGACAAGTGGCTCCTGAATTGTGCCCAGCCAGACTGCGGCATTTGGTGGCTCGCGCAGGGAGTGACTGAGGGTAAGTAAACTGCTCGCCCCTGAGGGCAGGGCGAGAGGATGGGTAGCCATTCTAAGTTTCCTCTTTTGTTTTGCTTCATTTTTGTTTTAACTTGCCTGTCCCTGGAGATGAGTGAGACGGAAGAAAAACCGCTCACATCTGAGGAAAAACTATTTGCGTCTGAGGAACAGATAGGGAGGAAGGACGGATACACATTTCAGGAGGATAGAAAGGTTGATATAATGATTCTGTGTTGTTCCATTTTTATTGCATTCTGTCTCGGTTTTGTTTGGCGTCATCTTGTTGGGTTGTATTATAGTAGAAATATGGGATCAGAAATTAGTAAAAAACAAACCGAAAGACTGTTAAGTAAATTGTTAGAGGAAGGAGGCATCCCAGTAAAATCAAGAGCAGTCAGGGCATACGTTGATACAATACAAAAATGTAGCCCATGGCTTTTTAAGGAGGATTTGTTAAATATCTCACAATGGAACCATCATGGTTAAGATTTAAAAAGAATAGAAAAGAACAACCCAGGGACTCTGCCAGTTGGCACATTGCCATTGTGGACACTCGTATCTGGTTTGCTTAGTCCAAAGCCTTCAATTCAGACAAAGGTAGAGGAAGGAGAAGACATATTGATTCAAGTAAAAGAGAAGGTCTCTCAAGTTAGTCAGAAAGAGGAAAAGATTCAAGTAAAAGAGAAGGTCTTTCGAGCTAGTGAGACAGAGGAAGGAAGTTTAGAGCAGAAAAAGCCATCAGGGGAAAAGTTACAACAGGAGACTGCTAATAACACCTTTCTATCAGAGAGCGTAAGTGTCCAACCAACAGCACCACCTCTACAGGAGACTGCTACTAACAGCATTCTATCACCAGAGGGCATAAGTGTCCAATCAACAGCACCACCTCCATATGCTAGGAGGCTCCCAACCCCCGCAGTTGATAGTTGGGATCCTGAGACAGGATCTCAAATATGCCCTGTATTTGAGGTAGGAGGGCACCAAATTTACCAGGGTTTAAATTTCAAAACAGTGAAGGAGCTAAAAGAGGCTGTAACAACCTATGGTCCTCAAGCACCCTTCACTGTAAGCTTGGTCGAATCCATTACCAACTTAAACATGACGCCAGCAGATTGGGCTAATATTTGTAAAGCTGTGCTAAATGGAGGACAATACCTGTTATGGAAGGTTGCCAATGAGGAATTTTGCAAGGAGACGGCTAGGCGAAATGCAGCAGCTGGTTATTCTCAGAGAAATCTAGATATGTTGTTAGGAAAGGGACCTTATGAGGATTGGCAGCAACAAATTGCATATGATCCTGGCGTATACTCACAAATTGCTGTAGATGCGGTTAGGGCATGGAAGACTTTACAAGGACATGGAGGTTTACAAGGTCAATTATCTAAGATAATACAAGGAGCTAATGAACCTTACGCTGAATTTGTAGATAGGCTTATTCAAACAGCTACCAGAGTTTTTGGGAATACAGAACAAGCAATGCCATTAATAAAACAACTGGCTTATGACCAAGCGAATCGTTGGTGCAGAGATATCATTAGACCATGGAAACAGGAAGATTTAAACACATATATTAAATTATGTAGAGACATTAATGAACAAGAGCAAGTCATGGCAGCTGCAGTAAAACAGGCTTTAGATGCCAGAGACATTAATGAACAAGGGCAAATTGTGGCAGCTGCAGTAAAACAGGCTTTATATACCAGGCCAAGAACATGCTACAATTGTGAACAAACAGGACATTTTAAAAGGAATTGCCCCATAGGAGGAGGGTTTAACAAAACTAGGTATCAAAGGAGTAGAATACCGGGTATTTGCCCACGATGCCGTAGAGGGAGACATTGGGCTAATGAATGCCGTTCTCAAACCACCATAGAAGGTACTCCATTACATTGGGCTAATGAATGCCGTTCTCAAACCACCATAGAGGGTACTCCGTTATCAAAAAACGAACAAGGACAAGGTGTTTATCCACAATATCGTGGACAAAGGCATTGGGCTCCGTTGCCAAAAAATGGACAGGGGGCCCCAATGCTCCGGGGCCCCAAACCACAAATATACGGAGCAGTGGAGGAACCCAGCAACCACATCAGGGTAGTGACCAGGACACATTGTCCATCAGATCCCTCATCAGACAAACCAGAGGGAGCGCAGGGTTGGACATCTGCGCCTCCGCCAGATCAGTACTAACTCCAGAGATGGGAGTTCAAATCATTCCCACAGGGGTAAAAGGACCTCTTCCCAAAGGAACAGTAGGCTTATTATTGGGACGCAGCTCTTCTACTCTAAAAGGACTTTTGATAAGTCCTGGGGTAATTGATCCCGATTATGAAGGTGAAATAAAAATTATAGCCAGTTCTCCAAAGGGTATATCAGTAATTTCACCAGGAGACAGAATAGCACAGTTACTAATAATACCAAGCTTACATGATAAATTTTCCAGTCATGCTGTAGAAAGAGGTTCCAAAGGATTAGGCTCCACAGGTGTAGATTGGGCTATGCTTTCTTTAAATTTAGATTCTCGCCCCGTGCTAAAACTAAATATTCAAGGACATGAATTTAATGGGCTACTGGATACAGGTGCAGACCTTAGCATCATCTCTCGTCAAGAATGGCCAAAACATTGGCCATTACAACAAGCCACTCAAACGCTTCGAGGCCTAGGAGTGGCGACTAATCCCGATAGAAGCGCAATGGTATTAGATTGGAAGGATCCTGAAGGATGTGAAGGAACTATACAACCATATGTATTGGATCATCTTCCCATAAATTTATGGGGACGAGATGTCTTAGATCAATTAGGTTTGACATTAACAAATAATATCAATCAAAATGCACCCACTATTATGGCTAGACAAGGTTTTAGGAAAGGAAAAAGATTAGAAAAACAAGAACAAGGTATAGCAGCACCAATACAAATAGATCAAGGAACAGACAGACATGGGTTGGATTTTCACAAAGGGCCACTGAGACAATAAAAATTACATGGAAATCAGAAAGACCAGTGTGGGTTCCTCAGTGGCCCCTGACTAAAGAAAAGATACAAGTAGCCCATGACCTGGTCAAACAACAATTAGCGGAAGGACATATACAACCTTCTGTATCTCCCCATAATACTCCCATTTTTGTCATCAAAAAGAAATCTGGTAAATGGAGATTATTTCAAGACTTAAGAGCCATTAATAATGAAATGGTCATTATGGGACCTGCTCAATCGGGGATTCCTCAATTGTCTGCTTTGCCAAAAACTTGGTATGTTTTAGCTATAGATATTAAAGATTGTTTCTTTTCAATTCCAATTCATCCTGAGGATAGTCCACGTTTTGCATTTACTATCCCTGCACTGAATCATGAAGGTCCCGATCAGAGATATGAATGGAAAGTACTCCCTCAAGGGATGGCTAACAGCCCAACTATGTGTCAAATTTATGTTAACAAAGTAATCCAGCCACTTAGAAATCAAAATCCTGAACTACAAATATTTCACTATATGGATGATGTATTATTAGCACACAAAGCTAAAAACACATTGCTAGAATGTTATGCCGCACTTACAAATTTATTAAAAAATTATAATCTAGAGATAGCAATAGATAAAGTACAATTAAATTTTCCAATTAATTATTTAGGAGTTCTATTATCCTCAACCATGGTCCGTCCACCAAAAATTCAAATACGAGTAGATCAACTCAAATCACTTAATGACTTTCAAAAGTTATTAGGAGACATAAATTGGATAAGGGCTTATCTAGGTATTCCAACAGGAGAATTGGGACCTTTATTTGATATCCTAAAAGGTCCATCAGATCCAAATTCACCCCGAATGTTAACGCCTGAAGCAAGAAAGGCATTAAAAATCATTGAAACATATATGGAAAATATGCATTTGGATAGAATTGATATAAGTTTGCCTTTATTATTTATTGTACTACCAACAAAAGATATTCCTACAGGAGTATTTTGGCAAGAAGGTCCATTATTATGGATACATTTATCTTATTCTCCTAACACTATTCTTACTAGGTATCCTGAGGCTGTAGGACAATTAATACTCAAAGGAATAAAAACAGCAAAGGGAGTATATGGAATTTCTCCCAATAAAATTATTACTCCATATACTATGAATCAAATTGATGAATTAGCTAATGAGTTAAATACTTGGGCAATAATCATGTGCAAATCTAATGTTTCATTTGATAACCACTTACCATCTAATCCTTTATTGTCTTTTTGGTCATTGCATCCTGTAATTTTTCCAAAAATGACAAGGAAAACACCTATCATGAATGCTCCAAATATATTCACTGATGGGTCAAATAATGGTACAGCAGCAATAGTTACACCTGATCAAACTTTTACATTTTTAGTACCCAAACAATCATCTCAAAAGGTAGAGCTTAATGCAGTATTACAAGCTTTTGTGATGTTTAAAGATTCTGTATTTAATTTATTTTCTGATAGTCAGTATATAGTTAATGCTATAGTATCCCTTGAAGATGCTGGTAGGATTTCCCCTTCTTCTACTGTTTTCTCTTTGTTTTCCACTATACAAAGTTTAATCTGGGACAGAAAAGATCCATTCTTTATAGGACATATCAGGGCACATACAGGATTGCCTGGAGCCCTTAGTTTGGGCAATGATTTAGCAGATAAAACTACACATGACATACATATTTTCTCTACACTAGAAGAAGCTATAAATTTTCATAAAAGGTTCCATGTCAATGCAAATGCTTTAAAAAGTGTTTTAAAATAACTAAGGAACAAGCTAGACAAATAATAAAATAATGTGAAAACTGTCTGACCTTTTTACCACAAGTTAATCTTGGAGTCAATCCTAGAGGATTGATACCTAACCATATTTGGCAGATGGACGTCACACACTTGCCAGAATTTGGAAAATTAAAATATTTGCATATTACAGTTGATACTTCTTCTGGATTTTTGATGGGCTCCCTTCATGCCGGAGAAAAAACTAAAGATGTTATAGCTCATTGCTTACAAAATTTTGCCACTGTGGGCATTCCAAAACAGTTAAAAACAGATAATGCCCCTGGTTATACTTCTACCTCTTTTAAACAATTTTGCTCATCATTTGGCATTACTCATATAACAGGAATCCCATACAATCCACAGGGACAAGGCGTAGTTGAAAGAGCTCATCAAACTATTAAAATGTACTTATTAAAGCAAAAAGACGGAATTGGGAAGGGGTATATATTCCCCAAAGATAAACTTAAAATAACCCTTTTTACTCTAAACTTTTTAAATTTGGATTCATCAGGACTTAGTGCTGCAGAAAGGCATATGTGTCCAAAAAATGTACATAAGCCCAAGGTACTTTGGAAAGATATTCTAACAGGACAATGGAAAGGTCCTGACCCAGTAATTGTCTGGAGTTGGGGGTCTGTTTGTGTGTTTTCACAGGAAGAACAGCAGCCGATTTGGATTCCAGAGAGATTAACTAAAGCGATTTCTACAGACCAAAAAGAAGATGATTTGGCTCAAATCCATAACAGCTGATATCCAAAACTCCAATTTGGCTATCCTTACATCTGCGACAGAACCAGGATGCTTTTTTCAATATCTATTTTATTATTGCCCTTTCCCATATCATGAAGTTCTATTTTGTTTTTTGAGCTCATACAGACCTAGGTTAATGTTTTGCTGATCAGTTCTATTTTTTTTTTTTGACTATAGAGTTTTTAAACATTGCAATGGAGATTTCACCTGTAAGAAGTTATAAGGCCTTTACTATTATGTTATGTTTTGTATGTATTATATTATGTGTGCACACTTGTGTTTTGTGTTATATGTTTGAATGTACGTATGTCCATATATCATATATGATGAGCGCTCATGAAAAAATGGATCCAAATATTTTTTTTATTCACGTGATTTAAATGGTTTAATTTAAATTGGGTAAATAACTATTAAGGATTGTTTTAATATGTAAAGAAAAAAGGAGGTTAACAGATCTGTTTGTTTACTTTCACCTTTCCTTTTCATTATATTTAATAATTCTCACCTTACCTTTTCATTATATTTAATAATTCTCTTCAAGACAATGTAAATTGTTAAGAAAATTGTTTTCTTTTAGTGCCTTCTGGAATGTTACATAATTTTTTCTTTAGCCATTATTGCCAGAATTCTTATCTTCATCCCAGTGCCGGTGAAGACAAAGATAAAACTAATCTACAGCTTCTGCAATAGCCATCACTGAACTGCTTGCAGAACTTGCCTAGACTATGTGCAGAACTTGCAGAACTTGCCTAGACTTGCCTAGACTATGCATTGTGAACTATGTGTTGGTGCAGCGACTTGTGGTAGTGTTGGGGTATTTTTGCTGATGATGTCATTGGTGGTACAATTTTTCCAACAAGAGCCATCAGTTGGCTTGGTGTATCTTCCTCCCTTCTGCTTGTCATGACAAAGACCTCTCCACAGGTGTGGCTGTATACTGGACCGGTAGTCAATGACGGGTAAGATCCAATTATAATGGTACCAACCTAAGACAGGAGGCTGACGCCCTGAGGTCAGCTCATCCGAAGACGGGTAAGGACCATATGTAGTATTGGACAACCTAAGGCAGGCATGGTCCCTAAGCCACATGCTTGTTGTTTAAACAGAGAGGGGGAGATGTTGAGAGGCACAGCCAAAGGGGCCCCAGCAAACTTCCAGCTGCCAGCAAACTTTAGACTGCCAGCTGATGATTGGCTCACAGCGGCCCCAGCAACATCTAGCTGATTGGCTCCTCTGCGGTGATGTTCATTGGGCTGTTTCCCTGCCCTTCAGACTGCCAGCTGATGATTGGCTCACAGTGGCCCCAGCAACATCTAGCTGATTGGCTCCTCCACAGAGCTGCTCATTGGGGGACTTCTTTGGCTCCGCCCACACGACCCAGCCAATCAGCCTCAAGAACAGGAGGATTGTGGGAGGTGGTGAGGTTTGTGTGGGGGTGAGAGGCTTGTGGGAAGCCGGTGGTGGCAGTTGGGATCTGAGGGTTTTTTCCTGAGGAGCTGTTTTGTTTGGCATTTGTAGTTCTAAAAATAAAGTTAGTTTCTTTTGACAAGTGGCTCCTGAATTGTGCCCAGCCAGACTGCGGCAAAAGGGTGAGATAGGATCCAATACCATAATACTGTACTTTTATCAATGGACAGATAATCCAGATAAAAATCAACAAAAACCTGAAAGTTGAACTATACTATATATCAAATGGATTTAACAGACATTAACAGGACATTTCATCTAATAGCTGCAGAATACATGTTCCTTTCTTTAGCACATGAAACATTCTCTAGTGTATATGTACATATATTCTCTCTCTCTCCCTCCCTTCCACACACACACACACACACACATACACACACAACCACAAAACAAGCCAACAAATTTTCATAATCATATCATGGCCAGGTATAGTGGTGAATCCCTGTAATCCCAGCAGTCTGGGAGGCTGAGGCATGAGGATTGTGAGTTCAAAGCCAGCCTCAGCAACTTAGCAAGGTGCTAAGCAACTCAGTGAGACCCTGTCTCTAAATAAAATACAAAAAGGGGCTGGGGATGAGACTGAGTAGTCAAGTTCCCTAATTCAATCCCAGATAACAAAATAAATAAATAAATAAAGTAAATAAATCATATCATGTATCATCTCTATCATGAAATAAAAGTAGAAATCGACAACAAAAGAAAGTTTAAAAGCTATCCAATTTCACAGAGACTTAACAAGTTGCTACTTAATGAACAATGAGTCAACTGAAGCAAAGCAAAATTTAAACATTTCTTGAAAAAAATGAAAATGGAAATAAAAAACATTATTGGTAGAAATATTTCAAGAGCCAGGAATGGTGGCACATGCTTGTAATCCCAGCGGCTCTGGAGGTAGGAGGATGGAGAGTTCAAAGTCAACCTCTGCAAAACAGTGGCACTAAACAACTCAGTGACACCCTGTCTCTAAATAAAATACAAATAGGGGGCTGGGGTTGTCGCTCAGCAGTACAGTGCTTACCTAGCGCATGGAAGGTCCTGGGTTCAGTCCTCAGCACCACATAAAAATAAATAAATAAAACAAAGGTATTTTGTCTAACTATAGCTAAAAGAATATTTAAAAAAAGAGAAATATTTCAAATAACCTGACTATGCATCTCAAGGACCTAGGAAAGCAAAATTAAAAGAAGAAAAAATAACAAATATCAAAGTAGAAAGAAATGAGACTAAAAAATTAAAGTAAAAAATAAGAAAATCAGTGAAAGAAAGAGGTGTTTTTTAAGAACATAACCAAAATCAACAAAATTTTAGCTAGACTAACAAAGAAAAAAACAGAGAAGACCCAAGTAAATATTTTTTTTAATATTTAATTTTTAGTTGTAGTTGGACACAATATCTTTATTTTATTTATTTATTTTTATGTGGTGCTGAGGATCTAACCCAGGGCCTTGAACATGCTAGGTAAGTGCTCTATCGCTGAACTACAACCCCAGTCCTACAAGTAAATAAAATTAAAGATGAAAAAGGAGACATTACAGGGCTGGGGATTTGGCTCAAGCGGTAGCGCGCTCGCCTGGCATGCGTGTGGCCCGGGTTCGATCCTCAGCACCACATACCAACAAAGATGTTGTGTCCGCCGAGAACTAAAAAATAAATATTAAAAAAATTCTCTCTCTCTCTCTCTCTCTCTCTCTCTCTCTCTCTCCCCTCTCTCACTCTCTCTTTAAAAAAAAAAAAAAAAAAGAAAAAGGAGACATTACAAATGATATCACAGAAATGCAAAACAGCATTAGAGACTATTACAAATTCATGCCAACAAATTAGTAAACTTAGAAGAAATAGATAAATTTCTGAATACATAACCTATCAAATTTGAATAATGAAGACAGAAAACCCCAACAGATAAATAGTGAGTAGTGATGTTTAATCCATAATAAAGTCTCTCAACAAATAAAGGTCCAGGACTGGATGGTTCCACTGCTGAGTTCTACCAAATTTTTTTTAAATATAATTTTTATACCTTTATTTATTTATTTTTATGTGGTGCTGAGGATCAAACCCAGGGCCTTGCATGTGCTAGGGAAGTGCTCTATCACTGAGCCACAACCTCAGCCCTCTATCAAATTTTTAAGAAAGAACTAATACCAATACTTCTATTCTGTTCCATAAAATTAAATGGAGGGAATTCTTCCAAATTCATTTTATGAGGTGACTATTATCCTGATACTGAAATAACATAAAGACACAGAGAGAGAAACTATTAGCGTGATGTCTCAAATAAAAATAGATGTAAAAGTTCTCAATAAAATACCAGCAAACTGAGTTCAACAGCATATCAAAAAGATCATTCATTATGATTAAGCTAGATTTTGCTCAAGCATATAAAGATCATTAAACATATACAATTCATTTTTTTTAAAGAGAGAGCGAGAGAGAGAGAAGGAGAGAGAGAGATAGAATTTTTAATATTTCTTTTTAGTTTTTGGCGGACACAACATCTTTGTTTGTATGTGGTGCTGAGGATCGAACCCGGGCCACACGCATGCCAGGTGAGCGTACTACCGCTTGAGCCACATCCCCAGCCCAAACATATACAATTCAATAAATTAATTCAATACTTTATATCAACAAAATGATGGACAAAAATCATATCTATTTCTGGAGATGGAGAAAAAGCATTTTAAAAGTATTTTTTTTAGTTGTCAATGGACCTTTGTTTATTTATATGTGGTGCTGAGAACTGAACCCAGTGCCTCACATATACTAGGCAAGTGCTCTACCACTGAGTGATAACCCCAGCCTGAGAAAAAGCATTTTTTATCTACACTGAACAAATTGACTACAGAAGCAACACCTCAATATAATAAAGACTAGCTATAAGAAACCCACAGGGGGGCTGGGGATGTGGCTCAAGTGGTAGTGCGCTCGCCTGGCATGCGCGAGGCACTGGGTTCGATCCTCAGCACCACATAAAAAAAATAAATAAATAAAGATTAAAAAAAAAAGAAACCCACAGAATGGTTGGAGTCGTGGCTCAGTGGTAGAGTGCTTGCCTAGCATGCACAAGGCACCGGGTTCGATCCTCAGCACCACATAAATGTAAAATAAAGATATTTTAAAGCCTTAAGAATAAATATTTTAAAAAGAAACCCACAGAAAACATCATAGTAGCATGATGAATCTGGAATAAGACAGGGTGTGCACTCTCACCACTAATATTCAACATGGTACTGGAAGCAGCTAGAGCAATTGGAAAGACAAAAAAAGAAGAGGCATAACAATAGAAAGGAAGGAAGTCAAATTATCCCTGTTGCAGATGACATGATTCTAATACAAAAAAAACTAAAGACTGAAGGACTATTATAACCAATAAAAAAATCGAGTAAACTTGCAGAATACAAAATCAATTTACAAAAATCAGTAGCATTTTTATACATCAATAACAAGACTGCTGAGAAAGAAAGCATGAAAGGAATCCCATTTATGATAATTACCAAAAAATAAAATACATAGGAACAAATTTAGCCAAGAAAGTAAAAACATCTACCATGAAATTATAAAACTCTGATGAAAGAACTTGAAGGATACATACAAATAAAGAATAGGAAGGACTTACCATGTTCATGGTTTAAAGAATATTGTTAAATTGTTCATATATCTCAAAGCAATTTACAGTCAATGCAATACAAAATACTAATGATATTTTTCACAGAACTAGAAGGGACAATCCTAAAATTTATATGGAAGCACAAAAGACTTCTAATAGCCAAAACAATCTCTCTCTTTTTTTTTTTGGTACTGGGGATTGAACTCAGGGGCATTCAACCACTAAGTCACATTCCCACCATATTTTGTATTTTATTTATTTATGTATTTATTTTAAACATTTACTTTTTAGTTGTAGTTGGACACAATATCTTTGTTTTATTTTTTTATTTTTATGTGGTGCTGAGGATTGAACCCAGGGCCTCGCATGTGCTAGGTGAGCACTCTACCACTGAGCCACAATCCCAGCCCCATATTTTGTATTTTAGAGACAGGGTCTGAATGAGTTGCTTAGTACCTCACTTTTGCTGAGGCTGGCTTTAAACTCGTGATTCTCCTGCCTCAGCCTCCTGAGCCACTGGGACTACATGCGTGCACCACCACACCCAGCTGCCAAAGCAATCTTGAGCAAAAAGAAAGTAAAGGCATAACACTTGACACATACTTGACTTCAAAATATACTACAAAAGTACAGTAACTAAAATAGCACAATACTGGCATAAAAGTGGACACACATACCAATGAATAAGTGAGTGCCCCGAAACATCCCTACACTATAGAGCCAACTAATTTTAAACAAGGGTGCTAAGAATAAACATCGGAAAAAGGAAAGTCTTTTTCATTCCTAGTACTGGGAAAATTAGGTATCCATTTACAGAAGAATGAAACTAGAATCCGTCCTTTTATCACCTACAAAAACAGATCCAAGATGGTCAAAGACCTAAACTGAAACTTCTAGAAGAAAACATAGGGGAAACATAGCAGTGCATTAGAGTAGGTCCGGATTTTTTTTTTTTTTTTTTTTTTACAAAATCTCAAATGTATAGGAAACAAAAGCAAAAATAGACAAATAGAATTTCATCAAACTAAAAAGCTTCAGCAGCAAAGGAAAAATTATCAGAGTGAAGACACATTCTAAAGAATGGGAGAAAATATCTGAAAACTATACATCTGACAAAGGGTTAATACTCAAAATATTAAGGAACTCAAAAGGGAATGACTCAGTTTTTTAAGTGGGCAACAGATCTAAATAAACATTTCCCAAAGAAGATGACATATGGATGGCCAAGATGTGTATGAAAAAATAATCAACATCATCAATCATTAGGAAATGCAAATCAAAACCAGTGAATTATCACCTCAGTCCACTAAGAACAGCTATTATCAAAAGATAGCAAGTGGTGGCGAGAAGATGGGAAAAAGGGAACTCTTGCAAACTGTTGATTAGAATGTAAATTAGTGCAGCCACCATGGAAAACAGTATTGAGGTTCCTAAAAGCTTAAAAATAGAATATGTGTGTGTGTGTGTGTGTGTGTGTGTGTACCTCCCATAGATTTCACACCTGGGTGCATATCCAAAGGAAATGA
This sequence comes from Spermophilus citellus, assembly GCF_964194105.1. NCBI lineage: Eukaryota > Metazoa > Chordata > Mammalia > Rodentia > Sciuridae > Spermophilus > Spermophilus citellus. Next base: position 148,150,029 of record NC_138190.1, on the reverse strand, counting down.
AATCAGTATTTTGAAAAGACATCTGCATTCCTATGTTTACTGCAGCACTATTCGTAATAGCCAAGATATGGAATCAACCTAAATGTGCATCAACTGATGAATGTGGTATGTATACTCAATAGGATACTAATCAGCCATAAAAAGAATGAAATCCTATTATTTGTAACAACATGGATGAACTAGAATATATTACGTTAAGTGAAATAAGACATGCACAAAAAGATTAGTACTGTATGATCTCATTCATACTTGGAATCTAGAAAAGTTGATTTTGGCCACACATGGGAGAAAGAAAAGCACAAAGAAATAATCTGTTGGATGCAGCAATGAAGAAATGGTTGGAGAAGTAGAACTGGACACCAGTCTGCAGTGGGTTTGACTGGGGAAGGTGAAGAAATGATGTTACACCATTATTTTAAGACCTCTAAGTATTGCCAGGTGCATGCCTATAATTCCAGTGGGTTGGGAGACTGAGGCAGGAAGATTGCAGGTTCAAAGTCAGCCTCAGCAAATTAGTGAGGCCATAAGCAACTTAGGAAGACCCTGTCTCAAAATAAAATAAAAGGGCTAAGGATGTGGCTCAGTGGAAAAGCAGCTCCACCTGGTACCAAAAAAAAATTGATCTCATAAAATTTGAAAGTAAAATGCTGGGAACCAGAGGTTGGGGAAAGTGGGGATTTTTTTGAAAATACGGCACATTACTAGTAAAACTGGTGACATTTGTATAGCCATTTGAAACTATGGATTAGATAACAATATTGTATGAAAAAAGGACATTCTGGTTATGTAAAAGAATGTCCTTTTTCTTTAGTGAATACATAAGGAAATACCTACTGAAGGGGCATCATGTATGCAATTTCTCTCAAATTGTTAAAAAATATTTACACATATAAAAAGAAAAATAATGTATTTTGGTACTATAATTACAACTTTTCTGTAACTCTGAAATTATTTCAAACAGAAATGTTAAAGAATAGTAAGAGTAAAAACAAAAAGAATCAAAACAGTAAGGACAATTGAAAAACAGGAAAAAAAACAGATAAGAAAAAACCCCAATCAATCTAACACGTGTCAGGAAAGAGGAAAAAGAAAACATGGTAAACACACAGCAAAAAAAGATGATAGCAGAAATATATCACACAATAATAATAAAATGAATACATTACACTCACCTATTAATAGATGTTCTGATTGTTTAAAACCGAATAACTCAAGATCTTGCTATATTTTATAAGACACATACCTGAAATAAAATAACTGAGGAAGGTTGAAATTAAGGGAATAGAAAAAGTTATAACAGGCAAACAAATGCTAATCAGAAGAACAGGCAGTGGCAGAGAGTAGTGCCTATCCCAAATGTCCATTCTCACCTTCCTCCTGGTAACAGAATGCCGATTTTTATTCAAGAGAGACCTACCTGAAGTAAAAGACCAGATTTTACAGCCTCTCTGGTAGCTTAAGTATGGCCACTTGACTAAATTCTGCCAATGAGATGAAAGTGAAATTGTTTTCTGGGACTTCTGGCAAGGTCACTTATTGGAAATTAGCTGAGCTGGGATGTGTCCCTTTTTGTCTTCCTACCTTTCCTCTTCCTTCTGGCCCTCAATGGAGATGTGCTGGCTGGAGCTCCAGAAGTCTTGTGGACCATGAGGGGACCTTAGGATGGAAACCATATACCAAGATGGTGAAGCAGAAAAGAGGAGCCTGGGACTCTGATGACATCACAGAGAGATATCTATCTCCAAACTACTTCTACTCAAAAAAAAAAAAAAAAAAAAAAAAAAAAAAAAAAAAGAAAGAAAAGAAAAAAATCAATCCAAGGTTTAAATAAATATATAGGACAAAGAGGGATTTTCATATTGTAAGAAGAAAAACCAGCAGAAAGATATAATAGTTATGACTTTCATATGCTCTTTAAAAAAAAAAGACAGAGAGAGACAGGGTCTTGTTAAATTGCAGAAATTGGACTGGAATTTGCCATTGTCCTGCCTCAGGCTCCCAAACAACTGGCCATTATGTACACTTTATGCACTAATAAAATACCTCCAAAAGATATAATGCTAATCCTGAGTAAAATATGAAAAAAGTGGACAAATCTAGGTGTGATGGGAGGTTTATATATCTATAAGCAAAACCAAAACTAATGAAGAGGGCTACAAGGATGGGTGTAACACAATTTAAGCTTATTCTAACATAGATATGAAGAACTTGTTTCCAAGAGAAAATACACATATTTTCAACCTATATGAAAAAGCCATGGGCTGGGGTTGTACCTCAGTGGTGGAGCACTTGCCTCACACGCATGAGAGAGACCCTGGGTTCGTTCCCCAACACCACATAAAAATAAACAAATAAAGCCATAAAAATTGTTTTAAGTCAGAGGTAAGCAAAAGTTTAAGTTAAAGACCAGACAGTGATTACTTTAAGCTGTGTGAGCCACACAGTCTCTATCTCAACACTCAGCTCTGCAAATGCAGCTGAAAAGTAGGCCCCAGGTTTATCTGCTCAACAGACTATAGTTTGTGAACCTTTGTTCCAGATAACAAGGGGAAAACTACATAAACACAAACACATACTTCATTAAGCTGACATCACAGGGGCCACAGTTACCATAATATAGTGTTTAACTCCCAATCTACACACCTAACAATCTAAAAATTGCACTTCTAAACAATTCTTGGGTTGAAGACAAAATAAAAACAAAAGAATTTAGAATAACAATAAAAATACAACAACAATAAAACACAAAAAATAAAAAAGGGGAAAAAAGAAATTGATGAAGAAAAAAGCAGAACAAAAAATAATTTTAAAAGCTAAGAAATAGTTTATCAAGAAAACCTGGGCTGGGGATGTGGCTCAAGCGGTAGTGCGCTCGCCTGGCATGTGTGCGGCCCGGGTTCGATCCTCAGCACCACATACAAACAAAGATGTTGTGTCCGCCGAGAACTAAAAAATAAATATTAAATTCTCTCTCTCTCTCAAAAAAAAAAAAAAGAAAAGAAAACCTAAAGCTGATCATTTAAAGATAGTAAAAAAGATAAGTCTGTGGTAATAAAATGAAAAAAAAAAAAGAAAACACAAATAAATAGTAGTAGCAATGGAAAAGAGGACATACAAAGAGACCACACAATTATTCATTCATTCAATAAGAATATTTACTGAGTGGCTACTATGTGGCAGGCTCTACACAAGGTACTGTGTGTATAGACAAGTTCCTCACAGTCATGAGACAATAACATAATGGGGAAAGGAGAGGTAATAAATAGTAGATGAATAAGTAATTTAAATGAATGCTAGGTGCTACAAAGAAAACAAAATAGATTTTTAAAAATGATATAGATTTTCATGTCAAAACGATTAAAAACTTAGATGAAATGGACAATGTCCTAGAAAACTATAAGTTACCATAATTGACTCAATAAAGAGTAGAAAATATAAAGAAAATCACCAAAAAAAAAAAAAAAAAAAAGAACCAAAGAAGAAATCAAAATAAGGAAAATCAATTCCCCAGAAGGCACTGGACACAGGTGTTCTGGGTTTCATTTGTTTGTTTGTACTATTTTAATAAAGCCTTTTATTATTAAATGTATGTGCTTGTATTATTTTGAATAATAGCAAAGATTTATTTAAGTGTAAAATATTTTAGAGAATAGGATTTTTTCTCCCAAATATTTTGTTGTAATAAAATATACATCACATACATTTTTAATTACATAATTTACCATTTTTAAGTGTACAATTAAAATGTTGTGCAACCATCACCATTATCCATTGCCATAATTCTTTTTATCTTATAAAACTGACACTCTAGGGATGGGCTAGGGCTCAGCAGTAGAGCACTTGCCTCACAGGTGTGAGAACCTGGGTTTGATCCTCAGCACCACATGAAAATAAATAAATAAAGAAAGATAGATACATACATACATAGATATTGTGTCCCTTTACAAGTAAAAAAAAATTTAAAAAACATTGACACTCTAGGGCTGGGGATACAGCTCAGTTGGTAGAGTGCTTGCCTTGTATGCACAATGCTCTGGGTTCAATCCCCAGCACCACCAAAAAACAAACAAAAGTGACATTCTATATCCATAAACACTAATACCCTATTCCCTCCTCTCCTGAGCCCCTGGCAAGTGTCATTCTATTGTCTGTCTCTTGGAACTGGACCTCATAATAAGTACCTCATATAAAGAAATCATACAGCATTTGTCTTTCTATGGCTACCTTATTTCACTTATCATAATATCCTTAAAGTTCATTTATGTTGTAGCACATGGCAGAATTTTCTTACTTTTTAAGGTTGAATAATATTCCATTGTATATATATATATATCATATTTTACTTATTTATTCACCTGTCTATGGGACACTTGGGTTGTTTCCATGTTTTAGCTGTGAATAATGATGCTATGAACTTGGGTGTACAGATATCTTTTAGACATCTTGCTTTCAGTTCTTTTGTGTACATATCCAGAAGTAGAATGGCTGCTCCATATTGTAATTTCATTCTTAATTTTCTGATGAACCACCATTCCCACCAACAGTGCACAAGGGTGCAAATTTCTCCACATTCTTGCCAACACTTATTATTTTCCATTTTTTATAGTATAGTAATCGTCCTTATGGTTTTAGAGTGGTATATCATTGTGTTTTGCTTTGTATTTTCCTAATGCTTAGTGATGTTTACATCTTTTCATGGGCATACTGGTTATTGCCTATTTTCAATGGAGAACTGGGTTTCCCCTACCTCAGGATTTTTAGGGTATGATTATCTATTGGTTAATCCTGTTCACAATTATGTGAATTAGGATCAGATCCATGCATTGCTCAAATTTGAGCCTAGATATTCATAAACAAGTTTATGGAGTTGCTTTATCAACATCATCATCATTAGCAACAACAGTACAGAATCAAGAGTTCTTTTAAGTAATAATTATAATAAAAGTAATGAACTGTGAGGAAATATGACAGCAGTTATTAATAGTTGTGTCTTAAAATAAGTCTACCATTTAGTGATACCTGAATAAAACATCTTGCTCCCAACCCTTTTCCCCTTCACTTTAGTGAAGCTTCCTGAGCTTTTTGTTGCCTTGTTCTTAAATATAGATGGATAAGCTACTTGGGAGACGTAGGCAGGAGGACAGCAATTTTGAAGGCAGCCTGGGCAACTTAGATCAAAATAAAAACGGCTGGGAACAGAGCTCACTGATAGAGTGTCTTCAGTACTGGGGGAAAAAAAGACAAGAAAGTTGTTTAAATACCCAAATTCTGGGAAATTAAGAACATAAAATTTACAAAAAAAAAATAATGAAGGCTATAGGTGCAGTGGCATACACCTATAGTCCTAGCACCGGGAAGGCTGAGGCAGGAGGATTCCTTGTATAGAGTTTGAGACTAGCCAGGGTAAATACAGTGAGACCCAGTCTCAAAAAACAAAACAAAACAAAACAATCAATGAAGGAATTAGAAAATAAGAGTCAAGAAAATACCCAAGAAACTGGAAGAAAAGAGATAGAAAATAAGTGAAAAGTATTACTAAGGTCAATCTAGGAACTTTAATATTTGAACAATCATAGTAGTAGAAAGAGAAAGGGAAAATGGGGAGGAATTAAAAAAAAAAAGGATGTGATAGACCTGTTGTATAGCTTATAAGGAAGAGGGACAGAGCTGAAAGAGAGAAGTTGGAGATGTATCTCTTACTAAGACTGCAAGTCCACAAAAGAAAAGTATATTGAACAAGTTAAACAGAACACTGACCTTAACTTCTACCCTGATTCTCACAACCAGCACAAGACCAGGAGGCTTCCTTTCCCTACAGCATAGATCACTTAAATCAAAGCCCCAATGCTTCAGATGTCATCTAAGAGTCAAATGCAGAAGTAAGGGAAGTGATTGAAGCAATGAGAAATTCCTCTCCTCAAAGACTGATTTAAACTTGAAGAAACTGAATTAGGGAACTAAACCGAGTTATCACTAAGAATTTTTCCTATGAACTGGGTAGATTGTAGATTAAAAGAAAATGTCACAATATCAAGAATCTGGAATTCAGGAAGGTGATAAAAGCAGAAAAATAAGGGGAAAAAGCCATTTGAAATAAAAACAAAAGGCTATAAAAGAAAGGAAGTGGAATCATAGTACACTACTTTACACTGCTTAATTGTACAGAGAATAATATTCACACTATCATAATATAAACACTTGACTTCCCACCCTTACAGTTAATCAATAGACAAAACAAGTATGGTTATAATGCAGTGCACAGGTATTTGCAACTGGGAATATGAAGACTTATAGTTCAAAGCCAGCCTCAGCAAAAGCGAGGCACTAAGCCACTCAGTGAGACTCTGTCTCTAAATAAAATACAAAATAGGGCTGGGGATGGGGCTCAGTGGTCAAGTGCCCATGAGTTCAATCCCCAATACCAAAAAAAAAAAAAAAAAAAAAAGGCAAACTTAAGATTAGAAAACTAACCAACGGAATGGAGATGGGGTAGTGCAAGTGAGCTAAATCTTCATTTGTGAGATCAAGTTAAAAAGATGATGATGATAATAAATATTATCTTAATAATAATAAATACTATCCAAATTTTGTAAATCAAAAAAGAGTTTAAGGGCTGGGGTTGTAGCTTGGTGGTAGAATGCTCAGCACCACATAAAAAGAAATACATAAAAATAAAGATATTGTGTCCATCTACAACTAAGAAAAAAGTTTTTAAAAAAGAGTTTAAGTATACTGTTTAGAGATAACAAAGATAATATCAGAAGACCCGAAAACAAAATTAGAGACAGTGATCCTTTTGAGGAGTGAGGCTATTTATTATAAGCCATTCTATACCACCTAATATTTTTATGCATGTTATATATTCATTTGCTGATATTTTAAAAAATTAATGTTTCTTGATTAGATAACTATTATGGTTTAGATATGAATTATCCCCTCTAAGCTAATGTGTGAAATAATGCAAGAATTATTAGAGGTGAAATGATTAAGTGAGGTACAAGCTAATCAGTGGATTGATCCATAGATATTGATTAACTGGGCAGTAACTATAGGTAGGTAGGGTGTGGCTGGAGGTGGTAGGTCAATGAGGGTGTACATTTGAGGTTTATAGTATGTCCCTGGAGAGTGAAGCTTTCTCAGCTTTCTGTTTGCCATGTCCTGAGCTGCTTTCCTCCTCTATGCTCTTTCACCATGATGTTCTGACTCACCTGGGGCCCAGAGGTATGGAATTGACCAACCATGGATGGATCTCTGAAACCATAAGCCCCAAATGAACCTTTTCTCCTTTATATTGTTTTTGTCAGATCTTTTGGTCACAGTGGTGAACAAGCTAAGATAACACTTATGTATGGTTCCATATTCCAAACCTATGAAAAGTATATAATGAATTCTCCACTCTCTCTACTCCCTCATACCCACTTCCCCTCTACTGAAGTGACTGATGTATTTATAAGCAAATATACGGGTATGTTCATGCATCTATTTCTCTTCTACCTTTTTGCAAATAGTAGCCTACTATACACACTTTTCTTATATCATGCCTTTTTCATTTAACATTATTTCTTAGAGATTTCTGTATTCCAAGTAAGATTTATCATAGTTGTTTTATATGGATAAATCATAATTCATTTAATTAGTTCTCTACTGATAAACATCTAAGCTTTCCCCCAACTCTTTGTTACTTCAAACAATGCTATAATCAATTGATATGTACTACAAGAAAAAAAAATGTAAGATAATCTGCTTACATCTCCCAAATAGACAATACACTTGTTTTTTGCCTCTGTATCTTCGGTGTCTGTCATAGTGCTTGGCATATACCAAGTATTCAATTAAGATTTGCTAATTTAAATTAAGTTAAATTATAATGAGGAAATTAAGTTATGTAAACATTTAAGTGAGATAACTGTAAATCTGAAAGCAAGTTAATGAAATAGCAAAGTCAAGAATCTATAAAAATCAGTATCACTTTGCATACTCAGTCTTCCTCTTATTAGCTTCCTATATACTCAATATCCAAGCTGCTAAAGAGCTTCTAATTCCTCATAAAACCATTAGCAAATATAACTAGAAACAGAGTTGTTAATGATTACCACTGAGAGAAATAAAATGAAATGAAACAATCAATTCCCTGAATGAGAAATTAACCCGTCATTATATACACATGTCTCTGTCATACTTACTCTGAGCTCTTCTGGGCCTGTATGGATTGGAAGCAAGTGTAGAGTACCCGACCAGTCTGTTTATTAAAAAAAAAAAAAGTCACAGAAAGAAGGACTGATCATTTTTATGTACTGAGAATTTCATAGCAATTTAGTTACTCTAACATAAAACCCAAAGGTCCTTCTGGAAGTAGAAGACTAACACAGATTCTGAAGATCGAATATGCCATAAATGAATTCCTTTAAGAGGGAACATATACTCTGTCAACATAAAATGGTCACAACCAAACATCTGCTCATGTGATACAACTGCTAATAAATATGAAATCCGAAAAAAGTAAGAATCAGAACAAATTATTATGTTGGAAGCTGACAAACTCATTCAATAAATACTTATGATAACAATGTAGAAAGCATTTCAAATGAAGGAAAAAGTTCTAGATATTGAACTTTAATGTTCTGGAAAAGAGTGATTTCATGGAAAATATTCATTATTAACACTGATTCTGAGAATGTAATTAATCTCACCACTTTTTATTATCTCCACTTCTACCAACATGATCAAAGCCTCATCTCTTGACTATCTGGTTTCACTGATGCCATGGATTTCATACCCTCCATCCCCATTTAGTCAGTTATCAATACAGTAGCCAGAGAGATCCTATTAAAACATAAAGTCTCCCTCTAGTGGTTTCCCAAATGAGAGTCAAATACAAGGTCTTACAAGATCTGGCCCAATTGTCTTTCAGACCTTATAATAACCAACTGGGTTATCATATAAACCCAGATACTCCCAAGATGAAAAGAGGCTAAGTAAATAGGAGACTGCGGTAATAGTGTAAAACTAAGACTCTCTGACGTACACTTGGATGTACATTTGTGATTTTCTTCACTTTGCTCCAGCCACATCAACTTCCTCAATGTTCCCTGAACATGCCAAAATCACCTTAGGGTCTTTGCACTGGCTATTTCCTCTGCCTGGAATGCTCTTCCCCCAAGAAATCCACAAGACTTGCTCCCTCACCTTCTTTGGGTCCTGACTCAATAACTTTTTTCATTGAAAATTTCCCTGGCCATCCTATTAAAATTAAAAAGAGATTTTTTCTCTACTCTATGTAGAAACACACACACACACACACACACACACACACACACACCTTTGTGTTTTTATCCTCTATGAAACAGGAAAAAATAAGTCCTACAAAACCTTGATCCATCATCTGGTACATGGCTTGAGTGCGAACATCTGAAAAATAAAATTCTGTCAATAAATTGTATTTCACAGACTCCATTTAAAGATAATAGTGGTACGAAATTCTCCCAGGATTCAGATTCTATAGTGAGTACAGGGATACATACTAAGTATACTATGATTGTCCAAGTATAAATGTATTTGCTGGGTTAAGGAAATACCATGAAAAGTATGCTATTAAGTAATAAAACATTAATAACTCTAGGTTGCCTATCCTAAGAATAGTCCTGCTATTAAATGTATCATAAAAAATATTAAAAACTTTCAGTTAAACCCTTGCCAAACTTGATAACTTCCTCCATAGGGATTTAAACAGAAAGGCTTTAGAAGGAGACAAAAATATTTCTTAGGGGAAAAAAGGGTTTTTTATGGATAGCTTCTATGTCAATGAATATATTAGAATTGCTACTAAATACAGGAAATGTGGAACTACTATAGAACTACTTCTTTGAAGAAATTATCATAGAAGTGATTGCAGGGTCTAGAGTTGTAGCTCAGTGGTAAAGTGCTTGCCTAGCATATGTGGGACACTGGGTTTGATCCTTAGCACCACATAAAAATAAATAAGTAAAATAAAGGTATTGTGTCTGTGTACAACTAAAAATAAAAAATAAGTTATTGTAGTATAATTGAATCAAACATTCCAGAAAGTAGAAACAATACCCCACTATTTTAAATTTATACAATTTTTGAAAAGAAGATAAGGACTAGTTAAAAGATTAAATATCCAAAACTAAAGAGAAGCTAACTTGAAAAGCTGAAATCTTGAGACCATTGTGCAAAAAGGATACAAAAAAGATCAGGTATGATGACAAAATACTGCAGAGCAAAACTGGGTCTTGTAACTTATGCTGTCTTACTTCGGCAATCTATTTGGCCAACAGTTTTAGTATTTTCACCATTTTGATCTGTCTTAGGACTTTTCAATGTATTCCCAAGTAATGATCAAGAATAAACAGCACCCAAGAGTGAAAATGAAGTAAATACTTGCTGAAACCATTGCTGAAAATGTAACGTTGTGTAAATCATCTCTGTATTGCTATATGACCTGAGTAACATTCTTAATATCTTTAAGCTTACATCCTCATGAATTAAATGATAACAAATACTATCCCTTCTCTCACAGGGTTTTGTATTTTTAAAATTGCAAGACTTTTTATTTTTAGTACAATGCCTAGTCTACCAAAGGTATTTCCTGGGCATTAATTCCATTTCATTTTATACATGACCATGGAAAATTGCTTTTTCTCTCCTTACCTCCCCCTTTTTTTGGTCAATTATTTCCTAACCTCTAGAAAGAAGCAGAATACTGTTTGACTGTCCCTATCATGTTACTCACATTGCTTTTGTCAAGGTAACCAATAATCTATTCTTGGTCCTCAATTTACCTGGTATCTCTGTTGATCACTCTCTCCTCAGTTTTCATTCTTTCTACCTGTTCTCTTAATGTCTTGCTTGATCTTTTCCAATCTGTTTTGCTGGATTCTTCTTATCTTTCCACTCAAAATATTGTCATGGCTCACTTTTCTGTCCTTGAATCTATGCGCCCTCACTCACTGAGGAATTTCATCTAGTTCCATGGCCTTACCTTTTTAATCTCTTTAATCATCTACGTGACACTTTAACTTGGTTGTCTTAAAACAATGCTACTCAAATTTCTGAACTATTTGTTACCTATTCCCAAGGAGCTAAGGAACTTGAACTATAGAGTACAATTAATGTACTGCTTTCTTCAGTGAGAAAGCCTTCTTTTTTTAAAATATTTTTTTAGTTGTAGATGGACATAATATCTTTATTTTTGTTTATTTATTTTTATGTGGTGCTGAGGATCGAACCCAGAGCCTCACGTGTACAAGGCAAGCGCTCTACCACTGAGCTACAGCCTGAGAAAGCCTTCTTAAAGGAAAAAAAAAACTGAACTAAACAATGTGCTTAGTGATATAGATGATACAGGTTCTAACCTCAGTTCTGCCACTTACTTAACCCACCAAGTAGTTTTTCTACTTCTTTCTAGAGTGTCAGAAAAAGACAAAAATCAATTTAGTTATATTATACTAATTAGAGGAGTGAGAATATACTCCCAACAGCTAAACTTGATTATGTATAAACAGAGATTGTAAAAATCAATTTTGCTAAATTAACACTTTACACCTGTGAGCCTTCAGAATGGGCATGTACTAGATAGCAATCAGCAATTTCAGTTACATTACTTTTGATATCAGCTCATTGTTGGGCCTTATTCTTGATTTCCTGAATAGAAATAAAAATTGAATACTGAAAATTTCCCTCTCACTAATAAAAATAATATGACATGAATCATTACTTTTTAAAACATGGAAAATAAATCAAAATAATGACATCTATTTAAGGACAGTCAATTTGTGATTTAAAAGAGCCATGGTTTATGTAATGAAGGAAAAATGATATTCATTTCTGAAGATAATAAATGCTACAACCCCATAATACTCACCAACATGTGAAGGCCAGACAGTTATATGAGGATGGGAATGATACCAGCCCACAACTCTCATGGGGCGACCTGTTAATTCAGCCAATCTGTGTGTTTGTCAAGGTATTTTCAAAAGGTGGAAACTAAGGGCTCAGAAAGCATCCTAAAATTTAAAGTGAAGCCATTACAATTTATGTGCAACAGAAGAATGAAATAAGGTTGATGTAAATCCTCCTAATCCAATTTAGCTGATGTTTGGTCACTCAAATCTTTACCACTGTTATCTGAAAAGAAGCTTATTTAAATCCTCAGATGTCACTTACATTATCAGCTTGAATCTTCTGTCCTGTCTCTCTAGTTCTGGTTTACTTCCATCTTTTTACTAATTTTTAAAAAAAATAAATGACAGCAGAATGCATTAGAATTCTTATTACATGTATACAGCACAATTTTTCATATCTCTGGTTGTATGTAAAGTATGTTGACACCAATTTGTGTCTTCCATTTTTGAAAAAAGAAACACAAAGGTTGTTTGTTTTTGGTGCTGGGGATGGAACCCAACCCAGGGCCTCATTCATGCTAGGCAAGCACTTCAGTACTCTACCCCTCAGCCTAACAATTTGTTTTATTCATTGGATTTCTCTTTGGCAGGTTGTTAATGTTTTTGTTGTTGTTTGTGGTGGTGGTGTTGGTACTGGAGATTGAACTCAGGGGCACTCGATCACTGAGCTATATCCCCAGCCCTATTTTATATTTTATTTAGAAACAGGGTATCGGTGAGTTGCTTAGCACCTTGCCCTTGCTGAGGTTGGCTCTGAACTTGAGATCCTCTTGACTCAGCCTCCTGAACCACTGGGATTTTATAGGCATGTGCCACATGCCCAGCTAGGTTGTTAATGTGAACAGCAGCAAATATAGTGAATCCAGAGATCAAAGAGCAAAAACCCCAGTTAAGTCTCCCTACTTGTTTAGAAACATCCCCCTAAAAGAATATCTTCCTCTTTTGTTGTAAAAATAAAAGTTTCCAATAACTATCTTAAGTTCAAACATGAGAATATTACTCAAAAATTTTTCAAGACTACTGCTGCTGTACTATAAGATGTTGATTAATTTTTCTACAAATTATACTAAAACACAATAATCCTATTCATACAACTAAACCTGAGAACAATATTTTAAATGCATTTTTAAATGTTCCAATGCCAAGAGAAATTACTTAACTACTCTTAGCCTGTTTCTTCTGTTGTACACTGTGCAGAAACATGCTTTTACACAACAGTGGAAATGTTTAGCATGGGACTTGGCTCCTAGAAAATTAATAAATGGTGATTATAATGTTAAAGTGGAGCAATGTATCTACCTATCACCCAATTTTGGAAATGGGCTCATTTCAGTTTGAAAGTAAAATATGTATTTCCAATAATAAACATCTTTTTTACACAATTATGTCCTTGGAATTTTTACTTTTCCAAGTTTGCCTTAGTTTTCTGAATACCAATGAATAGATTTTCTGCTTCTAGCCAAGCCAGATACAAAGACACTGGACAACATATATGAACCAACAATTTTCAAGACAATGATCATCATGCAAAGAAGGCCAACAGATGAGAAATGAATAGGGTGAGCCCTTGAGAAGACATCCAGGCCACAGAATAGGAGGGAATTTAAAGTGGAGCTGAGTGGACCATCCAGAGTTTAGGAGATGAGCCACAGAGTCTAGACAGGTGGAGCTTTCCAGGGCAGAGGACCAGAGCAAAGGGAACTGCAGAGGGAGAGAACCCAACATCCCCAGTGTGTCCCATTCGAGTATTCAGCAGACCACAGGGGAGCACAAGCACGTGAGGAAACTACCTGAGGCCTGGGAAAGGCTCTGCCCCTCAAGAGGATGCAAGTAACTGCACAGCACTCAGGGAGGAAAGAGATCAGCAGCTTTCCCCACCCACCAGGTGGGGAAGGTCACATTGACAGGGAGGCATCAGGCAGGGCACTCATGAGGGCCGTGCCCTGTCAGCACAGAAATATGTCTCCTACACTGAGCTGCCCTGGTCTCATGTCCTTCATCCTCAAAGCAAGACCCAGAAGGATCAAACATTTTCCAAGTCACTCTAACAGCATCCCAGCACACAGCTCAGGGCTCTGTCTAGGAATACAGAAATACCCAGCGGTCCAGGAAGAAGGTGGAACGGGATACAAAGCAGCAGGAAAATGCAACTCATAGAGAGGACAGAGACAAAAGATTAGTGGTTGCTAGGAGATAGGGCTGGTAAGCAAAAAGAACATGGGTTTGTCTGTAAAGGCAGCATGAAGGGGATCTTCATAGTGATGTAAGAATTTTGTATCTTGACTGCTGTAGTGATTACATGTATCTACACATGTGACAAAATAGCATACAATTATATACATTCTATCCATGTAAATGCCCTGGTTTATTATACCACAATTGTGTAAAATATAACCTTCGGGGAAAACCAGATTAATGTTACAGAGAATTTTTTTTTTAATGTATTTTTTTAGTTGTTGATAGACTTTTCATTTTATTTATTTCTATGTGGTGCTGAGAATCGAACCCAGTGCCTCATGTATGCCAGGCAAGTGTGCTACCACTGAGGCACACCACCAACCCACACAGAGAACTTTCACTAACTTCTCATGAATCCATAATTATTTCAAAAGAAAGAATTAAAAAATCAAGATACCAAAGATATACACTAGAGATTGATAAATTTGACTAAATAGAAATGCAATAACTTGGGGCTGGGATTGTGGCTCTGTGGTAGAGAACTCGCCTAGCACGTGTGAGGTCCTGGGTTTCTATCCTCAGCACCACATAAACATAAATAAATAAAATAAACATATTGTGTCCAACTACAACTAAAAAAATAAATATAAAATAATGCAATAACTTAACTAGGGAACACCCAAACATATACCATAAATAAACTGAGAAAAATCACTACCCTTATTGCAAAATGTTAATTTCCTTAATATATACAGTACCTATAAGTCATTAAAAGAACATTATCAAGTGTTGAGGAGTGATATTAGCCAAACTATATTGTTATATTTTGTGCCTGTATGAATCTGTAACAACAAATCCCATTATTAAGTACAACTATAATGCACCAATAAAAATCTGGAAAGAGGAAAAAAGACCACATTAGCCCTATTAAAAAAAAAAGAATATTGTGAAATCAATAGAAAAAAGGACAAAGGAAGCAATCAGATAATTCAGATAAAAATACAAATGACTCTTAAATAAGCAAACTTTTGCTCATCATATTGATAACAATAAAAAATCATTGGTAATTTCTTTGGACAGCTACAGGATTTTGATTGGCAGTTAAACCTTTCTGGAAACAAGATTGCTATATTACAAATGCCATTTAAACCTTCATCTAGTTATAAAAGAAAAAGTACAACTATATTTTTGTTGAAATGAGTAAACAAGAGCTGCAGTCATAAATCCCTTGGAAGCAGCTCATAAGGTAGTTCTGAAAGTTGAAATAACTGGAACTGGTATCAGATTTCACTGCTGTATCTGATACACAGAGTGAATATTGTGTACTCAGAAACCCTGGAACCAACGGCTATACCAATCTGGGAAAGCAGCAGTGTTGAGATTTAAAACATAAAAAAATACATCAACATCCCTCTAGAACAGGAAATTACATGGTTGGCAGGAAATGCATAAAATGGAAGATGAGAAAGCTATAGTAGCAGTTTAACTTTTCATAATGATTTTGTCTCACATATTAAATATTTGTAGATAAAGTTTTATTGAAAGGGTTCACTTGATGACTACTTAAAGAATTATGTGAATAGCAAGGATGTGTATTATGGATATATAATTTTTGATATTTAAAAAAATATTCTAAAAGAATGTAAAAGCTGTATATGTAACTCAGGAAATTCCATCTTTTTCGAATTTTATATTATAACATAAAATTTCTTAGAGGAAATACTCTATTTGTGTAGACATTTTGAGTTATAAATTCTAGAAACTTAAATCTAGTACATTGGAAAAAGAAAATAACATTGTTACTTTTGCATTTCTATGTCTGATTGGGAGATTATGCTATAATAAAAAGAACAGATGCCTACATACCATTGTATAGTGTGTATATTTTTATTGAAATATCAGGTAGTACTATTGATATCTTTATTTTATTATAAATTCCTAATAAAGAATTTAACATGTTTGGATATTAACAGTTCATTGGAAACAAACCATTTTTAACTTCAATTAACTTTAAAAACAAGCATTTTGAACAAATAAAAAGTACCTTTAGGAATTGATCCTATAGATATGCACATGTTTATGAAATGCTGTCTGTACAAGGTTATTCATTGCTGCACTTTAAAACATGTTCATAAGGACAGGTGAAATAAGTGATGGCATCAGAATGAGGCACCTCTGTATATTGAATTGAACAAATCTGATGATACCCTGTTAGGTGAAAAAAAGATGGATACGGCATGTCATAAGCTATCACAAGTATTAAATACTTTTCTTTTTCAGAAAGAAAAATATCCATATATATTTTAGTATATAGGAAAAATTGATAATCATTGTTATATCTCCGGAGGGGCAAGTACCAAAAAAGAAAAGAGAGAGAGAGAGAGAGAGAGAGAGAGAGAGAGAGAGAGAGAGAGAAAGAAATGGGATCATAGAAATTGGTGCTATTGCCTTGTTCTTTGTTTTTGTTTCTGTTTTTTTTCCCCCTTACTTACCTAGCCTAGTGCTGCTATTGAGCTAAAGGAAAGAGGGGCACAAAGGAAAGAAGGGAGAGTGGGGAATGTGGAGGAAGGTGAAGGGGAGTCCCCATATAATTGTCATAATATTTGACCCTGGAATCTTTTGACATTTAGGAGCATAAATATATAATTCTTCCAATAAAAGCCACTCAAAAGGAAAAATAGAAATTCTAATTAACCCAACAATTGGATCTGAGAGGTAAATGTGAAAACTGGAGAATAGTTATCAGGAAGAAAATTTGTGAAACCACCTAAAGTAAGATGCCTGCAGCAAACAAATCAATGTGGCACAGAAGCCCCAGAGATTCTTTTAGATCAATAAGGATATCTCTGCCTCTGTTGAGGCTGCAGATAGCTGCTCTGGAGAAATTTCTACTCGGTCCTTCCTCTTATCAGAACGTCGCAAGATGATGACAGAATGAATATGAACAATTCTGACGGTGTCAACCTAAAGGAAAACCCAGAGAAATCATTACTTCTGTCTCTGGCCAGTAACACTTCTCTCTCCAACCTCCTGTCAATTAGTTATAGGATTGCATTTTATTATGGTATCAGGTTAAAGATTTCCTTTCAGGAAACTGACACTTTTCTCATGAAAAATGAAATGTTTCAAATAAAGAAATCCTTCCTCGATATACATATTTCAGAAACAAAAATATAAAAGTTAGTATTTAGACAAACTTTGCATATCAAATGCTGACAGTTCTTTGAATTAATTCACATTTTCTTTTTAAAAAAATATTTTTTAGTTTTAGTTGGACACAATACCTTTATTTTATTCATTTATTTTTATGTGGTGCTGAGGATCAAATCCAGGGCCCCCGCAAGTGTGAGGTGAGCGCTCTACTGCTGAGCCACAAACCAAGTCCCCTCACATTTTCTTTTCCTTTTTTTTAAAATCTTTTTTTATAGTTGTAGATGGACAGCATGCCTTTATTTATTTATTTATTTATTCATTCATTCATTCATTCTTATGTGGTGCTAAGAATCAAACCCAGTGCCTCACATGTGCTAGGCAAGTGCTCTGCCACTGAGCCACAACCTCAGCCCAATGCACATTTTCTTTAATAAATAAAAAGCTGTTCAAGTGATAATTTGTTGAAAACAATTAAGAGTACCTCTGTAAAGCATCTCAAATATTTTAAGTTCTGGCAGTATTCGGCTACTTGTAGTTCCCTATTTATGGTCCCATTTCATGCTTGTGTGCCTTTTCACACTTTCCCTTCTGTTTTTCAGCCTTTTTTTACTTTGTGGACCTTTTAAATTCTTTTAAGTTTCCTGATAATCCTACTTAAAAAAAAAAAAGAATTGTGCCAGGCATGGTGGTACACACCTGTAATCCCAGCAGTTCTCGAGTCTGAGGCAGGAGTATCACAAGTTCAAACCAGCCTCAGCAAAAGTTAGGCACTAAGCAACTCAGTGAAACCCTGTCTCTAAATAAATAAAATACAAAATAGGGCTGGGGATGTGGCTCAGTGGTCGAGTGCCCCTGAGTTCAATCTGAGGTACCACCCCCCCAAAAAAATAATAAAATGAAAAAAAGAATTGTTTTTTACCATGTATGACTTATTTTATAACACACATATGTACACATTATTATTATTATTAAATATTTATTCTTAAGTTTTAGGTGGACACAGTATCTTTATTTTACATTTATGTGGTGCTGAGGATTGAATCTGGTGTCTTGTGCATGTTAGGTGAGCACTCTACCACTGAGCCACAACCCCAGCCCCATTATTATTATTATTATTATTATTATTATTATTATTATTATTATTATTATTATTATTTTGTACCAAGGATTAAACTCAGGGGCACTTGACCACTGAGCCACATTGCCACATCCCCAGCTCATTTTGTATTTTATCTAGAGACAGGGTCTCACTGAGTTGCTTAGCACCTCTCCATTGCTGAGGCAGGCTTTGAACTCACCATCCTCCTGCCTTAGCCTCCTGAGCTGCTGGTATTATAGGCGTGTACCACCATGCCCACCCCACAGTTATTATTTACCCAATTTCCTCCCTTACTAAAATGCAAGTTCCTTTAAGAGCAGGGACTTCATTTTATTTATTTTCTATCACTAGCAACTATTTGTTGTGTCTAGCAACCACATTGTCCACAATAAATAAAACTAAAAGCAGGGATAAAAAGATTTACAACCTTTCAAGGAGCAATAAGACAAATAGCTGACTTTTGAAAGCTAAACAGAATGACATCTTATGAGAGCTACAAGAAAATATCTGCAAATCAAGAATCCTATACACAGAATAAAACCTTCAAAAATGAAGGAAAAATAAAGACATTTTCAGATGCACAATGGAGGGAATTCATTACCAGCACAGAATTCTTCAGGCAGAAAGAAAATCACAGAAATGAAGAAAGGAATGATGAACACCATAAAGAGTAAACATTTGGGTATATATAATATATACTAACTGTGTGAAACATTTATCACAATGTCACAAGAGGCTTAAATATTCATAAAATTAAAATGCATGATAGCAATAATCTAAAAGGCAGGAGGGTATACATGAAAATAAAATGTCCTAAGATTCTAGTACAGATGATCCTCAAATTACAATTGTTTTAACTTAGGACTTTTCAACTTGACTATGGTATAAAAGCAATAAGCATTCACTAGAAACTATACTTTGAATTTTCATCTTTTCCCAGGCTAGCAATATGTGATATTCTTTTGTAATGCTGGACAGCAGCAAGGAGCTGTAATTTGCAATCAGTGACACAAACAGGGGAAACAACAGGTATTCTACAGTGTACTATGTTGCTAAGCAATGATATTTGCTAGCTTAAGTGTATTAAATGTAATTTGGGCCTCAATATATTTTATATACAATGGGTTTATTGGAACATAACCAAGTTATAAGTCAAGAAGCATCTGTATTATTGATTTAAAAAAAGATGCCAATACTAGCTAAAAAGATAAGACTTCTAAATTCATTAAGCTTAATATCTAATTTGAACAGTACAAATTTATACAAAATTCAAGATGAGGTCATGAACTCTTGGAAAAAAATCATATTATTAAGATTTATAATATATTTTAGCAGTTGATGCCCAGGGTAAACCAATTCACACAAACACTCTCTCTCATCAGAGAAGGTTTCAGTGCCTAAAAGTAATGAGCAACGTTTAATGCACATACAGAGGAGGAAGGGTCCATAAAGGTCGGGGAAAGGAAAATGAGTAAAAGAAACAAATCAGTAACCCAGGAGAGTTCAGAGTTTCAGGGAGAAAGAGAAGTATCAAGAAATAATCTGTTGGATGCAGCAATGAGGAGATCGCTGGAGAGGTAGAATTGGACACCAGTCTGAAGTGGGTCTGACTGGGGAAGGTAAAGAAATGATATTAGACCATTCTTTTAAGACCTTTAACTATTGCCAGGTGCATGCCTATAATTCCAGCAGCTCAGGATCAAAGCCAGCCTCAGCAACTTGGTGAGGTCCTAAGCAACTTAGTGAGATCCTGTCACAGAATAAAAAATAAAAAGGGCTGGGGATGTGGCTCAGAGGTTCATTGCCCCTGGGTTCAATCCCCAGTAACACACACATTAAAAAAGAAGAAAGAAGTCTAGCTATTAAAGGAAGTATGTAGAATAGTTTCTATAGCAAGATATAGGATCGAGTAGGGTTTTTTTTTCCTTTCTGAAAATGAGAGTAACTTAAACATGAGTATTTGTATCCTAAGGGAAAAGAGCCAGGTGACATGAAAAGACTGATGATCCAGAAAAGTCTATGAGTAAGTTGCAGCTCTGAATAGGAAGAGGGTTTTTTTTTCTTCATAGAAGAAGAAAGGAGGCTAATGCTTAGAGTTGAGAAGTTTGTATATAAGAATAAGAAGTCATTTGACATTTGTTTTTTAAGGATTGGCTAGCTTCACTTAGCATAATCTGCTCTAATGCCATCCATTTCCCTCCAAATTCTATGATTTTGTCATTTCTTATTGCAGAGTAATACTCCATTGTGTATAAATGCCACATTTTTTTAATCCATTCATCTATTGAAGGGCTTCTAGGTTGGTTCCACAGTCTTGCTATCGTGAATTGTGCTGCTATGAACATCGATATAGCAGTGTCCCTGTAGCATGCTCTTGTTAGGTCTTTAGGGAATAGACCGAGGAGGGGAATAGCTGGGTCAAATGGTGGTTCCATTCCCAACTTTCCAAGAAATCTCCATACTGCTTTCCAAATTGGCTGCACCATTTTGCAGTCCCACCAACAATGAACAAGTGTACCCATTTCCCCACATCCTCGCCAGCACTTGTTGTTGTTGGATTTTTTAATGGCTGCCAATCTTACTGGAGTGAGATGTCTTCTTTGATATA
Source organism: Spermophilus citellus (assembly GCF_964194105.1). Lineage (NCBI taxonomy): Eukaryota > Metazoa > Chordata > Mammalia > Rodentia > Sciuridae > Spermophilus > Spermophilus citellus. Next base: position 148,129,067 of record NC_138190.1, on the reverse strand, counting down.
AGGGGAGTAACCAAGGACAGGGTAGAGACGAAGAGCTTGAGGAAGATTAACATTAAACAGGGATGATAGGCAGGAGGGAAAGTGAGAGTTAAGGGAAATTGCATGGAACTGGAAGGTGAGCCTCAGGGTTATACACAATTACATATAAGAGGAAAGGAGGAGTAGGAGGAAAATTATATAAGTGGAAGAAACGATTTATAGTAGAGGGGATGGAGAGAGAGTAGGGGAGGGGAGGGGAGGGGAGGGGTGAGGGGACAGTGGAGAATGGGATAGACAGCAGAATACATCAGTCACTAGAAAGGCAATTTGTAAATCAATGGAAATGTAACTGATGTGACACAGCAATCTGTATACGGGGTAAAAATGGGAGTTCATAACCCACTTGAATCAATCTGTGAAATATGGTATGTTAAGAACTATGTAATGTTATGAACAACCAACAATAAATTAAAAAAAAAAAAAAGAATAAGAAGTAAGTGGGGTTTTTACCTAATAGCTAGGAGGAAGTGATTCATTTAAATTATATTTTTACAAAAGAATTGGTGTGTGATATATTGGGGGGGGGAATTAACATTATACCACGATTAGGCTAGAGCATGGCAAAAAGGTGGGGTGGGAGTGAAGACAGGAGAAAAGCCAAAGTGGACTAATAACTATGACACTATGGATGGTCTGTATTTGAGAACAGAGGGATTGCATGAGCAGATATTGAGACACGGGATAAAGAGATAACAAACAATGTGAACCAGATGTCAAAGTCTTAAAGAAAAGGCCATAATGAAGGCAGTAATGGCAAGGAGGAGTGGAAAAGGGTGGTATGATAGTGATTATTCATTCTGATCAAGTATTATAAATTGCTACAAAGAACAATGAATTACATTCCATTTTCAATGAGTGAATTCTTTGTCAGATTTCATTAGAAAGAACATCCTACCCAGCTATAAAATTTAATAATATTCTCCTGAGGTCATCAGAATAGAGAATAGAGATATCCCTCCCCATCTACAACTTTCTGTCATGCAGTATTCTAGCACAATACCTTTTCAGCAACTGTGCGCATTTCAGTTCCGGTATATGCAAATTTGGAGTCACTCCTACTGGGGATAAATTAGGGGAAAAAAAGAAACTAAGGTTTGGAATAGAAAATGGAAGTTAAAGCAAAATAACAGGATTAACAGTTTTTGCAATGCGACCTTAGTAGAAACAAAAGAGGAGGGAAAGTAAACTGAGCTGAAGATTTCTAACTATTAAAGAGGTGGGCTGGGGTTGTGGCTCAGTGGTAAAGGGCTAGCTTAGCATATGTGAGGCACTGGGTTGATCCTCAGCACTGCATATAAATAAATAAAAACAAAGGTCTATCAATAACTAATATTACATATATATATAAGATATGAGGTGGGCTTGAGAAATACATTAAACTATACTTTGAAGTTTATGCAAAAGTTACCCAAAGATTGACCACCACAAGCATTCAAGCTATTATAGATCTTTGGGATCACTGTAGGGGCCACCAAGGAGAAGGCCACTGACCATTTACAAGGAGGGGAATTTGGATTAACAGGGGGAAAGCCCTAAATGCATAAAATATCAGATAAAAAGAAAAATACTGGCGTGTTACTGGCATTGCAGGGAAAATAGCAAATGAAAACACATCAAGCAAGAAAATGAAAAATAATAGTACCAAATGTAAATATACTGGTAGTGTTGTTAGTATGCTGCCTTTATTGCAGTTAATAAGATTCTATTTATGAGTGCTTTCATAGGTTCACTTATGATTTTGGTTCCTCCAATATGTCTTTCACATAAAGGCATATACATCTCAACTGAAAATCCTTCTAGTAAGAAATAAGGCAGAAATGAACCTTCAGAGTTGGGGTGGAACTCAAAGTGTATCATTGATAGAGTTCCAGACTCATAAAGGTAATTTAAGATCCAATCAATATACAATACTGCCAAACCTGTCATAATTTTTATTTAAGAATGCCTTAGAGATATTAAAATATGAGTAAACAAAAGGTCTTACCTTGTGTCATCATTCAACTAGAGTGGAAAAGAGCAGAAAATATTATTGATCACATTATGCTTATTTGATTACAGGGATGCAGATTATATGAAAATTAGGTCATGTGTTCATACATATCAACAAGAAAGACTGGAGAATTTAGAGAATAAACAGCTGAATTGTATTTCCTCATCCACTTTCTCCCCTCTGCAACACAAAGAAAACTTTCGAGTCTCTGAAAGGGTTTCTTCTTTCTTAGGATCTTTGCGACGCTTTAAAAAGCTTTCTCGCTTTCTCGGTACCTCCACTTCTCTAGAAGGAAGGCTGGTGGCAAAGCAAGGGGCTCTAACCCTGGTCTGCAGGTCTGCTTCATATACTTTGTAGCCTTCATCCTACTCAAATGTATTTCTGGTCTGACTTGCAATTTTGGGCAATGGGTGATAATCTCTGAAGCAAGTCCCCAACCCCGTGGGTTTATGCAAATCGCTGAGGGCTTGCAGGAGGATGAGCAAGTGTCATGCGACAAGAAGAAAAGGCCACCGCGATTGAGCCACCTAAAAAATCTCCAAAGATCTAAGTCAGAGGTTCCTGTGGCCTACCAGTCGCCTCAGGGACTACTGGGGACTGCTAGCAGGGTTCCAGCTAGGCAGAATGACCTACTCACCTCCCCTATACACAGTCCCATCACCTCCTCCTTTTCTGTGCTCAGAGCGTGGTTGAGACAAACTAGGAAAGCGTCAGACTCGAGATGAACCGCCTGCACCGCCTGTAGCACCTGCACCGCCATCTTGATCCGACCCTGTTCACGTCCGCCTCGGGCCCACTCTGGCCTGACCAACCGGGTGCTCCAGCACAGCTTCTCCAGCACCCAGCGCTCTGAGCTCCTCCCAGGCCTGGCCTTCTGCGCGCGGGTTCCGCGGGGGCGGAGCTTGGGGGCGCGCGCGGGGGAGGGCTGTGGGGGCGGGACTGCTGGTGGTTGCCTGGGGGCGGAGCTTGGGGCGGAGGCGGGGCCTGCCCAGCAGCACCTGGGAAACGCCCGTGCCGGTTGGGGCAGGCGTGGCCACTGGGGCTAAGGGCGGTGGCTGGCGGAGGTCGCGGAATCAGGCCCGCGGCGGGGGCGGCAGGGAGGCGGCGCTCTCTATCCTCAGGCGGAGTGGTCTGTGAGCGGCGCCCGGGCGCCTGGGCAGGCGCTTCTTGAGCGCCGGCGCCCATTTTGCCCGCCCGCTGAGGAGCGCGGTGCGCGGCCTACACGCTTTGGGGACAGCCCTTTGAGGCGACATCTCCGCGAACGCCGGCCTCTTGAGCCAGAGGGACGCTCTTTTGAAAGTCGGTCCTAAAACAGTTAAGGTTTTGTTTTATTTTGTTTTATTTCCAAGTCAGCCTATGAATCTCGTACAACTCTTCCTGGACCACTTCCGGTTGCCGGCCAGCGCCTTGCAACTTCAGTTTTAGTGACCTCGGTTGGGGTTACCCTTCGGCTTTTCCCGGGCTCACGTCACGATCTTGGTTCGAGTGGCCCGGGGTGGGAGACCTGGAAGTTTTAGCCTAGCTGTTCTCGTGGCGGAGAAATTAGCACAAGAAACGTTATATTCATGTGAGTAACCTTTTGCAGAAACAGTGCTATACTGTATCTGAAAAAGTATCACTCTTGAGCTTGGCTGCTGCTACTTTTCACAAAAGCTTTTAGGTATCTATTTGTTTGATACGGGGAAGAGGAATTAGGGGACTTCAGGTTTTATTCACGTTCGAATATATCACATCAGATATCCAGAAAACAAGTTTCCTCAGATCTTGTCTCAATGGTACCAGACATTGTAAAATTACATTATGAAAGTAATTTTATTTTGCGGTATGTCATCATGCCAGGGTTAAAAGTACAGATCTTCCAAGTCACAAGTTTACAAATTATACAGGATTTTAGGAACGATTCTATATAAAAGAAAATTACATGCCAGGTTGCCTCCAGGGTCCATCCGCGTTTATGTTTCTGATTTGATTTTCTATTTCTTGTGTATTTCTGTAGACAGGCAGATATGGCAGTACTGGAAAGGGAACATTCCCAAGGTGCTACTTGAAGAGGTGTTGATGCTATGCTCTTTTCTCCCAAGTCAGTTCCAACCCAAGTCTCCCAACAAATAGGGCTCCAAATCAGTGAACTAGCTGTAATGTACATGCCAGCAACCTCCATTTTTTACCTAATGCTTAAAGATCACATGGCACAGCTTTCCGTGATAAATTTTGATAATAATGAAGGTTGGAAAATTTTCCAACTGTACGATTACAGTGGATCTATCAACATTTTCTCTTAAGTTTTCATTTTATGTTATATATTATTTTCAGTTACTGTGTATGGCTAGTGCACCCTGTCCTGATGAGACAGCAACAGCTATTCTTCTCGTTATTGTTTGTTCAAATGGGATATTTTGAATTTATAAAGTTTATTTAGGCATCTTCAAAGAGAAAAACATGTCTTTTTGTTGTGGGTGTCAATCTCATAACAGAATGACATTGACTAACTTTTATAATTCTTATGGCTACCTTTTACACCTCCAAACTTTTAATGGAGTGCAAAAAAACTATTAATATTTATAGCAAATTTATTATGTGCTAGACATAATTTTCATCCTACACCTCAGGAAATTGAGATGGAAAGAAGTTAACTTGTCCACGGTCACAAAGCTTATGACTTACAGAATCACAGATCATATACAGGTCAGGCTGATTTGAGGGATTGTTGATGATTTCACCCAATGTTATTGGATGAGTTTATTAAAAGACTTCAAATAAAATATACATATTCGACTAATTAATGTTTAAAAACTGTTCAAACATCTGAAAATTTAAACAAATTATATTTTTTATAAAAGGCACAAAACAGTTATTCTATAAAGGAAAAAAAGTGATGGTTTTACTTAGATCACTACCTAAGGAAGCTCTTCTAGATTATATATTATCCATTTAGAACCTAATTTACAAAATGCCTAAAAATAATCTGTCTAGGCCAATATGGTCTCTGGTGTCAATGTAACCTCCTTGGGGAAAATCTGTTTTAGTGGATAACATAGCTATAAATATATCTAAACATTTTAAATACTTTTTTATTTGCAGATGGTTATATTGCTTGAATTGAATTGCAAAGGTTTATATTCTCTGTATTGTTTTGTACCTTGTACCTAAGTTTATCTTGAAGTTTTAACCATTTTTAGTTCAAGGAGTCCTAAATTTTGTGAACAAGGATCTATGCAAAAACCCAAAAATCACTAGTCAAATAAATTTGGGAAATATTAAACAGCATAGTTTTTTTTACTGCATAACTTGCTGGAGCTTTTGCTGTGGTAGTATCACTCTCCAATATTCCCAAAATTATTTGACTAAGGAAAATGTTGAGAACAAGTGTTCCAAGAATCATGTTTAAGGAAATGGTGTTTCATTCATACAGCTTGTCATTTTTATAGGCTTTGATCTGATTCCTCTTGCTCAGCCTTTGCATTTCTCTACTGAGAATGTTGTTCATTCCTGGTTATGGTGGCTTCTCTGTCCCTTGATCACTGCTGTTGTCGTTCTCTGAGTCACCATGCTTTCTGATTGGTAGCAAGCCCAAGTTCAGGGTAATGTTCTGAGGTTTGTTTCCAGGCTTATCTTGCCCAGTGCCCAGCATGTTAACCTCTGGGTCAAAGCAACACAGCACATTGCCTTTCTTCTGAGAATATTTTGTAGTAACTCATAAGAACCCTTTGTAGTGATTCATAGTAACTCAAAACATCATCTCCAATTTGTTTACCCTCTCTGCCACTGTAATTATTTTACTTTATGTAGTATATCCAATATAAATTTGTTTTCATTCAAAAGAAATTTAAACATTAATGTGTTGTTGTGATAGGATCTATGAAGTTGATATGGTCCTGAAACCCTTAACACTTGGCTTCTAGTTTAAAAAATATTGGCAACAATTATGTTTTTTTTTTTTTTTTTTGGTGCTCAAAATCAAGGTTTTAACTTTTTTATTTTGAAAATAGCATATACTGGATATTGTTTGTGACTTTTCTTTCCAAAGCTCTGGGAAAGAGAAGCAGAATGATTGTTATCTGCTATATGGAAAAAATGGCTTTAAAATATAGAGACTTATGTATTTTAGACAAGTCGGAAGGAAGATGAAAAGTATGAAGCTTGAAATGAACATGGTATTTGGGGGAAAGTTTATTTTGAATACAGTGGTAGTGGTGGTGCTTGCTGGAATAGGTGACAGATAGGATATAAGAATAGAAGAAGAAGAAGGAAGAAGGAAGAAGAAATCCAAGATAATTCATAAGTTTTGAGTGTACAGGATCAGGAGAGCTATTGTCAGGATTTGGTTAAGGTGAAAGAGTTTCATCTTTAATGAGGAAGCACATTCATGTGAAAACAGCAGCATACGCCAGGCTCAGAATCAGATCTACTCAGGGTATGGTGGGTGAAACAAATGTGATGCTCTCAAATTATTCATAAAAGTCAAACCATTCCTTACCTGTATAAAAGTATTTTTCTATTTTCCTTTTTAGGAAAGGAAAACTTAACATTATTAAGGAAAAAATTAGACTCAGATTGTTATCCTTGTAAAAGAGGGCTTGGTTTAGTTTGATTCATTCTTATTTCTGACTTTTTCCTGTTCTGCATCATATGAGTTCTGACATCTGGTTTGCTCTAGACAGTCTCACTCTGAAGGCTCTAACAACCTCCCAAGCTATGCTACATTTTCTTTCCCACCTAATGGCCACCTAATGTGAATAGGAGGTCTTTGTTTAGTGGAACAGATTCCCCATTGCCCTATCTTCTCTGAAAAAGGTAGACCTTTACCTTTGAAACTATGCCACAATGCTGAGTTAGGACAAAAAGATTCATTCGTGCAAAATGCATCTCAAATTATTGTAAGTTCCTAAAATGAGATCCCAGCCTGGGCAGAGGATTGTTATGGAAAGAGCTTGTCCTGCCACCCAAATATTTTGGGAATTGTGCTTCCTTTAGATCTCTCAAAGGGTAGAGGGGCTTTTCTGGCTTGGGAGATAAAAATTTAAACCTATGCCTCAATGGGAAAAAATGGACTCTTGTAACATCTTGCAGGATTATTAAGATGAAACAAGATCTAGATGGATAACTATGATTTGTTCTCACTCAGCTCTACATCACCATGATCCCTAAAGTCTCTTGCAGCTCAGAAACTCCATGAAGCTACCCTAAATATTTTTTCAAACATGGAAATCATCTTCTAGAAATGCCCAGCTGCTATAGGTAACCTTTTCTAGTGATCTGATAAATAGGTCCTTTGTCCTTAAATTTTAAATTCCAGTTTAGAAATCCATGCATGTGGTTCAGAATCTTACATTTATTAAAATGGAAACTGCTTGGAAGTGGCTTTTACCTAAGGAATATGGCATGCATATGTCCATGTTACTGACTTCCTGCCAAAATACTGCGTCCTTAGGCACTCTCCTGTGCATTCTCTATTGCTTACATTTTGTCAGATATTTCTTTGTGAATGCAAAGAATACGAGACCAGTACCTAGCCTCCTGTACTGCTTATCCTAGGTTTCCACAAAACTCACTTCGAATTCTTGACTGCTTTGCAGTCAACAGTTAGCATTACCTGAGGCTTTGCCTAAATGTTTCCTCAGTGTCACTTTTAGTCTTGTAGAAAGTTTCAGATGTCCTTGGTTCTATTTAGGCTGTGCAAATAGACATCTATGGGGTTTGGTTCTGATTGATGGTTCCTAGTCACAGGGTACCTTACTCATTGGTGAGTTATTCAAACCCCAAAAGTCACACCTGTGTCCTGTGCACGGGTGCTACAGGCTTAGGTGGAGAAAAGCAGGGCTAGAATTGGAACCCAAAGCCCAGAATGGCAGGAGAGGATGTGGGGGCTCCACCCGATCACCTCTGGGTTCACCAAGAGGGTATCTACCGCGACGAATACCAGCGCACATGGGTGGCCGTTGTGGAAGAGGTAACTTTTCATTTTGCTTATTTCTTTGATTTTGCTTTCAAGTAACTTGGTTTCTAACCAGTCTCAATATTCTGAAATATTTGTGTGTGTGTGTGTGTGTGTGTGTGTTTTTTTTTTTAATCATTCCCTTCCATTAGGAGACAAGTTTCCTAAGGGCACGAGTCCAGCAAATTCAGGTTCCCTTAGGTAATGCAACTAGGCCAAGTCATCTTCTAACCTCCCAGCTACCTCTCATGTGGCAACTCTACCCTGAGGAGCGCTACATGGATAACAACTCTCGCTTGTGGCAGATACAGCATCATTTAATGGTACACATATTGCTTAGTCATTTCCCATTGTATTAGAACTCTCATAACAGAGTACTCTATAAACTTTTCTTTTCCTGACAGGTCAGGGGAGTACAGGAGCTGTTGCTTAAGCTTTTGCCTGATGATTAACCCGGTATGTATTTCTATTTCTCCCCCTTCCTCCCCTTCTTTGTTTTCACTCTATTCCGTTGTGGTGATTTTAATGATTTTTTTTTCCAGGTGCTGGGATTCTAGGAAGATATGCTCCTCTGTTCTGTTCAGTATATGGCAATCACTTCATCCACCACTGCAGTGCACCCACCCTTGGGCCCAGGGGGGAGGGCATGGGTTGAAAAACTCATCAAGAACACAGAAGTTTAGGAAGGGTTATGAAGAATACTGCAAGTGACACTGCAGAGAGAGGGTTATGCAGGCACAAAGTGAGTCAACAAAAGCATTTAGTAAGGATACATAACTTGAAATTGACTCCTTTGGAAATTGCCATAGAACCTTTAATGGACATCATCGGCTGGAACTGGGATCTGATGAATCCCACAAAAATCAGCACGTGCTACAGAACAGATGCCCTGATCACCAAGGACTTGGTACTGATTTAGAGAGAAGAGAGCAGCTCCTAGCAGCATCAACATCTATTTGTCGCTTATTTGCCCTGCAGCACATTCACCTGCCTTTCCTTCTCCCATCCTGTAAATATCCTAGGTTTTGCTCTGATGTTTCCCATCCCAGTACTGACCTAATTTGTATCTATTGAGAACTTAGGGGATTCTGAAAAAAAAATTATTTGCATTGATGAAATTAGCTACAAAGGCTTCTAGGCCTTTATTCTTTCTGAAATTGTGTCTTCCAATTATTAGAAGTTGCACATCAAAATTGTAGGCACTAAAATTCCTTCTTTGGTTACATATTTTAAATAAGCTGGTTTCCATAAGAGCTCCACAAACTCATTTTAGCTGCTTAAGCAATAAGCACCTTTCTCAGGACAGTACACAAACATTGCTGATTTCTAGGAAAGGACTTACCACCTATAAAGAATTTCCTGAGTCAAAGTAGTTATAACAGTTTATATACATTTAAAATATGTTTTTTTAAAGCATTGGGCTGGGTGCAGTGGCATGCGCCTATAATCATAGCTCCTGGGCAGGTTGAGGGCAGGTTGAATTCAGGAGTTCCAGACCAACCTCAGCAATATAGCAAGACCCTGTCTCAAAAAAAAAAAAAAAAAAAAAAGTGTCTTGGTAATAATAATCACCATGTTTTGAATCTTTACTTACTGCCTTCTAGACACTATTCTATACATTTTATATCTTTATCACATTTAGTTCTTCCATCAATCCTTTGAGGTAGGTATGATCTCATTTTACACACAAGTAGTGAGGAAAAAGGCTGAGGAAATTTAATCATTTATTAAGGGTTTTCTCTCTGAATGATACAAATGGGCAGCTGTCTAGGCCCATTGACCTGCAGCATCAGTTCCTCTGGCCCAACATTGGTTTACAATATGCAGGACGAGTACATTGAATTTAAGGATTTTTTTCCCATGTAAAGCTATTTATTCTAACCTTAAAGAACTGGATATTATAAAAATACAGTTGGTTCATCCTACACGGGAAGAGTATTTATAGTGTAATTTTTAATTGTCTCTGAAGAAAATTCCATGTAAGGAGCTTTATTTATGAGTAAAAAAGCAAAATAAAAATCATTTTTCTTGTTTTAGTTTTCTGGATATGCCGCAAAAGGATCCGTGCCAGAAACAAGCCTGTGAAATACAGAAATGTTTACAAGGTAGTATGTAAAATGCTTTTAAGATATTTTTTACTTTATCTGTAAACTGTAAGAGACCAATTATTCTTTTATACAAAAAATAAAAACTGATATGCTCTAAGTTAGGGGTGCTCAATCCTGATTGTACATTAGAATCATCTGGAGAGCTTTAACGACTGGCCTAGAACAATTAAATCAGAATTCCTGGAGCTAAGGTCTGAACATGAATCATTCTGGAGAGTTAAGCAGATTTTGTTTTGTTTTGTTTTAAACAACGAATTAAACCCAGAGGTGCTTAACTATTGAGGCACATCCCCAGCCCTTTGTATTTTTTATTTTGAGATAGGGTCTTGCTGAATTGCTGAGAGCCTTGCAAGTTGCTGATGCTGACTTGAACCCGTGATGCTCTTGCCTCAGTCTCCTGAGCCACTGAGATTATAGGTATGCACCACCATGTCCTGCATGAGATGATTTTAATGCACAGCCAGAGTTGAGAATTCCTGAGCTGAGCAAAGTTCTTTTTATTTTGTTTTTTCCACATAAATTTTGAGGGAATTTTAAACACATGGCAACAAGAATACATACAGATGGCTGGGCGCAGTGGTGCATACCTCCAATCCTATTGATCAGGAGGCTGAGGAAGGAGGATGGAGAGTTCAAGGCCAGCGTCAGCAACTTAGGAAGACTCTGTCTCAAAAAACAGAAAAAAGAGATAGGGATGTAGCTCAGTGGTAGAGCACCCTTGGGTTCAGTCCCCAGCACTGAAAAAAAAAGCCAAATAGATAATTAAAATGAAAAATTTTGGCTAAAAGAAAAACAGTGAATTTGAGTAAAACTTAGACAAAAAATGGCTGTGAATAAAAAATTCTTGGGAAGTAGTTCCCTACAATTAACACATGTCTATTATTCTAAAGAGCCAGTTTTTGCTTTTTTAAAAATATTTATGTTTTAGTTTTAGGTGGACACAATATCTTTATTTTACATTTATGTGGTGCTGAGGATTGAACCTAGTGCCTCGTGCATGCTAGGCAAGTGCTCTACCACTGAGCCACAACCCTAGCCCCTCCCAAGAGCCAGTTTTTTCTTATCAAAATCTTACATATAGAGGCTGGGGCTGTAGCTCAGTAGTAGAACACTTGCTTAGCTTGCGTGAAGCGCTGGGTTCAATCTTCAGCACCATATAAAAATAAATAAATGTACTGTGCCCATCTATAACTAAAAATAAATTTTCAAAAAAAATATTTAAAAAAAAATCCTGCATACATAATATTTGCCAGATTTTATCAAATGTTGCTTTTCAAATAATACTGGATAATATGAGTAAATTTTACAACATATCTTTATATATACACAAACATACATATATGTATTTACATTGCTGCTTTGTTTATAATAGTGATGAACAGAATCATATCATGCAATGATTACACAATTAAAGGTTATAAACCAGTTTTTGAACCCCTAAAAATCCCCAATAAACAAAAAGTGTGATGATTATGTAGTGGTGATGATTACATGCTTAAATGTGGTAGGTTTTGGTCTAGATCTCATTCTTTTACCAAACTGTTCCTAGAGGGGTGGTGATTCTAGTGTTCTGTTTCTAATTTAAAATAAGATCTAGTATAGTATTTTACATTTGATAAATTACATACAAAGTATTTTTATTTTTCTAAAGATAACCATTTAGCTCATTAAAACATTTGTTTTTGCTACTAGTTATATAGTATTTCTTTTTTTTTTTTTTTTAAAGAGAGAGTGAGAGAGAGAATTTTTTTAATATTTATTTTTTTTTTAGTTCTCGGCGGATACAACATCTTTGTTGGTATGTGGTGCTGAGGATCGAACCCGGGCCGCACGCATGCCAGGCGAGCGCGCTACCGCTTGAGCCACATCCCCAGCCCCATTATATAGTATTTCTAATAGGACCTAGAAAGGAGTCTTCCAAACAGTTTTTTTTTAAATGTTTATTTTTTAGTTGTAGTTGGACACAGTACCTTTATTTTATTTTTATGTGGTGCTGAGGATTGAACCCAGGGCCTCGCACATGCTGTGTGAGTGCTCTACCAATGAGCCACAACCCCACCCCACAAATATTTTTTTTAATTTGTTTTAATTAGTTATACAAGCAACATTTATTGTTGCTTGTATTCTTGATAACTGCTATTCTGACAGTGAGATGAAATCTTATTTTTTTAGTAGAATGTATTTTGACACATTATATATAAATGGAGTATAATTTCTCATTCTTCTGGTTGTATGTGATGTAGAATCACATGTCCTTATGTACATAGGACATAATGTAATAATATGTAATATAATGTAATAATGTCAGATTCATTCTACTATCCGTTCTACCCCCAAACACCTCCCCTCTCTTCACTCCCTTCTACCTAATCCAAAGTAATTGTATTCTTTCCTAGCTACTCCCCATCTTGAATTATCATCCACATATCAGAGAAAACATTCAGCCTTTGGTTTTGGGGGATTGGCTTATTTTGCTTAGCATGATATTCTCTAGTTCTATCCATTTACTGGCAAATGCCATAATTTCATTATTCTTTGAGGCTGAGTAATATTCCATTGTGTATATATACCATATTTTCTTTATTCATTCATCTGTTGAAGGAGACCTAGGTTGGTTCCATATTTTAGCTATTGTGACTTAAACTGATATAAACATTGATGTGGCTGCATCACTTTAGTATGATGATTTTAAGTCCTTTGGGTATAAACCGAGGAGTGGGATAGCTGGGTCAAATGGTGGTTCCATTCCCAGTTTTCTGAGGAAATCTCGATACTGCTTTCCATAGTGGTTGCCCCAATTTGCAGTCCCACCAACAATGTATAAGTGTACCTTTTCCCCCACATCCTTGCCAACATTTATTGTTGCTTGTATTCTTGATAACTGCCATTTTGACAGTGAGATGAAATCTTATTTTTTAATTGCATGCACGTTTTAAGTCATTATCCTTTTTTATACTATTATTTTATTTTTAAGTGGTGCTGAAGATCGAACCCAGTATCTTGCACATGCTAGGTGAGCATTCTACCACTGAGCCACAACTGCAGCCCGTGAGATGGAATCTTAGAGTAGTTTTGATTTGCATTTCTCTAACTGCTAGAGATGTTGAACATTTTTTCACATGTTTGTTGGTCAGTTGTATATCTTCTTCTGTGAAGTGTCTGTTCAGTTCATTGGCCCATTTATTGATTTTTTTTTTTTGGTGTTAAGTTTTTTGAGTTCTTTATATATCGAGATTTGTGCTCTATCTGAGGTGCATGTGGTAAAGATTTTCTCCCATTCTGTAGGCTCTCTCTTCACATTATTGTTTCTTTTGCTGAGAACAATCTTTTTTAGTTTGAATTCATCCATGGGATTTTAGATCCCATGGATCTAAATCCTGTGTTAGAGAAGAGTAGCTGGCAAAGACTTTTTCCCATTCCAAAGACTTTCTCTTCATACTCTTTTTTTTTCCCAGTTGTCTGCATATTGCTTTATTTATTTAACCAATCAATCTTTTATCAATAGGTAATTTCCCTTTCTTTCCTTCCATTTTTCTTTCTTTCTTGATCCCCTCCTTCTTTTTGCTTGCTTGCTTCCTTCCTTCCTCATTTTTTACATTACAATTATGGAATGAATGACATCATAAGTGTATCTTGTTTGAACATATGAATTTGTGAATCTAGAACATATTCTTTGTTGTGGAAATACTGAGGCAGAAGTTATATACCTACATTTATTTATTTATTTATTTATTTTGAAAAATGCTGTGAAATTTCTTTGGTTTAAAGTTACATATTTCAGATGATTATATGTTTTTTAATTTATATATGACAGCATAATGCATTATAATTCTTTGCTCTTTCATCACTCTCTTTACACTCTTAATTGTTTTCCTTGCTGTGCAGAAACTTTGACACCATCCCATTTATTAATTCTTGGTTTTATTTCCTGAGCTTTAGCAGTCCTATTGAGGAAGTCATTGCCTGCACCTATATGATGGAGTGTTTCTCCTATTTTCTAGCAGTTGCAGTGTTTCTGGTCTAATTGCTAGGCCTTTGATTCATTTTGAGATGATTTTTGTGTAGGGTAAGATACAGAGAAATAGTTTTATTCTTCTACATATGAATAACCAGTTTTCCCAGCTTTATTTGTTAAAAAGGATGCCTTTTCTCCAATGTATGTTTTAAACACCTTTGTCAAGGATCAGGTGACTGTATGAATTTGTTTTCTGTCTTCTTTTCTATTCCATTGGTCATTATGTCTATTTTGTTGCCAATGTCATGCTGTTTCTTGTTACTGTAGTTCTGTAGTATAATTTGAGATCAGGTAGTGTGGCGCTTAATTGCTTTGCTATTCTGGGTCTTTTATTCTTCCATATGAATTTCAGGACCGTTTTTTCTGGTTCTGTGAAGAGTGTCATTGGTGTTTTGGTGGAGATTGCATTGAATCTACAAATTGCTTTTGGTGATATGGCCATTTTAACAACTTTAATTCTGCCTGTCCAGGAATATAGGAGGTCTTTCCATCTTCCGAGGTCTTCAATATTCTATAGTTTTCATTGTAGAGGTTTTTCACCTCCTTGGTTAGATTTATCCATAGGTTGGTTGGTTGGTTGGTGTTCAGGGTATCATGAAAGAAATTTTTTCCTGATTTCCTTCTCAGCAGGTTCATTATTGGTGTATAGTAAAACTATTGGTTTTTTAAAGTGGATTTTGTATTCCTCAAATTGTTCCATAAAGTAGAGAAGGGTGGGGACTCCCAAATTAATTCTATGAAGATAGCATCACCATGATACCAAAACCATATAAACACATCAATTAAACTACAGACTGATATTTCTGATGAATATAGATATAAAAATCCTTAATAAAATATTAGCATTTCATATTCAATAACACATTAAGAAGATTGTGTACATCATGATCAAGTTGTTGTTTGGTTTGGTTTGATTTGGTTTTGTACCAGGGTCTGAACCCAGGGACGTTTAACCACTGAGCCACATCCCCAGCCCTTTTTATATTTAGAGACAGGATCTCACTAAGTTGCTTAGGGCCTTGTTAAGTTGCTGGGGCTGGCTTTTGAATTCGTGATCTTCTTGCCTCAGCCTGCCCAGCCACTGGGATTATAGGCATATGCCACCACGCCTGCCTAAATTGGTTTTATTCTAAGAATGCAAGGATGTTTCAACATACAAAAATCAATAAATGCTGATGAATATCAGCTGTCTAGTGTTTGTCAGCTCCACAAGTCTTCTATTGGAGTATTTTTGGGTCTCATGTATAGAATCATATCTGCAAAAAGTGATAATTTGACTTCTTCTCTTCCTACTTTATCTCTTTGATTCCCTTTTCTTGCCTAATTTCTCTGGCTAGTTTAAAAGACTATATTGAATAGAAGTGGTAAGAGTGGATATTCTTGTCTTGTTCTTGATTTTAGAGAAAATGCATTCAGTTTTCTCCCATTCCCTATGATGCTGGCTTTGAGTTTGACATATATAGCCTG
The DNA here is from genome assembly GCF_964194105.1 of Spermophilus citellus. NCBI lineage: Eukaryota > Metazoa > Chordata > Mammalia > Rodentia > Sciuridae > Spermophilus > Spermophilus citellus. The sequence goes on along the minus strand of NC_138190.1, from coordinate 148,113,513 downwards.
TATGATGCAATGGTAAGTTCCTCCTGTCCCTAGTTTTTTGCAGTGCTTTTAACATGAATGTGTGCTAGATTTCATCAAAGGCTTATTTCTGCTCCTGTTATTATGATCATGTGATTTTGGTCTTTAAATCTATTTATGTGATGAATTATATTTATTGATTTGCATGTTGAAATATCCTTGCATCCCTGGTATAAAAATCATGGTGTACAATCTTCTTAATGTGGTTTTTAATGAAATGCTAACATTTTATTAAGAATTTTTATATCTATGATCATCATGGATATCGGCCTGTGGTTTTATTTATTTGACATGTTTATAAGGTTTTGGTATCAGGGTGATGCTGGCTTCGTGGAATGAATTTGGGTGTGCCCCTCTTTTCTGATTTCATGGAATACTATCAGGAACACTGGCATTATTTTTTTTTTTTCTTTAAAGGTCTGATAGAATTCAGCTATGAATCCATCTGGTCCTGAGCTTTTCTTTGTTAGAAGGCTTTTTTTTTTCTTTTTTGGTATTTGGGATTAAACTCAGGAGTTCTTAACCACTGAGTCATAACTGAGCCACATCCCCAGCCCCCTTTTTTTTTAAGAGAGAGAGAGAATTTTTTAATATTTATTTTTTAGTTCTTGGCGGACACAACATCTTTGTTTTTATGTGGTGCTGAGGATCGAACCTGGGCCGCGTGCATGCCAGGTGAGCGGGCTACCGCTTGAGCCACATCCCCAGCCCCCTTTTTTTCATTTTGAAACAGGGTCTCGCTAAGTTATTGAGGTTGACTTTGAACTTGGGATTCTCCTGCCTCAGCCTCCCAAACTGCTAGGATTACAATGTGTCACCAAACCTGCCTGTTAGAAGGATTTTAATTGCTGGTTTAATTTCATTACTTATTAGGTCTGTTTGGATTTTCAATCTTTTTGGTTCAGATTTGATACCTTGTATGTGTTTAGAAACGTGCATTTCTTCTAGATTTTCTGATTTGGGGAATGTAAGTTTTTAAAGTAGTCTCTGAAATTTCAGTTTTCTGTGATGACATCTCCTTTTTCATCTCTTAATTTTTATTAATTTGGATCTTCTCTATTTTTGGGTAGTTTACATAGGGCTTATCAATCTTGTTTATCTTTTAAAGAACCAACTCTGTTACATTGATCCCTTGTATTACTTTTTATTCTCTATTAATTTCAGCTCTTAATTATTTCTTTCCTACTACTTATTTGGGAATTGATTTGTTCTGGGACCTTTGAGGTACATCATTAGGTTATTTATTTTGAATCTTTATGATTTTGTTAGGGAGGCATTCATAGCTATAAATTTTCCTTTTAGAACCATCTTCATAGTGTTTCAGTTTCTGGTTGGTTTTATGTCTATTCTCATTCAATTCTAGGAATTTTAAAAATTTCTCCTCAAATGTCACCGGTTTCATCTGTCACTCAAAAGTTTATTGTTAAATATCCATGTGTTTATATAGTTTCTACAGTTTCTTAGTATTGATTTCTAATTTCATTCCATTATCTGATAAGATTCAAGGGAATATATCAATCTTTTTTTTTTAATATTTGCCAAGACTTGCTTTATGACTTAAAACATGGTCTATTTGGATAAGGTTCCATGAGCAGCTGAGAAGAAAGTGTATTCAGGTATTATTGGATGAAATTTTCTATAGATTTCATTTAGGTTTATAGTATTTTTTTTTTTTTTAGGTTTAAATGATCTATTTGTTGGTGAGAGAGGTGTGTTGAAATCACCCAGTATTTTCATGCTGGGGTCTATCCAAGTCTTTATACCAAAATTAGTGTCTGCATTATATAATTAGGTGCACCAACATTTGGGGCATAAATATATACTATCATATCTTCCTGTTGGATTATTCCCTTTAGCAGTATGATCTTTTCTCTCCTGGTTAATTTTGACTTGGAAGTTTGCTTTGTCGGATGAGAGTAATTTGTTTTGACTACATTCACATGGTATATCCATTTTCATCCTTTCACTTTCACAGTGGCTGTCTTTGCCTGCAAGGTGAGTCTTTTGCAAACAATATATAATTGGGTCTTATTTTTTAACCCATTCTGCCAGCCCGTCTCTTAATTGGAGAATTGAGACCATTTTCGTTCAAAGTTATTATAGAGATGCTTAATATTTCTTACCATTTTGATTTTTAACGTTTTGGTTCTAATTCTTATGTGGAGCAAAGTCCTTTGTAAATTGACTCATTTTAAAACTAGTCTTCAAGGCAGGGGAAATTGCTCAGTGGTGTTTGCTTAGCATGTACAAGGCATTGAGTTTGGTTTCCAGCACTGCAAGACAAAAGAAAAGAGTAAACCAGGCTTCACTGAAGCTGCAATTGACCACTCTCTTATTTAAACCAATTTGGTAGAAGGTGGTTTGAAAATACAATTGGAATTCAGGCTGCCAGATTCAGCAATTCACTCAGTATGAAAAGTGAATTTCTTTTAAAGCATATTTGATGTTATTTGCCTGTTTAGCTTCAATTCAACCTCTTAGTATGACCAAATATTAGAGGATTTTATTTTTTTATCAGCAAATTATTATTGCCAGAACAAATAAAAAAAGCTATAGAACTACCTGAAAATTGGCTTTTTGGTAATTTTTCCATTATTAAAGTAATAGATAGATGCTCTTGAAATTATAGAAACAAGTAAAGGAGAAATGGTTAAGGATTCCCCAAATACCCACCACCTAAAGGAAACCCTTATTTCGTTTATCTTGGTTCATATTATGATGGAAGCACTATTTTATAGTCTTTTAGATTATTCTAAAATGTTGATGCATAATACCATTTTAATTTTTTTTAATTCTAATTTGCTATATGGCAGCAAAATGCAATTCATTTCATATTACAAAAATAGAGCACAATTTTTCATGTCTCTTATTGTATACAAAGCATAATAGTATCATTTTAGTCATACTTTATTCTCTCCAACTTTAATAAAAAAGGAAAAATGTGGGCTTTTAATTTTTTTGCTTATAATTTCTTCTCCTAAATAAATCTTTATATGATTTGAAGTAGTAACTCAAAAGGACAATAAGACAATAGGAGAACAAGAACCAAGTTAAAAAGTTGGTTCCACACTCTTGGTGCAATATGAAACAATGAAAGCAGAAAAGACTATACACTTGCTAGATGTGAAGGGCTTTACACATGGTAAAAAATTTTAATCCTTTCACACAAGATGGATACTACTATGATTGCCCTTTTTAAGCTGGAAAAATAGACACAGAAATTACATAACTTGTCCAGGGTCACATAACTAGTAAGTGGTATAGTTAACTTCCATGCAGCTTCTCAGATTACTTGCAGCTGACATAAAATCTTTTATGTCAAGTTCTCCTTACTTAGGGACTCTGCAGATGTGTTCTGTGAAGAGCCAAGCAGATAATATTTTAAGCTATGGAGGCCATAAGGTCTTTATGTGGGCCCTGTACATTTTTCTATTTTATGATATTTCCAAGAGATCAGTGACTACTAATACTAACCACTGCCTTAGATTATCTTTTTTCTATTAACTCAATAGTAAAAGGAAATGATATACTAAAAGTTTTCAAGTACTTTGTACATCATACTTTTTTTTCCCTAATTGACCTATTGACAGGTATCTAAATCAGAAAGAATTTCATTGACTTAGATATGTCTTTTTTCTTCCAGTTCCATAGTTAGATAGTAAGTGCCGATCTTTGTACCCTCTCAGCCATGTGAGATCATGACTGGGGTCTCCCTGTCTATTTTGCAGCCAACAACTACATCGAATCAAAGTGTCAGGCTGTTATCGAAGAACTGCGTAAGTGTTGTGCTCGATATCCCAAGGGAAGATCTCTCGTCTGTTCAGGATTTGAAAAAGAAGAAAACCAGACACTGAAGTCTCCAGCAAAGTAAAGTTCTGCTGAAGAATTAATTAAATGCTGCCCCATGTTTCTACCAAGCACATTTTATTTATCCTCCTTTCTTTAGGCCAGGTAGCAGCAAATAGCAAAAGAAAAATCAACTGTAAGAGCTAGTGGAATATGCCATCTATGCAGAACAGATAGATTTAAGACGTGTAGAATGTCATAAAATTGAGCTGCTAAAATAAACCTGTTTAAGTGAAAAATTTTGGCTTGGTACTAAGTGTATTTTAAGGATCTTCAATACAGGTTACTAATGAATTCTCTTTAGCACTTGAATTCATACCACCAGTCATATGAGACATGAGGTGAAGACTCATGCCTCCAGGGTAACAAGCATAGATTACATGCTGAATTAACTCAAAACTTCCTTTAACCTAACTCCATACCTGTTGTACTTCCAGTAATACAAAATGTCCTTCTAGGTGCCAGTAGGAATATTTCTTTCTGCTTTTACATCCCCACCACAGTGCCTAGTCAGAAGAAGGTGCTTAATATTTTTTCACTCAGTGGTATGAAAGGCATAGAAATGATTTTTGTAATGTTTAGTGATCCCTAATTTATTGTGAATGAAGAAAAAAATTCCATTGGAAGTCAGGCAAGCAGGAACAAAATAAAAAGTCTTAGGTCATATACCTATTTTTTATATCCTTATAGTCAAAACCTGCTCTAATAAATCCAGATATTAATAAAAATCTACTGAATGAAGCCTGTTGGCAATTGACAGCTACCTTATGGCCATCCACTTGGCTCAAATAGATACTAGAACTGTCATTGCCCCTCCTTCCAAAAAGAAAGATGACTTTATGAGCAAATTCTGATAGGTCCTTGATGATTAAATGCCATTATTATTTTAGGCCAACTGTTTCTTTTTTTTTAACCTTTATTATTTTATTTATTTTTATGTGGTGCTGAGGATTGAACCCAGTGACTCACATGTCCTAGGCAAGCCCTTTACCACTGAACTACAACCTCAGCCCCTAGGCAAACTGTTTCTTTAAAGCAGCATTTCTGAAAGTGTTTCTAGGAACAGTAATGAAAAAAAAAATCTTTGGATATTTGGGGAATACTAGGTTAAACACAGGTAAACAAGTTTCTTTCCTGTTGGACTTTAGAGTTTTTCCTATGTTAATGTGAATTATGATTCTTTGGAAAGGACTATTGTATTGCCATTGTGAATCCAGTTTGCAGACAAGAAAAATGTTGCTTTAGAGATGTCTGGTCCACACACCAGGGAAGCAATGCTAAATTTCCATGAAATAATTTAAATAAACTCTCATGTTAATAGTAAAACAATTTAATAAAGCATTTTACAACTATAATGTTTACATCATCTATGGATCTAAATTACATTTAAAATTATCAATAGATTGTGGTGCCAAGATTTACATTACCATTACAAATCAAATAGATGGCTTTTCTTTTTTAGTTGTGGCCTTCTTAACAATGTCCCCCTGCTACCAGGTATTTAGAGTTTTGAAAGATTCAAAACAATTTTCCTTCCTTTAAACAGATCTATTGGAAGCCATTGGTTTAATCAATCTCATTCTCTTTAACCATTATTATGATGTAGATAAAAATACAATAGCCATTAGAGAAGGTTTAATATTCAAATGCTTTTTATGTGATAGGAGTTGATATTAACAATGAAACTCAGTCTTCAGGGAAGTTGGAAACTATGATCTCCTCTATCTTAGAGATTTATAAAAAGCACCACAGTACAATTCCCTTCCTTGCATCTACTCAAATTTTGTGAACTGTAATATTGTACATTTGTTCAGTATGTAGCAGTTATCTCAAGTTGTAGGGCACTTAATTTATAATGATATTGAAGTCCTATTAAGTAGTCACATTAATAGCAGAACTATAATTTTATTAGTACCAGCTACCAACTCTTTTACTTCAGTGGCTCTCAGTCCTGGCTGCTCATTAGAAACATCTGCAACATTTTGAAACCTCAGGCTGCCACAACAGCACCCTAGACCACTGAAGTCAGAATCTCTAGGATGAAAGCCAGGCATCAGTAGATTTTACAATTCTATAGATGATACACCCATGTGCAAAAAAGGTTGAGAAGCACTGTTCTCAATAATCATGTCATTTCTTAACATTTTAAAATTGTAAAAAGTTTTGGCAAGTCAAAAATGTGAAAAAAGTGCAACACTGTTTTCTTTAGAAAAATAGTTTGTAAATTATGATCCCTTCAGAATAAAGGCATCACAGAAATAAGCCACACTGTAAGATTTCTGGGAAATCAGGTCAAGAACTATATTAGGTTTCCATCCTGTTTTCCAAGAGTTCACACTAATACTATGTAAGTGACTATTGAGCAGAGAACCTTTTTAGTTCTGGACCTAATTTCCAAGAAATCATACTGGACATGCATGACAGGGGATCAGAAAGGGGAACAGTCTAATTTTCCTACAGGATTGCGTGTAGGAGTTTCCCTCATGGAAGAAACAGATCATCCAAAACACCGATACTCAAAAATTCTAAATCCATCTCTATACTATTTTTTCAAGCAGAGACTCATGGTATTTTCCCAAACTGTAAAAAAAGTACAAGATGCAAATAAAAATTCAACCATTTTTTATGCCTATCTTTCTGGCAAACATTGATCAAAAGAATGAACAAAAAACACATTCATAGTTAACCACACAGGAACTCTGCCTTTCAAAACCACAAGCACCAGCCCTAAGGGAGTGTTAGCTAGAATTATGTTAAACTCCTCCATCTTGAATATGTCTGGTCTTCTTCCAGAATCCACTAGATAGTAACTGTTCAGATCCAGAAGCTGAGTGGTGGGAGGTCCAAGCAAACAATGGCCATTTGGATGAAGGATAGTCTTGTTACCATATTATCAGAATGCCAGTAACACTTATGACAGTGGGGTTGCTCAAGCAGGTTTCCTTTGAGCTCAAGGTCAGCAAAGAGAATCAGAGCTTGGGGAGACTAGAAGCTTAAGAGTCAAACCTTTTGAGCCCAAGCAGGCAGCTGCCAGAAACTGCCCCTGACTGCTAACCTCACTCCTTTGACTCTGGGGACAACCTCAGCAAGGGGACAACCTCAGCAAAGAGACAAATGTTACAGCTCTGATCTAACAGGTCCCAAGTTTTCATCCTACCCTGTCCCATCCTGGGAGGGGCACTGGGTTGGAGGGCTGCCAGAGTAGTGAAAATGCAGTGCAGAGCTGTAGTGACCTGGGAGAGGGCAGAACGTGCTGGAGGTGCTGAAGGGCACAAATGGGGAAAGGGCTCTCTTAAGCCCCAGGACAAGGAGTTTTCACTACATGGGTCCACAAACTTGAAGATTCAAGGATAATGTTCCGACATACCCACCAGCAGGAGGTGCCAAAACCCCAAACACATCCAAAACAAGTTTATCTGGCCATACATGTAGACAATGCTCACCATAAATACCAAAACCAGAGACCCTGGCATCAGAAAAAAGATGTAGGGAACAAGGGAAGAATATATATATATATAAAATTGGAACTGTTACCAATAAATACACTCCAAGCAAAAATAAAGGAGGACCTATAAATTAAAAGAGACTTATACCATCCAAATGCAATATGGACCTTAAATTTTGATTTGAACTAAATGTGAAACACTTTTGAGATGAGGAAATATTGAACCAGATATTTGACATTAGAGAATTATTGATTTTCGACTTGATAATAAGGTATTGTACTTATGATTTTAAAAAGTACTTACCTTTTAACAATATATACTGAAATACAATAAAATGATTATTTGGTATTTGTTTTACAATAATTGGTTAGTTAAAATTTCATGGTGGTTTTACATGGGTGATAGATACATGGGGAAGTCAGTGTATTCTCTAATTTTATGTGTGTTTGAAAATTTCCATAATAAAAAGTGAAAATAATTTTTAAGTTCATGGAAAAAATATGTAGCAGAGAGGTGCTCATACCATTATGATTCGATGATTCATACATATTGCAAGCAAAATAACTTTGTTGCCTTAAATGTTACTGTAATTTAATGAGGAAAATGCAAATAGGTGAATTCTATAAAGTTCTACACATCCACTGGTAGTTTCAATTTTCAGATTCAATACATCATTCTCAAGATAGTTAAAAACTTTTTTTTGTAGTGGTGCTGAGGATTGAACCCAGGGCCTTGTACATGCTAGGTGAGCACTCTACCAACTGACCTATATCCCCATTTTACATGGATTGACTGCAAGTTTTAAGATTTACATCTGAGTAAAACTAACCTTTAATAGTAAGTTCTTGTTCTAGAAGGTTAAAATTCATATATTCAGCAAATACTCAGAACTTATTAAGTGCTAGGCCCTGTGACATAAAGATGAAGACAATGAAGAAGAACATGCTGACAGGTACTGAAGGGCACAAATGGGGAAAGGGCTCTCAAGGCCTGGGACAAGGAGTTTTCACTTACCATCCAAAGCAGATATTCTAGTTGGAATTACAACAAAATGTGTTAAGTGTGTGTAAATTTTTAAAGAATAATTCTGAGAAATGGAGGGGTGTCATCAAGTGACGCAGACTTTACTTGATGACAGAAATAATTCATTTCATGTGTGCTATCATTATTTTTCTTAATTCTGAATGTCTGGAAATGTTGCTTATTTAAAATTCTGGTTTAAGAGATATGAAAAATTGTACTGTATACATGTAATAAGAATTGTAATGCATTCCACTGTCATTTATTTTTAAAAAATCAACAAAAAATAAATAAATAAAATAAAATTCTGGATTAAATGCTGCATTTCATACAAACTGGATAAAGAATTAGAATTGACAACGAGGATCTATGGCTACCCCTAATGCTGTGACACAGGAATAATACTTCACATTTCAAAGCACAAAGCCTTTTCTATGAAATAAAAATCCAAGAGCTTCTTCCTTCTCCTATCTAAATCATTCATTTTACCATAAATCAAATCTTTGGAAATAGCCATGAAATACATTATCTGATACGGTGGAAAACATTCCTGAATAGTATCTTAATATTCTTAAATGATTTCTCTGACTACCCAACAATGTATTTCTAACAGCTGGTTTCCCTAAGTGATCTTCCTACCAAATACAATACCTTCAGTACAGCATATACCCTTTAGCATAAGTTCATTTCATATTCAGATTTCTGTCATTTATTGTTCTTAGACTGTCATTTTTTTGTCAGAATAATTATAACAGGTTTAAATAGCTTCTCTTATCTGTAATCTAAAACCAACTAGAAATAAAATACACACCAAGATACCAAAATCTTTCATGCTTAAAGGCAAATGTATTCAGTTCCTTCCCATGCAGCACATAAGTTAACTATCTGCTTCTTTTCCAAATCAAGTGTGGGACAACCTTTGAGGACCCATTCATGGCAAATGATCTTGCAATGTATTCTGGTAAGTATTTTCTAAGGGAAAGGACATTTTTGCTGACCTACAGATTGACCAAGTGGGGAGTATACTGGGAGGAGAGCTAATGTCTAATGTCTCTTCCATCACCATCAAGCTCACAGCAGGCAGGGCCTGTATTAACTTGTACCAACAGATGCCTATAGAAGCCAATTCAGGTTTGACACAACAGGGAGGAAGGCATGGGAGAACAGGAGAGACTTGATGTCCTATGATGGAGTGTAGAGGCTGCTGATTAGAAAAAAATCAGAACAATGGAAGTGAAGTTATCCTCCTTAGGATGCCATGCCAAGCAAAAATCCTCCAAAAAATCCTCCAGTCACTAGAACATTCTTCTTCACAAATGACACAACCTGTGAATAAAAGATTTGGCACAATGAGTGAGTTAGCTGCTAAGAATGATAATATTAGGAATCATTTCTATTACTGTTGTTGATTAACAAGTGAGGTCCTTATTTCCTTAAACTCCCAAAGATTCCCACCATTCACCTACCTTCCTACAAAAGCTCCTATTCATCTGAGGCTCAGAACATACACTTAGGCACCCTTTATGGCTCCTTTGTCTATGTGCTATCAATCTCCTGACTACTTCCCTTAATACATCCTGATCATTTCTTGAACTCCAATGCAGTAGCTTTATCTGCCAACCATAAAAGGGACTCACATCTTGGCATTCCCCATCATTCTACCACTCTATCCTTTTTGAACCAGTTTCCAAACCATCTGGTGTCCCCTCACTGCCACAATGCCTATGTCTTCCTGCCTCATTTCTGCTCTGGTGCCTAACTCTTCCTAGATCTCATTTCCCTAAACAAAGCACTTAAAATAACTGCATTCATTTACTACTTTTACTTTATTTCTACTCATTCTTCAACTTGCTAGTTTTGCTTTCAACTCCACCAGCAAACTAAAACTCTTCTTAATGAAGTCATCTTATTGCTAAAAACTGAACTTATCATCTTCACCCAGCTTCTTAAATCAGACCACAAGTTGTATAATTCCCCATAGATGTCCTCCTCTGCCACATTCCATTATGGGCCAAAGTACCAACTGTCCCTTTAATGCTAGCCAATATAATTTAACCTGGCTTTTTGCAGTAGATCAGGGGTCAGAGAACTACAGCCCATGGTCCATATCTATTCTGCTATTTTAAATAAAGTTTTACTGCAACACAACCACATCCCCTTGTTTATATATCATCTATGGCTACTTTCACCCTACATAGTGGAGTTGAGTATTTGTGACAAAGACCATATGAGCAACAAAGCTGAAAATACTTACCATCTGGCCCTTTACAAAAAAAGTCTGTCAACCCCTCAGCTACTTACTTACTACTTACGTGTAGAACAAGCAGAGTATGGATGTTTCAGACATAAGCAGGCATGGAAATAAATGTAACTCAAAATGATCACACTGAAAATACATCCTTTAACATCCACTGTGGTGCCCCCATGTCTACACATCCGAGTTAACTACAAGTACTGTCTATATCACTTTGTACTTTCACTCACTGAAAAAGGTCAACAAATACTTCAATTATGTAGCTTTAAAAATGCCTCTGAAATGAAGATATTCCAACTAAGGCTTAACTACACAATATAGCTCTTGTCTCATTACTCCAAATTCTTTTTAAGTTTTAAGCCTTATCCATCACTGAGATATTGGCGTATCTATCTACCCCATTTTATACATACAAAACTATCCATATCCTTTGTATACTATATTTGAACAAAACAATTCTCACCTCTTCAGCTTTACTCTTGACCTCAGTTGGTATTTGGTTGCTCTTACGAATCTTCAGCTGTTCTTTGGCTTTTTTCATGTCCTTTTCTACTCGCTGCCAATCAACTTTAATATACCCAGTATGGTTTGCAAGCTATAGTTTGAACAATGACAAAACAAACATAAGCTCGTTATTCCTTTTTCTTAGAATAAATTACATTCCATTTTTTCAGACAGCTGCTCTAGTTATTTGTGGGATGACATTCACTCAACATCTATTTAGCATCGACCCTATATGAAATGTCCTATGTTTGGTACTAGAAATAGGCCCTCAATAGGCCAGTACGCAATGGCACATGCCTGTAATCCCTGCGGCTCGGGAAGCTGAGGCAGTAGGATCACGAGTTCAAAGCCAGTTTTAACAAAAAGCAAGGTGCTATGCAACTCAGTGAGACCCTGTCTCTAAATAAAATACAAAATAGGGCTGAGGATGTGGCTCACTGGTCGAGTGCCCCTGAGTTCAAGCCCCAGTACTCCCCCACCAAAAAAAAAAAAAAGAAATAGGTCCTCAATAACTGCTGGCAATTTTTTTTTTTTACTTATACTCTTGTCCCTTTGCAGTTTTAAGTTAGCTTAAAAACTAAGATGATAAAATGAAAATCAATGTTGACAGGTGTGTGAAAACAACTCTTAAAAAATTTTTATTGGTATGCTATACATAAAAGTGGGATTCATTGTTACACATTCATACATGCACAGAATATAATAATATAATTTAGTAAGTTTTATTCCCTAGTGCCTCTCCTTGATCTCCCTTCCTTTTTCCTCTTGGTCTCCTATTTAGTGAAAACAATTTTTTTTTAAAGAGAGAGTGAGAGAGGAGAGAGAGAGAGAGAGACAGAGAGAGAGAGAGAGAGAGAGAGAGAGAGAAAATTCTCAATATTTATTTTTTAGTTCTCGGCGGACACAACATCTTTGTTGGTATGTGGTGCTGAGGATCAAACCCGGGCCGCACGCATGCCAGGCGAGCGCGCTACCGCTTGAGCCACATCCCCAGCCACGTGAAAACAATTTTTTAAAAACTATTTTTTTAGTTATACATTGACACAATATCTTTATTTTGTTTGTTTATTTTTATGTGTTGCTGAGAATCAAACCCAGGGTCTCTCACATGTGAGGCGAGCGTGCTATCACTGAGCCACAACCCCAGGCCCACAATTTTATCAAAGAATTGTAAATAGAATAAAATTAATTCAACTATGTAGTTGTCTGATGGGTTAGTTTCTTTCAAGGAATGAAGACAATGACTGTAGCTATCCCCAACAACATTATTTCTATTTATCAAATTTTTTATATGTCATCTAAAACTGAAACTCTTCACCCTTCTAATGTTTCCTCCAGCTGCTTATTTTCTTCTCATCCCTATTTAATGACACCATCAGCCAACCTAGTCACCCAAACAGGCTGGAGAAAATATGCGCTATCACAAAACATTAATACTCATAAAATATTCTTTTAGAGATAGTTTAAAAAAACACTTGAAAAATCCATAAAGATAATTCACAAAATAAGATGGCAAAAAAGGAAAAAATTCAACTTCAGAAGTAATGAAGGAAATTAAAATTAAAATAAGAAGTCAGCCACCTATAATTTTGCAGGGGATAGGGCTTACCAGGGATTGAACCCAGGAGCACTTTACCACTGAGCCATATTGCAAGCCCTTTTCATTTTTTGGGACAGAGTCTCACTAAATTGCTAAGGCTGGCTTTGAACTTGTGGATCTCCTGTCTCAACCTCCTGAGCTGTTGTGATTGCAGGCATGTGCCACAGTGCCTGGTGAGCTACTTACAATTTTTATCAGATTGGAGAAAATTATAAGATTGAAAATAGCCTGTGTTAGTGAGGATGTAGGAAAGCAGACACTGTTATTATGTTCTGAGGGTGTTCACTGGAGACTTTAAAAATATTTTTTGGTGTTGTAGATGGACAGAATGCCTTATTTGTTTAGTTTCATATGGTGCTGAGGATCAAACCCAGCCTCACACATGCTAGGCAAGTGCTCTACCACTGGGCTACAGCCCCAGCCCCTCAGTGGACACTTTTAAGAGAATAACTTGGCATTATCTACCAACACTGAATCTCCATATGCTGTTATTTATATTATGGTAGGTTTACTTGTTATAGGCATAACTGGAAATAACTCACAAGTCTATCAGTAGGGGAAAGGATAAACAAATTATGTCATGTTTATACAATAAATATTACTTAGTACTAAAAAGAATAAAGCTACTTATAGTAGCAACAGAGTTGAATATCAAAAATTGTATGCTAAATGAAGGCTCCAGTTCATTTCACCCAGTTCCTCCCACAGAATCCTCTTATTACACCAACAGAATACATAGAATAGCTATTTGAGGACTATAACAAGAAAAGAACAGCACACAGATTGGAAAAGACCAGAATTCAAAGTACCACCAAATTTGTTATGTTTCCTGTTTTGTCTGCAGTCCCATCTGGCCTCCCCTTGAAGACATGAAAACATCTGACAAAATTCAATACACATTAATGATAAAACTCTCAGTGAAAGTAGAAATAGAGGGAAACTTCTTCAACTGGATAAAAAACATCTACATAACCCCTACAGCTAACATTGTAAAAAATGTTAAATAATGAATGCTGAGGCAAGGCAAAGAGTCCATCTCTCCATTTCTACTCAGCATCATGCCAGAAGTGAAGTCATACTCAATGCAATAGACAAGAAAAAGTAGGAAGGCATCCAGATTGAAAAGGTAGAAGCCACGATATCCCTGTGTAGAGATATCTTTGTCTACACAGGGGATCTCAAAGAATTCAACAAAAAATCTCAAAGAATTCAACAAAAAACTAGAAATTCCTCAAGTTAAAAAAGTGAGTTTAGCAAGGTCACAGGATACAAGATCAACATACAAAAGTAACTGAATTTCCCTATGATAGCAATTTGAACTGGAAGTGGAAATTTTAAAATGATGTACAGTAGCTGCAAAAATATTAAATACTACACATAAATCCAGCAAAAATGTACAGGTGTTCTATATGCTGAAAACCACAAAATGCAAAGAAAGAACTCAAAGACAATCCAAATACATGGAAAGGCATGCTGTGTACGTGAAACACAATACCAGTAGGATTTTTATAGATATAAAGCAGGTTCTAAAATTTATATGGAAAGAAAAGGAACTAGAGTAACCCAAATAATTTTGAAAAAGAGCAGAACTGGAAAAATCATACTACCTGATTTTAATATTTGCTATAATATTACAGCAGTCAAGACACAGTATGGTACTGAAGAAGAGAGACACATACAGATCAATGGACTAGAATAAAATGCATAGAAACAGACTACACAAATAAACAATGATTTTTTTTAACAAAAGTGTAAAAGAGTTAATGGAGGTAGGTGAAGTGTCCCACAAGACCAAGCCACGACTATGAGATGTCTCTGTGCTCTCAACTTGCATGACTGGTAAAATGCACTGAAGAATTTAAAAAAACAAAACTGGGAAAAGAAGCACCTCTACTGACAAAGCATCATGATCCTCACTGCAAAGGAGAAACACTGAAGTCCAGTCCACCAGGGCAAACAGGAAATTGGATATGTTGATAAGTGGCACATTAATCACTCATGGGTATTGTTGCTGTGTATTGACTGAAATCTGGCTGGAAAGCTGCAAGAAGTAACTGAAACAATTTTTAGCTTGGTAAAAAAACAAGAAGCAATTAAATTCACAAATACTATCAAGTAAAAATATCATTGTTCATAGATGGTATATTTTTATACATAAAGCCTCAAAAGAATCTCATACAAATCAAATAAGAGGCATCAGCAAGGTGGTTGGCTATCAGGGTAACATAAAATATCAACTGCATTTCAACATATGAGTTAGAACATGCAATTTAAAAATTTTTATCATATACAAGAATGACTAGAGCTATAAGATATCTAGAAATAAAACCAAATCACAGGATGTACTAGAATGAAAAAAAAGAGACAGACACAGAGGCTCAGCCAGCCTACTCATCTGATTCTAGCCACCATTTGCCATGATTTCCATGCCAACCATATGAGATCCTGAGCCACAGCACTCACCTTAACCCTTGCCAAACTCCTGACTTCTCATTATCCATGAGAGAGAACAAAATGATTGCTGTCTGAAGCCATTAGGTTTGAAGGGGTATGTTATACAGCAGTACTATACCTCAACCAAGCCCCAGCCAGTTACCAACTTTCTTCTTCCACACATTAAATTTTCACTTGACCTGTCTGGAAAACTCACTGCAATTATGATTCTTTTTTTTTTTTTTTAACCAGATAAGTACACTGTAGTTGGACATGATGCCTTTATTGTATTTATTTATTTTTATGTGGTACTGAGGATTGAACCCAAGGCTCACACGTGCTAGATGAACGCTATACCGCTGAGCCACAATCCCAGTCTATGCAATTATGATTGTAGTACAGAACTTACCTTGCCAAAATTAAGGATGCCAATTCTTGGAGGAAACAAAGGGCTGTGATTTCAGATAACTGCATGTTCAACAAGTTATGGCTCCTACAGAGTAGCAATTCTCACATACAGATGCATGTTAGCGTCATATTGCGGGTTTTAAATATTCTGCTATCAGGCCATGCCAACCTTCAATGAAATCAGACCTACTTACAAGCATCACTGTTTGTTTTTTTTTTAACTACAAGGTGATTATGATATGAAATCAAGTTTGAACACCAATGCTATAGAACTACAAAATTAAATAGCGATTTTTTTGCTGTTTTTAGAGAAGTTATTCCCTATTTCTTTCCTTAGACTGAGAGAACCCACATTCACTGGTTCTGAAAACTGTGGGCTCTAACAGGGAGCTCAATGTCCCCAATGTTAAAGCTGAATATATTACCCTATGAGAATAAATTATATCACAGGGTACTTATGCTACATTGTGTATTTTTGAAATCACATATATTTAATATTTCAGTAATTCTTAAGGAAGCTATAAAGAATATGCACTTCTGTCCTATGTTATGAGGAAATAGAATGTGAGTAGGACTTGATAAAATTTGACTCAGATAGTTACTAGCATTTAAAATATTACATAAAAATAAGGTGTAAAAGCTATTCTAGCATAATATAGCCAGGACTTCACTACAACCCTTCACACAACATTCCTCAATGGGCATACACAGAATTCCCATACATCTAGGAATATTCCATATATATACAGACCTGAAGGAGAAAAAATCCGCCTCCCACAGCTGTTGCAGCCAATTTTCCAACCTTCTGGAAGATGAAACCAGTGCACCTACAAGAACCAAACCAACATCAGATGAGTAGACAAACTGTCGGATGTACACAAATATGCATTTCTGATCATGGTCATATTTTTCTTACCTTGAGATGATCTACCTCCTGCCTACCCCCTACAGAAAGGCAGTCCCAAAGGAAGATGGAGGCAGAAGCAACACAGAAGAGAAATGTTGCTGGACTAGATTTGGGGGACAGAGTGACAGCAGGGTAAAAAGGATAGAATTTTGTCCCAAAAGACTATTTGGACAATAAGTAGCATTTTTATGGTATGAAAAGAAGAAAGAGGACCATAGGAAAAGGTAGGTAAGAGGAGGGGAAAATATAATGCTATTTTGTAAATGCGGAATGTGAAAGGTCCACGAATCTGAGTGGTTACCTCCAGTTACCAGTTTAATATAACTATTTTATTTGTTTCTTTATTATTGTCTATCATTCTTCCTCCACCTTCATTAAGACATAAGCTTCAAGGGGGCAGAGATTTTGTCTAGCTACTGTGAATCGTGCTACAATAATCGCTGTAGTGCAAACGTCTCTCTGACAGACTGATTTCATTTCCTTTGTATGTGTAACTAGTACTGGGATTGCTGAATCATATTGTTATTCTATGTTTAATATGTGAAGAACCTGCATATAGTTTGTACATGTAATTGTATAAATTAATGGGTTTCAATGTTGCACTGCCATCCATGTATATCAAGCTTTCATCATGTCCTTCCCTTTTCCTCACTCCCCTTGACTGCCTTTTCACACCCTAATACTCCCTCTTCAACTTTAGGTTACCATTGTATGGTTATTTTTATTTATTTGACTTTTAGTTTCCTCCTATGAGAGAAAACATTTGCTAATTGTTTTTCTGTGAATGACTTATTAAACTTAACACAGTGTCCCCAGTTCTAGGCAAATAGCAGGATTTTATTCTTTATGGCTGAATAATAGCCATCATGTTTATATAATGTATTTTTTACCATTCATCTACCACTGTGAATATACACCATCTTTTCCTTATTCATTCATCTGTTGATGGGTACCTGGACTATTTCCATATCTTGTTATTTTTTGTGAATAGTACCCACAATACACATAGGTATGTAGATATCTCTTTGTATGCTGACTTCATATCCTTAGGCTATATATCCAGTAATGGTACAGCTGATCATATGGTAGTTCTATTTTCAGTTTTCTGAGAAAACTCCATACTGTTTTCCATAATGTCTGTACAGTTACCAACAGACTATGTACCCTTTTCTCTATAGGACTGACAGAATTTTAACTTTGTCTTTTTGATGACAGCCATTCTAACTGAGGTTCATATGAGCATTGCTTGTAACAGTCAAAACAAGTCCAATACTAGTCATAGACTAGATAAATATACCATGCCATGTTCACACAATGCAACTATAAATACAAATGAAAATGAAGAAACTATAACTACATACAACATGGATGAATATACAAAACACTGATTGAACAAGAAAAAAAAAAAAGAACCAAAAAATACATACTGCTGGGGAGGGTGAAACAGGAGGATCGTGAGTTCAAAGCCAGCCTCAGCAACAGTAAGGCACTAAGCAACTCAGTGAGATCCTGTGTCTAAATAAAATACAAAATAGGGCTGGGGATGTGGCTCAGGGGTCAAGTGCCCCTGAGTTCAATCCCTGGTACCAAAAAAAAAAAAAAAGAAAAGAAAGAAAAAGAAAGGAAATAACTCAACAATTATTCTTTAGTTATCTTTGAACTTGTGATCCTCTCAAGCTGCCACATTTAAAAAAAAACATTTATTTTTTAGTTTTAGTTGGACACAATACATTTATTTTATTTATTTATATGTGTTGCTGAGGATCAAACCCAGGGCCTCACATGTGCTAGGCAAGCGCTCTACTGCTGAGCCACAACCCCAGCCCCCACATTTTTTTTAACCTGAGTGGTTGTTACATAGTTTACTCTCTCATTTTTCCTTTTTTGCTATTAGAGACGTATTTATTCTCAACACAAAAAAATGATAAATGTCTGAGGTAGCAGATATGCCAATTAGTATGATCTAATCATTACACATTGCATGTGTGTTGAAATGTCATGATGTATCCCATAAATATGCATAATTACTATGTGTCAATTAAAAGTATAGATTGTAAATAAAATAATAAAAGATTTAGTAATGTTCTATAATATTATATTTACAAAGAAAAACAAAAACTGAAACATAAGAAAGTATCTTTGGTACACTCAGCCTTTCATATCTAAGAGTTCTCCACTGAGGGATTGAAAATATTTGAAAAAAAAATCTGTACTGAACATATACAGACTTTTTTCCTTGTCATTATTCCCTAAACAATAAAGAATAACAACTATTTATATAATATGTGTGTTATCTCAGGTATAAAAGTAATTTAGAAATTATTTAAAATATACATGAGGATGTACATAGGTTAAATGTGAATATCATTTTATATAAAAGACTTGAGCATCCTTAGACTTTGATCCATGAGGGATCCTGGAATTAATCCCCCATACGAGTTGACTTCCTATTTGTGAAAATGAACGCTTACCATGTACACTGTTCTATAGTTGTGTTAGATTGTATGATAAGATTTTTCAAATATAAAGAGTTTCTGAAATTGAAGGATTCAATATACACTTACTAAATTTCCTATTAACATGAAAGGGAGGGGGAAAAGAAAGGTAAGACAGACAGTGGAATGAATCCAAAATATATGTACTTATATATTAACACACCATAGTGAATCCCACCATCATTTACATCCTTAAGAATGGTGGTTGCTAGGCACATGGTGGTGCTTGCCTGTAAGCCCAGTGGCTCAGGAGGCTGAGGCAGGAGGATCATGAGTTCAAAGCCAGCCTCAGCAACATGAAGATACTAGGTAACTGAATGAGACCTTGTTTCTAAATAAAATACAAAACAGGGCTGGGGATGTGGCTCAGTGGTTGAGTGCCCATGAGTTCAATCCCCAGTATCCCCCCCCCAAAAAAACAATTGGGTCCTAACTAGAATAAGATATATTCCATGGTTGTAAATTATAACATAATGAATTATATTGTCGTATATAAAAGTAAAAGAATATATATATACATATATATGACAAATGAAAACATAATTTGTGTCACATTATCATCTGACAGCTAATAAATGGTTAGCTCCTTGTTGTATCAATAGCTATATTGCTTTGGGCAAATGAATCTTTCTGAGCCTCAGTTTCTGTAAAATTTCAGAGGCTGACCAATTTTGCCAAAGTCAAATGTACTTTCATTAATTAGAGAAGATGGCTCTATAACTGCAATACCAAATCATGCACAAAAGACACTGGATATCTTTCACATCACTTACCATCCAGTGACACCTCCAATTAACAGCTGGGTTGCCACACTATACTTTTCAGCTGAAGGCCCAGATTCCTGCCCAAACAGTTTACGCCACCATGGTTGCTTTTTAGCAAATTCTGCAAGGTCCAGCGACTCAAAATTTCCCTCAAAGCTACCTACAAGAATTAACATGCAAAATAAGAAAATATTCATTTTAAAGTGAATCACTACCATTTTAAACTAGATTAAGAGATCTTTGTTTTGTTTTTGTAACTGATAAACTGGTTCAAAAATTTATATGAAAGTGCACAAGGACAGAATAGTGTTTTGGTTACTATGGCTGTACAATAAATTACCACAAACTGGGCACAGTAGTGCATTCCTGTAATCCCAGCAGCTTGGGAGGCTCAGACAAGAGGATCGCAAATTCAAAGTCAGCCTCAAAAACTTAGGGGGGAAGTAAGCAATTTAGCAAGGCTTTGCGTCAAATTTTAAAAATGAAAATAAAAAAGTTGGGAATGTGGCTCAGTGGTTAAACCTCCTGAGGTCAATCCCTGATACCAAAGAAAACAAACAAAACACACACAGAACTATAACCATTTATTATGCTCTCAGATTCTATGGGTCAGACTTTCAGCCATGCCATTAAGACTTGTCTCTTGTTTTGTGAGGTCTGATATTTTAGCTAGGAAAGTTTGTTGCTAAGTGCCCTTAAACTTGTGAGACTCCTGCCTCAACTTTTTGAGTAGCTGGGATTACTGGCCTGTGCCACCATGGAACCTGAAAAGAAGAAAATTTAAGGAATTTCAAAACTTATTATAAGGGCACACTACAATTTACAACTACCCAATTTCAAGATTTATAAAAGTGTAGTATTCAATACCCTGTTGAACTGATCTAAGGATACACAAATATACCAGTGAAAGAGAACACCACGTCCAGAAATAGATTCACACATTCTGTCATATGATTTTTAGTAACAAAGAACTAAGGTAACTCAATGGGATAGAGTGAGTTTTCTTAACAAATTGTGTTAGACCTAGTAAATATTAATATTTAAAAACCAAAAGAATTTTAAGTTGTAGTTTGTACCATATATAAAATAAAAATTCAAGAACTAATTGAAGGCTGGGCATAGTGGCACATGCCTGTAATTCCAGCAATTTGGGAGAGTGAGGTAGGCAGATTGGAAGTTCAAGGCCAGCTTCATCAAGTTAGGGAGAGCTGTCTGAAAATAAAAAGTAAAAAGAGTAGTGTTGTTGGTCAGTGGTAGATTATCCTTTGGTTTTATTTTCAGTAGTGAAAAAAAAATTAATTCAGGATAGATTGTATATCACAATTTAGCAGAGCCATAATATGGATGAGTGAAGCAGCAGATCCTGTAAGATCTTAACAGTAATTAAATTTGTGTAATATAATAAGAAAACATTACTGTTTAACAAGAAATGATCAGTGAAAATGAATGAGTTTTGAGGTTTTCTTACAATGTGTTTTTACCAAGCTCCTAAGGTCAATAATTAGTTCTAGTTAAAAGGGGGATAAAGGGGCTGGGATTGTGGTTCAGTGGTAGAGCACTCATGTAGCATGTGTGAGGCCCTGGGTTTGATCCTCAGCACTACATAAAAATAAATAAATAAAGGTATCATGTCCATCTAAAACTAAAAAAATCTTTTTTAATATCTTGTCTTCTAGTTTTGTATATAACTCTTCCCCAACTAAAATTAACTTGTTATAATTCACAAAACTCTTTGATTTTAATCACGGAAAATTTTTTAAAAAATGTTTTAAAATGGGGGGGGATTAAATTAGGGAACTGTGGGGTTTATCTAATTTCTTTTAGACATTCATGAAACATGGCTATTCATCAAATAGTAGCTATGTTTATTATCATGTGATCATCAGCATGACAAAGATTGTAATGTGTGTGAATCTCAAAATTTTTCACTTTAGGTGTGGTGGCACATGCCTGTAATCTCAGTGGCTCAGGAGGCTTGAGGCAGGACGATCACGAGTTCAAAGTGAGTCTCAGCAACTTATGAAGGTGCTAAGCAACTTAGTGAGACTCTGTCTGTAAATAATATACAACATAGGGCTGGGTATGTGGCTCAGTGGTTGAGTGTCCCTGAGTTCAATTCCCAGTATCCCCCTTTAAAAAAATTCACAAAAGCATCCCTAAGTAGCATTATCCGATCAAGGTGTACATTTTAAGTGAGTGCCTGCAGTTTGTTTTGCAAGACAACAATGGTCAACTGCTTGGAGTCACCTAAATTAAGTGGTGTTGATTAATGCTTAATTATTGGCTTTAGATAGGAATTCATTTATAGTACATACCAATTTCTATGGTGTATTTGTTGAGCATAAATTGTGACATTACTGAAACCAGTACTGGGAAGAAATGCACATATAAAATAGATGTAAATTACTGAAGGGGCATAGATAACTGTAAAAAATGGTAAATAATGAGATGATGAGGTTTGAGTACTTTCATTTTAATACAGTATCCCCAATTTTTTTCCCCTAAAAAACACGGTCTTGCTAAATTGTGAGGCTGGTTTTGAACTTGCAATGCTCCTGCTTCAGTGTCCCGAGTCTCTGGAATTATAGTAGTGCACCACCAAGCCCTGTTACTG
Organism: Spermophilus citellus; assembly: GCF_964194105.1. NCBI lineage: Eukaryota > Metazoa > Chordata > Mammalia > Rodentia > Sciuridae > Spermophilus > Spermophilus citellus. The sequence goes on along the minus strand of NC_138190.1, from coordinate 148,091,204 downwards.
CAAATTATGTTAAGGTAAGGTCCCTGTTAGTAAATTGACTAAACGGAGAATTTGAAAGTAATATGTCATATGTCGTTCTTTTTTGAAAAACCGTAAATAACGCAGATGGGGAGCCCCGAATGAAAATGACACCCGCCCAACATTTAATATGAACGTCCAAAGGGACAAAGAGGCTATTCTCGAGGGAATGGAACGCTTCCGACAACAGGGACGGAATGTCTCCAGGACTCAGCAGTTGGGAGCGGTACCGGAAGTCTGCACAAGCACGCCACGAAAACAACATCCTAGGCAGTTCAGCCCCAGCCCAGCGCGTGACCTTGGCCGGACTTTGGAGTGACTGGGCCAGGGGAGGGTCATGGCGCCTTATCCTTCCCCTAGCCACTAGGGTCCCCTGGGGAGCTCGTCACGGACTGGCAGGCGCGGAGCCCTCCCACTTCCCGAGCCCTGGAAGGCGGCTCCCCAAGGCGCAGCTCGCGGGCGCTCCAGCCCTTACCTTGACTGGACGCAGCCATTTCGGCGAGCACTTCTCGCGAGGCCACTCGCAGAGGATCGGCGCGGCAGGACGCGGAGTACCGCGGTGGTGTGGTTAGCAAGCTTCCGGCACGTGGGGCAGATGTTTCCATTCCCACGGCGGCAGCGGAAGAGGGCGGGCTAGGCGCGGCAGCACCTGCCCGCCCCCTTAACAGCTGCGTCACAAGGCTCTGCGGTTGGCGTCACAAGCCTCATAGCCCCGCCCAAATGACTTGCGCAGATACGCTTGCGCAGAAACGCTCTTGGCTCCGGTAACCACTGTGCTACCCTTCCCTAATAAGAATATTTCACCCGAAACTGGACATAGTTATAAAAAGGGCTGGAGATGTGGCTCTGTGGCAAAGCACTCTGGGTTCAATTCCCAGTACCCCCGCCCCCCCCAATTTTTTCTCACCTAAAGCCGTGCTCGTCTAGTTTGTAATCACTGACCACATATCTGCTCGATATCATCTCCTCAGATATGTCCACAACTGTTTCAAGGTGGAAAACACAATTTACACATTTAAAACATTCCAATCACAACATACTTATGTGTCTTAACTACTACTTATTGTCTCCTATTTTTCTTTGCTGTGTACCCGCTGCCTACAACAATCTCTGTTTAGGACAAATGGGTATTGGCATTAAGAAAACACTTTAACCTCCCTCTGCCTCAGTTGTTTATCTGTACCCATTTGACAATGTTATCGTGAGGATGAAATCAGTAAGTGCTAAACACCTGGCACACCCTATATTGTGAGTATATGTGTACTTTTTTTTTGTCGTTCCCATTAAACTGTGACCCTCAGATGACACCAACAGGGTTTATTCATTTCTGGGGCAGAAAAGTTTACCACCCTAATTAGGAGCATGATTTCTAGAGCTCAATTATATATATTTCAATACTACAGCTTAAAAACTGTGTGACCACGACCAAATTCCCTAACCCCTTTCTGCTTGGTTGCACTGCCCCAGAAATGAACACAAAAAAAGCAGATATGTTAGAAATTAATCACATAGATTTCCTGCATATACTACCTGCCAGCTATTATCTTTGCATTCCGGTTCCTAGTACATAGGAGGTCACACCAAATGTCTATCAAACAGATTTTTCTCGATACTTGTTAGCATGCTAGACAAAAGCTCAACAATTACTCAATAACCATTCTCATTCATGCAGAAGTGGACTAAATGATAACATTTCTTATAGCTGATAAAGTTTCTTTACCTTAGCTCCTGCACTTTGAGACATTTAGGAAGGCACTCAATCCCTCTAATACATATTAACCTGAGTACACTCTCTGCTTGACCTCAGCATAGCTACATTTTGAAGTAAGGAGATATATCCTATACCTGGACCAAACAAATACATCAGATAACAAGACCACATAATAAATAAACAAAATCAATGACACATACTCATGAATACTTTTAAGAAAAAGGAAGCTGACAGACTTATTCAATAACAGTAAACATCTCAACCGTTTGAAACCTCACAGGCAAAATTTGAGCCAAAACTCAAAGGAAATATAGGAACGGAATCACATGAAGATACAGGAGAAAGGTGTTTAATGTAAAGGACTATACTACTATGCTGTAGGCCATGAGACATTTCATGCCTCTAGGAAAAAGCAAGGAGGACAGCATGGCAAGAGCAAGCTCAGATAAAAAAAAAATACATAAAAGCAACATGCAGACAATGTGAGATGCTTTAGGCCATGGTAAAGTTATACGATTTTTTAAATACTTATTTTTAGGTGTAGATGGACACAACACAATACCTTTATTTTTATGTGGTGCTGAGTGTCAAACTGGGGCCCCTCCTGTGCTAGGTGAGCGCTCTACCACTAAGCCACAATCCCAGCCCAAGTTACAGGATTTTACCTAAGAAGGTAAGAAGCCATTGGAGGATTCTCAGCCACACAATTCACATGACTCACTTCATAGTTTTAAAGTCACTTGTGTTGTACACAGTGGTGCACATCTGTAATCAGCTTGGGAGGCTGAGGCAGGAAGATGGCAAGTTCAAAACCAGCCTCAGCAACTTAGCAAGGCCCTAAGCAATTTAGCAACACTCTGTCTCAAAATTAAAAACAAAAACCCTGGGGATGTAGCTCAGTGGTAAACTGTCCCTGGTTCAGTCCCCAGTACACACACACACACACACACACACACACACACACACAAAATCACATTGTGGGAGTTACACAAGACCCAAGGGTGAAAGCAGAGTAACTAATATGAGAGTCGAGAACCTTTCACATCCTGAACCTTCTCTTGTTGCTGCCCCTAAGGAACAGAGTCAGAGTAGACTAGGAAAATTAGTAGATATTAAAGCATCTCTTCACTGTGACCTCCCTCCTTCTTTTCCTTTCCTCCAAAATTCTAATTTATAGTAGACATTTCATGCCTCTACTGCCTTCAGAAGTGAATGGGTTAAGCATTAGCTCATGCACCCTTTTCCTACTCCAGTTTTTCCTGTGGCTGCTTCCCAATGCCCCAAAGGAAGCAGTTCTGTCTGGTACTGCTTACTGTTCATGCTACTGTCACATCCAGCAGATGAAGTCCCCTACATTTCTCTTCAAAACATTTGGGACTTTTCACAAAATCAAAGAAAATTTACCTTTTTTCTCCTGGGAGCTAAAGATATTTTAGAGAACAGTTACACTTTTATTTCTGCTGTAGAACATTTTCTAGCAATAAGAGCCATGCAAATAGAACTCTCTAGCTGCTTCTTTCTGTGCCTTTTACAATTCAGCTTTAGTGCCATCCGAAGATATTACCTGGGTGCTGTGGAACTCTCCTGGGATTATATGAAAAGTGACCTGCTCAGTGAGCTGCATGTTGACACAAGGTAAAGGCTATACCTATATTCGTATAGCATTATGGGGATGTGATTCTGGTTGGAGAAAGTTGCTGACCGCAAGTTAGGATGGCTATAATGCTTAGTTAAACCCTGATAAAAAACATTTCCAGGTAAGGTGTCATTTCTTTTCAGAAATCTAACCTATTAGTTGATGTTTTGTTCTGTTTTGCCCATTGCATCTCTGTCACATTCTGCAACTCTGAAATGTACAGAGTGTGGTAGAGAGACAAGCAGCAAAGGAAAAAGAACCAAACTTTCCTTGACCTACCCAAACTTTCATAGGCAGAATCAGGACAGTGAGATCCAATCAACTGAACTGAGTTTAGTTTCCAGTTCTCTGATGTGTGTATGTGATATGTTTTTTCATAATATTAGCTGTGATTTCAGAAGCTTTTCCTCTTTTGGAGGTTCTGGAGCATTTACTCATTTACTCTGAGGAAAGTAGATGATCTTTACAGTAATACATGCAGTCATTGGTTCATTCACATTTTTCTACCTCTTCTCCAGTCAGTTTTGGTTATATATGTTTTAGAAATAATAGAAAGCCAATTTATTATCCCCAGATTTGATAATGTATTGGCATTGAGTTACATAACAGTCTCTGTGATTTTTTATTTTAGGTCGTAGGGATTAAACCCAAGGGCACTTTATCAATGAGTTACATCTTCATCCCTTTTAATATTAGCCATGATTTTATTTTGAGAAAGTATCTTGCTAAATTGCTTAGAGATTTGCTAAGTTGCTGGGGCTGCCTTTGAACGTAGATCCTCCTGCCTCAGCCTCCCAAATTGCTGGGATTATGGGCATGGACCACCAGGCCCATCAGTCTCTGTGATTTTCGTTGACCTATTCTGTGTCTGTAATATTACCTTTTCATTTCCTTATGATGTTTATTCTCTTTCTGTCTTCAAAATTCTTCCAGAATTTTCTTGATTTTATTGGTCTTGCAAAGAACAATCTTTTGGGTTGATTTATCAATTCTTTTTTTCTTTATGTAAGTCATTCCTTTTTTCCAATTCCATTGGCTTTGTTTTGTTGTTTTACTTTTGCTTTATTGAGTGAAATGCTGGAATTATTTATTTTAATTTTGTGTTTTTTCCTTAAATGTGTACTATAAGGATTTAAACACAATACATACTTTATGCCAATGTAAATACTAAATGTAGTCATGTTATACATTATCATCTTTCTTTTTGGTGGTGCTAAGGATTGAACCCAGGGCCTTGTGCAGGTGAGGCAAGCACTCTACCAACTGAGCTATAGCCCCAGCTCTAAATTATCATCTTTGTTTGATTTCCCCCATTCTCCTTACACCCACCCCTTCTTGCCTATCCCAATCAGGCATCCCAGGATGATAATACACACCTACCCGTGAGGGTTTTCTTTTCCATAGTTTGTTTTATATAAATGTGCACTTATACACACCTTTCCACTCACTTTGCACTATATCTTTGCACTCACTACCATAAGTAGAGTGATGCTGCAACATTACTTTTTTTTAAGAGAGAGAGAGAGAGAGAGAGAGAGAGAGAGAGAGAGAGAATTTTAAAATATTTATTGTTTAGTTTTTGGCGCACACAACATCTTTATTTGTATGTGGTGCTGAGGATGGAACCCAGTGCCACGTGCATGCCAGGCAAGCACGCTACCACTTGAGCCACATCCCCAGCCCTGCAACATTACTTTAATTGAATTATTTTTATTTCTAGTGAGCTTAAGCAACTTCTAAAATGAAACTTGTTTATTTTTTTTCTTTGTGCTCTTTAATTTTTTAATTAATTACAAGACCCCTCTTATTATTTCAAATTTTAATTTGCTTCATGATTATTGCAATTTCCCAAGATATATTATTTGTCTATTGCCCTTCGTTATAATTTTGCCAAAATGGCTTTAATTTTTATAGTCAACTATATATTTTCTTTCATATCTTCAAAGTTGGCTGTTTAAAAATGTCTTCCACACTTCAGTGTTGCAAATGTATTCTCCCAGATTTTCTTACAAGATTTTTACTATTTTGCTTTTTACAACTCATTTGCTAATTATGTTTTCTATAGGGAATAAGAGAGGCATCTGTCTAGCTTTATTTTTATCCATATCAATGACCTATCATGATGGCATCATTTATAAAATAATTCAGCTTTACCATTAATTTGAAATAACACATTGATCTTATAAAAATTCTCACATAGCAATATGTGTTTTTGGATTTATTATGCTATTTCATTGACCTACTATCATCTTGCTATACCAGTACCATATTGAGGTGATTATAGTGGACCTCTAATATATCCTGATGTCTGGTAAAAGCAACCTTTATTATTTACTTATTTATTTATTCATCAATTCATTCCTTCATTCATTCATTCAGCTACTAGGAATTGAAACCAGGGATGTTCTACTACTAAGCAACATCCTCAGCTGTTTTTTATCTTTATTTTGATACAGGGCCTCACTAAATTTGCTGAGGCTGGCCTTGAACTTGCAATCCTCCTGCCACAGCCTCCCAAGTTGCTAGGGATTACAGGCATGTGCCACTGTGCCAGGTAAATATCTTAAAGTTTTTTTGTGTGTGGAAAAATAAAGTGCCTAAGAATAACTAAGAAAAGTACAAAATGAACAGTGCAGATTGCTTTCACAGTCAGCCCACTGGCACACACCTGTAGTACCAGAGATTAGGAATGTTGAGGAAGGAGGATTGCAAGGTCAAGATCAGCCTCAGCAAGTTAGTGAGACCCTGTCTCAAAATAAAAATAGAAAGGTCTGGGTGTGTTCTTCAGTGGTAGAGTACCCCTGGGTTCAATCACTAGAACAAAAAAGTTAACTTATTTATCAGATTAAAAAGACCCAAGAGCTGTTGTGATTCTAACTGAAATTTCATTAAATTTTCACATTAACTTTATTAATATATTTAAGTAATTTTGTTATTGCATTATGCCTATGCATTTATAAATGTGTTGCTATTGTTAATAAAATGGTTTTCTCCTATAATCCCACATACTGGGGTGACTGAGGCAGGAGGATCACAAGTTCAAGGCCAGCCTAGGCAATTTACTAAGATTGTCTCAAAATAAAAAAGACTAGGGATGTAGTTCAGTGGTAAAGCACTTGCCTAGAATGTGTGAAGCCCATTTTAATATTGGGTTGAACCCCCAGTTTTCATTTGTAAGTGCTTAGTACTAAAATAGAGAAAAGCTATTACTTTGTGCATATTCATCTTGATCTAGTTCCAATACCATATTAATCATAATAATTTTAGCCTAATATTTGTGGGTATTCAATCATATCATTAATAAAATAAGACAGATTTTAGATCTTTCTAATGTTTATAACCAATTATTTCATGTTCTTATCTGATAGAATTTATTAGAAAACATGAAAAACATTAGATAACAATAAACACAGCATTCCTGTGTGCTCCAGGGTTTCCCTTGAAATACTCTTAATATGTTGCTATTTAAAATAATAATTGCTGGGACTGGGGTTGTGGCTCAAGAGGTAGAGTGTTCACCTAGCATACGTAAAACACTGGGCTCAATCCTCAGCACCATAAAGTAGTATGTTATTTTCTCTTTTAATGTTCCTTTGTTTCTGATGCTGAGGGCATTTAAAACTATACATCTTTTTCTGAAATTCCACTAGTTTGGGTAATAATCATGTTCTTTTTATCTTGACTGAGCAAAGAAATTATTGATTCATTATCTGTGTTGTCTTATTGGCATGTACCTATGCAATGTTCACACATTAATTTCTTTTTAAAAAATATTTATTTTTAGTTGTAGTTGGACACAATACCTTTATTTTATTTGTTTATTTTTATGTGGTGCTAAGGATTGAACCCAGGGCCATGCATGTGCTAGGTGGGTGCTCTACTGCTGAGCCACAACCCCAGCCCCCTCACACATTACTTTCTTAATGCAAAAAGTGAATGTGTCAACTATATTAGCTCTTGAAATGTTCACTTTTTGCATAAGAAATCTCACTATTTATTATTGAACAAAATAAAACAGCCTGAGTCTGTATATATTACTTTTTCAGTCCTTTTTTTGGCTTAATAAGATTGCATTTATGTCTTGATGGACATTTTTGGCCATTATGAAAAATACTAGTACAGACATTCATATACAAATCTTTACATGAACATATGTTTTCATTTCTATTAGGCATATTCTTTAATAGTAGAGTTTTTAGGTCAAATGGTATTTCTTTATTTAATTGTCAGGAATTACCCAACTGTTTTGCAAAACAGCTGCACCATTTTACATTCCTACTAGTAGTGGATAAAGGTATCAGTTTCTCAACATCTTCACCAATAATCATTGCTGTTATTTTTATTTTAGCTAACCTAAAGGGGATAAAATGGTTTGGATGTAGATTTATCTGATTAATGATATCAAATATTTTAATGTATATATTGACCATTTGTGTACCTTCTTTGCAGAAATGTCCATTCACTCCTTTGCTTATCTTTTAATTAGATTATTTGTCTTTTAGGATTGACTTGTAAAAGTTCTTTATATATTCTTTTTCATTTTACTTGTTGTTTTTCGATATTCTTGATATATTACACCTTCATCAGATTATGATATGGAAATATTTTCCCCATTCAGTGAGTAGTCTTTTCACTGTTCTAATATTATCCTTTGAAGCCAAAGTTTTTCACTGTGATGAAGTCCAATTTATATATTTTTCCCTTTGATTGCTTGTACTTTTGGTATCATATGTAAGAAATCAATGTCAAATTTAAAGTCACAAATATTTCACTTACATTTTGTAAGAGTTTTATGTTTTTAGCTCCTATATTAAAGTCTTTGACCCACGTTGAGTTAAATTTTGTGGAATGTGTGAGAAATTTAATGGGGTAAACTCATTTGTTACCTAACTTTCTGTTGTTGTGTAGGCAGTCAGATGTATTTACCAAGAAAAAGTTGATCAAATTTTTATTTCAATAATACTAGTTTATGATCTTGATTATTTTGATACTGATTAACAAGATAAGCTGACTCTGGACACATCCTGAAAACCTCTGCCAAGGTTTGAAATAAACAGCTGGGGAAATTCAATTTTATATTATCTGTTCCTGCAGCTGCTGAGCTTCTTCTAAGCAAGGGTCAAGGAAAATAATAGGTTTTCCGATTAGTTTTAGATAAAATGTGAAAAAACAGTTCATGTCAGGGACAATTGTTGCTAAATATATTTGGCAGGATTTATATATTGAATCCCAAGGGAAACACACAAACAAAAAGCTCACACAAGTTAGGAAGGAGCAAAACCTGTGAATCCTGGAATGTTTTAATCATTTACTGTGCAGATTATCCTGGAATTGAGACACGCAAATAAATCACGTATTTCTGATTCAGTGGAAAATATTTTCTAATGGAAAAGGTCTTAGGCTGGGAAGCTGTATATTGTTGTCCTGTTGATGTAGAAATTTGTGGATACAGAAAAAGACAGACCTTGTCTCCAAAGAGAAGCAGCTTAGCTGTTGGAATGCAAGAAATGCACAAGAACCTTTGAAATGGAAAAAAAAAAAAAAGGTCATGCCCTTGCCTACAAAATGTAACATGAGGGCAATATGCAAGCACTAGAAAAACTGGAGTGAAATTGTGTAACTCCATCCTGGCTCCATCTCTAGTTCCTTCTGCTCCTTCATAAATATTAACAGCCTACAACAAGAGGTTTCTGTTTCTCCTTCTGCAGATGGTCTGCATTTTCCTTTGAATGTATATTTCTTAAGTTACCTTGAAAGATGTTGCTCCCTTAAGATAGGAGAAAATCAGTACAGAAAGTCATTTGTCATGGCCTTGAGTTGGCAGAAGGGCTCCCCAAGCAACATGCTTTCTTGGGTGTCCTGCAAACTCCAGAGTGGAGTAAAATGTGGGAGAGCAGAGAAGTAAGCATGAAGTCTGCACCACCTTTGCCCCATTCCTGTTAGCTGGTCCCCTTGAGAGAGGTCTGTGAAAACCCAGCATCCCCAAGGAGCTTTTCCAGCCAGTTTGCTGCTAGATCCCAGGAAGGGGTGTGAAGGGCTTCTTGCCTGACTATGGATTGTGCTTGCAGCAGTTTTTGCTTTATGTGTGTGGAGGCTGTCCTTCTCACCGTTGGAGAGATCTCTTCTGGATGTTACCTTTCTTAGAAGGAAATCTGCTTCATTTGTTGGGTTAGTCCTTTCTGCTTCAACTTTGACATCATCTGGGAGTCAGAGAGCCTCCCTCTGCAAGGTGCTGTCTGTGTCTGTCCCTGTGTTTTCAGGGATTCCCCACAGTTCCCATTGGGCATGACTCTTGCAGATACATGTAGCAAGATCTGCTGTCTGCAGTGTGATGCAATTTTTCTCCAAACTAGTGCAAAAATAATGTCCTTCATCAGAGTATGTCAAGGGCTGCAATCCTGGGGACCTTCTGGTTGGTTCTGTTGGGGTATGTGCCTAGCTGCATCTTTCTACTTACCACACAGCATCTCCTCCAGGTTTGTATGATGGGAGGGTGACTGTGTAGCTCATGATACAGATCTTACAGAGTCACATTCACCCTTTTTATATAAAACATTTAAGTTTTCAGTATCTCTTAGCAGGTTTCTGTTAATAATATCTGCTAAGCTTTTGTGACAGCATCTTCACAAATTTATAGCTGGCAGTGAATTATCTGAAAGTAAACCAGACGAAAACATTTCCAGGCAACATTGTTCAAATATTGACAATTTGTATGCCTTATTAAGTTATTTTAAAGCTTTTGAAAAATGCAAATAGGAAAAAAAATCATCTGTTTTTTTCTTCTTCCTTTTGCATGGAGGAAGTTTATTGGGGTAGGCAATCCACTGGAAGTAATGGAAACAGGATTGGATAGAGGGAGAAGTTGAATGGATGCAGTTTTATTCACCCTCACATTGACCAGGAAAGGGACATTTCTTTGGGTGAGGTTGCTGACTTCAGACAAAGGTAGTTTCCTAAGGGGAACTCAGATGAAAGCCATCAGCTGTCAGCATTTCCAGCAGCTTGTCTCCCTCCTCTAGTATCCACTTTGGATTCCTCCCACTACCTTTCATTTTGTACTTCTGCTGGTTCAATTGGGTCACCTGATGAGGTGCCTCGTCATTGTGCCCTTCTCAGGACTTGGTTGCGCTTGCCCATTTATCATCCAAATTGGGCAATGGAGTACCAAGAGATATCCAAGTGAATGATCTTGGTTCCAAATGCATTCTTCTCTTTTCCTATTGTATAACACTTCCTGCCACTGCTCATCACAGTAAGTTACTCCTAGCCTTTTAAAAACCAGGGCTCCTAAGCCCTCAGAGCCCACATTTAGAGGCAGTTTCCCCAATGGGGTCAATGGGAGTAATGTTAATTTGAAGCTGCTCCTACTGACACCCCTCATTTCCCAGATCCATGTAATTTAGTTAGGAAAATAGCACTATATAATAGCCATTAAACTATTGAATATACTGCATCCTGGAAGATTGTGCCTTATTCTTACAGAATATTATCTCTAAACTGGTGTCTTAGCTATTCCTTCAACAAGCTATTCTACACTCTATCAGATGGGCAACACAATTTTCCAGTAATATTGTATATGATTAGACTATTGGATCCCATGGTCATGTATTTCCTTGCTTTAAAATGGATTTCTTGGTGTGATGCAATGATAAAATGCAAGGTCTTGTGCTAATGGAAGGGCTTGGCTGGTGTTGATTACTTAGGCTCACCAAATGGCTAAATGTCGGTTTTCATGACTAAACACTCAAGGTCACTCCAGGTGAACTGGGCTGCACAAAATTATCACACAGAGACAGAAATACCTTTTTCTTTGGGTCCTGTGATAGCTCCTCTGACCTTAGGGGTCCATGGAAAGAGAGAGAGGAGCATGTGCTGAACCCTTTTATTGGGGAGAAGCCATTCAAATGAGGCAAGGGGTAGGATTACAAGGGAACAGGGCCACACCTTATTATCCAAGCGAGGGAAAAGACCTAGTCCCAAGTCCTGAGTCATGGCACTACCCAGCCAGACTACAGCAGATTCCCCGTGGTGTATCAATCAGGACTTAAAGGTGCATGCATTTGGAGTGGCTCCCCACAGCTGGATAGTTTCCTTGATGAATGATGACATATGGGCTTGCTTTTGGACTCCATTGCTGGCAAGTTGGATATTCACAGCAACAATACCTAGATCAGCTTTGCCTGCATAGCCCATTATAGCCTCAGCAATGGCCCTTCATTCTTAGGTCCATTTTGCTAGAATTGAGGTACCAACAATAGAAGCCAGCAAACACTTGACTGGTTAAGGCATTCAGTCTACTTGGTTGTTCAGTGCCTTTTGTGTGGTGAATATTCTCTTGACTTATTCATTCTCTGTTGCCATCCTTTGTTTATGTAGATTCACGTTTCTGCCATGTCATTTTCTTTCTCTCTGAACAACTTCTTTGAATATTTCTTGCAAGATGGGTCTATTGGTAATATATTCCTCGAATTTTTATTTATTTAAGAAAGTATTTCTTCTGAAGTTTTGAAGGATAATTTCATTTAGTATACAATCCTAGGTTGATGTAAGTAAAGTGTTTTCCTCTTGCTTTGACTTCTTTTTTTTTTTTTTGAGAGAGAGAGAGAGAGAGAGAGAGAGAGAGAGAATTTTTTAATATTTATTTTTTAGTTTTCGGTGGACACAACATCTTTGTATGTAGTGCTGAGGATCGAACCCGGGCTGCACACATGCCAGGCGAGCACGCTACTGCTTGAGCCACATCCCCAGCCCCTTGCTTTGACTTCTTACAAGAGTTTTTCTTTGATTTTTCTGAAGTTTGAATATTATATACACAAATTCAGTTTTTATTTGTTTGTATTTATACTTCTTGTAAGTTTCCTGTATATGTGGTTTGATGTGTAGTATTAATCTGGGGAGATCAATTGCCTCTCAGTGTTGTTTCAAAACTTGGCCTCTGTTTCTTTCTTTTCTCTTCTTCTGGTATTTACATTTGTATGTGTTATACTTGTCCCACAGATTGTGGATATTCTGTTCTGCTTTTCCAGTAATTTTTTGAAGTTTCTATGATCATATCCTCAAGCTCAGAGATTCTTTCCTCTGCTATTCTATTAATGACCTCATTAAGCCAGTTGTGGTGGCACACACCTGTAATCCCAGCATTTTGGGAGGCTGAGGCAGGAGGATCACAAGTTCAAAGCCAGCCTCAGCAACAATGAGGTGCTAAGCAACTCAGTGAGACCCTGTCTCTAAATAAAATACAAAATAGGACTGGGGATGTGGCTCAGTGGTTCAGTGCCCCTGGGTTCAATCCTCAGTATCAAAAAAAAAAAAAAAACAGCCCATCAAAGATATTCTTTATTTCTGTTACAGTATTTTTTTTTACTTCCAGAATTATTTTTTTTGATTCTTTCTTAGAATTTCCATCTCTCTGCTTACAATATATATCTGTTATTATATATTTTCTACTTCCCCCATTAAAACCCTTAGCATATAGGTCATTGTTTTTAAAAGTTTCTAGTGTGATAATTTCTACTTTCCTGTCATATCTGGCTCTGGTTCTGGTGTTGAATTTGTCTCATCAAATTGGATTGTTTTCTTTTTAGAATGTCTTGTATTTTTTTCTGGACATGATATACTGGGTACAAGGAACAGCTATAAATAGGCTTTTAGTGATGTGTTGGTGGGGTGATGGGCAGGGCATGCACTCTATAGTGGTATGACTAGTTCTCCATCTTAGTATTTAGGTGAGCCTGTGCCCCTGGCCTGTGACTTTTCCACTGCTTCTTAACAAAATATGAGTAAATCAAATCTAGGAGTATATTAGAAGGATTATATAATACAACAATAATGAGATTTACTCCTATAGTGTAAGGATGTTTCAGCATATGACAATTTACCAGTGTAATACACATTGGTTATTTTGATTATTCAATCTAAATTGGGGGCTCAGGACATAACAGCCTAACTTGTTAGGTAGGGAAAGAGGAAAACTTGGGAACCTAAAAGAATTTTGATGACTTATGAAAAAAATAACACTTTAGGAACATTTATATAATTAATTTTAATAATAATTTCTAATTTAGTAACTGATCCATGAATAAATAGATAATTGGGAGTATTAGACTAGACACAAAAATGAGCATTAATGTATAATTGTCTGTGAATTATAATGCTTGGTACCAGAAGGTCTCAATGTATATAGTCTTCATTGAAAGTTAATTGTCTCTGTGATATTCTTGGTACCCCTAAGGAAGAAAGTATAATTTTAAGTACATATTGATCAAATTTTCATGTAAGATACTTAGGTTAAAGTTATAGTCTGTTTTAGAGGTGAAATTGAAAGATTCAATAGTTATTGCTTTGGTAGAAATTTTTTTGGCTGATGTACTGTATGGGTCTTGATTTTATGATCTATCATTTTGTACCTAATATATAAGTTGACTTGCAGAAACAGTGTTTGATTTGGTGGCTTTCAGGGATTCATGTACAACTTCTAATTTAGTAACTGAACATTTGTTAACAGTAGATGAGAATGGGATGGGAGCATTAGTTGCAGCTGAATTTTGAATGACTTTTCCTTTCTCCATACAGATTTCCTCCTAGAACACAAAGATCTTTTCCATTCAACACTTCGGTCATGTATAAAAAGACTGTGTTTGTAGAGTTCACGGATCACCTTTTCAACATTGCCAAGCCCAGGCCACCCTGGATGGGTAATAAAAAAACAATATTGAATGCTAATTATGACACTGGTTATCTTATTTCCTAGCAAGGATTCTCCTATCTTGGGAGTGCAGTTAAATATGGCAGCTGTCAAAAAGAATGTTCTTTTGTTCAGTTTTCCTTACTGCCATACTTAGGGCTGATACTTGTGTCTTTTATAAATGTTGCAGTGCTCCTGCAGCATTATTCTGGATTTCTTTTCTTTCTATCATCAATCCGTAGGTGATCTTATCCAGCTTTATGACTTTAAAATATTATCTATATGCTAATAATTCCCAAATTTCTATCTTCCACTTACACCTCTCACGTGAACACTAACTGCATACTTTCACTTAGATGTTGAATAAACATGCAACAAGATGTTCAGATGAGACATTTCCTGTCATAACTTTTTTTTTTTTTGGTGGCACTGGGTATCAAACCCAGGGCCTTGCACATGTTAGACATGTACTCTGCCACTGAGCTATACTCCATGTCTCTGTCTTAGAATTATTGGGAGAGGGCTGGGGATGTGGCTCACGCGGTAGCATGCTCGCCTGGCATGCGTGCGGCCCGGGTTCGATCCTCAGCACCACATACAAACAAAGATGTTGTGTCTGCCGAAAACTAAACAATAAATATTTAAAAAAATTCTCTCTATCTCTTAAAAAAAGAATTATTGGGAGAATTATAGGTGACAAATATTCCTATATTTTGAAAAAAGGTATTAGCCCACCTATTCAGGACTTGTTCATATAGTGGTTCAAAACTAGTTATGTAACCCTTGGACCATGACTCACTTATAAGCCTATATAAAAGAAGGCTAGGAAGTTTATATTTAAAGATTTTTTGGAGAGCATTTTGGGGATATCCCTTACCATGTGAGGGGAATAAATCTCCCTCATGTCAAGCTATAACAGTGAAGACTTCAGGAGAACAACTTAGAAGACTAGACATAGCACTTCTGGAACTTGACATACTGACTAGTGCCTGATTTCTGTCTCTAAAAACTTTAGGGCCAGGGCTGTGGCTCAGTGGTAGAGCACTTGCCTTGCACATGTAAGGCACTTGGTTCAATCCTCAGCACCACATAAAAATAAAAATAAATAAGATAAAGATATTGTGTCCATGTATAACTAAAAAAATATTTAAAAAAAAAAAACTTTCAGGGTCAGAGACTAGGAGTAATTTCCCCTGATGGCATAGCAGGGAGGGTGGGATATAGTAGAATGTGACTGCACTATTATTGTTAAGCATGAGGTCAGAAAGTTCACAGGATGAGACCTGTCTTAAGAAGACCCTACCTAGCCTAGGTGACCCCAAGAGAAAAGGCCCATGTGGGTTGTACTGCCAGAAACATAAACTAAGGGGAAACATGCAAGTGACCAGCTAAAAAGTGTATACCCCATGGAGAGAGATACAGTATGATGTCACCATATTGAGGGTTGGGGAGGGGGTCTTCAAAGGACTCAGATATATTCCCACAAAAGAGGCAGAATTTTGGCATGTGCTACAACCAAGGGATACTAATGCAATGCTGCCACTGTTATTTCAAAGCAAGTCCCTATTATCAAGACTCTTTTTCCACTCCCACCCACTTTCCATTTCGTTCTACCTTAGAGGGTCCAGAATTTAGCTGGAGGAAAAAGGGAACTTTTAATTGCAGAGGACATCAAAATTTTATATTTAGACTGGACTGGTTTTATAATACTAAAAACATTGCTGTTCGCTAACACCTGAAAGTTACTGGAAAAGATTTAGGATCAGTCAAAGTGTAAGAGAGGAAAATTCCATATACTGCAATTAAAAACAAAGCTATTTTATGTTTTCATTGAATCCTATTAATTCAATAAACCATTTATAGGCATATTTTTTTAAAAAAATATGTTTTAGGTGTAGATGGACACAATATCTTTATTTTATTTATTTTATGTGGTGCTGAGAATCAAACCTAGTGCCTCACACATGCTAGACAAGAGCTTTACCACTGAGCTACAGCCCTAGCCCCATTTATAGGCATCTTATAATATCCACAAAGCAGAACTCTATGTGTGTGTGTGTGTGTGTGTGTGTGTGTGTGTGTGTGTGTATGTGTGTGTTTGTATGTGGCTGGGGATTGAACCCAGGGCCTTGTGCATGTGAGGCAAGCACTCTTCCAATGGAACTATAGTCCAGGCCCCACAAAATAGAACTCTTAATTTTTCTCTTGCTTTTCTGTGTCATGGATTAACAAATGACCCAGAGTACAAGCCACAGATCATATGAATAATTTTTTACCCCTCTCTTTCTCTTTTATTCTGTCTCCAACATCCAGTCCATCCATAAGTCCTATTGACTGTTACTCCAAAACAAGTTCCAAGTTGTCCTCTTTTACTTCCGTAAAATCAAGATTTATCCTGCTCTTATGGCCTATAAGGTCCTACATGTTATGTTCCCTATCTCTATAACCACATTTTCTATTACTTATTCACCTTGTTTCACCAAGCTTATTCCTATCTCAGGAGTTTTGCATTTTATCTCTTTTTAATGATTTTCCACTAGGTCTTTGAAACTATTGCTTCTTTTTTATTAGTCAGATCTCTTTGCAGATGCCATGTCCTCAGAGAGGATCTTCTTGACCACTATATTTAAAGTATCTCCTACCTCCTGCTTCATTATTTTCTAGCACACATTGTCATCCTTTATAGAAATCATAACTTCAAATTTTCTTGTTATTTCTTTACATGCTTAATGTTTCTATAATGTGAAATCCAGTACATAGGACAGTTCCTAGAATATAGTAAGAACTCAAATATTAGTTGAACTGATGAATGCACTTAATGAATTGCCAGAAATATTTCCTCAGAACAACCATGAGGCTGGGTGGTTTTGGCATAACTACTTGTTCTTAATAATCACAGGAGCTTGCCTCTCCACTGTGACATTGATCCTCACTTTCATAACAACTGGAGTGCTATCTTTCAAGTGACCTTTGAGGGACATCTCATTCTTGCAGGTCTGCTGGGTCCGACCATCCAGGCTGAGGTTTATGACACAGTGGTTATTACACTTAACAACATGGCTACTCATCCTGTCAGTCTTCATGCTGTTGGTGTATCTTACTGGAAATCTTCTGAGGGTAAGTGAAATGCCTTTCTATTGTCCTGTCATGCTAGGGATAGAAAGGTGAGATGTACTTGTTTATGAGGGTGACTACCTTAGTTCCTTTTGGATTGTTACAACAAAATACCTGAGACTATCCAGGTATTAGTCCCTTTAGAGCATCTGCTGACCAAGAATAGATCTTGCTTATTTAAATTGTCTTTGTCCTGCTTGTCTATTCTTAAAGCCTCTCACATTGCACATATATTTTATGTCTGAAGAAATCAGTTTGGTGCTAAAAAGAGAAAGAAATGGGGGGGGGACTGACTTGGAGTTTCCCCTTAACTTTGAAAAAAAATGAAATACCTACTTTAAAAACATGTCAGTACCAGGTGTGGTGGCATATGCATGTAATCCTAGTGCCTAGGGAGGCTGAGATAGGACGATTGTGAGTACAAAGCCAGCTTCAGCAACTTAGTGAGGTGCTAAGCAACTCAGTGAGACCGTGTCTGTAAATAAATTCAAAATAGGGCTGGGGATGTGGCTCAGTGGTCGAATGCCCCTGAGTTCAATCCCTGGTACCCTCCCCACCCCCCAAAATAATACCTGACAGTTTGTGAAGAAAAGAGGTTTCTTTAAAGCTTATAGTTCTGAGGGTTCAAGAGCATGATGCCAGGATTAGCTTTTGGTGAGGACTTCATGGCAGATAGCATCACATGTTGGGAGAGAAAGATGCCACATGGGGAAACAGGAAGCAACAGAGTGAGGTAAGAAAGCTGAACTTATATATTTTTAACAATACCATGTGTCCTAACCCATAGTCTCAACATTGGTATTAATGTCTTCCCAAGGTGGTGCTGCCACGACATAATTACCTTGTAGTAGACCTCATGCTATAATTTGGGTCTGCAATGTCCCTCAGAGTCCCATGTGTGAAAGGCTTAGTTCATAGCCTGTGGCACTATTGGGAGGTGGTTGAACTTTAAGAGGTGATGCCTAGTGGGAAGAAGTTATGTCATTGGGGTGTGCTCTTGAAGGTATATCAAGACCTTGCTCCCTGTCTTTCGCTTTCTCTGCTTGTCAGACATGAAGTGAAAGGCTTCTTCTACCATGCATTACCACTATGATGTACTGCTTTGCTATAAGCCCGAAAGCAATGGGCAAAGCAACTGAAACCATGAGCTATTTCTTTCCTCTTTTTAAGTTAATTATCTGAGGTATTTCATTACAGTAATGGAAAACTAACGCATGCGATCTTAGCTCTTCTTTATGGTGTCATTCACAGGCAGGCTTTTGTCACATAATGGCAAACCACTAAAAGCTCTTGTCTTGCCTTGTTCTTAGAAATAGTGATCCAAGAGTGGGAAGGAAAACTTTTTCCTTGTACTTTCTGATGTCAAGTGGTATGGAAAATGGAAGCAAAACTATGTCAGGTATCTACAAATATAGGTCTCTATAACCTGGAGTGCCGCAGTCTTGGCTGGGCACAGAATCACGAGCCACCACACAGCTTTGTAGATTCAAACAGCAATTCTTTATTCCCGAACTCACACCGGCCTCCACACACGTTCTCGGGCAATCCCAGTTCCCTGCCACCCAATTCACCTACTCCACGAGGCTTTTTTCCCAAAATGCTCTCTGAATCTCACGAGAACGCAACGGGAGCTCAGGCAGCAGGAACGCCCTAATTCCAGCAGCAATAATCCTCAACATCGAACTTCCCTAAAATCCAAGGTCTTAAACTGGGAACGCCCTTAACCCAAGGACCGGGATACTTCCTCAAACTGCAGGACACACCCTAATCCTGGATCCACCCTGGTCATTGAGCTGGGTCACCTTTCTCAAACACACATGCAAGGTCAACAGCGAAATTAACATGGGGTACGCTGGCAAGGAAATTTCGATGCGTCATTCCTACTTGGTAATGGCCCTCAGCACTGGAGGACAGAATGTTTATTTGGCCTAGCATGGGCAAGTAACAGGAAGAAAAAGATGACCATATTTTTAATCCTGCATACACCAGTTACTTTTTCTTCCAAAATTACACATGTTCCTCACTCCTTAAAATCACTTCCTCTAAATGCACTTTAAACAAAACCTGCCATTTTCTTAAAGCCTGTTCCTTTCTGGTCATAGTTATTGGTCCAAGTTAAGCCACTGTGGCTATCAAGCACTTGAAATGTGGTGAGTCACAATTGAGGCATACTGTAAAATACACACTGGATTTAAAATGCATAGTACAAAAGAAGACTGTAAAATATCCCACTCATTGTCTATGACTACATATTGAAATTATAATATTTGGATATATTAGGTTAAGTTGCCGCGTCCAGCAAAATGGACCGAGTCCGGCGGGAGACGTCGGGGTTAAAAGAGTTCACAGGACACCAAGGTTCTTCATCTAGGGGAGACTGGCTTTATTATCTCAGCTCATACTTATATATTTCTTTCAGATAGAATGGAAAGCCACTAGTAGGCGGGAGCAAGGAGGAGGGGAAAACAGGTGGTTCATGTCGACTCATAATGAGCCTTCAACCAGGAACCTTATCAGACCCAAGCAGGTCAGGACGTCCCCACATGACCATTATAGGCTGAATAATATGAAAACAGACACCACAAATCCTTCAAGGCCTTGTGAGCTCCTTCAAGGCCTTGTGAGCTGGCCTCTTTGACGTGCACAACAAGAAACCAGGGCTGGATCCAAGCCCTGGGGGCCGGGGGGAGTCCGTGCCAGCATAAGTAAAATACATAATTAAAATAATTTCACCTATTTTCTTTTACTTTTCTTAACATGTCTATGAGAAAATTTAGAATTACATATGTGCTCATGTTATATTTCTATTGGACAGCACTCATCTGTACACTCCCAAAACAATGTCATTTAACATATATTGAAGCTGCTGCTCCTGGTGTGGTGACTCATGTTTGAACATGTTTCATCATGCTGTGTGACCCAAGTCTTCATTGTGGCTTTGTCAAGGGATTTATTTGGAGACCTAGTGGAAGAAAATTTCATGAAGTCAGGAACATTACTATTTTAGTGTAAGCCCCCAAATTTATTTACATTTCCTGTTCTCCCTTGTGGAGCCAGGACAAGAATCATAAAAATTCTATCTCATCTGCCTTCTCATGCCCAGAAAACTTCCTAGGGAGGAACTTTCCTTCTTTCTCCTTTTGCTCTGACTTCCCAGGCACTCCTTCACCACCTAGCAGAAGCACAATGTGAGCTCATTAAAATAAACAACCTGTTTGGTCATACCCTTTACTCTAGCTAGCATTTCCTTAACCTTCACAATGTAGAAAATGAGTGAAGAGCGTGCCAAAGTTGACGATGACACTGTTCATATAGTTGTTAGCATATGTAAGTCAAGAAGATTCAAGTAAGTCATTAATACATTATTGGCATACATACTCTATATTATACAGCCTAACTATACTTACATGTTGACTAAGTTCTTATTTTGAAATGAGATTGCCTTAATATTCTGGATTTCTTTCACGAATCCATGCCAAATTTGGGTTGGGGTAAAGTAACAAGAGAGGATAGACAGTATAGAGAAAAGGTCACCCATGTTTCTGCTGGAGATGATTAGGCTAATTCTATGAGCTTTATCCACTTGAGAGTTTTCAGAACAATACAGGGAAATTTTAGTTTTTTAATTTTTTTTAAAGAGAGACAGAGAGAGAGAGAGAGAGAGAGAGAGAGAGAGAGAGAGAGAGAAGAGAGAGAGAGAATTTTAATATTTATTTTTTTAGTTCTCAGCAGACACAACATCTTTGTTTGTATGTGGTGCTGAGGATCGAACCCAGGCCGCACGCATGCCAGGCGAGCGCGCTACCACTTGAGCCACATCCTCAGCCCCACAGGGAAATTTTAGAGAGGTCACGGTTCCTACAATTTTGCAGCAAGGGCTAAGCATAGACACGATTCTTGTGTACCCTAACCTGGTGAGGTCTGGGTAAATGGGTTAAATAGTAATATGGCTTACCAGAGTTGACTTGGGAGGTAAAAATGACAGACTTGCAAACCTATACAAATACAAAGCACATCATTGAGTGAATATTTCTACATTGTATTATAATTGTACTTCTACATTCCCCATCAAACATAGTGTTGGCCCTATAGGGAAGAACCAAGTTAAAAAATTTTAAATCTCTGTATCTTAACCATGCCTGCCTATCAAAGAGTGTTAACAAAGTATATATCCAATGCATGTTTGTTGATGAATTGACTTGAGTTGATCAAAATGATGCAAGAATGGAGGCAATATTATTAATTAACAGAATCTGGAGATGTGAATAAGAACCTGATTTTTACCACTTATGTTAGGATCAGTGGTCTTAAGCTCCTCTGGAATACATAAGGCTTTCCCCTATTTATAGCTGCTGCTTATTAGTTTTTCAAATTAAATTGCTTCCTTCTTTTTTCATACAATTATTCTTTTTTTTCTTATTTTTTTGATTTTATTTTATGTGGTGCTAAGGATTGAACCCAGTGCTTCAGGCATGCTAGGTGAGCACTCTACCATTGAGCCACAACCCCAGCCCACTTCCTTCTTTTTTTAATTTTTAAGATCTTTATTAACAGATGATAATAGCATATCTTTTGGAGTACATTTGGATGTTTTTATACATTGTTTATTAAATTAAATTTATTTTTAACTAGTACATTATAACGTAAAGATTGTTCATATTAATGGGGAGTGACAATACTTCCAAACATGTACACCTTGTGTTATGTTTAAGTGACACTAAACACATCTGTCTCCTCAAACATTTATAATTTCTTTATGGCAAAAACATTAAAAATCCTTAAAGTTTATTTCTTATGTAGAATCCATTTGTTCCAATGAGCTTGATATATTCCTCTGAGTGGACAATGGACATAGAAGGCACAGTTTTCTACCTTCTTTCTTTAGGAGCTGAATATGATGATCAGACTAGCCAAAGGGAGAAAGAAGATGATAAAGTCTTTCCTGGCGAGAGGCATACCTATGTATGGCAGGTCTTGAAAGAGAATGGTCCAATGGCCTCTGATCCACCATGTCTCACCTACTCATATCTTTCTCATGTGGATCTGGTAAAAGACCTGAATTCAGGCCTCATTGGAGCTCTGCTGGTATGTAGAGAAGGTAAGTAGGTGAAAGGGTAGGACAGAAATGAAATAAGGACATAAATAAGAACAGGGTTTTTTTTTTCTAGTTGTACGTAGACACAATATCTTTACTTTTATTATTATTTGGTGCTGAAGATGGAACCCAGGCTCTCATGCATGATAGGCGAGCGCTCTACCTCTGAACCACAACTCCAGCCCAGGACAGGATCTTTTAATAACAGCATTTGTGTTCTTTTCTCTGAAAAAATATTCTTTTCTTTTCCTGGAAAGCTTTATGGAGGTAAACACATCAGTGAGTGGTTCAAATGCTTAGTTTTTATAAGTCAAAACTATATAAAATTTGAGTAATGTAGATGTTTGTTTATTTTTGTAACTAATTATCCTAAAATAATCTTAATTTTATTCATGTGTTTTTAATTTATACCTTAATAGCATAAAGTAAATTAGGTAATTAAACTTTGTATAATTTAGTTTTAATCCCGTTTTTATGGTACAATTAGCTTCATTTGAACTTTCTTATGTTCTAGTTCTCTATTGTTGAATAACTCCACAATTTATTGGTTTAAAATGACAACAATAATTGATTAAACCACCAAACTGTTTTCCACAGCAGTAGCACTATTTTACATGAGGGTTGAAATTTCTGCACATCCTTGTCAATATTTGTCTTTAATTAAAAAAATAGGCATCCTAGTAGGTATGAAGTAGTATCACTTAAAATTGCAAAGTATAAACGTTACATATTTTCCATCCATTTTGTAATGTTTTTGTTTTCTGTTGTATGTGTGTGTATGTCTGTGTGTGTATATATATATGTATATATACATATATATATATATATATATATAGAGAGAGAGAGAGAGAGAGAGAGATTATATTTGGCTTGTGTTTTTGTATGTCTTTTAAATTCCGTTTTTCTAGTAATTCATTTTAATGTATTTTATAAAAGTAATAGTCCAAAAAATTTTGAAATTTAAATAAATAACCCTTTATCACAGATAGTTTTATAAACTGTGGAATAGGAAACTTTATATCAAAGAAACAGTGTTATAGTAAAGCTAACAACAAAGGACTACATTTGTTCTTATTCTCAAGCAGTTGATAAAAAAATGTCTCCTCCTAGTGGTGATTTTTTTCTATGATGTGATTTTATATAGAAGATAAATTCATTCATATTCCCCCCACTCTATTTCCCCCAGGGAGTTTGGACAAAGAAAGAACACAGATGTTGCACCAATTTGTACTGCTTTTTGCTGTATTTGATGAAGGTTAGTGAGCTCCGATCTGAAAGAAGTCAAATTATTGCCTTAATTTGGTATTTGAGAATGTGGGCTGCTTCTGTTCAGAGTAGGTGATTATAGAAAGACAAACAATATTACTATTCAGGATAGATCCTCGAAATAGAATGGTGAGATGCATGAACTTGATGATGCTATTTGTCTTAGTCCATTTTGGGTTATTATAACAAAATACCAGAGGTAAGATATTTTAAAAATAAACGAGGATTATTTAGCTCATAGTCCTAACAATTCAAGAGCATGGTGCTAGCATCAGCTAAGAGGTAGGAAGATAGAGGAACTAGGTCACAGGTTTTCCTTGTTCCTCTCCTTAAATCCATAAGCAAAGACTTTTGATTGTACTTCCTAAATACATTGTTTAATCTTCATCTCTCATTAAGTATGTGACTTTTGACAAATTAACCTCTGCATCTGTTTCCTCAAATCTAAAAATGAAATATTTTCTCAAACAGTTGTTATGAGGATTAAACTTTAGCCTTTTTTGTTGCTGGGGCTAGTTGTTGAAGGTAGCTTTAAACTCTTTATCCTCTTTTCCAAGTTTTGGGATTATAGGTGTGCACCAACACACCTGGTAAACTACTATGCTCTTAATTGAGGCCTCCATCATTTTTCTCATGACTAGTCTCCCTGCCTTTTGAGTTCTTGACCCTCCATTATTACTACAGCAGTCTGAGAAATGTCTAGTACTTTAGCTCTAATTTTAGAGAGGAGGTTGAGAAGCTTTCAGGTGTGTAGAGTTTCATTATAAACGGAAATGAAGCAATTATGACAGAGACAAGGACTGACAGCCCTTTCATCTACTTCCCTTTAACTAAATCATGGCTCAAACTAACCAATATTCTCCCTTTCCCTAGTTATTATTTATCATTATTCTTTCCAACCTATTGTTATGGACAAATATAAGGAGAGACAATCAGTTTGCTAATGTTTTCTCTCATTGATTTTGAGGGGATAAGTCACCCATGTCTATTTTTTTAATATTTATTTTTAGTTGTATGTGGACACAATACGTTTATTTTATTTATTTATTTTTATGTGGTGCTGAGGATCAAACCCAGGGCCTCACACGTGCTAGGTGAGTGCTCTACTGCTGAGCCACAAACCCAGCCCTTCCATGTCTATTTTTGTGGCAAACTTTTTTTTATTGTTAGTTGTTCAAAACATTACAAAGCTCTTGACATATCATATTTCATACATTTGATTCAAGTGGATTATGAACTCCCATTTTGTGACAAACATTTTTAAGTTGTGAGTATCTTTTTGTGAAAGGAGGGAGGCAGGAAAGAACAGAAGGAGAATCACTCATGAAAGAAAGGTTAGGTGACTTTTTTTTTAACCTTCTCTCTCATCAGGGAAGAGCTGGCACTCAGAAACAAAGGGCCCCTTGACACAGGCTATGGATTCTCCATCTGCTGGGCCCTTGCCTAGAATGCACACAGTCAATGGCTACGTAAACAGGTCTCTTCCAGGTATGTGCATGCCTGCTCAATAATCCTCAGAGTTCTTTGAATTCAGCATTAGAGTGCTCTTCTCCAATTCTCAGACAACTGTGCATCACAATAGAAAGCCCACTGAAATCTGGCCTCTGGGTTTTTGTTTTGTTTTGTTGGTACTGGAGACTGAACCCAGGGGTGCTTAACCACTGAGCCACATCCCCAGCCCTTTTTATTTTTTATTTAAAGACAGGGTCTTGCTGGGTTGCTTAGGGCCTCGCTTAGTTGTTGAGGCTGGCTTTGGACTTGCAAGCCTCCTGTCTCAGCCTCCTCAGTTGCTAGGAGGAGTGTATGTGTGTGTATCACCCCTCTCAGGTTTATTTTCCTTAATTATTTTCTATGTTTTTCAGTAATTCTATAATGAATATTCATTCTTTTAGAGTTAAGAAGGAAATTATTTTTGAAACATTCAAGCTCATGCTCTCACATACCTTATAGATTAAGAGATGGATAATAATGAAGGAATCAATATAAAAATGCAAAATTACAAATCAACAATTACTCTGAAAGAAAATTACATAATTGTATGTATAAGTATATAACTAAGGAAACTGACCTAGACTATATTTTTTTCATGAAGTGCCACTTGAAGTGAGCTTTAGAATAAGATAAGGAATAACTATTATTTACTGTATTGCCATGGTTGGTGTTACAATGGATATGAGAGGTGATGATGGTGAGAAGGAAATCTCTCACTTGTATAATTGCTGGATGGTGCCATTTACTGAGATAAGGAAGTTGAAAGAGAATGAGGTATTGAAAATTGCAAATTTGGGGGCTGGGGTTATGGCTCAGTGGTAGAGCACTTGCCTAGCATGTGTGAGGCACTGGGTTTGATCCTCAGCACCACATAAAAATAAATAAATATAATAAAGGTATATAAACAACTAAAAATATTTTTTAAAAAGAGCAAATTTGGTTTTGAAAAATTGTAGGTTTTATGAGCTATCCAGGTGGGAATTTTGAGATGGTTATATAAGTTCTGGGAGAGGTCAGAAATGGATTACAAAAGAAGGATCAGTCTGAACAGAACCAGACAAGTGTTTGTCAATTAACAAAATATTTTCCAGTTATTTACTTCTAAGCAATAGTTGTCTTATTCTTGTTTAACAGGTCTGATTGGATGCCACAGGAAATCAGTCTTTTGGCATGTTATCGGAATGGGCACTACCCCTGAAGTGCACTCAATATTCTTCGAAGGTCACACATTTCTTGTGAGGAACCATCGCCAGGCCTCCTTAGAGATATCTTCAGTAACTTTCCTTACTGCTCAGACTGTCTTGATGGACCTTGGACAATTTCTGTTATTTTGTCATATCTCTTCCCACCAACATGGTAATATCTTGGAACTTAAAAATGAATATTGTGAATATCCAGTTCTACTTTCAATGGGATTTACTGGGCAGTGTATAGGAATATAGTATGTTACAGAAAGTGCCATTATAGAGTTTGGATTATGTTAGACCTCAACTAAAATCCCCTTGTTGCTAGTATCCAAGTCAGTATTTTACCTTGAGAATAAGATGGTTTGAGTATTAGTAGTATATTTTTAGTTGAATGTCTGTTATAGAGGAAGAAGGGATAGTTAGGGATGGATGAATTGGGGAAAATGAGTGGGACAATATTTCTTTGGTTTCCTAGCCTGATATCATTAACTAGCCTTCAATACTATGGAAAGAGAGACTATAGGTTGTAGGTGAAGAGATGTTTTGTGGGAAATCTAGGCAAATGAGGCACCACATGAGGTTTTCAAGGACTACTTGATGGGAATGTATTTTTTTGGGTTTTTTTTTTTTTGGTACCAGGGATTGAACCCAGGGGTGCCTAACACTGAGCCACATCCTCAGTCCCTTTTTATATTTTATTTAGAGACAGGGTCTCACTGAGTTGTTTTAGGACCTTGCTAACTTGCTCAGCTTCTTTTTCTACTCTACTGTGGCCATGGAAGGCTGTCCTTGTTGAGGTTCTGTAAGACAATATCAAAACTGGGTAATTCATTAGGAATATATATATGTACATATTCATATATATATACTTCTATATATTTTTTCCTATGTATATAGAGAGGGGGAAGAAACCCCATTCCCACATTAACAGCATTAGTCTATTCATCAGGGTGGTGTTGCATTTCTCACGACTAAAACACTCAGGGTCACTCCAGTGAACTGGGCTGCACAAAATAACCACACAGAGACAGAGAAATACCTTTTTCTTTGGGTCCTGTGATGGCTCCTCTGACCTTAGGGGGGTCCATGGAAAGAGCGAGTGAGAGAGAGAGAGAGAGAGAGAGAGAGAGAGAGAGAGAGAGAATGCATGTGTTGAACCCTTTTATTGAGGAGAAGCCATTCAAATGAGGCAAGGGGTCAGGTTTTAGGGGGTTCAACATAGCTTTATGATGTCTGCTGTCAGCAGATTGGCTGACATGTAGGAAGGTCACACCCAAAGGCAGGCAGAGCAACAGAAGGGGACACACAAAGCGAGTTTCCATGGAACATTCTATCCCAAACAGGGCAAAGGGGTAGGGTTACAAAACAATAGGTGAGTGTAGCTCAACCCCAGGGGGGTGCCTACTCAGAAGACTGGCCTTGCTATCAGAGGGTGGGGGAGACTGAGTCCTGACTCATTGCACTACTGTGCCAGACTACAGTGATCTTTCAGATCCCCATGGTGCATCAGGATTGGAAAGTGTGGAACTCATTGTGGCTCCTCACATAGTGGAGCCTAAACACTTCTTAAAAGTTCTAACTCCCAATACCATCACCATAGCAATTAATGCCAACATGAGTTCTGGAGGGTACAAATATTCAAACCATACAGAGGGCTTTGGAGAAAAATGTTGAGGAGGCAATCCTTTGGTCATATCACTCTTATGCTAACCTCTCTCCAGATTCCTTGATTACTGTAGGAAAGATATTTGATCTTGTCTGTGTATCCACCCTTTCCCCTTACTTTCTATGAGTTAACATGTTTATAGTCCTCTATAGTAATTAAGAATAGAAACTTATTTTTCCTGGTAGTTACATATTCATGGAATTTTGACAAGACATTAGGGAGTAAAAAAATGACCAACAAAATGGATTATCTGATATTTCCTGGTTTCTTCCTCTGATCTTTGCTTTGGCCATTTTCCTTTTGCCTGACACTCCTCCATCTATGTATTGCCCTTTTTTAAAAAGTTGTTAATTTTGTCTGATAGCATATATAAATATTTCTCTTTTGGAACTGGTTTTGAGCCTAGGAAATTTTTTTTTTAAATGGAGACTTCAGGGACTTTATATTTTCCTGGTAAGCTGTTATTAAATCAATAGTTTGTATGGTAAGTCACTGGAGTAAATATGTTTTAGTTAGCTTTTTTCAGTACTGTGACCAAAGATCTGCAAGAACAACTTAGAGGAGGAAACGTTTATTTTGACTCATGGTTTCAGAGGTTCAGTCCATACTCTGCTAACTCCATTGCTCTGCAGGTGAGGTGAGGCAGAATACCCTGGCAGAGGGACATAGCAGAAGAAAGGCACTCAGGACATGACAGCAGGAAGCAGAGGGAGAAAGAGAAAGTTCTGCTAACCAGAGACAAAATATAAACCCCAAAGCACATCACCAGTGACCCACCTCCTCCAGCCACACCCCACCTGCCTACAGTCACCATCCTGTTAATATATTTCCGTGGGCTAATCCTTTATTAGATGACACCTGTCATAATCATTTCTCCT
Source organism: Spermophilus citellus (assembly GCF_964194105.1). Lineage (NCBI taxonomy): Eukaryota > Metazoa > Chordata > Mammalia > Rodentia > Sciuridae > Spermophilus > Spermophilus citellus. The sequence goes on along the minus strand of NC_138190.1, from coordinate 148,062,458 downwards.
TTGAACATTCTTGCATTGTTCACACAAAAGTTCACACATGAACTTTTGGGCAACACCTCACATCTAAACCATAACAATATAGAAATCATTAGTTGATATGGGGATGTAGAGTTGGACTGCCCTAGGCTTTCAAATACTAAAAATATAGAACAAGGAAATTTAAGGTACTTTCTTTTTTATTTAAGGCAAGAGAATCCTGTAGGAGTCTGACTTTATTTGGTTTGTTTGATTCCAGATGGCATGGAAGCTTACATCAAAGTAGATAGCTGCCCAGAGGAACCTGAACTACGGATGAAAAATAACAAAGAGGAAGAAGAATATGATGAGTATCTTGATTCTGAAATGGATGTGTTCAGGTTTGATGATGCCAATTCTTCTTCCTTGATCCAAATTCGCTCCGTTGCCAAGAAGCATCCTAAAACTTGGATACATTATATTGCTGCTGAGGAGGAGGACTGGGACTATGCCCCATCAGTCCTCACCTCCAATGACACGTAAACTCATTTTGACTCTTTCCTACTCAAAATTTGTTTCTCAGTTATTCAAACCAAGAAATCCTTAAGCTATGTTTAAGAGTTAGTACAGGTATAGAATCAAATGGCAAGGGTTAGTGTTAGCTTTCTGATTGCTATGACAGAACACCTAAGTTAAAAGAAAAAAGGTTTATTTTGGCTTGGTTTCAGAGATTTCAGTTCATGGTTGGTTGCTTGGCCACATCATTTTTGGCCTATGGTGGCACAGTATATCATGGTAGGAGTGCCTAGTGTAGAAGGCCTGTTCACCTCATGAAAGCCAGGAAACAAAGAGTAGAAGGGGCCAGGAGTCACAATATCCCTTCAAGGGTACAGCTCCAGTGACCTAAGCTCCTTTCACTAGGCCATACCTTCTAAAGGTTTCACCATTTCCCAATAGTGCTGCAGGCTCCTGTCTAATGTCTTAACATGTGAGCCGTTGGGGGACACTTCAGATCCAAATAATAGTAGGTATTAACATATTTGGACACTATTAAGTAGTTAAGTAGTAGACATAGCTAAGTAGTAGAGATGCTTATATTTTTCTCACTCCCATTAAATAACATCAGATGTTTAAGAGTTGGATTTTTCCTATCTAAAAATTTCTATCCCAACCCCTCATATTTTTATCTCTCATACAGAAGTTATAAAAGTCAATATTTGAATAATGGTCCTCAGCGGATTGGTAGGAAGTACAAAAAAGTCCGATTTGTGGCATACACAGATAAAACGTTTAAGACTCGTGAAACTATTCAGTATGAATCAGGAATCTTGGGACCTTTACTTTATGGGGAAGTTGGAGACACACTATTGGTAAGTTAAGGATAATATTTGGGATTAAGTAAGAAGAAAAAGTATGGGAGATTTTGAATTTATACAACATTCATAATTCAGCCTTGCCGCCAATGGACATGATCTTTTAAAAATAATAAATAATATAATAAATAATAAAATATAATTATATTTTAAATATATCCATATTTATTATTGTTTATGATAATAATAAATATGGATATATTTAAAATATAATTATATAAGTATGTAGAATAAAATTTAATGTCACCCATTAAACTCACCACTCCTTTAAACTACTCATGGATTAGATTTTGATACATATCCTTCCTGAACTATTTTCCTGATTATATATATTACGAGTCAGCAGCCTACACCAATTTAGCTTATGGCCTGATTTTTGCAGAGCGTACTAGCTTAGAAGGTAATTTATGTTTTTAAAGGATTACAAAGAGAGGAAGAAGAGGAACAGTGGAGGAAGACAGAGAGACAATGTAAATGTTTACTATCTAGCCTTTCCCATAAAATGGTTGATGACCTCTGATCTAGGGTATTAAGAATGCTTACAAGGCACAGTGGCTCAAACCTGTAATCCCAATGGCTCTGGAGGCTGAGGCAGGAGGATATCAAGTTCAAAGCCCCACCAATTTAGCAAGGCCCTGATCAACTTAGTGAGACTAAGTCTCAAAATAAAAAATGAGGGCTGGGTTATGGCTCAGTGGTAGAGCACTTACCTAACACATGTGAGGTGCTGGGTTAGATACTCAGCACCACATAAATAAATAAATAAATAAAATAAACGTATTGTGTCCACCTACTATATACACACACACACACATACACACACACACACAAATAAAAAGGGCTGGGGACGTGGCTCAGTGGTTAAGTGCCCCTGGGTTCAATCCCCAGTATCAAAAAAATAAAGAAAGAAACAATGCTTACATCGCAAATAATAATCATGAACATGGTTTAAATAAGTAGTGGTTTATTTTCATTACAAGAAATTTGTAGTTATGAGCTGGGCGTGGTTGCGCATGCCTATAATCCCAGAGGCTCGGGAGGCCAAGACAGGAGGATCCTGAGTTCAAAGCCAGCCTCAACAAAAGAAGTGAGGTGCTAACCAACTCAGTGAGACTCTGTATCTAAATAAAACACAAAATAGGGCTGGAGCTGGGGCTCAGGGGTCGAGTGCCCCTGCGGTCAATCCCTGGTACCCACCCACTGAAAAAAAGAATGAATTTTTGACCTTGTGTTAGATAATGGTTTCTTAGATATGACATCAAAAGCAGAAGCAACCGAAGGAAAAAAAAAAGCCTTTATAAATAACTTAATCACTATTTAAAATGTGTGTACCTTGAAGGATACCAACAAAAAAGTGAAACAATAACCCACTGAATAGGAGAAAATATTTTCAAATCATATATCTGATCTAATACCCAAAATATATAAAGAACTCTTACAAATAAACAATAAAAATACATGACCCAACTGAAAAATGAGCAAAGGATTTATATAGACATTTCTCCAAAGATAATATACAAGGTAATCAGTGAGCACATGCAAAGATGCTGAATACCAGGGAATTGCAAATCTAAACCACAATAAGATGCCACTTCATATCTACTAGGATGACCATGAACAAGAAGACAGACATGGGTTGGTGAGGACATGGATAAATTGTAACACTCATAAATTTCTGGTGGGAATATAAAATAATGAATCCATTAATGAATAATGAAAGTTCAAGATGGAATGACCATGTGACCTACTAATTCTACACCTAGAAATATAACCAAAAGAAATGAAAATATAGGTCGATTCAAAGATGTGTATGCAAATGTCTATAGCAGCACTCTTCATAACAGTTGCACAGTGAAAATCATTTAAATATTCACCAATTGGCTGGGTTCAGTGGTGTACCCTATAATCCCAGCCATTTGGGAGGCTGAGGCAGGAAGATGGCAAGTTCAAGGCAGCCTCAGCAACTTTGTTAAACCCTCTGCAACTTAGCAAGACCCTGTCTCAAAATAAAAAAGGGCTGGGGATGCAGTTCAGCGGTAAAACAACCCTGGATTCAAACCTCAGTACCCAAACAGAAATGTTCACCAGTTGGTGAATGGATAAACAAAATGTGTTATGTCCATAAAATTGAAATATTATTCAGCAATTAAAAGAAATGAGCTATAATCTGATTTCTTTTCAAATTATATAAATATTTTGCCTTTTAGTAAAAGAGATGACTCACATTCTGCATCATGGATAAGACTCAAAATATTTGGCTTGGCTTTCTCACACTATAGTGGCTTTCTTCACACCATAGTGAGACTTCTTTCATGTAGGCTCAGGGTTCCAACTGTTTGTGTTCTAGTAAGCAAATAAATCATAAGGTTTATCACCTTTTATGACCATCATCAGAAGTAACATAGCACTTCATGACATGATCTATTAGTTGAGATTAGTCAAAGCCCACCCATCTATCATGAAAGAAAAGAAAATATGGTCCATCTCTTTTTTTTTTTTAATTTTTTCTCTTTTTTTTTAATTTTTAATATTTATTTTTTAGTTCTCGGCGGACACAACATCTTTGTTGGTATGTGGTGCTGAGGATCGAACCCGGGCCGCACGCATGCCAGACGAGCGTGCTACCGCTTGAGCCACATCCCCAGCCCATGGTCCATCTCTTGATGGGAAGAATGTCAATGAATTTGGGAGCCATGTTTCAAAGCTTACATAGAGACTGACAGCTTATTTTTGTAGTTCAACAAATATTGGTTGTAAACCTGACCAAGACAATAGGAGAAAGGAAAGTTAAAATTAAAATTACAGATCAGTAGCATTATAAACACAGGTTAAAAAAAATCCTAAATGAAAATCTAAACCCAATACAGTAATGTATATAAAAGATAATACATTGTGACAGAATTATCCCAGGAGTAATAAGTTAGCTTAATCTAAGAAAATCAAATGTGTAATCCACCATATTAACACATAAAAGCATAAAAAGGGAAAAGACCATTTGATAATTTCAATAGCTGCAGAAAAAATCATTTGTCAAAATTCAGCAACTATTCATAAATTTAACAACAAATTGGTATTATAAGGGAATTATTGTCCTGGTAAAGATATAAACAACAACAACAACAACAAAAAAAAACCCCACTAAGTATCATTCTTAGTAAAATGCAGAAATCCTCCTATTTAAGATCAGGACAAGAAAGGTAACACATCTATTATACTGGAAATCTTAGCTTGTGTTCTTACAAGAAAGGGAAAGAAAATTTTAATATTTGAAAGGAATAAATAAGAGTGTTAATATGATAAGAAATAGGTGGTTTTAACAACAAACCCCATCAGTATGTATAAATATAATTCACCAAAAAAATGTGGGGAAAAAAGAAATATGTGTTTTACCAAATGAATGGGCTTTTAAGACGAGTGCAAGTGAAAGTAGATTTTTTTAAAAACATATTTTTTTTAAAAAAAGTCAATGGACCTTTATTTTATTTATTTTTACGTGGTGCTGAGAATCAAACCCAGTGCCTCATACATGCTAGGCAAGCGCTCTACCACTGAGCTACAGCCCCAGCCCCAAAAGTAGATTTTTTAACCTTCATTATCACACATCTGCAGATGTAGAGGAATAATTAATGTCTTCATGAGTCTTCATCTCTGCTTCCTTCCTCTCTTTTAAAGCTCTTTTAAATCAGATGATACCACTTGCCACTCCTGCTTGATGCTATAATCAACTGTCCTTCTAGTCAGGTTTGCTCATTCAACGAACATTTTATCATCTGAATCACTGTCTCCTTCTCTGAACAATGGAAAAGACTGAGAGGAAGCAGTATCCTCATGCAATTAGCATAAGAAGGTGCAGGAAATATTTATTGAAATAATTGGAATCATTTTTAAAGAAATGAAAAGGCACCAGGGTGGTGGCGCATGCCTGTAATTTTGTAATCCCAGGGGCGTGGAGGCTGAGACAGGAGGATCGAAAGTTCAAAGCCAGCCTCAGCAATGGATGGGGGGGGGAGGGAGAAAAGAAAAGATAAAAGAAATGGAAAGGGACCTTCAATGAGAAACATAAGTTGCTGTCTAAACAATTTCATGAAAAAACATGTTTTTGAATTTTATCTAGGCTCAAATTCTTATAATATGGATAAAGGCAGCTTTTGGTTTTCTGGAGATAAGCCACAGTTTTCTTGTTGACCTTACTTGTCTTAGGGTATCTTATATCTCATTTTACTTTTCAGATTATATTTAAGAATCAAGCAAGCCGGCCATATAACATCTACCCTCATGGAATCACTGATGTCAGTCCTTTATACTCAGGAAGATTGCCAAAAGGTAATAGCAAAAGTACTTGAAGTGACTCTTTGATAGCTTATGTAAAACACCCCTAAGGCTTCCTAGAATTGATGTGGTGTAACTTTAGGCTGCAACTCTTAAGTGCCCTAAAATCTTAAAGCTGATTGTTCTGATATGAAGGTCATGTTTTTTCTCTGAGTTTAGTTTTTGGCTTCATTCCACACTTTTGATATCTAATATTTTAATATTTCTACTTTTAATTTCATTATTTGTTGCTTAAAGATTCATGACATAGGGCTGGGGTTGGGACTCAGTGGTAGAGCTCTTGCCTAGCATGTGTGAGACACTGGGTTAGATTCTCAGCACTGCATATAAATAAATGAATAAAATAAAGGTCCATCAACAACTTTAAAAAATTTTAAAAAAAAGATTCATGACATATCTTTGTCATGGATTACACCTTTTATCAATAAAATCTCCTTGGTTGTCTTTTATGATCCTTAACTTGAATTATTTTTTTTCTAATTTTAGTATTGCCACATATGCTTAATTAGTTTATCTTTTCCATGATATTATTTTCCCATATGTTTGTTTATTTCATGTTAGGTCTTGTCCACATAAAAAGCATACATATGGTTTTTATTAGTTTACCCAATCACCATCTATCAATTGGAGATTTTAACCTGGTCATAATGTGTTAGTTTTGATATGCTTGTTGATAGTCTGGTAATTTTATATTTCAATTACAATTACTCATTTTTAGTAGTTTGAGTAAAATATTTTCCTTTTAATGAAATTTATACTATAAATATTCTTTCTAAATTTTAATTTTAATGATTTATTTTATCAAAATCATAGTTGCTTAAGGTTTAAGCTATTGAAGGGCTGTAAGTTCCACTTCCTAGAGGCTTTCATTTTTTTTGAGGGGAGTACTAGGGATTGAACTCAGGGGCACTCAACCACTGAGCCACATCTCCAACACTTTTTATATTTTATTTAGAGACAGGGTCTCACTGAGTTGCATAGTTCCTCACCATTGCTGAGGCTGGCTTTGAACCCGCAATCCTCCTTCCTCAGCCTCCCAAGTCCATGGGATTACAGACATGCACCACCACTCACAGCTGAGGCATTCATTTTTAATCATTTTTGTTTTAGATTTTTGGTGTTTCATCTCAAAATCTCTAAACATTGCTTATAGTGCTAATTCTTTGTTTTTTGACTTCACAATTATATATTTGCTTGCTTTGTTTAAATATTTATTCTAAAAATTTTAAATCCAAAAACAACATTTGTGTTTTTAATAAGTTACTTTTTATACATATGCTTATTTCTGAACTCTGATTATTCTTTTGTCTATAATTCCAATGGTTTTACTACTAAAAATCAAATAAGTTCTCCTTCCTTATTCCCTACCACAATCAATCAACTGGATAATCAGTTCTGGAATGCCACTCTCTTTAATGTCTTTTATTTTCCTTTGGCCCTTAGAATATTTTTCTTCTTCATATATATTTTTTAAACAAAAGTCTGCTTGACCCATTTTTATTGATAAAAATTTTAGTAAATCTTATACCAGGGGCTATTTTAGTTTCCATTTACTGAGAAATTTCTTACATACATACAGATTTGTAGAACCTTTGCAATAGCAACATGGTTACTATTTAAAGAAAACCTTTAGACAAACTTAAAATATGTATGGAACTAGTTTTAAGCCAAACTATTCAACTTAACATTACTAATATGTGGCTTGTTATATTCTAATTGAGCTATTTCTGGATTTGGTTGTGGGTAGGTGTAAAACATTTGAAGGATTTGCCAATACTGCCAGGAGAAATATTCAAGTATAAATGGACAATAACTGTAGAAGATGGGCCAACTAAATCAGATCCTCGATGCCTGACCCGATATTACTCTAGTTTCATTAATCTGGAGAGAGATCTAGCTTCTGGGCTCATTGGCCCTCTTCTCATCTGCTACAAAGAATCTGTAGATCAAAGAGGAAACCAGGTGAGTGTTATCCTTTCCAAGTCCTGGGTTTAAAACTTAAAAATGGAAGATGCATATGAACTTCCAGATATTTCTTATTCTCTCAATGTATGTCCTCCTGTATCCTGCAGAAAATACAGTAGTCTGTTTTATAGTAAAATAAAAGAAATAAACTGGGTTTCACTTAGAATGAAGTGAAAATTTTGTTGCTGTGACAAAATACCTGAAAAAATCAACTTAAAGGAAGGAAAAATTTTATTTTGGTTAATTATTTCAAAGATTTAAGTCCATAAGTCACTTGGCCCCATTGCTGTAGGCACATGATGAGGCAAAATGTCACAGTGGGTAGATTGTAGCAGAGCAAAGCTGCTCAATTCATGGAAGTCAAGAAGGAGAGAGAGAGAGAGAGAGAGAGAGAGAGAGAGAGAGAGAGAGAGAGAGAGAGAGAGAGAGAATGTGCACAAGAAAGAGACCACCCAGGGACAAGATATACTTTTCTAGGTCATGCCTCCAGACCTACTTCTTACAAGTAGATCCCATCTACTGCCACTTCCATCATCTCCTGTAATACATTGAAATTATTAATCCATCAAATGGATTAATGCATTGATGGGGTCAGAGCCCTCATAATTCAGTCACTTCCCAAAAGCTCTACCTCAGAACACTGCTGTATTGTAGACCAAACCTTCAGCACATGAGCCTTTGGGGGACATTCCAGATCCAAACTATAACAAGACTCAATTAGCAAGTGGACTAACTTATAAATTTGGTTCATTATATAAGTTGTTCTGAAAAAATTGATTTGTTTAAATAGAAAACTTAGGTATTAGTGTTGTTTGTTGTTCTTGTAGTTCACCTTATCTTATTCTGTTTTTCTATTTTTACTTTTTTATAGATTGGTAGCCTTGTGGAAAGTAGTTGCTAAATGCATGTTTAAAGAGTTAAATCCTCTAATCAGAACATGGAGAGAATGAAACTACAGACTATACCAAAAAAATCAGCCAGCATATGGCCTTAAAGCCAGAAAAACTAAATCTAGTGGATCCAGTCACCCTCTTGCCTAAACATATATTCACTGCTTGTAACACCCATCCCCATTCCCAGGTCCTGGTACATGCCATAACAGTGACCCTAAGAGGAAATATAATTGAACCAAATATATATATGTCATTGCTTCCATCATAGATTTCTAGTGCCTGCCTTACAGTATCAGCAGCATTTCTTTCTCCCTTTCAATACATGTAATTAACAGATGATGTCAGATAAAAGAAATGTCATCCTGTTTTCTGTATTTGATGAGAACCAAAGCTGGTACCTCACAGAGAATATGCAGCGCTTTCTCCCCAATGCAGTAGGAGTACAGCTCCAGGATCCAGAATTCCAAGCCTCCAATGTCATGCACAGTGAGTAAAACATCACTTCAGTCCAGTGGGATAAAGGGAAATTGATGATGCCACCAGACTGATGTCCAAATAATGAATGCATTTAAATGCCATGTAAGAGACACATTTTAAAAAAATGTAATCATATAACACATATTTCAAAAACCTAGTCACCAGTTTTCCTTTCAATGTTTACTTGGCTGCCCTCTCCCATTTAGTTTTATTTTATCTCCTTCTATAATAATACCTTTCCATCAACCCTTCCATACCTAGGTCACTAATTTAAAGACACATTTTCTCCATAACAATACTCTCATATACTATATCATTATATTCATATTCTAGGACTGCTATAATAATTATTACAGAGATGTATTGTCTTACACTTCTGGAGGTTGAAAGTCTGAGATCAAAGTGTTGGCAGGTTTGGTTTCTTCTTTAGCCTCTCTCCTTTCCTTGTAGCATCTTCTCTCTGTATCCTCATGTGATCTTCCCCCTCTACCTGTGTGTATCCTAATCTCTTCATATAAGGTGATTAAGGCTCATTCTAATGATCTTATTTTAACTAACTGCCTATTTAAAGACCTATTTCCAAATACAGTCACATTCTGAGGTACTGGGTTTAGGACTAAACATCTGAATTGGAAAGGACACAACTCAGCCTGTCGCATATATACATATGTGTACTGTTTATATATACACACAAATTAAATGGTCAAAGCATGATAAAATTTAAATCTCTCTATCATTAGGGAAAGGCAAGATAGAATGCCAAAGAAATAGTACTTTATAACTATCACACTGGCAAAACTACAAGACCATTATTACTAGTGGTTGTATGGGTAAACAGGTATTCTAGTGGATCACTGGTACAGTCTTTTTGAAACAAATGTAGTTGCATCCATTAAAATTAAAAATATATGCCTTTTGAAATTTCAGTTCTGGTTAAGATGGAATAAGCACATGTCACTGTATCTGTTCCACTAAATGTGACTAAAAATCCTGAACAAAATGGACATGGACATTATCTGAGAACCCTGAAATTTTTTGTAGTGGGTTATACTCTCCTTCCAGTATGTGACTTCTGTCATCTAATGCTATACCACTTGTCTCCAAGTTTTAGCCCTTTAGCTTTGAGTTGAGCCTCATTTGTTAAATCCTAACCTTGGTACTTCACATGTGACTGAATTTGGAGATAATATCTTTAAAGATTATTAAGTTAAAATTAAATTATTAGAGTGGGCCCTAATCTAATCTCATTGGCAATCTTGTAAGAAGAGGAGATTTGGACATATAGATATACCAGGGATTTACATGCATAGAGGAAAATCCCTGAGAAGACACAATCCAAAATAAGAAATCCAGAATACTTCTAAACCTCTCATTCCCCATTGCTTTGCAGGTATCAATGGCTATGTTTTTGATAGCTTGCAGTTGTCAGTTTGTTTGCATGAGGTGGCATATTGGTACATTCTAAGTGTTGGAGCACAGACCAACTTCTTATCTGTGTTCTTCTCTGGATATACCTTCAAACACAAACTGGTTTATGAAGACACACTTACTCTATTCCCATTCTCAGGAGAAACTGTCTTCATGTCAATGGAAAACCCAGGTTAGTTATTTATATTCTCCTTTCAACAATAGCTGTGATTACCTCATTGCCAAGCTCAGGCATAAAAGCAACCTTCTCCTGAGAACTGCCAAGAGATAACATAGAATTTCCTTAATCTTTTATAGAACATACCCTTAGTGACCTAAGGATCTTCCATTAAGCCTCACCTCTTAAAGGTTCAACCATTTTCCAATAGTATGACTTCCTAAGCTTCTAACACATGGGCCTTTGGGGGAAAACTGCATCCAAACTATAGCATATTGCATTATATGTGATTTTAATGCATAGAATGATAGGGTAGATACCATTATCCTCATTTGCAAATTTTAAAACTGGAGCTCAGATAGCTTAAGTGCATTGCTCAAAGTTATACAACTGGTAAATTTTAGAGCTAGGAGTTGAACCCAAGAAGTCTGACTCTAGAAACTGTTGTAATATGACAATAACATTTAACCTATATAAAACCCTTCCTCAAGTCACTGTCAGCATCAGAGAGTTTTGTGTGACTATTAATAGTCTTCATTATTGTTTGTATTAATTACATTTCTCCATTTTATTCCATTTTTATTTATAGCCCTTTGTGTCACAAACAGGTATGGCACAATAGCAGCAATGCAAAATCCACTTTTACTACCATCATTGGATTGTTACATGTGTCAAGAATTTAACCCAATGACTTGTGATATAATGGTCTTGACCAATATTTTTTCATTTATCTAAAAATGGAAGAGAACCTCTTTTTTTTTTTAAAGAGAGAGTGAGAGAGAGAGAGAGAGAAAGAGAGAGAGAGAGAGAGAGAGAGAGAGAGAGAGAGAGAATTTTAATATTTATTTTTTAGTTCTCGGCGGACACAACATCTTTGTTTGTATGTGGTGCTGAGGATCGAACCCGGGCCGCACGCATGCCAGGCGAGCGTGCTACTGCTTGAGCCACATCCCCAGCCCCGGAAGAGAACCTCTTAATACAGAATTTACTTCAAACCTGGATTCTGAGTAACCACAGTCTTATTCTTTCTCATCTCCAGGTCTGTGGGTTCTGGGATGCCACAACTCAGACTTTCGAAACAGAGGCATGACAGCCTTACTGAAGGTTTCTAGTTGTGACAGGAACATTGGTGATTATTATGAGAACACATATGAAGATATTCCAACATATCTGACTAGTGAAAACAATGTTATTCAACCGAGAAGCTTCTCCCAAAATTTAAGGCATCTGAGTCCTAGGAAGCAATTCAAAGTTATCTCAATACAAGAAAATGACATAAAGAAGATTGACCCTCAGTTTGAAGAAGAGAGAACAGGGATCATCAAAGTACAAAGTGTCTCCAGTGATTTTTTGATGCTCTTGGGACAAAGTCCTACTCCACGTGGGTTATCCTTATCTGATCTTCAAAAAGCCACATATGAGACTATTCCTGATGATTATTCACCTGGAGCAACCGACAGTAATGAAGGTCCATCTGAAGTGGTACACCTCAGGCCTGAGCTCCACCATGATGAAGACATAGTATTTACTCCTGATCCAGGTCTCCAATCAGGATCAAATGAGAATTTGGGAACAACTGTAGCAGTAGATTTGAAGAAATTTAATTCAAAAGTTTTGGGTTCTCCAAATAATCTATCAGAAAATTTGACAGCAGGTCCTGAAAAGACGAATTCCTTAGGAACCCCAAATATGCCAGTTTACTTTAGTAGTCAGTTAAGTTACATTTTATTTGGTACAAAGTCATCTCCCATTACTGGGTCTGGTGTATCTCTGAGCTTGAGTGAAAGAAATGATTCCAAGTTGTTGGAAGCAGATTTAATGAATAGTAAAGAAAACTCACTGGGAAAAAATGTATCATTAATGAAGAGTAAAGTATTACTTAAAAAGAAAATAATTCACACACCTTCTTTGTTGACCAAAGATAATGCTTTATTTAAATTTAATATTTCTTTGATAGAAGCAAACAAGACATCTAGTAATTCAATATTGAATGGAAGAAATTACCCTGACAGCCCAGCGTTCTTAATTGAGAATAGTACATCTGTCTGGCAAGACACTATATTAGAAAGCAATACTGGGCTTCGAGAAGTGACATCTTTGATCCAAGACAAAATGCTAATAATGCACAAAAATAATCCAGTTTTGAGGCTAAATTATGTGTCAAATAAAACTACTCCATTAAAGAATATGGAAATAGGTTACCAAAAAAGGGTGGGGCCTGTGCTACAAGATTCAGAAAATCCAGATATGTCATTCTTTAGGATGCCATTCTTGCCAGAGTCAGAAAATTGGCAGCAAAAGACCCATGCAAAGAACTTCTTGAATTCTGGACTGAAGCAATTAATATCCTTAGCATCAAAAAAGTCTGTAAAAGATCAGAATTTCTTGTCAGAGAAAAATAAAGTAGTAATAACAGAAGATGAATTTACAAAGGACACAGAACTCAAAGAGATGATTTTTCCAAGAAACAGGACCATATTTCTTACTAACTTGACTCATGTACAAGAAAATGATACACACAATCAAGAAAAAAAAATTCAGGAAGATATAGAAAAGAACGAAGCATTAATTCAAGAGAATGTAGTTTTGCCTCAGGGGTATACAATGACTGGCAATAAGAATTTCCTAAAGAACCTTTTCTTACTGAGTACTAGGCAGAATGTAAGTTTAGATGAGGGGACATATATACCAGTACTTCAGGATGCCAGGTCAGTAAATGATTCAACAAATAGAACAGAGATTCACATGGCCCATTTATCAAAAAGTAAGGAGGAAGAGGAAACAAACTTGAAAGGCTTGGTGAATCAAACCAAGCAAATAATGGAGAAATACATAAGCACCACAAGGATGTCTCTTAATCCATGCCAGAAGAATGTTATTGTTCAACATGGTAAGCAGATGTCAAAGGAATTCAGACTCCCACTAGAAGAAACGGAACTTGAAAAGGGTCTAATTACAAATGACAGCTCATCCCAGTCATCCAAAAACATGAAATATTTGATGCACATAGACTACAATAAAAAGCAGGAGAAAACCATTATTCAGTCTCCCTTATCAGATTTTCCTGTGATGAACTATGACATCACTCAGATGAATAGCTCTACATTGCCCATTACAAAGATATCACCATTTCCATCAATTATACCTACAGATTTGACCAAGATCCCATCTCAAGACAATTCTTCTCATTTTCTAGCCTACAGTTATACTTTTAGGACAGAAAGTTCTAGGGCCCAAGAAAGAAGTCATTTCTTACAAGGAGCAAAAAGAAATAACCTTTCTTTATCCATCCTATCTTTGGAGATGATCAGAGATCAAAGAAAGGTTGGCTCCATGAGGACAAGTGCCACAAACTCAGTCATGTATAAGTATAATGAGAGTAATGTTCTCTTGAAACCAGTCTTGCCCAAAGTATCTGGAAAAGTTGAATTGCTTCTTAAACTTCCCATTTATCAGAAAGACCTTTTAACTAGAGAAACTAGTCGTGATTCTCCTGGCCACCTTGAAGTCATGGAAAATATCCTTCTTCAGAAAACACCAAGACCTATCAAAGGGAATAAAACAAATAGACCTGGAGAAGTTCCCTTTGTTAAAGTGGCAATGGAAAGCTCTGAAAAGACTCCATCCAAGCTGCCGGGTCCTACTCTTCAGTTAGAGCAAGAAGACATTGACTATGATGATACCATCTCATTTGTAACAAAGAGGGAAGATTTTGACATTTATGGTGAGAATGAAAACCAGGGCCCCCGCAGCTTTCAAAAGAAAACACGACATTATTTTATTGCTGCAGTGGAGCGGCTCTGGGACTATGGGATGAGTAGATCTTCTCATGTTCTAAGAAACAGGTATGAGTCCATTGTCCTGCTGTTGTGATATTTGACTTTACAACTGCTGAAATAGTAAGAAAGGCACCCCCAATTTGTAGCAGTGAGATACCAGAGATTGCTTTACAGAGGAACCCTAAGAACCAGGTGGCAAAAAATCGAGATGAAGCTGAGGAATAAATGAGAATAGATAATGGCAAATGAAGATGTCATGGGGCTGGGGTTGTGGCTCAGTGATAGAGCACTTGCCTAGTATGTGTGAAGCCCTGGGTTTGAACCTTAGCACCACATATTAATAAAATAAAGATCTCATGCCAACTAATATTTTTTAAATGTCATGAAATTGTTACTCTTAAGAGAGGTTTACAAGAGGAATAGAGGAGTCAGGGGCAAGAAGCAGCAATGGGGAAGAAAGTCATCTTCATCTCTCAAACCCATAAGCTGCAGAAGAAATCTTTTTTTTTTAAACGATAGGTGGAACCATACTATCTTTTTTTTTTAGAGAGAATTTTAATATTTATTTTTTAGTTTTCGGCAGACACAACATCTTTGTTGGTATGTGGTGCTGAGGATCGAACCCGGGCCGCACGCATGCCAGGCAAGCGCGCTACCGCTTGAGCCACATCCCCAGCCCCTGCAGAAGAAATCTTATTCTTATGAAAGGTGTAAGAGAGGAGGGAGGAAGAAGTGAAGCATGTAGTAAAGAAGTTGAAGATGTAAGCAGGATTGTTTTCCAAGGTATGAGATCCAGAGGGTAAAATAGGGTGACTTGATTTTTAGGGGAGCAGAAGGAGGCTGGTCAAGGTAGAGAAAGCAGAGACAAATTTGGAAGACAAACATGAGGGTCAGTCAGGAAGTGTTACATGGTATCTGTACAATTGTAGCCATTGGAGTGAAGCATAGTAGAAGCTTGCACTCTCTTGGGGAGAGCAAGAGATAATAAATCAGTAGACAAATAAGGGAATTTCAATGGTGCTATTCAGAAGATAGAATAGAATAATATGGTAAAGAGTGACTGGGGGTACTTTAGCTGTGGTGCTCAGAGAAATCCTCTTTGGGGAGTTCAGCCCAAACAAAATGGGGCAAACATGACTTGAGTATAGTGAAGAATCCAAGGTATGGTATATGGAGGGAAGATGAGGTGGTAGACGCAAACATCAGTCAGATAATACAGGTCCTAGAGGAGATCCCCTCTTCATTACTCATTGTATACTCATTCCCCTTGCTTTCTATCTGAAGTGAGCCCTCATTGCTTCATGCTGATGCTATTCACCTATATTTAGCACTACATATGCTTCTGTAATAATAAAACACTATTAAAATAATAAAATCAGAGACTGGCCTGGCAAGCTAGGATTCGGAGGTGTTTCCCTGAAGAGGAACTCCATTCCCCAAGACTCACAAGCCTATTGGCCTAATCACTATGCTGCCTCCATCCTTCCCTGAGCCCCCCTAGTACCAGGCAGTCCAGCACAGAGAGGGAAGGTGGCTGGGTGGGGAGTGGGAACATGGTCTTTATATGGTGGTGGCTTTTGGGGGCCTATTTTCTGTGTGCCTCTTTGTTGTCTTTTTTTTTTTTTTTTTGAGTTGGGATCTAACTATGTTGCTCAGGTTGTTCTCAAACTTCTGAGCTCAAGTGATCCTCCTGCCTCAGCTTCCCAAATAGCTGGGACTACAGTTGAGAGACACCAAACTTAGAAGAGAAAAGATGCTTGCCTGGCAAAAGTAGAGCAGATGGAGGGAGAAGACGAGGACAAATTATTAAATAGCCTTAAGAAAAGAACAAAGAAGGAGAGGCCTTGTCCATCAGATATTCCTTTCTGTATGAATAAGACTACCATCAATGTACATGGAAATTTACAGAATGAATTGCTGTCATTGAAAATGATTTGAATGAACTGACCTTTTGCTTCACAGTGGCAACACAATTCTTGCTTATTAGAGAGACTAAATAACAAGAAATTCAGCTTGAGCAGGCACTTAAAGCAAAGCCCTGGTGGGTATATTATTTGTTCCTGCAGAAGAACATTTGTAGTGTCATGAAGTGTTGAGTAAGCTCTGAGGAGGGAAAGGAAGAGGGTCCAGAGCCATGGACAGTCACAGAGGACAATACGCTAAAGAAGATCCCTAGGTGTTACCATGGCCATACAAAAGTGTGGGAAGTGATTTTAAAAGGATGAATCAACAGGTACTTTCCCTGAGTTAATAGGCTCTAAGTTGCAACCATCTTGCCTGCATTAAAGCCAAAGATAGCAGAAAGAAGGAAGTAACAAAGATCAGACCAGAAACAACTGAAATGGAGATTAGAGCAATAAGAACTAAGAATTTTTTGATGGGCTAAACAAAATTTTTAGAGAAAGAAAATGAGGTGATGATATTTAGGATGTGTTGAAATAGTTGTTAACCTAGAATTTTATATCCATCAAAATACAAATGAAGTTGAAAAAAGGACATTTTCAGACAAGCCGAAACAAACTTCCCTGCTACCAAAGATTCATTAAAAATAGCTGATGATAGGCTGGCGGTGTAGCTCAGTGGTAGAGCACTTGCCTAACATGTGCAAGACACTGGGTTCAATCTTCAGCACCACATAAAAATGAATAAATAAAATGGAGGTATAAAAAATGTTGTATTTGTTAAAAAATAGTCTGATGTTATACTTACTTCAAAAGTGGTTCCAACAAGATATGAGAAGCAAGAAGGAATAAAGAGCAAAGACCGGGGAACTATATGGTAAATATAAATAAGCATTATTTATATAAACAATGATAAATTTTAAAAATTAATGTATATATGATTGCTTTTTCACAACATGTCTGCTTCCAAAACACAGATATCATGAAATCACTGCAAAATGTAAGCCAAAATTGGGAAAGAAGATTCATATCAACATCATTATCATTGAACAAATGGATTTGAGAAAGTCTACCATTACTGACAATGTAATCTACAAATGTGGTGCGATAACAAAGAACCATCAAAAAATTAAGAAGGAGGGTGCTGAAATGGGAAGGGGATCCTTTAAGTATGCCTGGGTTTTGGATCAATTGAAAGCTGAGGATGAGCATGGCATCACCATTGACATCTCCCTGAGGACATTTGAGACCAGCAAGTATCATGTGACCATCATTGATACCCCAGGTCATATAGACTATCAAAAACATGATTACAAGGCTGACAAGGTGGCACATGCCTATAATCTCAGCATCTCAGGAGGCTGAGGCAGGAGGATAGTGAGTTCAGAGCCAGCCTCAGCAAAAGCAAGGTGCTAAGCAACCCAGTGAGATCCTGTCTCTAAGTAAAATACAAAATAGAGCTGGGGAGTGGTTCAGTGGTCAAGGGCCCCTGAGTTCAATCCCTGGTACCAAAAAACCCACAAACAAACAAACAAAAACATGAAAACATGCTAACCTTTCAGACTAACCATACTGTTCTGATAGTTGCTGCTGCTGTTGGTGAATTTGAGACTGGTATCTTCAAGATTGGACAGATTTGTGAGCATGCCCTTCTGACTTACACACTGGGTAGTGCTAACAAAATAGATCACACTGGGCCACACTACAACCAGAAGAGATATGAAGAAATCATTAGGGAAGTCAGTACTACCTTAAGAAAATCGGATACAACCCAAGACAGTAGTATTTTGTGGCAATTTCTGACTGAAATCATGACAACATGCTGGAACCAGGAATGGTTCAAGGGATGGAAAATCACCTGTAAAGATGCCAGTGCCACTGGAATCATGCTGCTCATACCTCTGATTTGCATCTGGTCACCAACTTATCCAACTGACAAGCCCTTATATTAGGCACTTCAAGATGTTTATAAAATTAGTGGTATTGGTACTGTCCTTGTGGGCTAAGTGGAGACTGGTACTCTCAAATTGAGCAAGGTGCTCACCTTTGTCCCAATTAATGTTATAATTGAAGAAAAACCTGTTGAAATACATCATGAAGTTTTGAGTGAAACACTTCCTGAAGATAACGTGAGATTCAGTGTCAAAAATGTGTCTGTCAAGGGCTGGGGTATGGCTCAATGGTAGAGCACTTGCCTACCAAGCAAGAAGGCTTTGGTTCTATCACAAGCGCTGCAAAGAAGGAGAAGGGAGAGGAAGGTGATGGTGGAGAGTAGTAGGAGGGGGAGTATGAGGAGAAGGAGGAGGAGTGGCAAAGATGTTAATTGTGGCAACATGGCTGGTGACAGCAAAAATGGAAGTACTGCTGGACGCAAAGGCACACTCCTGTAATCTAGCTCAAGAGGCTGAGGCAGGAGGATCACAAGTTCAAAGCCAGCCTCAGCAACTTAGTGAGGCACTAAGCAACTCAGTAAGACCCTGTCTCTAAATAAAATACAAAATAGGGCTGCAGATTATCTTGACTTATGCACACCAAATCAATGATGGTTCTGCACCTGTGCTAGATTCTGACACAGCTCACATTGACACAGCTCACATTGCTTGCAGGTTTGCTGAGTGATTGCCATTCTGGTAAGAAGCCAGAAAATTGGTCCCACTGTAATTGTTTTTCAATACTAGAGATTGAATCCAGGGCTCAAACATGCTAGGCAAACATTCTACCACTAAAATACATTCCCAGTCCTTTTTTTTTTCTTCAGACAGGGCTTTGCTAAATTGTTAAGGCTGGCCATGAACTTGAGATACTTTGGCCTCAGCCTCCTGAGTAACTAGGATTACAGGCATGGGATATCTATCATGCCAGGCTCCATTGTGATATTTTTAATTGATTTTATTTTTTAAATACATGACAGCAGAATGCATTACAATTCTTAATGAACATATAGAGCACAACTTTTCATATCTCTGTATATAAAGTATGTTCATACCAGTTCCTGTCTTCATATATGTACTTTGGATAATGAGGTCCATCACATTCCACCATCATTGCTAATCCCCTGCCCCCTGTCTTCCCCTCCCACCCCTCTGCCCTATCTAGAGTTCGTCTATTCCTCCCATGCTCTGCCTCACTACCCCACTAAGAGTCAGTCACCTTATATTAGAGAAAACATTCAGTATTTCTTTTTTGGAGATTGGCTAACTTCACTTAGCATTATCTTCTCCAACTCCATCCATTTGCCTGCATATGCCATGATTTTATTCTCTTTTATTGCTGTGTAATATTCCATTGTATATATACGCCACATTTTTTTAATCCATTCATCTACTGAAGGGCATCTAGGTTGGCTCCACAGTTTAGCTTTTGTGAATTGTGCTGCTATAAACATTGATGTGGCTGTGTCCGTGTAGAATGCTGTTTTTAAGTCCTTTGGGTACACACTGAAGAGAGGAATAGCTGGGTCAAATAGTGGTTCCATTTCCAGTTTTCCAAGGAATCTTCAACCTGCTTTCCATATTGGCTGCACCAATTAGCAGTCCCACCAGCAGTGTGTGAGTGTACCTTTTCCCCCACATCCTCACCAACACTTATTGTTGTTTGTCTTCATAAGAGCTGCCATTGTGGCTGGAGTGAGGTGATATCTTAGTTTTGATTTGCGTTTTTCTAATTGCTAGAAATGATGAACATTTTTTTCATATATTTGTTGATTGATTGTATATCATCTTCTGAGAAGTGTCTGTTTATATCCTTGGTCCATTTATTGATTGGGTCATTTTTTTTGTTGCTTAGCTTGTTGGGTTCTTTATATACCCTAGAGATTAGAGCTCTATCTGATGTGTGAGGGGTAAAAATTTGCTCCCAAACTGAAGGCTCTCTGTTCACGTCACAGATTGTTTCTTTTGCTGATAAGAATTTTTTTTTACTTTGAGTCTATCCCATTTATTGACTCTTGGTTTTAATTCTTGCACTATAGGAGTCTTATTAAGGAAATTGGGGCCTAATCCCATGTGATAAAGATTAGGGCCTACTTTTTCTTCTAATAGACACAGAGTCTCTGGTTTAATTCCTAGGCCCTTGATCCTCTTTTAGTTGAGTTTTGTGCATGGTGAGAGATAGGGGTTTAATTTCATTTTGTTGCATATGGATTTCCAGTTTTCCCAGCACCATTTGTTGAAGAAGCTATCTTTTCTCCAACATATGTTCTTGGTGCCTTTGTCTAATATAAGATAATTGTAATTTTGTAGGTTAATCTCTGTGTCCTCTATTCTGTACCATTGGTCTACCAGTCTGTTTTGGTGCCAATACCATGCTGGTTTTGTTACTATTGCTCTGTAGTATAGTTTAAGGTCTGGTATAGTGATACCACCTGCTTCACTCTTCCTGCTAATGATGGCTTTAGCTATTCTGGGTCTCTTATTTTTCCAGATGAATTTCATGATTGTTTTTTCTATTTCTATGAAGAATGCCACTGAAAATTTGATTGGAATTGCATTAAATCTATATACTGTTTTTGGTAGTATGGCCACTTTAATAATATTAATTCTGCCTATCCATGAGCAAGGTAGAACTTTCCATCTTCTAAGGTCTTCTTTGATTTTTCTCTTTAGGTTTCTGTAGTTTTCATTGTATAGATCTTTCACCTGTTTCATTAAGTTGATTCCCAAGTATTTTCCCATTATAATTTTTTGAAAATATTTTTATTTATTTTTTTAGTTGTAGTTGGACACAATACCCTTATTTTATTTATTTATTTTTATGTGGTGCTGAGGATCAAACCCAGGGCCTTGCACGTGCTAGACAAGTGCTCTACCCCTGAGCTACAGCCCCAGTCCAATGATTTTTATTGTTATGGTTTCTTTCTAATTTGATCTTGAGATTTCTCTCTTGAGAGTGAATATAAACCAACATAGTCACTTTCTAGAAGAACCCATACTGGGAGCCAAGTTAGGTGAAGGTGTGTTGGTCATGTGAGAAACAACATGCAGAAGTGAAATCAACATGCAGAATGAAATAAAATAGTAACAAATACCTAGAAATAAGTATTTCAAAAAGTTTACATAGAATTTTCTATGAGGCTAAGCTTGTGGCTCAGCAGTAGAGTGCTAGTATACCACATGTGAGGCACTGGGTTTGATCCTCAGTACCAGAGAAAAATAAATAAATAAAATAAGGGTGAAAAAATAATTTTCTATGACAATTACTGAGAAACTTAAATATACCTAAATAAATGCTGAGATATACTATGTATGTGGACTCAAAACATGGTATCTGAAAGCATAAATTATTCACAAACTAATCTATGATTCAGTGCAACTTGAATGAAAATCCTGACAAGTCTTTTCTTTTGTAGAACTCAACAAACTATTTTTAAAATTAATACAAAAGTGCAAAGGGTCAAGAATTGCCAAGACCAGCAAGATGGGAATTGTTGTATTACATATTCAGACTCATTTTAAAGCTATAGTAATTAAAACAATTTGATAATTGGCACAGAGATAAGCAAACAGGTAAATAAAAACAATAAAAAATAGACTTTAACAATATACATATAGACACTTGATTTATTTCCATTATAACATGCTGGGAAATATCCATACAAAAAAGACATTAAACTTGACACCTTGCTCACAACATATACCAAAAATGCCCACTCACATTGGGTCACTAGTACAGAAATGAAAGATAAAAGCATAAATATCTTAGGAAGAAAAAATAAGAGAATCTCTTAATTTCTGGGTAGGGAAGAAAAAAGATTTGATATCAAGATACAAAAAACATTAATGAAGAAAGATTTTAAAAATAAATTTTATTACATTAAAATTCTGAACATAAAGAGAAGTTTAGCTACAGAATGGGAGAGAATGTTTGGATGTTTACAAGGTATAAGGCAAAGGACTCATGTTAAGACTATATAGGGTTATTCTCAGAATCAATAAGAAGAAAGCAGATTATCCAATACAACAAAAGTTGGCCGAAAAGAAAAAAAAAAGAAAAAAAACTTGGAGAGAAGCTCCATAAAAGAAGATATCCATATTACTGCTACTCATGAAGATTCTCAACCTTATTGATCAGGGAAATGCAAAATAAAACCACAATGACACACTACTATGCAACCACCAGAATGTCCTAAAATATCAAAATACAGTCAATATCAAATATTTGTGAGAATATAGCAAAGGGAACTCTTAACATTGTTGATTAAAATGAGAATGTTGTAGCTGCTTTGGTTCATATCTGGAACCAAACACCTGTATTTGTAAACATCAAAAATTTAGAAATAACTCAAATGTCCACGATTAGGGTAAATTCACATAATGGAATACTATATAACAAAGGAAATGAATCTCACAACTAAGATTCTGAGTGAAAGAAGCAAGAAACAAAATGATATATGTGTGTTTCTATTTACACACTTCAAAAAGCAGGTAAGGCTGAACCATATTCTTTAAAGATGTGAGGACATAACAGGCAAATTGTGAAGAAAATCAAATAAATGATTATCATCAACATCAAAATACTGGTTATCTAGTGCAGAGGGGAGAGGCTATGATTGGAATGGGCAAAGAGTGAGTCTCCTGGCAATGTTTTTCATCTGGGTAATGGTTGCACTTTTGAATGAAAAGCATTTATATTGTATGCACTTTATTGTGTGTGTGTGTGTATGTGTATATATGTATGTGATTTAATTCACAATTTAATTTTTAATATATATTTTTAGACATTGATGGACCTTTATTTTGTTCATTTATTTATATGAGGTGCTGAGAATTGAACCTAGTGCCCCATACACACTAGGCAAGTGCTTTACCTTTGAGCCACAACCCAAGCTGCACAATTTAATTTTAAAAAAAAGGACTGGATCTTGGGGCTCTCATATTTAGACTATGTTTATAAACTATACTCTTTCAATATTTAAAAATATTCTTGAATACTAACTACTTTGTGTCAGGTACTCTTCCAGCTGCTGGGAATATAGTAGTGAATACAACAGGCAAAACTACCTCCTTTCATGGAACTTAGTAGTACAAGAGGATGGAATAGTTAACTAAACATAATGTTATTTAGCTGTCTAGTAAAAGGAGAAACTAAAAGTTCACTTGGATACCATCTAAATATAGACAATCTTCATCTAGATTGCTTTTGTAAACTCCTTACCTCTATGTATTTGCCAATGTGATACACATAGATGTACCATATGTCCAAAACGGTACACCGAAACCAACCCCTCCTCTAGGATTTTCCATCTCAGTGAATTGCATGCCATCCACTCATTTGTCCCAACCAGAAACCCCCAAATTATCTATAATTCTTCTTTCTCTTCTCTCTGACCCATTGCACTTGCAATCCATCATCAATTCTATTAAATGTACCTAAAATACAGGAAAAGAAGTATGTGAGGCATTTCTACCTACTTGGTCCATGAGGATACTACTTTTCCTCTACATTTTCTCCAGGGATCAGAGTGGCAGTGTTCCTCAGTTCAAGAAGGTAGTTTTCCAGGAATTTACTGATGGCTCCTTTACTCAACCCTTATACCGTGGAGAACTAAATGAACACTTGGGACTCTTGGGGCCATATATAAGAGCAGAAGTTGAAGACAATATTGTGGTGAGTTAAAGACAGTGGAATTACAAGAAAATTAATTCCACATATTTATTTTGTTTCCTTTTTTAATATTGATTTTATTTTTTTAAATACACGACAGTAGAATGCATTACAATTCTTATTACACATGTAGAGCACAATTTTTCATATCTTTGTATATAAAGTATGTTCACACCAATTCATGTCTTTATACATGTACTTTGTTTATTTGCATTACAATTCTTATTACACATGTAGAGCACAATTTTTCATATCTCTGTTTGTATATAAAGTAGGTTGACACCCAATTTCTGATTATAAAAATAATGTACTCTAAGGCTGGATTTGTAGTTCTGTGGTAGAGTGCTCTCCTCACATGTGTGAGACCCTGGGTTCAATTTTTAGCACCACATAAAAATACATAAATAAAAATAAAGATATGATGAAATCTAACAACTGAAAAAATTAAAGTACAGAAAAATAAAGAAGTTGAAAAATAACCCCTTAGTTAATTTTTATGTTTTTTCCCTATGTGTTTTTCTTTCTGTATTGAAAATTATATCATATGTAATTCTGCTTCTTTTTTTTTACCAAATGTCATATAATTAACATTTTTATGTCATCAAAAACACTTCCTAAGCAGGAATGATTACATAATTATCTATTATATGAATTTATGGAACCACTGTTTACTTAGCCATTTACTTTGATCAGTGTTTCAGACTGTTTCTTTTTTCACTATGTAAGTGTCCAATCAAAATCCATGAATAATTTAAGACCTTTTCATATGAATTATCTATTAAATTCTCCTTTTTCATTGTTCTTATATATTTATTAATATTTTTAAGGAAAAATGACTACTGTAGGATTTGGGTGATATAAAAAATTCTTTTGGTAGAATCTAGAGCTTTCTTTCTTTTTTTAAATATTTATATTTTAGTTTTAGGTGGACACAATATCTTTATTATTTTTTTTTATGTGGTGCTGAGAATCAAACCCAGTGCCTCATTCATGTTAGGCAAGCGTCTACCACTTGAGCCACATCCCCAGCCCCAGAATCTGGAGCTTTCTAGTGAAGTTTTAATCAACATATTGCAGAAAGAAGACATACTTGGCCACGTGATCTTACATATTTCAGGTTGCCATTGTACATTATGGATTTTCAGGACACAGAGTAAATCTTGCTGTGCTGGGATAAATAAAGGAACTCTACTATATTCATCTTTCTTCAGGGCACTTCTGAGAGCCAGTTTTGTAGTAAACCAAATTTCTTAGATGTTACTTTAGTAGAGCTAGTAATTATATTAACAATATTAACAATATTTCAAGATAACCATACCATGTGAGGAAATACAAAAGTACCAGTGATTACTTTTGTAACAGTCGCAGGTATTTACTATTGTACGATAATACTCCGTGGCTTTATGATGCAGAACCTTGATTCATAGTTGAAAGTCATTCTCACTTTGAACTTAATTAATGATTTGCCCTCCCCATCTGAAAGCACAAACACCAAGTTAAGAACTGGTTGTCCCTTTTGAAAAAATTACAAATATTATTAGTGTTCTCTAGGTGTGCTAATTAAGTGAACACAAGCTTTCATCTTCTAGAATTAGTAAGACTTCACTGAGTTTTCAGAAAGCACAGAGGCAGTGGGAAGATTCAGGTCTGTGGATGTAAAGACTGATATAACCTGAGAAATTCTTCCTTTTTGACATTTTCATTGGCTTTATGTTTACAAAAGTCCCTTCCTACCCAGATACTTAAAAGAATCACTTATACTTTCTTTTATACCTTAATTATTTGCATTTTTCTTTTTAATCCATCAATAATTCCCATAAACTAGATGTTCTTTTGGTACATCATGTGAGACCAAAGTCATTTTATTTTCTGTTCAAAATAGCCAGCCATGTTTCTAGTTGATTTTTTTATAGTAAGGATGCACAAGGATCTAAAATTATGGGATTATGGGTCCATTTTTTTCTGACTTGAATTTTATTTTACTTTCCACATGCTATATAATATGTGTACTTTTTCAAATTGAAAAAAGTCTTTAAAACAAATCTTTTTCAAAGATAATATGCATTAATCCTGGAATGTATCATGAAGATACATCCTTTTACTTGGAAATTACCTTTAAGTTGCATGGTAGTGTGTCATTGTGGTTTTATTTTGCATTTCCCTGATCAATAAGGTTGAGAATATTTTCATAAGTAACAGTAATGTGGATATCTTCTTTTGTGGAGCTTCTCTCCAAGTTTTTTTTGCCAATTTTTGTACTGGATAATCTGCTTTTTTCTTATGAATTCCAAGAAGTATCCTATATAATCTTGACATGAGTCTTTTGCTTTATACATTGTAAACAACCAAACATTGTCTCCCATTCTATTCAAGAATTTTCTCTTGGGGCTGGGGTTGTGGCTCAGTAGTAGATCACTCGCCTAGCATGTGCGAGGCCCTGGGTTCAATCCTCAGCACCACATATAAATAAATAAAATAAAGGTATTGTGTCCAACTGCAACTAAAAAGTAAGTATTAAAAATTGCTTTAAAAATAATTTTCTCTTTCATTGTTTTGTTATTGTTGTTATCTTGATTTTTTTGTGTGTATGTGCATGTTTTCTCTGCAGGTAACTTTCAAAAACCAGGCCTCTCGTCCCTACTCCTTCTATTCTAGCCTAATTTCTTATAAGGAAGATCAAGGACAAGGAACAGAACCTAGAAAAAACTTTGTCAAGCCGAATGAAACAAAAACTTACTTTTGGAAAGTACAATATCATATGGCACCCACTAAAGATGAGTTTGACTGCAAAGCTTGGGCTTATTTCTCTGATGTTGATCTGGTAAGTAGGTCTTCATTGTGCTGGGTATTTTCTGGTTTAAAAGAAATGATCTTTTTGTTTATGTGCTAAAAATTTTGGTATTTATCCTAAGCACAATGAAAATCTTTAAATTTTTGTGTTTTAGAAACTTCACATAGAATCTACTGAAATAGATGAACTGTTCTATGGAGGAAAGGTTAAAATGGCAGGAAAGTTGATGAGAAGTGTAGTCTGGTTTGTAGGTGAGAGAGCTTAACACTAATAGTGTTGATGTCTTCCCTCCCTAGGAAAGAGATGTGCACTCAGGCTTGATTGGACCCCTTCTGATTTGTCACACTAACACTCTGAACCCTGCTCATGGAAGACAAGTGACAGTGCAGGAATTTGCTCTGTTTTTCACTATCTTTGATGAGACCAAGAGCTGGTATTTCCGAGAAAACATGGAAAGGAACTGCAGGGCACCCTGCAATATCCAAATGGAAGACCCAACTTTTAAAGAGAATTATCGTTTCCATGGTAACATATTCTACACCCAAATATAGCATGCACTTATTCCAATGAGCCTTGAACCAGAGACTTGATCATTGCATGACTTGAAAGTATACATGCAGGACTGGAATCCACACAGCTGTCAGTATTTTTGGTAGACTGGAGGGAAAGAAACTTCTACAATAAATTTTAACAGCTTTCTCTGTTCTTCTCCAGCAATCAATGGGTATGTGATGGATACACTACCTGGTTTAGTAATGGCTCAAGATCAAAGGATTCGATGGTATCTGCTCAGCATGGGCAGCAATGAAAACATCCATTCTATTCATTTCAGTGGACATGTGTTCACTGTACGGAAAAAAGAGGAGTATAAAATGGCAGTGTACAACCTCTATCCAGGTATGACCTTCTTTGTGTTCTTTTACTTACAGTACTTGAGTACTTACTTTGCATGAATACAATCACTGCACAAAGCAGACAAGCTCCTTGCTTTCAAGTAGCAAGTCAAGTAACTTTAATGTACAGAAAGATAAATCAATTAGCAAATGAATAAGATTATTTCAAGTATATAAAAATTGTTATAAAGGGATTAGAACAGAATAAATGGATGATTAATGTCACAGCATCTTCCAAGGAATATTTTCATTTTCCTTCTCAAATCCACTAGTTATTCAAGGAGTGATTTATTTAAGTATGTAACCAGTGTATATGACAATGTTGACTGAAACACTATTTTGGTTTTCCACTAAAACAGGTTTAATAGTGGGGATAAATTTCCCCTCTTTCCTCATAAATATTCCAGTAAGTCCTGTGACTTTTCTCCTCAATTGGGGATTGAACTCAGGGGCCCTTGACCACTGAGCTACATCCCCAGCCCTATTTTGTATTTTATTTAGAGACAAGGTCTCACTGAGTGGCTTAGTGCCTCACTAAGTTGCTGAGGCTGGCTTTGAACTTGTGATCCTCCTGCCTCAGCCTCCCCAGCCACTGAGATTATAGGTGTGTGCTACAGCGCCCAGCTTGGTAACTCTTAAATAACAAACAAACCTGTACTTCATATGTCACATACAGTTCAAGTCAGAAATTATAATGTCCATTTCAGGGTATTGACAAAAATTCTGTAGTTGATTTAACTTCAATCTTCCCACCCCCGGCTTGAGCCTACATCAAGTTAGAAGTCTGCAATGGAAAAAAGAAACATGGTTAAGTCCTCTGTTTCTCTGCTTTGTGCTTATTGTGCCCTCCCAACCCTTCAATAGGCTCCCTTACATCCCATATCAGATCAATAGGAAACAGGCTTTTTGCTCTGAAAACCCATGGGAGTGTAGGCCAGTCCTAATATTATAGGAGTAGCCTTCTCCTGTATCCATGATCAAAGCATCTAGTGACCCTGTCTGATTTTCTGGGAGGGAAGTGGTCAAAATTCAATCACCAAGTGCTCCAACTAGAGGAATCACATAGAAAGCAGTGGAGGAACTGAATTTGGTAGATATTCTTTGATATTCTATATAAGTCAATATATTTGTGCTCATTTTTTTTGTTCCTTTTGCTTTTGAAAAGGTGTTTTTGGGACAGTAGAAATGCTACCATCCAAACCTGGAATTTGGCGGATACAATGCCTTATTGGAGAGCACCTATATGCAGGGATGAGCACTCTTTTTCTGGTGTACAGCAAGCGTGAGTAGCACTGTGGGCAGAGGTTACCTACCTACCTAACCTACCTAGCCTATTTTTTTTTTTGGTACTGGGGATTGAACTCAGGAGCCACATCCCCAGCCCTTCTTTCTATTTTATTTAGAGACAGGGTCTTGCTGAGTGTTTTTAGGGCCTCACTAAGTTACTGAGGCTGGCTTTGAACTCAAGATCCTCTTGCCTCAGCCTCCTGAGCTGCTGGGATTACAGGTGTGCACTACTGCCACCAATCTTAGCCTACTTTTGTATAGCTTTCCTCCTCCTTGGAATTATTGCCTTTGTTGAGAAATATAATACAAGCTCATACCATTATTACATTTAAATTGAATATTATTGTTTGATTTCAGAGTGTCAGATTCCCTTGGGAATGGCTTCTGGACACATTAGAGATTTTCAGATCACAGCTTCAGGACAATATGGTAAATACTATTATTTTTCACTCCAAGAACCTGGGAATGAATGTATCTTTTTAAAATTTCTGTTGGATAGTTGCAGATAACTAATCCACCTCCATGCTTTTATTAATTATACTCCATCAATGGAACTCAAATCCATCTTGTCCTCTCCATTTTGCACTGTGACCATCTTAATTCAGGCCACTTTCATTTCTCACCTAGACAGTGACACTGTCTCCTTAAATATTCTCTCCACTTTCAGTATTATTCCCTTAAGCCCATTCTCTTCACTTTTGTATAAGAAGTAATGGTTGAATAGAATTTATAGAGTTCTTAAATATTGGGGGATTTATTGTTGTTGTTACTGGGGATTGAACCCAGGGACACTGAATCACTGAGCCAAATCCCCAGCCCTTTTTAATTTTTATTTTGAGACAATGTCTCATTAAGTTGCTGAGGGCCTCGCTAAATTGCTGATGCTGGCCTCAAACTCATGATCCTTAAGTCTCAGCTTTCTGAGTTGCTGGAGGTATAGGTGTGTGTCATCATGCCAGGCTATTTTCTTTTCTATTTTACCATATTTTATTGGTACATTACAGATAAATATAATGGTGGGATTTGTTATTACATATTCATACATGCATATAGTATAACAATATAATTTGTCCAATATCATTTGGTATCAAATTCCAGTATCAACTAAATTCAGGTGCTAACAATCGACAAAGTTATTAAAGTATTAAAGTTTAGAAGTTTACAACAATAATAAGCAAAAGTCTTAGTTATCAATACTGCTAGGCTTCAAAGTTTTTATATCTTTCTCTATCTTGTTTTCACGTGTCTAAGGACCAACCTAGTTGAATATAATCTCTCTCCTCTCCCCTTTCCTGGGCAAAGGACAGTGGGCCCCAAAGCTGGCCAGACTTCATTATTCTGGATCAATCAATGCCTGGAGTACCAAGGAGCCCTTTTCATGGATCAAGGTTAGAGAAGTTAATGAATGAGGGGAATTATATCATATTTGATTACATTAATTATCCTCTTGCAAGCTCAAAGCATTATACATGTCCTTTATATTGCAGTAATTTCCAGTCACACCTAAGACTGTGTATTCTATTGTTAGATGCCTTTAAACGAGTAAATGTCCTTCAGTCCTCCAAAATTATTCATTTTAACACAAAACAAGTGGTTCAATCCCCTACCTTTCAAGCAAGGACACCGTAGCTACCTTTCTAAAACCGAGTTGATCTTTTTCATCAATCATACACCACTTGATAGTATGAAATACATACTTAAATTTAGTGTAATCTGGTGAACTAAGATAGAATTAATACTTCAAATAATGTGTTTAGTTTAACTCAATTGCTTTTTTAAAAATATTTTTTCAGATATTGATGAACCTTTATTTAATTCATTCATTTATATGTGGTGCTGAGAACTAAAACCCAGTGCCTCATACATGCTAGGCAAACACTCTACCACTGAGCCACAACCCCAGCCTCTCAATTGCTTTTAAAAGACTTAGGTTTTCAGATTTTCTCACTTTCCTATTTCCTCTAGAGCAGCACTGTTCAATGGAAATAGAACATGAGCTGCAAATGCAAATGACATGTTTAATTTTTCATTTTCTAAAACGAGGGAAGTTGGGGTAGGCATCTATTTTACTGAGAGGGCCTAAAAGGCAAAAAGCCTTGCCCACAGGCAGAGTGGATGTTCATATAGAGGAAACCATTCAATGATTTGAAATTTGGTTTATTAGGAAGGAGGGGCTCAATAAGCACCTTTTCTACTCATTCCCACCATTTATCCCACAGCCACACAAATATGTTCAGCTTTCAAAATTTGTGTCTGTTTCACCTGTATATCCAAGATAACAATACACACATCTGTAGCAATGTAGAGTCTTACTAAACCCATAATTAATTTCAGAAGATATTACACACTTTTAAAAAAAGGTTTAAATAAAATGTTTTTTTTTAATTGATAGGTAGATCTGTTGGCACCAATGATTATTCATGGCATCAAGACCCAGGGTGCCCGTCAGAAGTTCTCCAGCCTCTATATCTCTCAATTTATTATCATGTATAGTCTTGATGGGAAGAAATGGATGACTTATCGAGGGAATTCTACTGGCACCTTAATGGTATGTACTTAGTCCTTTCAAGAGAATTAATGAATGCTTTAAAGATCTTCCGATGGATTTCAGATATGGGACAAAGAGTCTTAGATTCTGTAAGTTTAACTTTAAAAAAGAATTTTCTACCTTTAGTCAATAGTTGTTGTTGTTATTATTATGGTGCTGGGGATTGAACCCAGGGCCTTGTATGTGTGAGGCAAAAACTCTACCAACTGAGCCATATCCCCATCTCTACCTTTGGTCAATAGTTATTATGAGGAATTATGAACAGAGATCTTTGTAGTTCTCCATGTCCTATGGTTGTAGGCAGATATGACTTAGTGATTAAGGACAAGAGTTACAGAGTTGTAGTGACAAATGCTCAACTCTCCTCATCCCCAGTTCCATTATGCTATGGTAAGGGCACTGGTGGGAAAGAATGGAACTCTAAGACCTGGGATGGGGACACTTAGGCAGACATGGATGAAGCTAAGAATTTCAAAATTCCAAATCCCCCTGAACCACCTTTGCCTGAGGAATCAACCTCTCCCCAGTCTCTAAAGCAATAATTCTTCCTTTGCATAAAAGCTTTTCAGTGACCAAACTGAGATAGTTGCTTTACAAGAGAGTAACTGTTTTCCTTATTGCCCCTGTTTGGCCATTACAAAAGCCAAATGAGAAATAGAACATGGCAGCAGACCACAAATTCAAACAGATGGTGATACCAAAAAACAATTGCAATTCCAGATATTATACCTGTTTTAAAGTAAATTAACACAGACTCAGACACCTGATATGGAACTATTTATCTAGAAAGAAGCTTTTTCTTCATTCCCATTGAGAAGCAAAATCAGAACATATTTGCATTTATGAGGTAGGAATGATAATATTGTTTATTACTCGTATCTCAGAGCAATGCCAGCCCCCTTGTTCTTCGTCAGAACATAGACTTGAAGAACTCCAAATATCTTAACATCCCATAAATACCATGCCTGCCCATTATGTTGATGACATTATGCTGACAGAACCTGATAAACAGGAACTAGCAATCACCCTGCTTCTATGAGACAGACAGACAGACAGACAGACAGACACACACACACACACACACACACACACACACCCCAAATGAGCCTGCCTTGTCCCCGACTTTAATGTGAATTGATCCCATGTTTCACTGTTAGCTTCAAATACTTAACATATTTAGAAAGTTTCCATCCATTTCTATTTTTAAAAAATATTTATTTTTTTAGAAGTAGTTGGACACAATACCTTTATTTTGTTTATTTATTTTTATGTGGTGCTGAGGATTCAACCCAGGGCCTCGCACATGCTAGACAAGAGCTCTACCATTGAGCCACAATCCTAGCCCCTCTACTTTATTTTGAATGGCAGCATCTCTACCATCTTTAACATAATCACATTCTTTTTTTTGTGTGCGTGCATGTGCGTGCGTGTGTGTGTGTGTGTGTGTGTGTGTGTGTGTGCGTGTGTGGTGCTGAGGATCGAACCCAGGGTCTTGTGCATGTGAGGCAAGCACTCTATCAACTGAGCTATATCCCCAGCCCACATTTCTTCACTTTTGTGTTGCTAAATTATATTTATATTAAGTGGTGTGCTGGCAGGTGATTAACAATCAACTTAAAGGCAAAGTGGGGAGAGGTTATTGAGGAAAGGTTTGGATTTATTATGCTCTCATGACCCAGTGCAAGAGGGCTCCAACACACCACTGTACTACATTACTAGGACAACCTCTTTCATAGGGTAGTAATCATTTAAAATGTATTTGCATCCAATTTGCCAACATTTTATTTAGAATTTATCTATGAATAAAATTGGTTAACCATTTTTGGAGGGGCTTTACTTCTTTGTGTTTTGGAATGAGGATTATATTAAATTTGAAAGTAAATTGGTAAGCTCCATTTTTCCATGAAACTATTGCTCTAGAATAGCTTAATTGATGTAATAATTGCATTTAGTAAATTTATAAGGTATACCTATACTTAAAGAGGATAGAGGTTCCCTTTATCCCATTATTAGAAATATTGCTTGTGAATCAGTATTTTATGTGGGACTGGTATAAAGATACAAAGACATTGATGATAACTAGGTGGTAGATACTTACTTTGTGCTTACTTTGGTGGTAGATACTTGACTATCTTTTCCATTCCTTCTCTGATTATTGGGTTTCTCATTTACGTTACCTGTAAGATGTGTATAATAGCCATATCTCTCTTCCCATGCCATATATCTGTATCTGTATATACACATCTATTTATTTTTTCTCTTTTGCCCCTTGATTAGCAAGTTTTTGTCTATTTTATTGGTCTTTTAAAGAATTAATTCCTGGTTTTAAAAATGAAACCTAGTTTTGAAAGCGATGCTTTATAATTAATTAATTTCTGTTTAAAACTTTAGAAAACCATTTTTATGTTCTTTTGGTTTATCTTATTTATGTTTGACTCCTACAATCTGGAGTTGAATGTCTAGTCCATTTATGTTCAATCTTTATTTTACATTGAGAAGGTTAAAATAATTATTATGTACTTTCATAAGTTATTTTTTTAAACAGTTATTGAACAACTGCTGTGTGCTAAGTCAGTCCTTGCTTCCTTCCTTCCTTCCTTCCTTCCCTCTCTCCCTCCCTCCTTTCCTTCCCTCCCTTCCTTCTCTCCCTCCCTCCCTCCCTCCCTCCCTCCCTCCCAGGGGTGCTCTACCACTCATCTACACCCATAGATACAGTGTCTCTCTGTTTCCAAGGCTGGCCTCAAATTTCTAATTCTCCTGTCTCAGACTTCCAAGTTACTGGGATTATAGGCATGCACTGCCACACTTGGTTTATGTTCTAGGTTTTAATACAGGGATGGGCAAACTGTAGCCTATAGATTTGGCCTGCAGCCTAATTATGTATGCACTGTGAATTAAGAATGGCTTATAATATATTTAAAGGTTTTCAAAAAACAAAGAACCAGCAAAGAAACAACCACAGAGACCATTTGTGGTCAGTAAAGACTAACATATCCCTATCTGGACATTTAAAGAAAAAAAGTTTGAAGACTGCTTGTCTAGTGTAATGGTGGAAAAGATGTCTAGACAGTTAACATTAATCCTCAGGTACCAGAACCCTTCAATCACGAATTTGCCCAGTTTCAGTCCGGTTTACCTTCCTCCATCCTAGTTATCATCAATGTCTTTGTATCTTTATACCAGTCCCACATCAAATATTGATTCACAAGCAATATTTCTAATAATGGGGTAAAGGGAACCTCTATCCTCTTTAAGTATCACTGCTTCATTTTTATTGTAGTTTACAATATTTTGAATTATGATTATATACCCAATTTCTGACCCTCTGATTCTCCCTCCACGTCACCAAGGGCCTAAATAGGACTAAATACGCTTTTCTTGTGCCCCAATACAAAAACCTTCACCACTTTTGCTCCATAACCCCTAAATATTTTTGTCAGTCACTCAGGCCCACAGGTAGGGTTGAGGGAAGCATACCAAAAAATAGCCACTTTGCAATCAGCTGGACTAGGCTTTGAGGAGTATGCACTACTCTTTCTGGCAACCAAGAGAGTAATGTTTGACTGATTCTATCTCACATGGACCTCTACTGTACTTCCCATTACTTTCACACATTTGCAGTAGAAATGGATGCCCAGAATACCCCAAGAATCCCACCCATTTCAAGATGGCAACCCTCTATAATTCTCCCCCAAGAAAGTACACACACACACACACACACAAATCTAACACTAAGCTATGTCCGTAAATATCACTCCAAAAGATGAGTATTGTATATAACTTCAGTATAAGGATGCATGCTTTCAAAGTTTAATTTTCAGTTATATTTCAGAGTTTTAAAAAATTAAAAATAACTACAAATGAGATATCTATTAAGCTGGTTTGTATGGAACTTTTGGATCAATAAGCCTTGGAAACTTGAGGTTTACTTTTTATTAACATGCATTTTTGTACATACTAATTTCATGTGCATAGTGGAATGTCATCATGCTTTGGGGGGAACAAGGACTTGCCTTGCATATATATGATTCCACAATTAAAAAGAGTTGTGCTCAGAGTTCACAAACTTGAGTTAAATAAAAGTTGCAATGTTAGATTATATGCACCTGTTGGAAGTATACTAGAACCT
This sequence comes from Spermophilus citellus, assembly GCF_964194105.1. Taxonomy (NCBI): domain Eukaryota; kingdom Metazoa; phylum Chordata; class Mammalia; order Rodentia; family Sciuridae; genus Spermophilus; species Spermophilus citellus. Next base: position 148,026,951 of record NC_138190.1, on the reverse strand, counting down.
TGACTTCCAAGGCAAGTAGGTAACAAAATTAAAATGAATGGCTTATAATATATTTAAAGGTTTGCAAAACAAAGAATCAGCAAAGAAACAATGATGAACTGATGAGCTGCACACATTTTCATTGCAATAATCTGAGTAACAACCATATTGTTACTGAACCCAGGTTTGGAAGTTAGTCTCACAGGAAAAAAAAAAAAAAAAAAAAAAAAAAAACAATGTGTGAGAGCTGAGTGCCACAGAGAAAGAAGTTATTTTTTCAATGGTCAAAGAATGGAGGAAGTAGTTTGTTCATAAATAAGCTTCTCACTCCAAGGTGTTGAGGGGTTATGGATATATGATAGGAATAATGAAGAGAGGGAAAGTCTTATAAAGTACAGGAATATTCATGTCTGTTCTGGGAATAAGCTGAGATCTTCCAGGAATATTTGTTTTCATATCTTTCATGGTCTGTTTCTGGTCGTGGCAGCTCGTGTTGTTAGCTTTAAAAGGGAAACTGTAAGTCTAGGTCACGTTAACGCTATATTACAGTTTTAGACATGTGGTGTTGAGAAGAATCTCACTCAAAAACTGATGCAACAAAGGAGACAGTCACAAAGTGAAGATAGAGATGCTAAGTATGTTCATCTCATTCCAGTCATGCATGGGACATTTGCAGGCTCAAATGAAGAGTCAGTGTTTTCAGCAAAAGCAGCCTTCAGGCCCTTGAATAGTAACTTAAGTAACAATTATCCTTATAGCACACTCAGGTGTCATCTCCAGCAAAGCCAGCTGGGGAGTAAATGTATTACCCAGTCATGTGACCTCTGAAATTAGTGATTTTAAAGTCATTAAAGAGCAAGGGAAGCTGGAAGGTTTATTTAGGTATTTTCTCAGTAATAATATGACAAATGGCCTCTGCTATAGATTGATTCATTTGTTACCCAGCATGGTCCCCACACCAGGAAAAGTATATATTTGAAATGAATGAATAAATCCTGGGAATCAAAGAATCTAGTCCTGCTTTTTGCCTCCTGACACATTGGTGAAGTTGTCTACTACAGATAAGGCAAATCTTAATCACAAGGCAGGAGTATTCAGTTTTATCATGGATTTGGGGCTACAGCAACAAGGTTCTAAGGCATAAAATGACTCCCATGAACATGTGAGATGAAACACAGGAAAAAATTAGTGATCACCAACACACACAGAAACAGACTAAGAAATGAACCATAAAGTCATACAGCTTATTCAGAGTTGTGCAAACCCAATGTTGTTTCCAAGTGCTCACTAGGAAAGAAAGATGGGGGTGAAAGAGAAAGATTAAAAGGATTCTCATTTTTAATGTTGCAGTTTTTTGGAAGAGATAAAATGTCCTTCACTGTGATTCTATAATATTCCATTTTATTTCTTCTCCTCGATGGTAGAAAAGCACATTTGGGAGGTAACTTCAGTCAGCTAAATTCCCATGGTTACAATGAGTAACAGGAGATGCAGAACCTGGATCAAAGCCTTTTATTTCCCCCTAAATGCAAAGGTGGATGAATGAGGTTGACTACCAGGCAAAAAGGTCTTTGGTTAAAGCGATTATCAGACCCCCTGTCCTGAGGGGAAGATGGTTTCTTGCAGAACGAGGTGAAGGAGGTGGTTCTGCTCAGCAGTCAACAGAGGCCACATCTCCACCTGCAGTGACTTGACGGCTTCTATGTCCTTTTCGTGGGTAGCCATGACCAAGGATTGCAGCAGCAGAAAGAGCTCCTCAGGAAGCTGGCCGCTGCTCTCCTGCCCGTGGCTGTCAAAAGCTTCCCAGGAGTACTTCTCCAGAGTCTGGGCGTGCTCGGGCAGAAGCTTGGCCGGAGGTGGCTGTAGGAGCAGCAGCAGCAGCACACGGGACACCTCGCAGCGCACCAGCACCTCCGAGAAGGCGCCCAGGGCGACAGGAGAGGGCAAGGCAGAGCCAGGGTTTGGGGGGAGCGGTGCGGCGGGCACCAAGGGGGTCGCGCCAGGTCCGGGTTGGGGCCCCGGCGGCTGGGGCTGAGACTGCGCCGGGGCCAGCAGGGTCTGCGGTGGTGGAGGCTGGAGCTGCTGCACGGGATGGCTGCCATGCTCCTGCGCTAGGAGCTGCATGCGCGTGAACACCGCCAGGGCGCCATTGTAGTCGCGCGCCAGGAGCTGGCAGGAGGCGGCGTCGCCCAGCGCCTGCAGAGCGGCCAAGGGCAGAAGGGGCAGCTGCAGCTGGGCGGCGCGCTGGAAGTGGCCGGCGGCGGCGGCGGGCTGGCCCAAGTCGCGCAAGGCGGCGGCCAGCTCCAGACACAGGGCGGCGGCGGCGGCCGGCTGCCCCAGCTCCAGGTGCAGGCGCACAGCGGCGCCCAAGGCGCTGGCAGCCGCCTGCAGCGGCTCGCCATAGGCGGCGGGGCAGACCAGGCGCTGACGAGCGTCGCACTCCTGCCGCAGAAAGAGGCGTGCGGCCTCCGTGAGGGCCAGCGCCTCCCCAGGCCCATGGAAGAGCGCCTGCTGGCACCGCGCCACTGCCAGCTGGCACCAGGCTGCGTAAGGCAAGCACTCCTGGGCGCGCAGTTCGCGGCCCAACTGACCGAACTGCTCGCCGGCTTCCGCAACGTTCGGCTTCCGCAGGAACCGCTTCTTCAGCTTGTTCGACACCAGCCGGTACCGGGCCAGGAAGTCCCCGGCTTCGGGACCAGGGACGACGCCACCGCCGAGGCCGGACGTGGAAGCCGCCATGTTGCCAGGCCCGGGAACTTGCGGACACGCCTACGTGGGCAAAGGTCCCGGCCACGCCGCCGGCGGGCCGCGACGTGCCGTGCGTCACGCTGCAGCGGCCTGCAGCGGCCTACCGCGACCGCGCGCCTCGAAGCACACGTCTGGCTGCGGCGCCCCCGCAGTCCCCCGTCGCCCTGGTGATGTGCAAAGGTGAGAGGCAGGGCCTGGCTGGGAGGCGCGTATGCCAATCAGGGACGCGGGCGGGTCCGGGGCTGGTTTCAGTAACCGACGCGACCGGGAGAGGCGTGAAGCCAGCTGCCTTTGCGAAGCGCGGGTCAGGAGGCGGGGCTTGGCCTGGCGCCGGGTTCCTACGCAAATCGAGGGTCCCGGGCAGGCGTGGCCTGGCCATCCGGGGAGCTGCTCCCGCAAATCGAGGGCGAGGGGGCGGGGCCTGTCCTCCCGTAGCCCCCCCCCCAGGCAAATGCCGAGTCCCCGGTCCGGGCATATGCAAATAGTGGCGGCGGGGCGGGGCGGGGCCGGCCGGCTGCCCGCGATGTACTTACACCAATGACGGATTATGGGGCGGTCCAGACGAGGGCCTCTGCACCAAGGCGGGGTCCCTGGGCTTGTGGGGCCTCTGCAGGCGCCAGCTGTTGCTAGGTTGCAGCTAGTGGCCCTCGGTTGCTAAGGGCGCCTAGCAGCTTCTCCATCTGAACGTGACCAAAGCTCAATCCATGACCCTGCTTGACCCGAGTTCCCTGTTTGTTTTTTTTCCTCCCTGGATGCTCCCCCCTCACGTCTCCATCTTGCCGTCGAAGCTCCTTGCCCCGTGGGCGCCCAGCCCCGCCACTGTGGCCACCTGTCCACCCCACTGCGGCCGGTCGCCTTCAGACATGGGTCCTGTCACGACCCACGGCCCTAGTGTCGTGGCCACCCCCTTTCTGGCGACTTGGGTGGGTGGGCAGGCAGGCAGTCAGGCAGTCAGGCAGGCAGGCAGGCAAGCAGGCAGGCCCTGAGTCATTCAGGGCCATGGGGAAGCATCTTCTGTACCTCGACGCCCACCCCACAATGCCCACGCTGGCCTGCCCTTGCCACCCAGGGTCACCCCCTGCACTGCCCCTCCCACCCCCAGGAAGAAGGCCTCCGCTGCTGCCGCCTGTTCCTCCTCCTCCTCCTCCTCCTCCTTCTTCTTCTTCTTTCTCTCTCTCTCTCTCTCTCTCTCTCTCTCTCCCCCCCCTTCCTCCCTCCCCCTCTCTCTCCTCTTCCTCCCTTTACTCCTCCTGCCATCCCAGGTACCTAACACCACAGGCCTGAAGCCCACCCCGCAGCACTCCCAGCGCCTGGCCTGGCTGTCTCCCCAACTCCAGAGGCCTGGAGACCCCCCCCCCCCCAAACACAAAGTGACTGAGGCAGGCGGAGGGTTTCTTGAAACGCTTTAATGAAAGGGCTGGCTGAAGGCACAAGCCCGGCCGGGCAAGGCTGGCCCGAGAGCGAGGGGGCCTGGGGCCTGGTGGACAGGTGGGCCGGTGTTTGGGTGAGGGCCCCCCGAGCCAGCAACAGCAGCTAGCGCTGGGGCTGGGCGACCTGGGAGATGGTCGTAGTCCCGAAGAGACCGCTGAGCAGTGCATTGTTGTGGACGGCCATGTCCAGGAGCTCTGGGGTGATGCGCCTCCTGGCGCTGTGGTGGGCCTCGTTGCCCGCCAGCTCCAGCACCTTGGCCGTCAGGCACTCGAGGGTGGCGGCAAGGAACACGGACGCAGACCAACTCAGGCGCTGGGCATAGCGGCCCTCCCGCAGACGGCGCTCCACCTGGCTCACGGAGAAGGTCAGCTCGGCTCGGGCGGTGCGGGAGCGGGCCTGCCTCCGGGGACGGGATGACCCCGACGACGACCCTCCTCCTCCTCCTCCTGTTGCTGCTGCTCCTGCTCCTCCTCCTCCTGCTGTTGCTGCTGCTCCTCCTCCTCCTCCTCCTCCTGTTGCTGCTGCTCCTGCTCCTCCTCCTCCTGTTACTCCTCCTCCTCCTCCTCCTCCTCCTCCTCCTCCTCCTCCTCCTCCTCCACGGCTCCTCTGCCTTGGCATGCTGGGCTCAGCTCAGGTGGACTGGGCTCCCTCTGCTCAGCTCTGCTCAGCTCTGCTCTGCTCAGCTTGACTCGGCTGGACTGGGCTCCCTCTGCTCAGCTCAGCTGGACTGGGCTTTGCCTGGCTCGATGTGATGCCGGTTAGGACGCCAACGGTGGGTGCTCAGTGGGTGCGGCAGGTAGTCTGGGTCCAGTGCTCCAGGGCCCCGTATCCTAGCGACCCTCGGCTGCCCCCTCATTGGTCGGCGATGACGCGCTCTGGTGATGTCAGCACTCCCCGGCTGGTCCGCAGTGTGTGGGCCTGGGCCTGGGCCTGGGCCTGGGCCTAGGCCTAGACGGGGCGGCCAGATGGCCTCCAGGCCTCCTGGCCTCCTAGCCTCCTCACTGGCCAGGGCCCTCCCATCTTGGCACAGGAGCTCTCACTTTCTGCTGGAGGGGAGCAGTCTAGGGAAGAAGAGGAGGACTGGGGGGTGCGAGTCAGAGGCGTCAAGTATGTCCCATCACAGTGCTGTACCACCGCCAGGACCATCTACTTCCAAGAAACTTACACCGCCCCCCAGAAACACCCGGTACCCCTTAAGCTGTCTTCCCCTCCCCCCACCCCCCCTTGCTCTTGCGTGTGCACACCTGCGCGCGCGTGCGCGCGCACACACACACACACACACATTGCTCCTGAGGGCCCCTGGCAGCCACTAACGTGCTTTCTTACCATAGAGAATTGCCTATGCTGGACGGAAACTATACGTGCAATCAGAGTTAAATGTGTGACCTTTCGTGTCTGACTGCATTCGCTTAGCATGAGGGTTCATCCACGTTGCAGCACGAATCAGCACTTTGTACCTTTTCACACCTGAATAATACTCCATTGTATGCATACACCACATTTTGTGTATCCACTCATCAGTTGATGGATAGCTGGGTGACTTTGACTATGGAAGAGGAAAAATTTCTCCCTACCTTGTTAGGGTATCCAACCAGGACTTAATACATTCTAACAGGGCAAGACCACACAAATTTTATTTACTTAGTTTTTTTTTAAATTTTTTTTTATTTTTTTTATTATTAGTTGTCCAAAACATTACAAATCTCTTGACATATCATATTTCATAATTTGATTCAAGCAGATTATGAACTCCCATTTTTACCCTGTATACATATTGCAGATTCACATCGGTTACACATCCACTGTTTTACATATTGCCATACTAGTGTCTGTTCTATTCTGCTGCCCTTCTATCCTCTACTGTCCCCCCTCCCCTCCCCTCCCCTCCCCTCCCCTCTTCTCTCTCTACCCCATCTACTGTACTTCATTTCTCTCTCTTGTTTTTTTCCCCTTTCCCCTCACTTCCTCTTGTATGTAATTTTGTATAACCATGAGGGTCTCCTTCCATTTCCATGCAATTTCCCTTCTCTCTCTCTTTCCCTCCCCCCTCTCGTCCCTGTTTATTGGTGATCTTCTTCTCATGCTCTTCCTCCCTATTCTGTTCTTAGTTGCTCTCCTTATATCAAAGATGACATTTGGCATTTGTTTTTTAGGGATTAGCTAGCTTCACTTAGCATAATCTCCTCTAGTGCCATCCATTTCCCTGCAAATTCCATGATTTTGTCATTTTTTAGTGCAGAGTAATACTCCATTGTGTATAAATGCCACAATTTTTTATCCATTCATCTATTGAAGGGCATCTAGGTTGGGTCCACAGTCTAGCTATTGTGAATTGTGCTGCTATGAACATCGTTGTAGCAGTATCCCTATAGTATGCTCTTTTAAGGTCTTTAGGGAATAGTACAAGAAACGGAAATAGCTGGGTCAAATGGTGGTTCCATTCCCAGCTTTCCAAGGAATCTCCATACTGCTTTCCAAATTGGCCGCACCAATTTGCAGCCCCACCAGTAATGTACAAGTGTACCCTTTTCTCCACATCCTCTCCAGCACTTGTTGTTGTTTGACTTCATAATGGCTGCCAATCTTACTGGAGTGAGATGGTATCTTAGGGTGGTTTTGATTTGCATTTCTCTGACTGCTAGAGATGGTGAGCATTTTTTCATGTACTTGTTGATTGATTGTATGTCCTCTTCTGAGAAGTGTCTGTTCAGGTCCTTGGCCCATTTGTTGATTGGGTTATTTGTTATCTTGTTGTTTAATTTTTTGAGTTCTTTGTATACTCTGGGTATTAGGGCTCTATCTGAAGTGTGAGGAGTAAACATTTGTTCCCAGGATGTAGGCTCCCTATTTACCTCTCTTATTGTTTCTTTTGCTGAGAAAAAACTTTTTAGTTTAAGTCCCATTTGTTGATTCTTGTTATTAAAGATAAGAACAATATGATCATCTGGATAGACGCAGAAAAAGCATTCGACAAAGTACAGCATCCCTTTATGTTCAAAACATTAGAAAAACTAGGGATAACAGGAACTTACCTCAACATTGTAAAAGCTATCTATGCAAAGCCTCAGGCTAGCATCATTCTGAGTGGAGAAAAATTGAAGGCATTCCCTCTAAAATCTGGAACAAGACAGGGATGCCTCTATCACCACTTCTATTCAATATAGTTCTCGAAACACTGGCCAGAGCAATTAGACAGACGAAAGAAATTAAAGGCATAAAAATAGGAAAAGAAGAACTTAAATTACCAGTATTTGCGGATGAGATGATTCTATACCTAGAAGATCCAAAAGGGTCTACAAAGAAACTACTAGAACTAATAAATGAATTCAGCAAAGTGGCAGGATATAAAATCAACACGCATAAGTCAAAGGCATTTCTGTATATTAGCGACAAAACTTCTGAAATGAAAATGAGGAAAAACACCCCATTCACAATATCCTCAAAAAAAAAAAAAAATACTTGGGAATCAACCTAAAAAAAGAGGTGAAAGACCTATACAATGAAAACTACAGAACCCTAAAGAGAGAAACAGAAGAAGATCTTAGAAGATTGAAAAATATTCCCTGTTCATGGATAGGCAGAACTAACATCATCAAAATGGCAATATTACCAAAAGTTCTCTATAGGTTTAATGCAATGCCAATCAAAATCCCAATGGAATTTCTTGTAGAAATAGATAAAGCAATCATGAAATTCATATGGAAAAATAAAAGACCCAGAATATCAAAAGCAACTCTAAGCAGGAAGTGTGAATCAGGTGGCATAGCGATACCAGACTTCAAACTATACTACAGAGCAATAGTAACAAAAACAGCATGGTACTGGTACCAAAACAGGCGGGTGGACCAATGGTACAGAATAGAGGACACAGAGGCCAATCCACAAAACTACAACTTTCTTATATTTGATAAAGGAGCTAAAAGCATGCAATGGAGGAAGGATAGCATCTTCAACAAATGGTGCTGGGAAAACTGGAAATCCATATGCAACAAAATGAAACTGAATCCCCTCCTCTCGCCATGCACAAAAGTTAACTCAAAGTGGATCAAGGAGCTTGATATCAAATCAGAGACTCTGCATCTGATAGAAGAAAAAAGTTGGCTCCGATCTACATATTGTGGGGTCTGGCTCCAAATTCCTTAATAGGACACCCATATTACAACAGTTAATAAGAATCAACAAATGGGATTTACTAAGTTTTATATTGACATGGGAGCCCTTGCAAGAAAAATGAACACCCAGAGAAGCAGTTACAGGCAAATGTGTGTATCTTATGTTGGACAAACTAGTAAATACTGAATACATGACAATACAGAGGGCTTGGGTCAGGATATTAAATTTTGTAAAAGTCAATAGGAAGTTAATGGTTAGTTTAGCAATGGTTGTACAGGTTTTGCTTTTCCTAAATTCCTCATCTCTGGTAATACAAACATCTTCTTTCCTCTGGATGCAGAAAGGATATATGAAAATATCATCTCCTTTCAGGAGAAAAAAGTCATAGTGCCCTTCTTTCATCTTCTGTTTTTCAGGTGCCTTTAACTGAAAATAATCAGTGTACCAGGATGGCATGTTTTAGGATTGTATATTTTGATCCCCTAGATCACCTAATGCTACAATGAGCATTCCCTTACAAGTTTCCATTTGAATACTTTTTCTAAGTTTTGGGCCCCCATACTGATGAATGCATCTATTGGTTTATTTCTTTACCCTTTATTATATTTAATATGTTTGTCCAATTTTGTCATTCTTTTCAAGTTCCATTGTCCTGTTAGAATATCCTCCCAAAGTACCTTCGGCTTATGTACATTTTTTGGACACATGTGCCTTTCCGCAGCACTAAGCGCTGATGAATCCAAATTTAAAAAGTTTACAGTAAAGAGGGTTATTTTAAGTTTATCTTTGAGGAATATATACCCCTTCCCAATTCCCTCTTTTTGCTTTAATAAGTACATTTTAATAGTTTGATGAGCTCTTTCAACTATGCCTTGTCCCTGTGGATTGTTTGGAATTCCTGTTATATGAGTAATGCCAAGTGATGAGCAAAATTGTTTAAAAGAGGTAGAAGTATAACCAGGGGCGTTATCTGTTTTTAACTGTTTTGGAATGCCCACAGTGGCAAAATTTTGTAAGCAATGAGCTATAACATCTTTAGTTTTTTCTCCGGCATGAAGGGAGCCCATCAAAAATCCAGAAGAAGTCTCAACTATAACATGCAAATATTTTAATTTTCCAAATTCTGGCAAGTGTGTGACGTCCATCTGCCAAATGTGGTTAGGTATCAGTCCTCTAGGATTGACTCCAAGATTAACTTGTGGTAAAAAGGTCACACAATTTTCACATTGTTTTATTATTTGTCTAGCTTGTTCCTTAGTTATTTTAAAACACTTTTTAAAGCATTTGCATTGACCTGGAAGGATTTATGAAAATTGGTAGCTTCTTCTAGTGTAGAGAAAATATGTATGTTATGTGTAGTTTTATCTGCTAAATCATTGCCCAAACTAAGGGCTCTAGGCAATCCTGTATGTGCCCTGATATGTCCTATAAAGAATGGATCTTTTCTGTCCCAGGTTAGACTTTGTATAGTGGAAAACAAAGAAAAAACAGTAGAAGAAGGGGAAATCCTACCAGCATCTTCAAGGGATACTATAGCATTAACTACATACTGACTATCAGAAAATAAATTAAATACAGAATCGTTAAACATCACAAAAGCTTGTAATACTGCATTAAGCTCTACCTTTTGAGCTGATTGTTTGGGTATTAAAAATATAAAAGTTTGATCAGGAGTAAGTATTGCTGCTGTACCATTATTTGACCCATCAGTGAATATATTTGGAGCATTCATGATAGGTGTTTTTCTTGTCATTTTTGGAAAAATTACAGGATGCAATGACCAAAAAGACAATAAAGGATTAGATGGTAAGTGGTTATCAAATGAAACATTAGATTTGCACATGATTATTGCCCAAGTATTTAACTCATTAGCTAACTCATCAATTTGATTCATAGTATATGGAGTAATAATTTTATTGGGAGAAATTCCAAACACTCCCTTTGCTGCTTTTATTCCTTTGAGTATTAATTGTCCTACAGCCTCAGGATACCTAGTAAGAATAGTGTTAGGAGAATAAGATAAATGTATCCATAATAATGGACCTTCTTGCCAAAATACTCCTGTAGGAATATTTTTTGTTGGTAGTACAATAAATAATAAAGGCAAACTTATATCAATTCTCTCCAAATGCATATTTTCCATATATGTTTCAATGATTTTTAATGCCTTTCTTGCTTCAGGCGTTAACATTCGGGGTGAATTTGGATCTGATGGACCTTTTAGGATACCAAATAAAGGTCCCAACTCTCCTGTTGGAATACCTAGATAAGGCCTTATCCAATTTATGTCTCCTAATAACTTTTGAAAGTTGTTAAGTGATTTGAGTTGATGTACTCGTATTTGAATTTTTGGTGGACGGACCATGGTCGAGGATAATAGAACTCCTAAATAATTAATTGGAAAATTTAATTGTACTTTATCTATTGCTATCTCTAGATTATAATTTTTTAATAAGTTCGTAAGTGTGGCATAACATTCTAGTAATGTGTTTTTATCTTTGTGTGCTAATAATACATCATCCATATAGTGAAATATTTGTAGTTCAGGATTTTGATTTCTAAGTGGCTGGATTACTTTGTTAACATAAATTTGACACATAGTTGGGCTGTTAGCCATCCCTTGAGGGAGTACTTTCCATTCATATCTCTGATCAGGACCTTCATGATTCAGTGCAGGGATAGTAAATGCAAAACGTGGACTATCCTCAGGATGAATTGGAATTGAAAAAAAAAACAATCTTTAATATCTATAACTAAAACATACAAGGTTTTTGGCAAAGCAGGCAATTGAGGAATCCCCGATTGAGCAGGTCCCATAATAACCATTTCATTATTAATAGCTCTTAAATCTTGCAATAATCTCCATTTACCAGATTTCTTTTTGATGACAAAAATGGGAGTATTATGGGGAGATATGGAAGGTTGTATATGACCCTCCACTAATTGTTGTTTGACCAGATCATGGGCTGCTTGTATCTTTTCTTTAGTCAGGGGCCACTGAGGAACCCACACTGGTCTTTCTGATTTCCAAGTAATTTTTATTGTCTCAATGGCCCTTTCTGAAAATCCAACCCATGTCTGTCTGTTCCTTGATCTATTTGTATTGGTGCTGCTATACCTTGTTCTTGTTTTTCTAATCTTTTTCCTTTCCTAAAAGCTTGTCTAGCCATAATAGTGGGTGCATTTTGATTGATGTTATTTGTTAATGTCAAACCTAATTGATCTAGGACATCTCGTCCCCATAAATTTACAGGGAGATGATCCAATACATATGGCTGTATAGTTCCTTCACATCCTTCAGGATCCTTCCAATCTAATACCATTGCGCTTCTATCAGGATTAGTCACCACTCCTAGGCCTCGAAGCGTTTGAGTGGATTGTTGTAATGGCCAATGTTTTGGCCATTCTTGATGAGAGATGGTGCTAAGGTCTGCACCTGTATCCAGTAGCCCATTAAATTCATGTCCTTGAATATTTAGTTTTAGCATGGGGCGAGAATCTAAATTTAAAGAAAGCATAGCCCAGTCTACACCTGTGGAGCCTAATCCCCTGGAACCTCTTTCTACAGTACGACTGGAAAATTTATCATGCAGGCTGGGTATTATTAATAACTGTGCTATTCTATCTCCTGGTGAAATTACTGATATACCCTTTGGAGAACTGGCTATAATTTTTATTTCACCTTCATAATCGGGATCAATTACCCCAGGACTTATCATAAGTCCTTTTAGAGTAGAAGAACTGCGTCCCAATAATAAGCCTACTGTTCCTTGGGGAAGAGGCCCTTTTACCCCTCTGGGAATGATTTGAACTCCCATCTCTGGAGTTAGTACCACTCTGGCAGAGGTGCAGATGTCCAACCCTGTGCTCCCTCTGGTTTGTCTGATGAGAGATCTAATGGATAATGTGTCCTGGGCACTACCCTGATGGTATTGCTGGGTTCCTCCAGTGCCCTGTATATTTGTGGTCTTGGGCCCCAGAGCATTGGCCCCCCCTGTCCATTTTTTGGCAATGGAGCCTGATGCCTTTCTCCACGATATCGTGGATAAACACCTGGTCCTTGTTCGTTTTTTGATAATGGATTACCCTCTATGGTGGTTTTAGAACGGCATTCATTAGCCCAATGTCTCCCTCTATGGCATCGTGGGCAAATACCCGGTATTCTACTCCTTTGATACCTAGTTTTGTTAAACCGTCCTCCTATGAGGCAATTCCTTTTAAAATGTCCTGTTTGTTCACAATTGTAGCATGTTCTTGGCCTGGCATCTAAAGTCTGTTTTACTGCAGCTGCCATGATTTGCCCTTGTTCATTAATGTCTCTGGCATCTAAAACCTGTTGTACTGCAGCTGCCACGACTTGCCCTTGTTCATTAATGTCTGTACATAATTTAATATATGTGTTTAAATCTTCCTGTTTCCATGGTCTAACGACTTCTCTGCACCAACGATTCGCTTGCTCATAAGCCAGTTGTTTTATTAATGGCATTGCTTGTTCTGTATTCCCCAAAACTCTGGTAGCTGTTTGAATAAGCCTGTCTACAAATTCAGCGTAAGGTTCATTAGCTCCTTGTATTACCTTAGATAATTGACCTTGTAAACCTCCATGCCCTTGTAAAGTCTTCCATGCCCTAATCGCCTCTACAGCAATTTGTGAGTATATGGCAGGATCATATCTAACTTGTTGCAGCTGACTCTCATAAGGTCCCTCTCCTAGCAACATATCTAGATTTCTCTGTGGATAACCGGCTGCTGCATTTCGCCTAGCCGTCTCCGTGCAAAATTCCTGATTGGCAACCTTCCATAGCAGGTATTGTCCTCCATTTAGCACAGCTTTGCACATACTAGCCCAATCTGCTGGCATCATGTTCAAGTTGGTAATGGATTCGACCATACTTACAGTGAAGGGTGCTTGAGGACCATAGGTTGTTACAGCCTCTTTTAGCTGCTTCACTTTTTTGAAATTTAAAGCATGGTGAATTCACTGCCCTCCTGCCTGCTCAAATACAGGGCATGTTAATACTTGAGATCCTGTCTCAGGATCCTAACTATCAACTGCGGGGGTTGGGAGCCTCCCAGCATATGGAGGTGGCGCTGTTGGTTGGACACTTACGCCCTCTGGTGTTAGAAAGGTGTTAGTAGCAGTCTCCTGTAGAGGTGGCGCTGTTGGTTGGACACTTACGCCCTCTGGTGATAGAAAGGTGTTAGTAGCAGTCTCCTGTTGTAACATTTCCCCTGATGGCTTTTTCTGCTTTACACTTTCTTCCTCTGTCTGACTAGCTCGAGAGACCTTCTCTTTTACTTGAATCTTTTTCTCTGTCTGACTAACTTGAGAGACCTTCTCTTTTACTTGAATCTTTTTCTCTGTCTGACTAACTTGAGAGACCTTCTCTTTTACTTGAATCAGTATGTCTTCTCCTTCCTCTACCTTTGTCTGAATTGAAGGCTTTGGACTAAGCAAACCAGATACGAACGTCCACAATGGCAATGTGCCAACTGGCAGAGTCCCTGGGTTGTTCTTTTCTATTCTTTTTAACTCTTCACCATGATGGTTCCATTGTGATATATCTAACAACTCCTCCTTAAAAAGCCATGGGCTACATTTTTGTATTGTATCAACGTATGCCCTGACTGCCTTTGATTTTACTGGGATGCCTCCTTCCTCTAACAATTTACTTAACAGTCTTTTGGTTTGTTTTTTACTAATTTCTGATCCCGTATTTCTACTATAATACAACCCAACAAGAAAACACCAAACAAAACCGAGACAGAATGAAACAAAAATGGAACAACACAAAATCATTATATCAGCCTTTCTATCCTCCTGAAATGTCCATCCATACTTTCTCCCTATCTGTTCCTCAGATGTGAGCAGTTTTTCTTCTGTCTCACTCATCTCCAGGGACAGGCAACTTAAAACAAAAGTGAAGCAAAACAAAAGAGGAATCTTAAAATGGCTACCCATCCTCTCGCCCTGCCCTCAGGGGCAAGCAGTTTACCTTATCACTCACCCTCAGTCGTTCCCGTGCAGCCCACCAAATGCCACAATCTGGCTGGGCACAATTCAGGAGCCACTTGTCAAAAGAAACGAACTTTATTTTTAGAACACACACCACACCACACAGCTCTTCAGGAAAACCTTCAGAGCCCAACTGCCACCACCGGGTTCCCACAAGCCTCTCCACCTCCCCCACTCCTCCTGCTCTTGAGGCCAATTGGCTGGGTCGAGTGGGCGGAGCCAAAAAAGTCCCCCAATGAGCAGCTCCGTGGTCTGAAAGGGCAGGAAAACAGCCCAATGAACATCACCGCAGAGGAGCCAATCAGCTAGATGTTGCTGGGGCCACTGTGAGCCAATCATCAGCCAGCAGCTGGAAGTTTGCTGGCAGCTGGAAGTTTGCTGGGGCCCCTTTGCCTGTGGCTCTCAACAATCATTAATATCTTTAACAATGGCTTGGCATTTTCCATTGATAAGTGTCACACCTCCTTGAATAAATTTATTTATGAGTATTTTATTCTTCTTGATGCTATTTTAAGTAGAATTATTTTGTTTGACCCCAGATTTCATTTATAACGTACAGAAATACAACTGACTTCTGTATTTTAGTCTTGTTTTTTCACTGAATTAATTTATCAACTCTAATTGTGCTTTTGTGGATTGTTTAAGATTTTCTGTATATAAGCTTATATAATATGAGAATAAGGTAGTTTTACTTCTTCTTTTCCAATGTGGATGACTTTTTCTTCTTTTTCTTGCTTACCTTCTCTTGCTAGAATTTCTAGTACGATTTTGAGTAGAAACAGTTAAGCCAGCATTGTTATCTTATTATTCATGTTAGAGGAAACTTTTCATTCTTACTCCATTGAGTATGATGTTACTTTTGCTTTTTATCACATGGAAAAATTTTCCTTTTTCTAGTTTGATTACGGTTTTTAATCATGAAACTCTGTTCAATTTTATGAAATAATTTTTCTGCCCCAACATAGATGAACTTATGGGTGTTTCCACCTAGATTTTACTAATGTGTGGTTAACATTAGTAAAATGTTTCCCATGCATTCCTGGGAAAATTTCCACTTAAGCAAAGAAAAAAAATCTTAGTAATGTGCTGCTGGATTTGGTTTGTTCTTATTTGGTTGAGGATTTTTAAATCTATATCCATTAGAAATATTGGATTGTAATTTTTTCCTTGTGATGTATTTGTCTGACTTTTATATCCAGATAATGCTGGCCTCATACTATGAGTTAGGAAGTTTTCTCTCTTTTAGAAGCATTTGGGAAGGATTTATATTAATCTTTCTTTAAACATTTAGTATAGTTCACTAGTGAAGCCTCCTAACACAGTGCCTGGCACATAATACATGAAATCTAGGACTTGTGTAGTGATTAACTCTTTGTTGATTTAATACATTGTCTTCCCAAGGAGATTTCTAATCCAGGCACAAAAATTGAGTAACAAATGAAGGGAAAGTCTATATATATATATATATAGTGCTTTGAGTGTTTTTTTTTTCCTGGAATAGCAAGTTATCCCTTTCTGGGTCAGACTATGTATTTGTTGTTTTAATCAGTAAGAAATAAAATTGAGGCCACCAAAAGCTTCCAGTGCTTGCTTATGTAGGAGATGGCCAGACAGAGGAAATTGGTGGTCTTCTGCAAGGGCCAAATCTAAAGGCAATTTTAAAAAGTTAGGTTTCCCTCTAAATGTATAGGAAAACAGGGGAAAATAAGAAAATCCTTGGTGAATCTTTAAAGTCCTATAATTTATATATGTGATTCATCCTATCTTAACACAAAAATGCAGATATATTTACAACAAGGAAAGCTGTGATTTCAGATATAACTTTTTTAGGAACAATGCCATACACTTATTAGTATTTTCTATTTTATAGGATCAAAAATTGTTGCCTGGCAGAACAATTTTTAAAAATTTCCCTAACACTGTAACTCCAAAGTACACTCCTGGTTTTATTCTTATTGTATGATATTTAAGCAAATACAAAATCTCAGATATTCTATGAGAGAGATCATTTTCAACTTTTCTAATGCTATATGCCATGGTTAAATCTTGGCCTTCTGAATTGGTATTACTAGCATATTTCTCAAACTGTGTTCCAGTTGTCTTCAACATGGCATATATTTTTCTGCAGATACCAAGCATGTCAAAATAAATAAACAAACAAACAAATAAAAGATAATACTTGGGAATCAATCTAACAAAAGAGGTGAAAGACCTCTACCATGAAAACTATGGAACACTAAAGAAAGAAATCGAATGTCTTAGAAGATGAAAAGACCTCCCATGCTCTTGGATAGGCAGAATTAATATAGTTAAAATGGCCATATTACCAAAACTATTATACAAATTTAATGCAATTCAAATTAAAATCCCAATGACATTCTTCATAGAACTAGAAAAAGTAATCATGAGAAACATTTGGAAAAATAAGAGACCCAGAACAGCCATAGCAATCCTCAGCAAAAAGAGTGAAGCAGGAGGCATCAGCACACCAGACCTTAAACCATACTATAGAGCAATAGAAACAGAAATAGCATGGTATTAGTGCCAAAATAGACATATAGACCAATGGTACAAAATAGAAGACACAGAGACAAACCGACATAAATATGGTTCTCTTTACTAGACAAGAGTGCCAAAACTTACAATGGAGAAAAGATAGCCTCTTCAATAAATGGTGCTGGGAAAACTAAACCTTTATCTCTCACCCTGCACAAAAGTCAACTCAAAGTGAGTTAAAGACTTAGGCACTAGAACAGAGACCCTGTGCCTAATAGAAGAAAAAGTAGGCTCAAATCTTCATCAGGTTGGCTTAGGACATGAGTTCCTTAACAAGACTCCTGAAGCACAGGAAGTAAAAATAAGAATCAATTAATAGGGGTTGGGGTTGTAGTTCAGTGTTAGAGTGCTTGCCTAGCATGTGTGAGGCACTGGGTTTGATCCTCAGCACCACATAAAAATAAGTAAATAAAATGAAGTTAACGAATAAATGGGATGGATTCAAACTAAAAAACTTCTTCTCAGCAAAGGAAACAATAAATAATGTGAAGAGAGAGCCTACAGAATGGGAGGAAATCTTTACCACATGCACCTCAGATAGAGCACAAATCTCGATATATAAAGAACTCAAAAGACTTTACACCAAAAAAAATCAAACAACCAATCAATAAATGGGCTAAGAAACTGAACAGACACTTCTCAGAAGAAGAAGTACAGTTGATCAATAAACATATGAAAAAGTGTTCATCATCTCTGCAGTCAGAGAAATGTAAATCAAAACTAATCAAAGATTTCATCTCACTCCAGTCAGAATGGTAATTATCGAGAAGACAAGCAATAATAAGTGTTGGCAAAGATGTGGGGAAAAAAGTACACTAATACATTGTTGATGGGTTTGCAAATTGGTGCAACCACTTTGGAAAGCAGTATTGAGATTTCTCACAAAATTTGGAATAGAACCACTATTTGACCCAGCTATCCCACTCTTCAGTTTATACCCAAAGGACTTAAAATCAGCGTACTACAAGAGACACAGCCACATCAATGTTTATAGCAGCTCAATTCACAATAGCTAAACTATGGAAGTAACCTAAATGCCCTTCAAGAGATGAATGGATAAAGAAAATATGGTGTAGGGGCTGGGGATGTGGTTCAAGCGGTAGCGCGCTCACCTGGCATGCGCGGGGCACTGGGTTTGATCCTCAGCACCACATAAAAATAAAATCAAGATGTTGTGTCCACTGAAAACTAAAAATAAATATTGAAAAAATTCTCTCTCTCTTAAAAAAAAGAAAATATAGTGTATATACACAATGGAATGTTAGTCTTTTTAAAACAATATCTTTATTTTATTTTTATGTGGTGCTGAGGATCGAACCCAGTGCCTCATGCATGGTAGTCGAGTGGTCTACCTCTGAGCCACAACCCCAGCCCAGAATATTAGTCTTCAAGAAGAAATTATGGCATTTGTCAGTATATGGATGGATCTGGGGCAGGAGAGTAGGGAAGAGTGAAGGTACTTAGGATTGTGCAGAGGGGAGTCAGGGGATGGGTGGGGTTATGGGGATGTGAAGGATTGTAGAAAGAGACAGACATTATCACCCTATATACATGTATGATCACACTACTGGAGTGACTCTGCCCGATGTACAGCCAGAGGAAGGAGAAGTTACGCTCCATTTGTGTACAATGTGTCAAAATGTATTCTACTGTTAACAAAAAAAAGATCCTGAACCCCACATGTTGGATACTAACATGCATCTCATTAATTTTTACACACTGTATCTTGATTATAATATATGATTATTCAGTGAACATGAGAGTGTAGACATACTAATTTCATTTCTGTTGGATATACCCGCAAGTATGATTGCTGGAAATCATATGGTAGTTCTATTTTTATTTTTATTTTATTTTTTTGAGAAGTGGCAATACTGTTGGGCTGGAGTTGTGGCTCAGTGGTAGAGTGCTCGCCTAGCAGGCATGAGGCACTGGGTTCAATCCTCAGTACCACATAAATGTAAAATAAAGATATCGTGTCCACCTAAAAAATAAATATTAAAAAAAGAAGTGGCAATACTCTTTTCCATAATGGCTGGATTAATCTATAGTCCACCAAGAGTGTACAAAGGTTTCTCTTTCTCCACCAATACCCATTATCTTTTATTTTATTTATTTATTTATTTATTGACTTTTGGTACCAGAGATTGAACTCAGAGGCACTTGACCACTGAGCGACATCCCCAGCCCTTATTTGTATTTTATTTAGAGACAGGGTCTTACTGAGTTGCTTAGTGCCTCACTAAGTTGCTGAGGCTGGCTTTGAACTTGTGATCCTCCTGCCTCAGCCTCCTGAGCTGCTGGGTTTACAGCCAAGGCACTAATTACATTTTGTCTTTTTAATAGCTATCTAACAGGTTCAAGAGGATATTTCTTTGTGGTTTTAACTTACATTTTCCTGAATAATAGTGATGTTGAGCACCTTTTTATATATCTTTAGGGCTTTTGTATATCTTTTGAGAAATGATTATTCAGGGCTCTCTTCTGTTTTTAATTGAAAATTTTCACCCACGTCCCACAGTGGCGATGGAATTTGGATCTCCTTTGTGTGAGGTAGGCTGGCTGCGAAATTAAGCTAAGAAAAAGAAGTAGTGAAGAAACCACACTACACAGGAAGTAATTTTGGAAAGTGGTGGCGGGACTGCTCTGTGACCTTAGGGGTTGAGTTCCACACTGGAAAGAGCTCAAGAGCCAGAGTTTGCTTTATTTCTCTGGGGGAACTTCAAAGGCTTTCTACAGAATGTTCTTCACCAAATAAGGTAGGAGGTGGGCTGTCCAGTTTCCAGTGGGTCATCCCAATTCCACAGCTCCAACAGCAGCCTTCCTAGACCAGAGAAGATTGAAGTCATGTGCATTGCATAATCCATTAAGTGAGAGGGGCCACAAAATAGCGTGCAATGCTAGACCAAAATCTCCTTGGCTCAAGGCCAAGTGAAGACACTAAAGCTCAGGAGTGGCTTCCCACAGGAATTACTTGTTGTATTTTGTTTTTGCTATTGAGTTGTTTGGATATTAATCCTCTCCTAGTCCATTTTCCATCACTATAATTGAATATCACAGCCTGAATAATCCATAAATAAAAGGTATTTATTTCTCACAATTCAGGAGAATGATAAGTCTGAGATCAAAGGGCTGCATCTGGTGAGGACTTTCTTGCTCTGTCATAACATCGTAGAAGTTACCACATAGTGAGAGGGTATGAGTGTGAGTGTATGCATGTGATAAGAGGAGGGAGAGAGCAGGGGGTTAGAGGGAGGAAGAACTCATTCTTTATCAGAATCCTCGTACTGTCACGAGTGGTTTCTACAACTCAGTCTGAGGCACAGTTAAAGTCAATCAAATCTGTTTTATTAATGCTCATCACACTTCATACACACATCCTAAATCTAAGTCCTAACTGACTCTACACCCATGGGTCCCAGGCAACACCTGTGACATGTCTTAAGTCCAGGTCACTGGAACTTGATCCGGGCTGAAGAGTCTGCTATGGGGGAACAACAGTGACAGAGGTCTTGATCTATTTGTCTGGGTCTTATTTGTCCTGTTGGCCCCAGAATTCTGGATTTTAAGTCCTAGTTCGGTTGTGCTTGCAGCTGATAACTGAGTGAGGTCTGGGATCTATGCCTGGGTGTAGACTTTTACATCACTAACTTAAATCTATCTAAGTTTTGCAGTTTACATTGCATCATGGACATAGTGCTTACAGTCTTTATCTAACACATACACTAATTAATATACTCCACAGTCAATAATCTTATAACATTTTCTGGTACTTTTATCATTAACCCAGTCCTGCAATAATATTATTAATTTAGCCATGCCCTCATGATCTAATCACCTCTTAAAGGTCTCATCTCTCAACAATGTTACAACATCAATTAATTTTCAACATGTGTTTTAGAGAAGACATTCATACCATAGCAAAGCCCTTATCAGATGTTTGGATTGAAAATATTTTCTCCTTTTCCTATAAGTTTTCTTTTATCTCTGTAGATTGTTTTGTTTATTTTCAAAAGTTTTTTAGTTCGATACAATCCCGTTTGTCTCTTTTTGCTTTTATTGCCTGTGTTTTGGGTGTGATATGCAGTAATAATTATTATTATATAATTCATAATATGTAATAATATAATGTACATATTGTTATTAAATATTATTAATAGTAATATTTCCCAGAACAATGTCAAGAAGCTTTTATTTTTTTTCTTTCTTTTTTTTTTATTGTTGGTCATTCAAAACATTACATAGTTCTTAATATATCATATTTCACAGTTTGATTCAAGTGGGTTATGAACTCCCATTTTTACCCCGTATACAGATTGCTGTATCACATCAGTTACACTTCCATTGATTTACATATTGACATACTCATGTCTGTTGTATTCAGCTGCCTTTCCTATCCTCTACTATCCCCCCTCCCCTCCCCTCCCCTCTTCTCTCTCTACCCCCTCTACTGTTAATCATTTCTTCCACTTGCATTATTTTTCTCTTACCCCTCCTTTCCTCTTATATGTAATTTTGTATAACCCTGAGGATCACCTTTCATTTCCATGCGATTTCCCTTCTCACTCCCTTTCCCACCCACCTCTCATCCCTGTTTAATGTTAATCTTCTTCTCAAGCTCTTCGTCCCTACCCTGACCTTGGTTACTCCCCTTATATCAAAGCAGTCATTTGGCATTTGTTTTTTAAGGATTGGCTAGCTTCACTTAGCATAATCTGCTCTAATGCCATCCATTTCCCTCCAAATTCTATGATTTTGTCATTTTTTAAAGCAGAGTAATACTCCATTGTGTATAAATGCCACATTTTTTTTATCCATTCATCTATTGAAGGGCATCTAGGTTGGTTCCATAATCTTGCTATCGTGAATTGTGCTGCTATGAACATCGATGTAGCAGTGTCCCTGTAGCATGCTCTTATTAGGTCTTTAGGGACTAGACCTAGAAGGGGAATAGCTGGGTCAAATGGTGGTTCCATTCCCAGCTTTCCAAGAAATCTCCATACTGCTTTCCAAATTGGCTGCACCAATTTGCAGTCCCACCAACAATGAACAAGTGTACCCTTTTCCCCGCATCCTCTCCAGCACTTGTTGTTGTTGGACTTCATAATGGCTGCCAATCTTACTGGAGTGAGATGGTATCTTAGGGTGGTTTTGATTTGCATTTCTCTGACTGCTAGAGATGGTGAGCATTTTTTCATGTACTTGTTGATTGATTGTATGTCCTCCTCTGAGAAGTGTCTGTTCAGGTCCTTGGCCCATTTGTTGATTGGGTTATTTGTTATCTTGTTGTTTAATTTTTTGAGTTCTTTGTATACTCTGGATATTAGGGCTCTATCTGAAGTGTGTGGAGTAAAGATTTGTTCCCAGGATGTAGGCTCCCTGTTTATCTCTCTTATTGTTTCTTTTGCTGAGAAAAAACTTTTTAGTTTGAGTAAGTCCCATTTGTTGATTCTAGTTGTTAACTCTTGCGCTATGGGTGTCCTATTGAGGAATTTGGAGCCCGACCCCACAGTATGTAGATCATAGCCAACTTTTTCTTCTATCAGACGCCGTGTCTCTGATTTGATATCAAGCTCCTTGATCCATTTTGAGTTAAGTTTTGTGCATGGCGAGAGAAAGGGATTCAGTTTCATTTTGATGCAAATGGATTTCCAGTTTTCCCAGCACCATTTGTTGAAGATGCTATCCTTCCTCCATTGCATGCTTTTAGCCCCTTTATCAAATATAAGAAAGTTGTAGTTTTGTGGATTGGTCTCTGTGTCCTCTATTCTGTACCATTGGTCCACCTGCCTGTTTTGGTACCAGTACCATGCTGTTTTTGTTACTATCGCTCTGTAGTATAGTTTGAAGTCTGGTATCGCTATACCACCTGATTCACACTTCCTGCTTAGCATTGTTTTTGCTATTCTGGGTCTTTTATTATTCCATATGAATTTCATGATTGTTTTATCTATTTCTACAAGAAATGCTGTTGGGATTTTGATTGGCATTGCATTAAACCTATAGAGAACTTTTGGTAATATCGCCATTTTGATGATGTTAGTTCTGCCTATCCATGAACAGGGTATATTTTTCCATCTTCTGAGGTCTTCTTCTATATCTCTCTTTAGGGTTCTGTAGTTTTCATTGTATAGGTCTTTCACCTCTTTTGTTAGGTTGATTCCCAAGTATTTTATTTTTTGGGGGGATATTGTGAATGGAGTAGTTGTCCTCATTTCCGTTTCAGAGGATTTGTCGCTGATATACAGGAATGCATTTGATTTATGCATGTTGATTTTATATCCTGCCACTTTGCTGAATTCATTTATTAGCTCTAATAGTTTCTTTGTAGACCCTTTTGGGTCTGTTAGGTATAGAATCATATCATCTGCAAATAGTGATAATTTAAGTTCTTCTTTTCCTATTTTTATGCCTTTAATTTCTTTTGTCTGTCTAATTGCTCTGGCCAGTGTTTCGAGGACTATGTTGAACAGAAGTGGTGAGAGAGGGCATCCCTGTCTTGTACCAGATCTTAGAGGGAATGCCTTCAATTTTTCTCCATTCAGAATGATGCTGGCCTGTGGCTTATCATAGATTGCTTTTACAATGTTGAGGTATGATCCTGTTATCCCTAATTTTTCTAGAGTTTTGAACATAAAGGGATGCTGTACTTTGTCGAATGCTTTTTCTGCATCTATCGAGATGATCATATGGTTCTTATTTTTAAGTCTATTGATGTGGTGAATAACATTTATTGATTTCCGTATGTTGAACCAGCCTTGCATCCCAGGGATGAATCCTACTTGATCATGGTGTATAATTTTTTTGATATGTTTTTGAATCCGATTCGCCAGAATTTTATTGAGGATTTTTGCATCTAGGTTCATTAGAGATATTGGTCTGTAGTTTTCTTTCTTTGAAGTGTCTCTGTCTGGTTTAGGCATCAGGGTGATGTTGGCCTCATAGAATGTATTTGGAAGTTCTCCCTCTTTTTCTATTTCCTGAAATAGCTTGAAAAGTATTGGTATTAGTTTCTCTTTAAAGGTTTTGTAAAACTCTGCTGTATACCCATCCGGTCCTGGGCTTTTCTTAGTTGGTAGTCTTTTGATGGTTTCTTCTATTTCCTCTATTGTTATTGGTCTGTTTAGGTTGTCTATATCTTCCTGACTCAATCTGGGCAGATCATATGACTTAAGAAATTTATCGATGCCTTCACTATCTTCTATTTTATTGGAGTATAAGGATTCAAAATAATTTCTGATTATCTTCTGTATTTCTGAAGTGTCTGTTGTGATATTGCCTTTTTCATCCCGTATGCTAGTAATTTGAGTTCTCTCTCTTCTTCTCTTCGTTAGCATGGCTAAGGGTCTGTCGATTTTATTTATTTTTTCAAAGAACCAACTTTTAGTTTTGTCAATTTTTTCAATTGTTTCTGTTGTTTCAATTTCATTAATTTCAGCTCTGATTTTAATTATTTCTTGCCTTCTACTTCTTTTGTTACTTCTTTTGTTCTATATTGTTATTAAATATTATTAATAGCAATTTTTCCCAGAACAATGTCAAGAAGCTTTTAAAAAAATATTTATTTTTTAGTTGTAGTTGGAAATAATACCCTTTTTTAAAGAAAAAGTTATTTACCCTAATTTGTTATACATTTTTGATGGGGACTGAAGTGCCCAATGAGATGAAAGAAGTGACTCAGGAGATCCAAAGCTTGGTGCAGCTAAGAACGTTTATTATTGGCAAGGACAGCATTTTAAAATTTACAGTGGGTTCTCAACTGTGGAATACAACCTTGAGGTTAGGCCGACAAAATACTAAAATATCGTTTTTAAAATAATGCTACATTTACATTTATTTCCTTAGTCTTTATCCTAGGTCTATACTAGCCGCTAAGCTTAAGATAACAGGAACATTCCCCAAATAACTCCACCCCAAGGGAAAGACATGAAGCATGTCCACAGTCTCAAGAGGAAGTTGTGGCAAGTCTGCTCATGTTAACTGAGCATGTCCTGAAAACAGTCTGCTATTCTTGCTTGCTCTGGCCTGCCAAGATCTCAGAGGACATTAACTCTTTAACATCTGTAGCTCCAGCACAAGTCCTCAAGATCTCAGACAACTCCATCAATACATGACAGCAGAATACATTTAAATTCATAGTACACATATAGAGCACAATTTTTCATGTCTCTGGGTGTACACAAAGTAGAGTCACACTATTTGTGTCTTCATACATGTACTTAGGGTAATGATGTCCATCTCATTCCACCATTTTTCCTACTCCCATGCCCCCTCCTTTCCCTCCCCCGCTTTGCCCTATTTAAAGTTCCTCCATTCCTCCCCTACTCCATCCACCCCATTATGGATCAGCATCCCCATATCAGAGAAAACATTTGGCATTTGGTTTTTTGGGATTGGCTTACTTAGCATAATATTTTCTAACTGCATCTTTTATTAATTAATTTATTTATTCATTTATTTTTATGTGGTACTGAGGATTGAATCCAGGGCCTCACACATGCTAGACAAGCGTTCTACCACTGAGCCATAACCCCAGCCCTTATTTATTTTTAATGTGGTGCTGAGG
The DNA here is from genome assembly GCF_964194105.1 of Spermophilus citellus. Taxonomy (NCBI): domain Eukaryota; kingdom Metazoa; phylum Chordata; class Mammalia; order Rodentia; family Sciuridae; genus Spermophilus; species Spermophilus citellus. The sequence goes on along the minus strand of NC_138190.1, from coordinate 148,001,542 downwards.
ATTAAACCCCGTGCCTCATGTGTGGTAGGCAAGCACTTTACCACTGAGCTACAGCACCAGCCCAGTAAGCTTTTATCCTATGTTTTCTTCTAGAAGTTTTATAGTTTCAGGTCTTATTTATTAAGTTTTCCATCCATTTTGGGTTGATTTCATGTATGGTATGAGAAAAGGGACCAATTTTTTTCTATATGTGGATATTTTGTATTCCCAAAACTGTTTATTGAAGAATCTGTCTTTTTTCATTGTATGTTCTGGGCATCCTTGTTAAAAATGTTTTGACAGTAAGTGCATAAATTTTTTTTGTTCTCTATTCCATTGATTAATAACATCTATTTTAATGACAATAGTGTACTGTCACAATTACTATAGGCTTGTAATATATATTGAAATCAGGAAGTATGACACCTGTAAGTTTTTCTTGCTCCATATTTCTTTGACTTTCAGGGTCGTTTGTGGTTCCATATGAATTTTATAATTTCCCCCCTATTTTTGTAACAAAATGTTGTTGGGATTTTGATAGGGATTTTAATGAATCTATAGATTAGGTAGTATGGATATCCTAACAAGAGAAATTCTCCTGATCCATGAATATGGGATGTCTTTTACTTATCTGTGTTGTCTTTAATTTCCATTATAATAGATGTTGAATTTTGTCAAATGCTTTTTATGTACCTATTGAGATAATTGTGGTGTTTTAATGTTTTATTATTTTAAAGCAGCATATCATGTTGTTGAGTTGTATATGTCAAATCACCCTTGCATTGTAAGGATATATCCCAGTTCATGCATTATAATTATTTTAATGTGTTGTCAAATTTAGTTTATAGTGTTTCTTGATTGAAGTTGTCTGCATACATATCATTAGGGATTGTGTTGTTGTTTAGTGTGTTTTTATTTCAAGTAGAAGGCAGGTATGGGGGTAGCAAACTTCTTTAGTGATTGAGTTTGGATGTCTTTACCTATTCTTCATTGTTAAAGGACAGTTTTTCAAGAAAAGTATTCTTGGCAGGATTTGTTTGTTTCAGTACTTCGAATATATCATCCTGCTCTTTCTTGGCCTGCAATATTTCTGCTGAGAAATGTACTGTAATTTATGAAAGGTCCCTTATATATGATAAGTAAGTTTTATCTTGCTGTCAAATTTTTGTTTGTTTTTTGATCATTTAATTTTGTGATGTTGACTTCTGTAATGTAATTATAATAAATATTTATAACAGGACAAAGACTATCAGTAATAAAACCTCTGGATTTTATTAATTGAGATGTGCATTTCCCACCCTATATTTGGAAAGTTTGTAAAGTTCTCATCCATTATTTTTTATTCTTGTCCTTTTCCTTTCTTTGAGAATTTAAGTATATTTTATTGTCAGAGGATGTCATTTGTTGAATTTCCCTATTGTCATTAGTGAAAGAAAAGTGGCGCAGAGCTAATGACACACACCCCTGGGATAGGAAGCGGTTTCATTGTCAGGAGCTTGAGAAGGCTGCTGTGCGCAGAGAGAGGGACAGCAGCAGCAAGGAGGGAGAGCAGCAGCAACTCCTCTTTAATGTTATCTTTTTGAGGCTGGAATCATGGCCGTGGGCTAGGTGTGGGATTAGTCCTGACAGACTTGGGATTAGTCCTGACAGACAAAGTAAGCATCTCCTGATATTGTGGAAGGCAAGTTTGTTTCTTGGGAACACAGACAGGCAGTTTTCCTATTTCTCAGAGGAGCACAGGGAAACTGGTATCTCCCTTTATCTTCTCAAGGAGAGAACAGGGAGAGGCCAGCACGTCTGCAGGACAGTAGGTTTTCTTTCAGGCTAGTTTCTATTTCTTGGGAATAAGAACAATATTCATAAAGTGAGAATAGGGGAAAGGAAATGGCTGCAATTATGGTAACAATTATGCAGCTCCCTCAGAATGTTTACAAAACAGTTGTCTCTTGGAGAGGCAGAAGCTAACCAAAAAAGAAAACAATTACATTTCAAATCTGCATTCTCTTTTTAAGTATGAATCATCATATACTCTGGGTTATAAAGTAATTCGTGGAATGGTCTTCTTCATCACATGTCACATTATTTCACCCACAACATAGAAAAGGTCCATACTGATCCATGGGATCAGAACTGAAATGTACACAAACTGATCTAAATATGTATCAAGTAGTAAGGGCGCCCACCAAGCTCTTGGGAAGGACAAAAATCACGTTCTACCAACTGTGGGCTCTGCGTAGCCATCCAGGCTGGTGCTCACTAGACAAAGAGCAGCTCCCCTACCACAGAAAAGGAAACCCAAAGCCCCCGTGCGGAGGCGGGGGTGAGGGTTTTCCAGGCGCCAGAACTCTAAAGGCCGGAGCTCACGAAGGATGGTGGGGACTGAAGAATGGCCCACCATCGTCCTCCCCTCAAACCCTTTTACCCCACAACCTGGCCTCTGCACCCACCTGTCCGCAGGTCTCTCTATTCTCCTTCCCACTGCAACCAGGTTGAGGTGTAACATGGCAGCGCAGGAACGATAATCCCAGGGCTGGGGATGAGGGAAAACCTGGCCCAGCAGAGATGCAGCACCTTGTCATGTTGGCGCTGTGGTATGATCTGTGCCTAGAGAAGTTGGGTGTGCTACCATCTTGTTGTTGGGACTCCGGGAGACTGTCATAGCACAGGTCGGTAGCATCCCCCTTTTTTTCTTCATGCTGGTTCTTTCTTTGGAACTCTATTCCATTATTTCTTTAAATAACCTTCTTTTGTCCTTTTTCTCAACTTTTAAGACTCATATAATCTGTCAATTATTTTGCTTGATAATATCTCATAAGTCCCATATGCTTTCTTCACTGTTTCTTTTTTATTTCTTTTTTGTACCTCTAAATGAACATTTTAAGTCATTTGTATTCAAGTGTATTTATTCCATCTTTTGCAACATTACATGTGTTCTCAAAAGCCACTTTTAAATTTTTCTGTATAGTCAATATTTCTGTTTGGTTCTTTTTAATAGTTTTTATTTCTTTATTAAATCTCATTTTGTTCATATATTCCTAATTTTCTTAATTATCTGTGTTCTCTAGTCTCTTATATCGTCAAATTAATTCTTCTTTTTTTTTTTTTTTTTTTTGCTGGTACTTGGGATTGATCCCAGAACTGTGATCATGCAAAAAAGACAAACAAGCACTTTCTCACTGAGCTACATCCCCCAGCCTCTCACTGAACTTCTTTGAACAATTATCTTGAATTCTTTGTTAAAAAATTCAGAGGGGCTGGAGTTGTGACTCAGTGGTAGAGCGCTTGTCTAGCACTCATGAGGCACTGGTTTCAATCCTCAGCACCACATAAAAAAACAAAAATGAAATAAAGATATTGTGTCCACCTACAACTAAAAAAAATGAATATTAAAAAATTCATGGATTTTCATTTTGTTAGCACTGATTACTGAAGTTTTATTAGTTTCCTTTGATGGTACTATATTTGCCACATTCTTTATGATCTATATAGCCTTGTAGTGATACATGTGCATGTGGATGGTTTCTTCTGAACCTACATTAGGACCCTCAGACAGTAGGCCTGTTACTAGGACTATACCTCCTGCTGAGTCCCTAAATAAATAGAACTGCCTGTGGACCATGGTGGAGCAGATCTGGAACTGGATTACAGTACTGCTTCAGGGTCCCCTGATCAGCAGGCCTGTTTTTAGGGAAACAAATGAATGTGACTCCCACTAGGTCTATGTATAGACAGAATTTCCTCCAGACTGTAGTAACACCAATACTGGAGCTGGGTCAAAACACTGATTCTGGGTCCATGTTCAGGTCCATTTCACAGGCCTTTTTCTGGGGGCATGGACTAACATAGCTTCCACCAGTTTCCTGGGCAAGCAGAAGTACCTTCACACTATAGTAGTACATGGCTAGAGCTGAGTCACAGGTCTGTTTGAAAGTCCACAATAGGTGGGCCTCTGTACTAGTCCATTTTCTGTTATTATCACAAAATGCCAGAAGCTACAAACTTTATAAATAAAATACTTTATTTAGCTCATAGTTCTGGAGGTTCAGTGGCCTGGCTTATCTCTGATGACCAAAATCACAAATAGCATCACAGTGGCACTAGAGCAGATTATGCTTAGTGAAGCTAGCCAATCCCTAAAAAACAAATACCAAATGTCTTCTTTGATATAATGAGAGCAACTATGAACAGAGCAGGGAGGAAGAGCATGAAGAAAAGATTAACATTAAACAGAGACATGAGATGGGAGGGAAAGGGAGAGAAAAGGGAAATTGCATGGAAATGAAGGGAGACCCTCATTGCTATACAAAATTACATATAAGAGGTGTGAGGGGAATGGGAAAATAAACAAGGAGAGAAATGAATTACAGTAGATGGGGTAGAGAGAGAAGATGGGAGGGGAGGGGAGGGGGGATAGTAGGGGATAGGAAAGGTAGCAGAATACAACAGTTACTAATATGGCATTATGTAAAATTGTGGATGTGTAACTGATGTGATTCTGCAATCTGCATTTGGGGTAAAATTGGGCGTTCATAACCCACTTGAATCTAATGTATGAAATATGATATGTCAAGAGCTTTGTAATGTTTTGAACAACCAATAATAAAAATTAAAAAAAAAAAGAAAAGAAAAAGGTGACTTAGCCTGCTTCTGAGTTTGTAGCCAAGACTGTAGTTGGCAAGCTTGCCACCAAGATAAAGGTCTGCCTTATAAAAGGAGCCATATTTGGTTTGGGGCTAAATGTGGCTCTTTAACCTTTACCTGATTCCCAAGACTCCCACAGAGGTACTTTTATCCACAGATAACTGCCAAATCATTGTTCCTTTGTGGGGAATGACAATTAAGGACCTCCTGTTCTACCAACTTACTGATGTAACTCTCCTGATAATGCATGTCTTTTTGCTCCCAGTTGATACCATGTTGGAGTACAAAACCATAAATGGCTTTCTCAACTTATGAATCTTTTACAGAGACCCAAGGTAGAAAATGGCTTCATTGTCCCCAGAGAAGACCTAATCTTGTTCCACTCTTCTTCCTGATGCTTTTCTCCTTCATGTATATTATCCTAACATCTGTCTAGCCAGCCTTGTATTTTTTTTGGGGGGGGGTACTGGGGATTGAACTCAGGAGCACTGGACCCCTGAGCCACATCCCCAGCCCTATTTTATATTTTATGTAGAGACAGGATCTCACTGAGTTGCTTAGTGCCTCACTGTTGCTGAGGCTGGCTTTGAACTCGTGATCCTTCTGCTTCAGTCTCCTGAGCAACTGAGATCACAGGCATGCGCCACTGTGCCCTGCTACCAGCCTTGTTTTAATATATTTGATAGTATTGACAGATGTACAAGGCAAAATTAGAAGAAAGATGTCAATGGGAGGAACTGCTTTCAGTTCACTTTGTATTCACTTTCCATGTATTTGTGATAATCTCTCCCAATAGGTTTTCTTTGGTAATGTGGATTCATCTGGGATAAAACACAATATTTTTAATCCTCCAATTATTGCCCAGTACATCCGTTTGCACCCAACTCATTATAGCATCCGCAGCACTCTTCGTATGGAGTTGATGGGCTGTGATTTAAACAGTAAGTGCCAAGTCATCTCGTATCCTTTCCTTTCCCAGTCCTGAGACTAAAAGGAGGGGTTCTCTGTCAGGAAACAGAACTATCAGTAATAAAACCAGCACTGTCCTAAGAAAACCCAGGAATTTGTTACCCTAACCATGGGATTTCCCCCCACAGTAACCACCTCCTGTAATTCTGTTAATAAGGAAACTCAATGCCAGACAGCTAAAGAGAACTGTCCAGAAAACAGGAACATGCTAACAATAAGGGAATTTGTGCAAAACCTAATGCCTGGGAAATGATTATGATGATAGTGGCCCTAGATATTAGAGGTAGGCCAATGGAACCTAGGCTACAGCCTGTCTTTGTGATAACATTCTCCTTTGACTTCTTTGAGGTTGCAGCATACCATTGGGAATGGAGAATAAACTAATATCAGATGCACAGATTACTGCCTCATCCTACTTTACCAATATGTTTGCCACTTGGTCTCCTTCACAAGCCCGGCTTCACCTTCAGGGAAGGACTAATGCTTGGAGACCTCAGGTAAAAGGAAACATATATACCTTTTAACTGATATAGAGCAAGGGGTAGGAGTTGGGAAAACTGGTGGAAATGCTTGATTGTTCAAATATTGTTCCTAAAAAGTGTCTAGGAAGGTTGACTATGGGCAGACACCCCTACAGGCATGTAATGAATGTGGTACATGATTTCACATAGATGCACTGGGGAGAAATGATCCTTAATTGGACCTCCTGGAAGAAGAATCTGTATCCAGTACTAGGCTAATATCTTTTTTTTTTTTTAAAGATAGAGTGAGGAGAGAGAGAGAGAGAGAGAAAGATAATTTTTTAATATTTATTTTTTAGTTATCGGCGGACACAACATCTTTGTTGGTATGTGGTGCTGAGGATAGAACCCGGGCCGCACGCATGCCAGGCGAGCGCACTACCGCTTGAGCCACATCCCCAGCCCCTAGGCTAATATCTTTTAAAAAAGTCGAGCTGGGGTTGTGGCTCAGTGGTAGAGTGCTTGCCTAGTATGTGTGAAGCACTAGGTTTGATTCTCAGAACCACATTAAACAATAGATAAATAATAAAATTAAGACATTGTGTCCATCTATAAGTAAAAATATTAAAAATACAAGTAGCTAAAGTCTAGTTTTACAGATAAATATCAACAATTAGCTTTCTTTCCAGGTTTCTGAATATATCAAAGGAAAAGTTTATAGTCATATGTACTTCATTGGGAACATATATTTTCCCAAGCCACCTAGTTCAGTCACTGAGTTGAGTGTATGTGCATGTACTGGGGATTGAACCCAGGGCCTTGTGCATGTGAGGCAAGCACTTTATCAACTGAGCTATATCCCCAGCCCTACTGAGTTGCTTTTTTAGGGGAGGGAATAGAATTGTCTCTGCTCCTCCAGGGATTTATTTTAAACAAAATAGTTTGCATACTATACTGCCAAACTTTTATACTCTAGTCAGTCTACATGTGGATTTTTAAAATATTTAGTTTTTATTTGTAGTTGGACACAATACCTTTATTTTATTATTTATATGTGGTGCTGAGAATTGAACCCAGGGCCTCACACGTGCTAGGTGAGCACTTTACCGCTGAGCCACAACTCCAGCCCCTATATATGGCTTTTATATTCATTCAGAATTTACTGAGCACTTATTAAGTAGATGACCCTGATGACACAGGGATTAGTATGAAAAATTTTGGCTCTCACGTTTCTTAGTCAAATAAGGGAGACTGATAAACTATAAGATGTAGAGTGGTAAGTGCTGGATAAGGCTAAAAAAGAAATTTGTGGATTTCTGAAAGCAAATGATAACCAATAGAATACTAGTCCAGTATCACCTTCTTTAGGTAAATAATCCAAAAGAGTGGCTGCAAGTGGACTTCCAGAAGACAATGAAAGTCACAGGAATAATCACACAAGGAGTGAAATCTCTTCTTACCAGCATGTTTGTGAAGGAGTTCCTTATTTCCAGCAGTCAAGATGGCCATCACTGGACTCTCTTTTTACAGAATGGCAAAGTAAAGGTATGGTGTTCTCACAAGAAAGACAGAAAACCTCTCTTAGAGCTTGACATTTAGATATATGACTAGGTTTATATGTGGCTAAAATTTCAGGGTGAAATTACTCAGTACCTATAATAACAGGATGCTATAAGGGATATTGTAGGAGAATACAGTGACTCCTAGAAAGAAAAATTTCAACTAAAGGAAGTGTAGAGCCAAGAATTGATTTTTCTCGTGGGGGTTGACATCAACCAGGATGATGACAAGAATCAGAGGACTAAACAATGAGAGCTATTTAGGAAATACTTAATTATGCCTGTATACTCCTCAGCAACCTACATTCCTAAGCCTTATTGACATTTAAGTTTAGTTATCCAGATGGTCTTCAATTTTGATATGGATTTGCTTAATAAGTCAACACACACTTGTAAGCATGAGAAAGTCTTACTATCCAGTGAGTAATGGAAAAAAGAACAGTTCATATCCATAGTATTTTAAATATTCCTTTTTACTAAGAATTAACCATGATGTTATGTGTTATTCATCTTTCTGTTACTATAACAAATGTCTGAGTAATAAACTTTTAAAAATAAAAGGTTTAGAACATGTGACAACAGCTGAAAAGTCAGGATGGGGGTAAGTAGAATAAGGGATTCTAAAAATTCTCATGTAGAAGATATAAGTGTTGATTAACATTAAACCTTGATAATTTGATGCAAATTACAATTATCAGGGTAACCAGGAAGAAATAGAATATAAATAAAGTGTAGGATTCCCAAAAATTGGACTATAAAGGAATAAAATATACTCAATAAATCTAATGAAGTAAGCAAATGAAGAAACAAAATAGGCAGGAAAAATAGCAAGATAGGATAGCTGGTTTAAATCCAAAAGTAGCAGTAATTATTTATTACATGAATGAAATAGATATTCCATTTAAGACATGACAATTGTCAGATTAATCAGAAGGAAAAAGCAATTCTATTCCTTTTACAAGAGACATATCTAAAACATTAGATATAGAAAAGTCACGAAAATGAAGGTTAACCTAACTCACATTTCTTTGAGTCTGACAATACATGTGACAAGCTGAAGAGTGTTGGGAATTTGAAAAAAAAAAGTGTCTAGGAAGGTTGACTATGGGCAGACACCCCTACAGGCATGTAATGGATGTGGTACATGATTTCACATAGATGCACTGGGGAGACTAAGGGACTAAGCCTGGGAAAGCTGTGTTTGTGGACAGCACAGGATATGCAAAATTGGCTCTGCTGCTCTACAATCTTTGGGAGGCTTCTGAGTTTCGGATTCCCAGCAGACATTGGCAGCTGCCAGGCCTTATGGGTGTGTGGATCTAATCCCTTCAGAGAAGATTCCACCCAGCAAAGTCCCTAAGGCCTGATTACACCTAAGCCCTAAGCCCTAGCCCCAGGAACTCCCCTTATAGAACTCTGCAGCAACTCCACTCTGGAAGTGCACCAATCTGGTCTGTGGAGACAAGGCTCCAAATGACAGTACTTCCTACTCCATCGTACCTTATACTGGGGAGAAGGGAAGCTGAGAGCTATTTCAGGCAGCCTCAGTCTTAGGCCACTCCAGCACCTTCCTATCACATTTTCTTTTCTCTTAATGAACTATATTGTTACCATCTTTCAGAACTAATTGGTTTTTTTAATAACTCCTACCCTCACCAGTTTGTTGCAGTTATTAGTGCTGTGGATGGAATAGTTGACACCTGCTATTTGCGTTAATGCCAGATCTAGTTCATGGTTATTTGCTGTTTTTGCTGGTAGCAATTGTTAACGCTACCATTCCTGTTTTTCATAGTAATTAGTATTGTATATGTTACAGTAGGTACCTAGTACTTATTTTAATGCTGTATATTGTTTGCATTGAGTGTTGCTATTATTTGTTTCCACCTTTTCTGTGAGGTGCTAGTAAATGACAGGGGCACTACAAGTTCACAAGGTAGAGACTCACCTACTGAACTAAACTCAGCCAAAAGACTGTGCACCTTGGTCCATATGCAAATTAATGACATTCATAGTTCAGCTATATTTTAATACAAAGAAGAGACAAAAGCCCAAACTCCTGACTAGGCTCCAAGTAGGAATGGCTAGGGATGGGCGGTCAGTTTCTACTTGTGTACGTGTATTACTACAGAAAAAAAAACAGAATTAATACTGACTGAGGATACCACACCTACCGTGGGGTGGGGGGGGGAATCTCAATCTATATCACTCAAGGACACATTGACAAGAGAAAGCTGTGCCCTAAAAAGGCCTATATGTAAGATTGAAAGAGAAATCTTTCCAACTAATGCATAAACCCAACACAGAAATACAAAAAGTTTGGAAAAACAAGGTAACCTGATACCTCCTAAAGTTCATCATTCATCAGCAACTGACCCCAAAGATATTGAAGTGAATGAATTATCAGATGAAGAATTCAAAATAATGATTATAAAAATGATCAGTGAATTCCAAGAGAACACAGAAAAACAACTGCATGAATTAAGGAAGTCAGTACAGGATATCAGTGAAAAATTCAATAAGGAGATAAACACATTGAAAAACAACCAAACAAAAATCATGGAAATGAAGACACAATAAATAAAATAAAATGTTCTGTTGAAAGTATCTTTTATAGAGAAGGCTTTGCTGAAGACAAAATGTCAGAGCTAAAAGAAGAAGTGGCCAACCGTGAACATTCAGACGGTATTAAAGAAAAATTTTCTAATAGTATATTGAATAATTTCTCTGTGTTTTCATCAAGCTCATTGAGTTCCCTTAAAACAGCTGTTTTCAATTCTCTGAGAGTTCTTTCATAGTGGTTACTAGTCAGCTGACTCCATTGTTCTGGGCCTAAGGTAAGGCAGAACATCATGGCAGAAGGACATGGCAGAGGAGTGCTACTCTGCTCATGTTGACCAGGGAGCAGAGAGAGAAAGGGTATTCTAGGGAATGTCCCCAGTGACTCACCTTCTCCAGCTGTGCCCTGCCTGCCTATAGTTACCACCCAGTTAGTCCATTCAAACTAGGGTGGACTAATTAGAGTATACCTTTCATAATCCAGTCATTTCACCTGTGAATATCCTCGTATCAATAGAGGAGCTTTTGGGAGATATCTCATATCCAAAACATAAAAGAAGGTATTAATAGCACAGTGGATCAGTCAAAAGAGATAATTAGTAAGCTCCAAAACAGACTATTTGAAAATAGAGAGTTGGGGGAGAAAAAAAGAATGAAGGGAATTGAAGAAAGATTACAGAAACTTTGGGAAAGTCTTAAAAGAGCAATACTCAGGTAATTGAAGTTCAAGAGGGGCCTGAGAACATTAAAGGGGTAGAAAACATATGTAAAGAAATAATAACATAGCAGACCAGTGATACAGAATAAAGACATGGAGACAAACCTACATAAATACAGTTATCTCACACTAGACAAAGGTACCATAAATATATATTGGAGGAAGGTAGCCTCTTCAACAAATGGCACTAGAAAACTAAAAATCCATATAGTAAAATAGACCCCTATCTCTCACCCTGTGCAAAACTCAACTCAAAGTGGATCAAAGACTTAGGCATTAGATCAGAGAGACCTTGTGCATAATAGAAGAAAAAGTAGGCTCCAAACTTCATCATGTCAAATTAGGACATGACTTCCTTAACAAGATTCCTAAAGTGCAAGAAGTAAAATCAAGAATCAATAAATGGGATGGAAAAGACTTAAAAACAGCATATTACAGGACACAGCTACATCAACATTTATAGCAGCACAATGCACAATAGCTAAACTGTGGAACCAACCTAGATGTCCTTCAATAGATGAATAGATAAAGAAACTGTGGTATATATACACAATGGAATATTACTCAGCATTAAAGAGAATAAAATCATGGCATTTTCAGGTAAATGGATGGAGTTGGAGAAGATAATGCTAAGTGAATTTAGCCCATCCCCAAAAAACAAATGCCGAATGTTTTCTCTAATATGAGGAGGCTGACTCATAATGGGGTTGGGGGGGTAGTATGGGAGGATTAGACGACTCTAGATAGGGCAAACAGGAGGGAGGGGAAGGGAAATGACATGGGAGTAGAAAAGATGGTGGAATAAGATGGACATCATTACTCTAAGTTACATGTATGAAGACACAAATGGTATGAATATACTTTGGGTACAACCAGAGACATGAAAAATTGTACTCTATATGTGTAATATGAACTATAATGTATTCTGCTGTCATATATAACCAGTTAGAATAAAAATACATAAATAAATGGGATGGATTCAAACTAAAAAGATTCTCAGCAGAGAAAACAGTAAAATGAAGAGAGCCTAGAGAATGGGAGAAAATCTTTACCACACACACCTCAGGTAGAGCACTGATTTCCAGGATATATAAAGAACTCAAAAACTTAACACCAAAAAAAAAAAAAATAACCCAATCAATAAATGTCCCAAGGAACTGAACAGACACTTCTCAGAAGAAATACAATCGATCAACAAACATATGAAAAATTGTTCATCATCTCTAGCAATTAGACAAACACAAATCAAAACTACTCTATGATTCCATCTCACTCCAGTCAGAATGGCAATTATCAAGAATACAAACAATAATAAGTGTTGGCGAGGATGTGGGGAGAAAGGCACACTCATACATTGCTGTTGAGACTGCAAATTGGTGCAACCACTGTGGAAAGCAGTATAAAGATTCATCAGAAAACATAGAATGGAACCACCATTTGACCCAGCCATCCCATTCCTTGGTCTATACCCAAAGGACTTAAAATCAGGATACTACAGTGACACAGCCACTCAATTTTTATAGCAGCACAATTCACAAGAGCTTAACTATGGAACCAACCTAGATGCCCTTCAACAATGAATTGATAAAGAAAATGTGGTACATATACACAATGAAATATTACTCAGCCTTAAAGAAGAATAAAATTATGGCATTTGCAGAACTAGAGAATATCATGCTAAGTGAAATAAGACAATGAAATAAAACAGCTAAATGTTTTCTCTGATAACTGGATGCTGATCCATAGTAGGGCAGGGGGGTGTGGAAGAATGAAGAAACTTTGGTTTGTTTAAAGTGGAGTCAGGGGAGGGGTGGGATTATGGGGATGGCAAGGATGGTAGAAAGAGACAGACATTATCACCCTATATACATGTATGATCACACTACTGGAGTGACTCTGCCCGATGTACAGCCAGAGGAAGGAGAAGTTGTGCTTCATTTGTGTACAATGTGTCAAGATACATTCTATTGTCATGTATAACTAACTAGAGCAAATTTAAAAAGTTTATAAAAGAGAAAAAGAAAAGGAAATAATAACATAAAACTTCCCAAACCTAGAGAAGAATACAAATATACAAGTACAAGAAGGTCAACAGTGACCAGTCAGATTTAACTCACCAAATCCATTCCAAGAAATAATAAAGTTCTCAAAGGTGAAATATAAAGAGAAGATTCTCAAGGTTTCAAGAGAAAAGAAACAAATAATATACAAGGTTTTACCAATTTGCCTGATAATAAACTTCTCAGTACACATATATATTGGAAAAGAAGAAAGACTAGAAAACAATGAGCTAAGGTACATTTCAAGAAACTGGGACAATAGCAAAGGAAATAATCAAGGAAATAGCCAAGATTTGAAGTTAATAAAGTAAAAAATATATATATACACAATAAAGAAAATCAACAAAACCAAAGGTTGGTTCTTTGAAAATTGACAAACATCTGAGAACACTGATCAAGATTAAATAGTACAAATAGTCAATATCAGAAATAAAAGAGGAGATATCAATAAAGATCCTGAAGTAATAAATTGCTATTTTTTATTAATCTTATAATGGTAAACTTGAAAATTTATAAAATCAATCATAGTAATTATAACTTTCTGAAGAATGAATAGAAAACCTTGAAACGCCTATTACATTTGATGATTTCAATTGGTGTTCAAATATCTTCCCACAAAGAAAACTCCAGATATAAATGGTATTCAAAATGTTCTACCAGAAATTCAAGAGAGAAATCATGTGAATTTCACAAAGATTCTTCCAAAAGATGGAAAAATATGAGACATTATTCAACTGTCTTATGATTTTAACATAACCTTGACAACAAAACCCAATGAGGACAATATTAGAAAGGAACACAGTTGGCCTATATTATTCATGAACATTGTTAGTCAGCTTTTCACCTGAATTAAAGAACTTGTAGGAAGGAAAAGGCTGGAGTGCTAATTTGGATCTGGAATGTCTTCCAAAGGCCCATGGGGAAAAGCCTTGGTCCACAGCTTGGTGTTACTAGAAAGTGGTGGAAACTTTAAGAGGTGGGGCCCCGTAGGAGGTATTTATATCACTGGGGGCATTGGGAACTTGCAAAGAGCTTCTCCCATTCCATAGGCTGTCTCTTCATGCTCTTGTTTCCTTTGCTGTGCAAAGGCTTTTCTGTTGATGCCATCCTGTTTATTAATTCTTGGTTTTATCTCCTGAGCTTTAGGCATCTTACTGAAGAAATTGATACCACTGCCTGTGTGTTGGAGTGTTCATGCTGTGTTTTTGTCTACCAGGTGCATAGTTTCTGATCTAATTCCTAGGCCTTTGATACACTGTCAGTTGACTTTTATGTATGGTGAGAAAAAGAGATCTAGTTTCATTCTTCTATATATGAATATCTGGTTTTCCCAACACCATTTGTTAAAAAGATTTTCTTGTCTAGTGTGTATTTTTGGTACCTTTGGCATCAATCAGATGACTGTAAGGATGTGGGTTTGTCTCTTGTCTTGTATTTCATCCCATTGGTCTTCATGTCTGTTATTGTGATAACACAGTGCTGTTTTTGTTACTATAGCTCTGTAGTGTAATTTGAGACCACATATTGGGACTCTTCCAGCACCATTCTTCTTGCTCAGAATTGCTTTGGATATTCTGGGTCTCTAGTTCTTCTGAATGAATTTTTAGGACAGTTTTTTTTTTCTATTCGATAAAGAATATAGATGGAGGTCACACTGGATCTATATATTACTTTTGGTAGTATGGTCATTTGGACAATATTAATTCTGCCTATCTAAGAACATAGGAGATATTTCTATTTTCTAGTGTCTTCTTTAATTCCTTTTTTCAGTGTTCTATAGTTTTCATTGTAGAGATCTTTCACCTCCTTGGTTAGATTTAGTCCTAGGGTTTGTTTTTGAGGCTATTGTGAATGGAATTGTTTTCCTGATCTCTTTCAGCAAATTCATTATTGGTGAATTGAAAACCTATTGTTTTTTATATGTTGCTTTGTACTATCCTGCTACTCTGCTAAATTTATTAGCTCTAGCAGTCTTCTGGTGGAGTTTTTGGCTCTTTTAACTATAGGATCATACCCTCTGCAAATAGTGATAATTGGACATCTCCCTTTCCTATTTATATCCCTTTTATTTCATTCTGATGGCTGTGGCTAAAATTTCAAGTTCTATAATCAATAGGAATGATGAGAGTGGACATCCTTGTCTTGCTCCTGATTTTAGAGGAAGTGCTTTCAGTTTTTCCCCATTCACTATGATGTTAGCTTTGGGTTAGTCATATATAGCCTTTATGATGTTGAGGTAAGTTCTTTTCAAGTTCATATACCTTGTCTTCAGTGCCTAAAATCCTGTTTTCTATGTGAACTAATGCATTGATGAGACTTTCAATTGAATTTTTATTTGATTCATTCTGTCTTTCATTTCCAGAATTTCAGTTTGGTTCTTTTTTTTAGAATCTTTATCTCTTTATTAAAATGCTCTCACTTCCTGTATTTTCTCTCTCAGTTCATTCCTTTTTTTCCCCCAGTTCATTGATCACTTCAACTATCAGCTTTTTTAATTCTTTGGAATTTGTTGAGGGGTTATAGGCTTCAGTTAATAGTAAGTCTCAGACTGGGAATATATCTTTGCTTTCATATAGCTAATCTGCATCACCAAAGTTTTAATTCCAACTACTAGTAATTCATTGAAAGGAGATATTAACTGCTAGTAACCATGGTTATTTATGATCAAACCAGATATCAACATATACTATACAAGTTATTGTTACTGGTGTCAACAACTCTGTTGACCAAAGAGGAACATCAGTGAGAGTTCATTTAGAACCAGATGAGGTTAAGAATTAATGAAAGTATACTAAATTGCATTGGAAGAAGGGATACAAATAGAAAAACTAAAACATAAAGAAAATGCAGTGAAAAAATGAAAAGGTAGAGGAAAGAAGGGAGAAAGAAGTTAAAATGTGGTGAGTATAAACGATGAAGGAAAGGGGAAGGGAATGGAGATGGGAGAGAATAGAGGTATTGAGAGAATATTCAATTAATAGACAAAATACATAAAATTAAGTATAGTTTTGAAAAAAACATAAATTGTGGGGGGACACTAGGAATTGGTTAATATGCAGTTGATGCAATATCTGTCCTATACAAATGTGGTTTTTTGTTTTGTTTTCTTGCTGAGGTTTTTGAAATAGAAGTATTTGATTTTAGAATCTACTAGGAGGAAACTTTTATATTGCAGGGTTCCTGGTGCTTATTTGTCCTCAACTCTGACCCAAACTAGTTGAATTTTTTAGGATAGTCTCTACCTTGACCTTCATGCTCTCCTTGCCTTACAGACTCTATGGTACCTCTCCTTCTGAGACCCTCAGTCCCTCAACTGGGTGTGCTGGGGGAAGGTATGTAGGATTCTAAGCTGATACTCCAGAGCCTTCTGGGATTGGATAAAGTGGATTGAAAGACCTTATTTTCCATCTGACTCTGATCACCCCAGTCTGTCCCCCCCATGAGTCACAGTACTTATGCCAGACTTCAGACCTTCAGATGCTAATGAATGTGTCCTTTGCTCTTCTCTGCTCTGGAGGCTGAAATGAATCTGGTGCTGTGGCTGCCCTGACTAGATCTCCCCAGTCTCTGTTACAGTCTCTTGTTATAGATCCACATCAACTCAAGGCATTAACCCTTACAAACCCAGGGAATATTAGAGCCTCAGTGGCTGATTGGGTATTCAAAACACAACTGTACCAAAAACCAGTCAAAAAATTAAAAAAAAAAGTGATAGAAAAATAGAAAGTACAATATGAAAAACAAAGGTAACCTGAAGCAACTTTTAGTCTGCTACTTAGAAACTCCAAACAAAGGGTCTTTTTAAGCTATCTTTATCCATGTATGTTGAGAGCCAGTTGGGCTTTCTCCACCTGGTTCAGCCTGCTATTTCTGAGTTTGTTTACTCTCTGATTGCAACTGTGCCGGAGAGTGGCATCTGCCTATCTTAATAGAGAAATTCTTTTGTCTTTTGGAGGGGTGTTTCCCCTCCCCCACCTAGCCACTACTTACCAGATGCTGCCACCTTCTGTTGCTTTTATGAATTATACTTCTATTCTAGAAAAAAACATCTTTGGTTTTCACCTGATTGCTAGTTCTCTGGGTTGCCTACTGGTGTTTTCCTAGTCTTCATACCTCAGTTTGCTGCTGCAGAATTACTGTTTTAATTCACTCTTGGAGGCCTGTTTCAATACTATGCATTTCTCTGATCTGCCATCTTTGATCCTCTCAACATCTGTTCTTATTTTTAAAAATTAGTAAACTAAAAATAAAGAAAAATTAGAAGAATTAACGGAAGAAAAATCATTTGATCAGATAAAACAAATATTGTATTTTATGGTGAAACACAGAAAGATTTGTCTTGGAGACTGAGACTAAGACCAGGATGCCCACAGTACCAGTTATCTGTTTTATTTCTGAATAACAAAGTACCCCAAACATGCTTATAATTTTGTGGATCAGAAGATTGTGAAGGATTTGGCTGGCTCTTCCTATAACTTTTATTTCTTTTTCTTACTGCACTGCTTAGACCATCCAATATAGATTTTTACAAAACTGTATATGACAGATTAAAGATGACTATGAATTTTTGTACACTGTCTTGGTTTGTCTCTGATCCATGTAGTATCAGTGGGGATGGATGGATGGATCCACTTCCTTACTCATATGTCTAGTGCCTTGGTTTTCCTTGACCTTTCTAACCACATGGTATCTTATCCTTTTGACCCTTAGCCACATGTCTTTATTCTCTGACAACATCTTAGAATTGTCTGTCTTCTTACATAAGAACTAGATTCCAAGACACCAGCATGGAAGCTTCCAGTGCATTTTAAATATCAGGCCCAGAACTAATCTAGTATCACTTCTGTCATACTCCAATGATTCAGAGAGCCAATGGCCAGCCCAAATTTAGAATGATACCAAATAGACACACTTTTCCACAAGAGGAGTATAAAAGAATTCATACTAGTCCTTAATCTGCCGTATTGTATGTATTTAGCAGAGTAGAAGGATAGTACAAAGCAACATATAAAAAACAATAGGTTTTCAATTCACCAATAATGAATTTGCTGAAAGAGATCAGCCAACCAAAAATACCTAAGCAGTTCAGTGAGGTAGGTAATAGCAAGTACTGAATTGCCCACTCTCATCATTCCTATTGATTATAGAACTAGCAGTCTTCTGGTGGAGTTTTTGGCTCTTTTAACTGGGAATAAAAAGAAGACTGTGAGTGTCCATTTATAAGTAGGAAATAAACTTTCTAAAGGCTTCAGAGTTTGCTCTTGAGAGAGCCTAGGAGAGACTGCAAAAAAGAGGAGAGGTCATTATGGGGCCTAGTAGTGGTAGGACAAGATAAAATCACTTCTAAAAAGAAAAATTCCTCATCTGAGTGATTAAATACTCTGAGACCTGCATTGATTTCTGGAGAACTGTAAGGAAAGGGAGTGAAAATGTATGGGACTAGAGATGCTGAATGAAAGAAATGGTGGAAATTAAGTCTCCTATAAAACAGAAATGGATTACTAAATCACATGACACACAAACCTCTTCCACTCCCATTTATTAAATAAATTGTAGCAGTCAGTAGAGAGTACTTCTGGATTAAGAAACCTAGTAAGCTTCCCAAACCTCTTACCTTTGCCTACATAAAATCACCTTTCATTGTTGAAACAAGAAAACAGAAGGGATTTGTAAATGAACAGAAAACAGTATATGAGATAGCTTGTATTACTGTATTGCTCTTGACTTTTTACTTCCTCTTTTCTTAAAAAACCTCACTGACTTTGGGCAGAGCCATATGACTCAACTTGACCAGTAAGTAGCATGTGAGTGGACATGACAAATGCTTTAAATGTGATGGTATGTTTCACTCAGTCCCTCATGCCAAACTTTGGGTCTCTAGACCTGTGAGAGAATAAACTTGTTTTTCAGCCACAAAGTTTGTGATACTTTGTTATAACTGCCTTAGAAAATTAATGCAAGTATATAGGAAATATTAGAGTTGAACTAAAAGTGTCAATAAGAGTTGTAGAATTTATAAAAAGTTGTTCTAGCACTGTCTCCTGAGAGAACCTACAAAAATAACACCACAGTAGCAATGAACATGCTATGCTCAGATCTTGGTCTCTTATCATTTCCCAGTAAAAAGGAATCTTGGGCTCCCTTGAGAAGTGACTGATTCCAAGGCTAGAGCAAAGAAACTGCCATGTGATCTTGGAACATCTTGATGTACCAGAATGCAAAGTAGCACTCAAAGACAAATGGGGTCCATGTGAAAAGAACACAGCAGCTGACTTGAAGGGCTTCTTATTGGTCAAATTTGAAGCAATTTGAGCATCAAAAAGAATAATGGTTGTAACAGACTACAGCAGTCATAGTAAAGAAAGAATCCAAGACTCCATAATCATGTTAAAAATAATAAAGGAGGCCAGGTATGGGAATACACTTGTAGTCCCAGTGACTTGGGAGGCTTGAAGCAGGAGGATTGCAAGTTCAAGACCAGCCTCAGCAACTTAGTGAGATCCTGTCTCAAAATAAAAAATAAAAAAGGGCTAGAGATGTAACTTAGTGTTAGAGCACTTGCTTAGCATGAGTAAAGGCATAAGTTTGACCCCCAGTACCACATACACAAAACTAAATAAATAAAGGAGGAGAGGGAACATTTCTTCAGAAAATGATTTCAACTAATAAATGTAGGACAAATGACACAATTAGAAGTGGAATTTGCAACTATTGATATGCTTGTAAGGAAATTTATTGGATGGTAAAACTATTGGATGAAAGCTTGTTGGGGAACAGAACATTCACACAGTTTCAAAGTTTACCCTACAGAATGTTTCTGAGGAAAGGGAAATTGTTATCTAAATTTATAATAGAGAGATTGGGTGGATACCATTTTAACCAAGACAGAGAAAATAATCAATAGGTCTTTAATATGTAAATGCCACAGAGGAAACAAATATGATTTTGAGATTTAGAATAAAGCAGGAATCTTATTTTGATGAGAAAGAGCTCTCTAAAGGTGTGTCATTTAAACAGAAACACAAAAGATAAAAAAAAAATGGATAAAGGAAGGAGAAACAGAGGTATATAACCTTTCCCAACAGAGAGAATCATATATGCAAAAGCTCTCATGTTAAAAAAGGAGCTGGCATGGTCCAGGAGATCAGTGATGCAGTGAAATGGGGAATCCAATTGTTAATGAGATAAGAGACTGGGCAGGGGCCCTATTGTGTGGGACTTGGAGACCATAATTAAGAAGTTTGGTTATTTTTTTAAGTGACATGGAAGGATTTAATCAGGAATATGGCATTTCCAGAATCATATTGAGAAGATTCTTCTGGCTGCCACCTAAGGGGGCTAGGTTGAGTAGACCAAATAATTCAGCATCTCTAGGAAAGGAGCTTTCCAGTAAGCATCTAGGGTTGGGAACATAGAGGAAAAATGTAGCTAAAGTAAAGTAGAGGGCCTCCATGTCCTTTGTTTTGATAACTACCCTCTTCATAGGATCAGTATTATTTCATGCCCCATTTACTACAAAACAGTCCACAAGTAGAGCAGCTGCTAGCCAAGTGAAAACACTCCATTGCTAAGAGTGGTGTAGCAGGTTTCTGTGTCCTTCCAGCAGTGCCCTGCCTGCCTGCATGATGTGAGCAGTGACTGCATGAGGCTGTGACTTGCTCTCTCCCTCTCTCTCCCTCTATCTCCCCCTCTCTCCCCTCCCTCCCCTCTCTCCCCCCTCTCTCCCTCTCTCTCCCTCTATCTCCCTCTCTCTCTCCCCCTCTCCTCTCTCTCCCTCTCCTCTCTCTCCCTCTTTCTCCCCCTCTCTCCCCCCTCTCCCTCTCTCTCATTCCCTCTCTCTCCTCCTCTCTCTCCCCCTCTCTCTCCCCCTCTCCCCTCTCTCTCTCCCTCTGTCTCTCCCTTTGTCTCCCCCTCTCTCTCCTCCTCTCTCCCCCTCTCTCTCCCCCTCTCTCCCCCCTCTCTCTCCCTCTGTCTCCCCCTCTCTCCCCCTCTCTCTCCCCCTCTCTCCCCCCTCTCTCTCCCTCTGTCTCCCCCTCTCTCTCCCCCTCTCTCCCTCTCTCTCATTCCCTCTCTCTCCTCCTCTCTCTCCCCCTCTCTCCTCCTCTCTCCCCCCCTCTCTCTCCCCCTCTCTCTCCCCCTCTCTCTCCCCCTCTCTCCCCCCTCTCCCTCTCTCTCATTCCCTCTCTCTCCTCCTCTCTCTCCCCCTCTCTCTCCCCCTCTCCCCCCTCTCTCTCTCCCTCTGTCTCTCCCTCTGTCTCCCCCTCTCTCCCCCTCTCCCCCTCTCTCTCCCCCTCTCTCCCCCCTCTCTCTCCCTCTGTCTCCCCCTCTCTCTCCCCCTCTCTCTCCCCCTCTCTCCCTCTCTCTCATTCCCTCTCTCTCCTCCTCTCTCTCCCCCTCTCTCTCCCCCTCTCTCCCCCCCTCTCTCTCCCTCTGTCTCCCCCTCTCTCTCCCCCTCTCTCTCCCCCTCTCTGACTTCAGTGCCCCAGGTCTGCACTCACGTTGTACTTTTTTCCTACCATTTTGTTCTGATTTCCTCTGTGGGATTAGTGTTTTTATCTGTACTGCAGGACACTGAGAGAAACATTTTAAACCACATTTGCCAGGAAAAGTCCCTTCCTGCTTGGAATGTGAAGTGAAACACAACACAGTTTGCAGAGATAGAGCAGGCAGGATGATTACAGAGAAATGTCCTTCTAGCAGCCCCAGGGAGCTGGAGCCCTTTGGTTGCTGTTTCACCACTTCTTTCCCCTTACCTTGGCCCACAAAGTCCCTTGTTTGCACAGAGACTATCTCTGCAGATCTTCTGGATAACATCTAATCTGGTTGTCCTCACAAGAGCACGTACTGGGATGAGAAGTCACCTGTTTATATGGTTCTTGTTTTCCAAGACTCTTGCTTATTCTCTGCATTTGCCTGGGGTCTCTACCCTAAGATTACTATGGAACCCCCACACACCAAAACCACCCCACAGCATTTCAGAGTTGCTATGAATTATACTTTTCAATATTCACACTTTCATTTTCCCAAACATCTGCTGGCTCATAGGTGGGCTTACCTCCAAAGTCCCAGTGTGGCAAGGTGTCTTGAGTCTGGATTAGCTTCCCTCTTCTTCTCCCTTCTGTATCCCTCCTTCTGGCCATCAAATTGTTTGCCTTGCTATGCTGCTTTTTCTATCATTCTAAAGTTGCTACCAACATATGTGAAAACAGCTTATCTGAGAAATAACACTAGCTACCATTTATTGAGTGCTTACTGCATACTCCTTTTGCAGTGGCAAATGCACTAAGAAGTCAGCTGGCTGAGGCCTGCCTCCAGTCTTCTGATGGCTTAATCATACATGCTGTGTATGACCCTCAGCAAAGCATTAAATTTCACTGAGATTTGGGAGATTGAGAACATTTCAAATATAAGGCATAACTAGAGCAAAAGCCCTCACAGCAGACAATCAGGAAGCTCTTTTTTAAAAAAAAATTAGTTGTAAATGGACACAATACCTTTATTTTATTTATTAATGTGGTGCTAGGGATTAAACCCACTGCCCCACACATGAGAGGCAAGCGCTCTACCACCAAGCCACAACCCCAGCCCCAATCAGGATGCTCTTACTTGTACACATCACACACTTTCCCTGGCCCACATTCATGCAACAGAGTCATCTAGTCACTTCCCAGGGTTCAATTGGAAGTGACAATAATTCCTGTGCTTTGTGGTAGGCATTGTTGTGGATGCCAAGGAGGATAAAGGCCATGTTGGAAAAGGAAATATGTGTGAGAGACTTGAGTAGGATAATGACCTTGAGGAGGAGTGGTATAAACATTGTAATTGTTTTCATGTCACACAACTAATAAATGCTATCTTTCCTCTTTCAGGTTTTTCAGGGAAATCAAGACTCCTTCACACCTGTGGTGAACTCTCTAGACCCACCATTACTGACTCGCTACCTTAGAATTCACCCCCAGAGCTGGACACACCAGATTGCCCTGAGGTTGGAGGTTCTGGGATGTGAGGCCCAGCAGGTCTACTGAGGGGCACATGACAGTCCCTGTTGGTCCCCTCTCTTCCCTTGTTAGCTCCAAGACAATTCATAACTTAAGGCCAATAACCCTCTCAGGCTTCTGGGTTACATACTACCCTACACTGTCTATGGTTCCATTATTTTTCTATGAATTTAAACTATACAGTCCTACTAGATACTGCCCTGAAGCCATTTATATGAAGACATGTAAGTGGCAAATAACTCGGAAAACCCTAGAAAGCTGAATCCAAGACTAAGAAATAACTAGATTTACACTATAGAATCCTCAAAAAGGTTGTGGGGAAAGCAGTCTGTGACTTTGAGTAATTCTTGAAATCAAGGTAAATGTTAATGTTAAACCTAAAAAAAACTATTTGAGAAACTGTCTGGATTGTTTGAGAAGTAGTTTAATCCTACTCAGCACTACCAGAAGCCTGGAGTTTGATCTTTTGGGGAAGGATCAATGAACTGGAAGATACCAGACATGACTCAGAGGTCCCAGAAGGTTACAGAACCTGCTCTCACCCCTGGAAGATCATGGCCAAGTACCAAGTTGGGACAGGTTACGAAGTCTGAATCCCTTATCTCAAGGAAGGTCAGGTCTGAGGTACAAATTATGCACCAGTGAACTCCATGAAATCAAGCTAAAGCTGCATATCATCTGAAATCAAAATTTTTTTGTAGTTCTTTCCTTTGTCCTTCCTGCATTCTCTTACAGTTTTCCTCTGAGCACATGCTTTCAATAAATACATGCACTGGAATCTTCATCTCAGAATCTGCTTCTAGTCACCCCAAATTTAAAACAGTCAGTTATCCAGTTCTGAGCACTCATGTTGGTATTTTAACTGGATTTTTATTGAATTCACTGATTAATATAAGGAATGTTGAAATCTTTATAATAGAGTCATTCCCTTGACAACCAGATTGGTAGGCAGCCTCTAAAATGATCCCAATGATTTCTGATTTCTGGTATTCATATTGTGCTATTTCCTGCCTACTACTGTCAGCTGGACCTGGTAACTCACTTCTAATCAATAGAAAAACTGATGGAATGCTCTTTCTGAGACTAGGTTACAAAAGACTGTGACTTCCTTTTTTGCTCAGCTTCTTGTAATCTCTCACATGGAGTCCTCAATCTCAGGTAAACCAGTGTCATGTTGTCACCGATACTATGGAAATGCCCACATGGCAAGAAAATTATGTCTTCAGCCAAAAGCTAGTGAGGATATGAGGTCTGATTACAGACTCATGAGTGAACTTGGAAAGATATTCCCCCAAATTGAGCACTGACATAACTTGATTGAAGCCTTTTGGGATATTCCTGATCCAACTAAACTGTGAGACAGTGCTTGCTATTTTAAGATATTAAGGTATGGGTGAATTTTTAATGTAGCAATAGGTTGATATTGGTACCTGGAAATGAGGTGCTTCCAAAAAAAAAAAAAAAAAACTACAAACATGAGAGTTCCTTTGAAACCTGGAAGTAGGTGGAGTACAATAACAGACTGTTATTAAAAATCTGGCTGGGTGCAGTGGCACACGCCTGTAATCCCAGCAGCTTGGGAGGCTGAGTCAGGAGGATCATGAGTTCAAAGCCAGCCTCAGCCAAAGCAAGGCCCTAAGCAATTCATTGAGACCCTGTCTCTAAATAAAATACAAAATAGGGCTGGGTATGTGGCTCAGTGGTTGAGTGCTACTGAGTTCAACCCCCAGTATCCCCCCCCAAAAAAATCTAGATTTTGAGGATACTACGACTGAAGGTTTAGAAAGAAATATAGAGCATGTCATCAGAAACTGGATGAGAAAGAATTCTTGTGTAATTAAAGAAAGCACCTTCAATAACATGGAAAGCATAAAATGTGTATAATGAGCTGGCTGATCTAGCTAATGAGTTAACTACTCTTGCATTTTAAACTGGCATTACACAATATGAACAGTAAAATTCATGCTAATTAATTTAAATTGTTAAATTTCTTTACTACTGTTAGCTTACAGATGAGTAATGAAGGGCTAAAAGGAAAAAGAATAACTAGTCACCTTATCTTTTTCTTTCCTTCTATGTCATCAATTTCATCAAAATAACAGGAATAAGAAAGGAAATGATAAGGGTCTTCGGTTATTTGTGTCCTGAAATGCCATTGTCTTCTTTCTGGTTGAAATAGAAAGTGGCCTCTTGAGACTGCGGAAAGAAGAAAGCATACTTTCTTAATACACCCTTTTGAATCTCACTGAACTCGCACATTCATGGGCGTTGTAAATACCATACAAGTAGAGTGGCAAAGAATGGAAGGAACCTCTATACTACATTTATTTAGTGTGTTCATGCACATGCTTCATTGTCCTATCAAACCTCACTTAAAGATACAAGAATAAAGATAAAAATTACAAAAAATTTTCAGATAGTGATATGAGAACATTAAAGTAAGCATGAAGCCTTTAAGGGTATGGTCACCTGAGCCTTCAAATGGCATGTGAGTGCAACCTCTTCAAAAGCTGTCCGCCCCCATGCCAGATCCACTCAGCTAATCCACTCCAAACTTCCTGAGCTACAGAAACTATAAGAGTCAATTTTTATTTTCAGTTGCTAAGTTGGGGCTACCTTTTCATGCAACAATAGATAACTTATACAGTAGCCATATTCTTTTTATACTTGAAAAGAAGCACAAAATACCAATTTTTAGCTTATATACATTCTCACTATCTATTGTCTTAACTTATGGGTATAAGGCAATGACCAAGTTTGCAGGTTCTCCAGCTCTTTCTGGATCCTTAAACTTTTCCAAATCCTAGGAAAGGTGTGTGTTTAGCTCTTTGATGAAGTAGGTCAACTTCTCATTCATAGTACCCTAAGCTTCCAACTTTGCAACTAATGTAGATTTTAGCCCATCTTATGGGCTCCAGCTTGTACCTGCAGACTGCCAGTGTATATTTGTTTTCTTAAACTTCACCCCATCTTCCGTTCTTGTCAATCGTGTGGACTTCAAGCCCTAGCACTCAGAAGAGAAGGGTTAAATGTTCCCCCAAAAGGTACTTTTCTTCCATCCTAGCTGTGTTCCCGATGAATGGCCCTGCAGCCTCTCTGGATATCTCTGCCCCTTTGTAGCTGCTTAGATGTCCCACTGTGTTCCATGAGGAGCCCCACCTGTCCATGACTAAATACAAAGTCTGTGGTTAGCCAGCAGGACACTGCACATGTGTGAGCCTACCATTCTGTCTATAGAAGCATACTTCATCTATCATTGGATCAGTCCATGTACTGACTCCTCTTATGCTGCAGCACAAGTCCTAATAAGGCTTCTTTCAGATGTTTTTATCTTGTCTATTCTTGATTTCCATCTTGAATAGAGCAGGCTAAGCTGATGGCACTAAGAGCTGATAACAGTAAAGCCTGCTGGTACTGAAACAGGCCAGCACTCAGGGCAAGGAAAAGTGAGAACAGCTGACACAGCCAGAGAGCAGTGGGGACTGGTAGGGAGCAATGGACAACTGTGGGAGCTGCTAGCTCTGGTTGCTGGAAGAGTTCCATACAGCTGCCAATAGCTGCTGGTTCCATTTGCTAAGAGACCAGTAGGGAGAGCTGCAAACACAAATGGATCTACACTTTGCTTATTTGTGATTTCTATCCTAATTGAGCAAAAGAACCCTCAAATGAATGGTGACAGCATCAGACACAGAAGCAACAGCTTCCTATAGACTGTAAAAACAAGTTGTACAATTCTATAAGGTCAAATTCTTATAAAGAAATCATATATATATATGTATATGTACACACACACAGTTGGCTCTTTTTTTTTTTGATAAGATCCTGATTTTTAATTTTTGCTAATTCTTCCATAGAATCTTTTTTTTTTTTTTTTGGTACCAGGGATTGAACTCAGGGGCACTCAACCACTGAGCCACATCCCCAGCTGTATTTTATATTTTTTTTTTAGACACAGGATCTCACTGAGTTGCTAAGCACCTCACTGTTGCTGAGGGTGGCTTTGAACTCGCAATCCTTCTGACTCAGCCTCCCAAGCTGCTGGGATTACAGGCATGCACCACAATGCCCAGCTCTTAGGCAGAAAACTTTTTTTTAAAAAAAAAATATTTACTTTTTAGTTGTAGTTGGTCATAATATATTT
The DNA here is from genome assembly GCF_964194105.1 of Spermophilus citellus. Lineage (NCBI taxonomy): Eukaryota > Metazoa > Chordata > Mammalia > Rodentia > Sciuridae > Spermophilus > Spermophilus citellus. The sequence goes on along the minus strand of NC_138190.1, from coordinate 147,974,460 downwards.
ATTTTATTTACTTATTTTTTTGTGGTGCTGAGGATTGAACCCAGGGCCTTGCACGTGCTAGGTGAGCACTCTACCACTGAGCCACAATGCCCGTTACATGGAAAACTTTAAAAAAAAATAATTTATGGGCTGGGGTTGTGGCTCAGGGGTAGAGCGTTCACCTAGCACGTGCGAGGCCCTGGGTTCAATCCTCAGCACCACATAAAAATAAATATGTGGGGCTGGGGATGTGGCTCAAGCGGTAGCGCGCTCGCCTGGCATGCGTGCGGCCCGGGTTCGATCCTCAGCACCACATACCAACAAAGATGTTGTGTCCGCCAAATACTGAAAAATAAATATTAAAAAATTCTCTCTCTCTCTCTCTCTCTCTCTCTCTCTCTCTCTCTCTCCTCTCACTCTCTCTTTAAAAAAAAATAAAAAATAAAAAAAATAAAAATAAATATGTGAAATAAAGGTATTGTGTCCAACTTCAACTAAAAAGATAAATATTAAAATAATAATTTATAAGCATCTGTTATATATGTTATGAAATTCAATTTATCTGTCATCAATATTTTATCTTTTTACACTGTTTTGCTGCATGAAGGGTTTACATTTTTTTTATATGTTAAGTTTATCTGCATATTTATTTATGGCTTTGGATTTTATCATGTGCTGTGGTATGGCTCTTTATTGTCCCCCCTCCCAAAAGCTCATGTTTTGAAAGCATGGTCACCAGTACATCCAAGAATTTTAAGCTATGATTAGGGCTCTGATCTTGTTAGTGGATTAATCCATATGTTGGATTAATCAGTTGATAGTTCAATCGAATACTGAAGGATGGGTCATTGTTCACTGGGGCATACCCTGAAAGGGTTTATCTAGTCTCTTGCCTTTCCCCCTCTCCCTCTCCTCTCCTCTCTCCTCCCCTCCCTTCTTCCTCTTCTTCCTCTTCTTCCTCCCCTCCTCTTCTTCCTTCCTTCCTTCCTTCCTTCCTTCCTTCCTCTCCCCCACATTCTCCCTCTCTCTCCCTCTCTTTCCCTCTCTTCCTTTTTCCCTCCCTCCCTCTTCCTGGCTGTCATAAGCTCAGCAGCTTTGTTCCACTATGCCTTTCTGCCATGATGCTCTGTCCCACCTCAGATGTAAAGCAGTGGAGTCAGCTGACCATGGACTGAGACCTCTGAAACTGTGAGCACAAAATAAGCTTTTCCTACTCTAGGTTGTTCTTATCAGGTATTTTGGACAGTGATGAACAGTTGTCTAACACAACATGCTTAGAATATATTTTTCTATACCAAGATTATAAAAATATCCATTCATATTTTATCCATATAGTCCTGACTCCATATAGAATTGTTTTGCAGCACTGGGGATCAAACCCAGGACCTCATTCATACTATGCAAGTACCATACACCCCCAGCCCCATATGATACGAAAGGCCATATTTATTGTGTATCATGTATTAAAGTCCCATATATACACTATTATAAGATGTGGCAAACAAAATGTCTTAGAATTCTTCAAGCCTAAGCAAGTATAACTACAGTAAGAATGGTTTTCAGTATCAACCCAGATGTGCATGCAGGGATAGAAAAAAGATGTCTGGGTGCTTAGCTGTTGAATAGAGGCTGGGGGAGGGTCAAATACAGTTGATGATATAATAAAGAGTGGTAGAATTCTGTCTGGAACTCCATAGGCCTAAAGGAAAGACTCTGGCAACCTTCTTAAGACTGCTGTACTCTTGAGTGCTGAGGTCCAATTCTATGGCTTCTCTGGATACCTTGGTGTTCAGTTAACTTTCAGGTAAGTGGCTCCCCACCAGGCATGATTAAGGTATATCAGCAAGTAAATGAATGTATCACTTATGAATGTCTTTGGTAATAGAAAGCCCAAAATATAATGGATCAAATAGGGGTTTATTATTATTATAGTAAAAATGAGGGTGAGTCCAAATGATCAAGAGAAGACTATGAAGTCAGAGAAGTAACCAAGATCATAATCTGACCTATAATGAGATCTGTTTGGCTTCTCAGTAGAGAGGGGAGTGAAGGGAGGCAGAGATGATGGTGGGTACCAGTAGAAGTAGTGTTAAGTGGAAGGATTCTGGATATATTTTATAGATAAATATGACAGGATTTTTTCTGGTAGGTAAGGTGAGGAAGTGAAAGAGTCAAAGATGATGCACAAGCACTGGCTTGAACAGCTGAAAAGTTTCCCATTGATTAAAGTTTTGGAAGGTTCATAGGGGAGCAGTATAGACATCTGACCTGACACAGTATAGTAAGGTTTGTTTTGCTTTGATGTTAGAGTGGGAATACATTTTACTTTGGACCACTGAGCATGTTCAGGATTCATCCACATAAGTCAGTGAATTATCTGTGTGTGAAAGGTGGGAAGCTTTTTTTCAATAAGAACTAACCACCCCCCCCCAAAAAAAAAAGAAGAAGAAGAACTAAACCCTTGCTTTCTAACTTTTCAGACAAAGCTGCTGTGGAAAGAACTAAGGACAAAGAAATTTCCCTTTGGCAGATTAAGAGTCCATGGAGCCCCAGAAGCTGCTGAGCATTGTATTTCTGTTTTGTTCACTGACTTGCTCCTTGTTAGCGACAGTAGCTTCCCCTCCTTCGCCATTATATGATTTTGGAATTCAAGAAAACGCAGGACTGAAACCACGCTCAAGGGGTGTGTTTGCTGTTAGGATGAATGTTCCTATCTTCGTAAGACATAAGATTCATGTTGCAGGTCAGGAAGAACTGATTTCATGTTTTGAAATAATGTTCACAAGAAAGCTAACTATACTGGTTTGGTTAAGTTTAGTTTAACAAGCATTAACTTAACTAGTTTCTACCAAGCCCTTTGTAGGGTAGACAAAACCATAGATGCTAACCTTCCATGTAATTTAACAAATGCTCCCAAAGAACATGGGGATAATTAAAGTTGTTTGGGCAGGCATAAGGGAAGATTTGACAAGGAGGTTAAACTTGAAATAAGCAAACATGATGGTCCACTGATCTTCCTAGAGGCTCCCAAAGCCATGCTTTCAACATGCATGCTGCAGCTCCAGTTCTGGAAAGGGTTGTGGTGACTGGTGGACTTTTTCAACTAAGTGTGAAGCCACTTTTGTTTTCCCCTGCCTCTTTCCTTAGAGTCAAATCACAGTATACTCACTCTTCTGTCCCCATTTTCTAAAAGAAATATCCAACATCTCAAGCTTTACTTTGATCAGCAGATACCCCCGAAGTTTCTCTTTCCAGTTGCCCTAGCCTTTTCCTCCTCTGCTCCCAGGGCTGCTGGGTTTCTCTTTTCTCTTCCTGGGATATTAATTCCCCCAGGCCTCCTGAAGTACTCCAGAACTCCCAGACATACTCTGGGAAACAATACGTTAGTGAAGATTTTCATTTTCTTGTGTTCAGTTTATGCTCCTCTTTCACAAAGTACCCCATAAATTCAACCCTTCAGATATGTAGGATAGAGATTGATATCTAGAGCAGATATCTATTGGCAGAGTTATCTAGGGCAGTTGATTGTTCATATTTGATCTATAAGGATGCAAACATGATATCCACCTGAGGATACCTCTTTAAAATAATGTGTACTCTTTGAACATCTTAGAGGCAGCACAGCAAAATATGTAAGACATTCTGAGTAACTGTAGGAACATATCTTGGATAACTGTTGGGGCTCAAACTAAGATTCAAATCCCAACCCCATCATTTACTTGACCTTTCTGCAGTGATTGTCTTGCTCTTTCTACAGGAGACCAGAGGTCTTGGCTGAGCGACTTCTGGGATTACCTGTGGGACCTCATCATGAGCTCCATACCTCCAGCAGCCATTTTTGCTTTTCTTATCACCATAGCACTAATGGGGACCCTCTGTTGCCTAACGTAAGATACTGTAGGAATGAGAAGAGGGGAGAACTTTAGGGGTGGGGTACAGAAACACTTAGGTTCCCTAACAGCTGCATATTTGTAATTAAGGGACAGTTTTAAGGAAAAAGATTTGGGGAACAAAACTTAATTCCTAATTTTCTTTCCTTGGCTAAGTAACCATGTATAATTGTGTTCTCAGTTGCCTGAAAATTTAACAAAATATTTATGTATATAAATCATATTAAGCCAAGGAGATTCCCAAGGAAAAAGATATAGTTAAACTAAATTTGTTAATTGAACCAGTATTTACCAAGAAATGACCACTTGTCCATTTCTGTCTGACTTGGTTGCTAGAAAGAGAAATAAGACACATAATTCCTTTGATGAAAGGAACCAAATTAATCCAACAGAAAAAAATTTTAAAATTCTAAATTTTACAGAAATAAAGGAGGACTCTCAATAATACTCCTTGATTTTTATTGCATTTCACAGTAAGGATTGCAAATATCCTCTATGCTCATCTCTACACTAGCTTATTACCTGAGGCAATCAGCATGGAAACCTGGATAATCTCCCAGTACTGTAGAGGCAGAGGACTGACTGGCACTAAGAATACAAAAATATACATACAAAGAAATTTTAGTATTGTTTATAATATTGAAAAAAGTGGAGACAACTTAAATGTCTGTTATTCTAAGGATGGATAAAAAAACCATTGTGCATTTATACTATGAGTACTATATAGTCATAAAATGTTTATGTAGAGAATGATTATGTGGTCACATTTATGGAATGATATTGAATGGAAAACAGATTATAAGAGAGGATATGCAGTTTAATCCAATCTGTAATTTAAAACTAAACGTACAGGACTTGATCAAAGTATTAGATATTTTATCTCCATGTGATAGTGAATAGATTGTTTCAATTATTGTTATTTTCATTTTTATCATTTTATCTGAACTTGCAATCTTTCTGTAACTATATTGTTTGATCGGTACATTTTTAGAATCTTACTTTTAAATGAAAGAAGAAAAACTATCTGATCATACTTCTCTATCACTACGTCCAATCCCACTGTATTAGAAACACACTCTTACTGTTTTCTCAAGTCATCAAAGCACTAATTTGTATGAAATAATTTTAAAAAAATTAGTCACCAGTGCACCTTTATTTATTTATTTCTATGTGGTGCTGAGGATGAAACCCAGTGCCTCACACATGCCAGTCAAGAACTCTACTACTGAGCTACAACACCAGCCCCTGTATGAAATAATTTGATTCATATTAAAAGAAGCAACTGTCTAAAAATTCAGTCTTGGAAAAATTACATGGTAATTCCATGCAGACCAAGAGAGTGTATAGGACTGTACACTTACTTCAGCATTTACCATTTTATCTTTTGTCAGTATTCTTATAGGTGAACCAGTCCACTGAAGAACTAGAAGACTGATTAGGGCAATTGTGGGGTTTGGTTTTCCAGATTTCAAGACAATGGAAAATGTGTTGTTTGCTTAAAATGATGTTAAAATTAAATTATATTCTGTCTTAAATTGTCTTTGCCTTAATTTTTCTTTCAAAAAATACAATACTCTTATTACTGTTTTTATTATAAAAGTAGTATCTATTGCAAATTTAAACATTTTTATTTGCTCTAAGAATTCTAAGAACTTTGATAGTATAATATAAATCTCTCCAAGACAGTAAAAAGAGGCAGGATTTCCCAAACTAATCTGAATGTGGAATTTTTTAATGTAATGAATCTAATATGTCATTTAATCATGTCCCATGTAATAATTATTTAAGGGGTTGGAGATGTGGCTTAGTGGTAGAATACTTGCCTGGTATGTGTGAGGCCCTGGGTTTCATCCCTAGCACTGTCAAAAAAAAAAAAAATACAGTGTTTCTATGTAGTAAGTCTTATAAATGTACATAATAGTTCAAAAATCATTTTGCTTTTCCCTTTTGCTGTTCTGAGTTTGAAATTATTCATCCCAGGACATTTATTAAACATCTGTTGTGAGCCAGGCCCTTATTCTGCACAGGTTACAAAACAGGCAACAGGCAATAACCTTTTTTTATGTATGTCCTGTTTGAGTGCAGGGCAGAGTAGCACCTTGTGGACTATTGGAATGATTTGGGATTTTCAGTAGGATGATAGGGGAGCCAAAAGGAGGTTTAGATCAGAGTAAGGATGCAATTTGTCACGTTTTAAAATGGGCATGTTATCTGCCATGTTAACAATATAAGGGGGCAAGGACATGGAAGATAAGGTAGGGAAAGGCAGAGTACCACTGGGGCTGGGGATGTGGCTCAAGCGGTAGCGCGTTCGCCTGGCATGCGCGGGGAGCTGGGTTCCATCCTCAGCACCACATACAAACAAAGATGTTGTGTCCGCCGAAAACTAAAAAAATAAATATTAAAATTCTCTCTTTTAAAAAAAAAGCAGAGTAGGAGGACATGGTCTACTATGGCAAGACAAGGGGAAACTCAGGACTAAGCATGTTGTTCAAATTCACTGTTTTCTTACTGATTTTCTGTTTGCACAATCTGTTCATTTGGGAGAGTATGGTGTTGAAGTCTTTTAATATTGTATTGCTGTTTATTTGTCCTGCAATTCTAGTAATATTTGATTTATACATTTAGGTGCTCTAATGTAAAATTTACAATTATCATGTCCTCTTTATTAATCGACTCCTTTAGCATCATATAATGATATTTATTGCTTTTGCAATAGCTTTTGACTTGAAATCTATTTCATTAGATATAACTATTGCCTCACATACTCTCTTGGTTGCCATTTGCATGGTGTATGCTGAAGGTAGATCTTTTTTTATTAAAGCAATACAGTTATACATAGCAGTTGGGTTCATCCTGTCATACATACATAATATTCAATTTCATTTCATGATCCCCCTGTTCCTTCCCATCCTCCCTCCCCTCCCTCCATTCTCCTTCCTCTACTCTGCTAGACTTAATTTCACTCATCTATTTATTTTTTATTGGTTCTCTGTACTTACACATATATGTCGAATTCCCTGTGGTACATTTGTATATGCACATAACATGATTTTTTAAAAGAGAGAAGTAGCTTTTATTTTAGACCCAACAAATATCAAGCATTTTCATATCTTTATGTTCACACTACAAGATTGTTTTTACAAGCCATGTGTTATGAATACAAACAACTTAAGGCTTATGGTTTAAAATGGTAGTCCAAATATATTTGATAGAAACAAATAAAATTGAGATGAACACAGGTATTTGCCTCTAAGACTATATACATATCAACTATGCCATATTTAACATTTTGTTAAATAATATTAAAGTAATGATTGTGAAATGAAAATAAAACAAATTACTATTATTTTCTCAAAACCATAATGATTATATTCTCATAACATGATTTTTTAACAATTCATTCTGCATTACCTTCCCTTTTTTCCCACTTTTTTTTCTTTTCTAGTGGTGTTGGGGATTGAACCCAGGGCCTTGTGCATGCAAGGCAAGCACTCTACCAACTGAGGTGTATCCCCAGCCCTGCCTCCCCTTTTCTATCCTTCTACTCTAATTCTAGATCTCCTTCTACTATATCACTGATCTTCCCTCTGTCCATATGATATCCTGTTCTTCCCTCCTTTATTTTTTTTAAATTTATTTTTTAGTTGTAGTTGGACACAATACTTTATTCATTTATTTTTATGTGGTGCTGAGGATCGAACCTAGGGTCTTGCATGTGCAAGGTGAGCACTCTACTGCTGAGCCACAACCCTAGCTCTTCCCTCCTTTATTTTACTGTAGCTTCCACATGTGAGAGAAAGCATTCAACCTTTGAATTTCTGAGCCTGGCTTATTTCACTTAGCATGATAACCTTCAGTCCCATCCATTTACAAGCAAATTCCATAATTTCATTCTTTATAGTCGAGTAGAGCTCCGTGGTGTATATAATGGCAGTTTCTTAAATCATTAATCTATTGACAGACATCTGAGTTGATTCCATAATTTAGCTATTGTGAATTGTGATGCTATAAACATTGAGATGGCTGTATTGTTATAGTATGATGATTTCAGTTCATTTGGAAAAATACCAAGGAATGGGATAGCTGAACCATATGGTGATTTTATGCCTAGTTTTTTGAGGAATCTCTACACTGCTTTCCAGAGTGCTTGTGCTAGTCTGCAGTTCCACCAGCAATGTACAAGTGTACCTTTTCTCCCACATCCTCACCAGCATTTATTATTGTTTGTATTCTTTATCATTGCCATTATAACTATAGTGAGATGAAATCTCAATTCAGTTTTGACTTGCATTTCCATAATTGCTAAGGATGTTGAACATTTTTAATGTATTTGTTGGCTATTTGTGTTTGTTTTCACTAGTTTCTGTTTATTACTTTTGTTCATATATTGATTGGGTTATTTGTTTTTTGGTGTTGAGTTTTTTGAGTTCTTTATATATTCTGGATATTAATCACCTGTCAGAGGAACAGCTAGTAAAGATCTTCCATTATTTAGGCTCTCTTCACATTCTTGTCTTCTTTGCTTGCAAAACCTTTTTAATTTGATGCTGTCCCACTTATATATTCTTGGTTTTATTTCTTCCACCTAAGGGGTCTTATTAAGGAAGTCAGAGCCAGCAACAATATGATAAAGTGTTGACCTATGTTCTCTTCTAGCAGTTGCAAGGTTTGTGGTCTAATTTCTAAGTCTTTGATCCATTTTGACTTGACTTTTGTACAGTGAGAGATACGGACCTAATTTCATTTCTTATATATAGCCATACAGTTTTTCCAGCACCATTTGTAAAAAGGCTGTCTTTTCTCCAAAATATATTTTTGTCACCTTTGTCAAGTATTATCTGTAAGTATGTGGGTTTGTTTCTCAGTCTTATATATTCTATTCCATTGGTGTTCATGTATATTACAGTGCCAATACCACACTGCTTTTATTACTACAGCTCTGTAGTATTATTTGAGATTAGGTATTGTGGTGCCTGCTGCTTCACTCTTCTTGCTCAGGATTGCTTTGGCTATTCTGGATCTCTTATTATTCCAAATGAATTTTAGGACTGTTTTTTTTCTGTGAAGCATGTCGTTGGTATTTTGATGGGAATTGTATTGAATCTGTATAGCACTTTTGGTAGTATGGCCATTTTGACAATATTAATTCTGCCTATCCAAGAATATGGAGGAATGAATATCTTCCCATCTTCTAAGGTCTTCTTCAATGTCTTTCTTCAGTATTCTGTTATTTTCATTGTAGATCTCTTTTACCTCCTTGGTTAGATTAATTCCCAAGTGTTTTATTTTTTAGAGGTTATTGTGAATGGGATGATTTTCCTAATTTCTTCCTCAGCTTAATTACTGTGGGAGTGTATGAAAGCTATTAATTTCTGGGTGTTGATCTTGTAACCTGCTACTTTGATGAACTCATTTATAGGTGCTAGAAGTCTTCTGGTGGAGATTTTGGGGTTTTTTGGGGGGAGGGGGACGGTCTTCTAGATATATGATAATGTCATCAGCAAACTCAGATAGTGTGACTTCTTTTCCTATTTGAATCACTTTGATTTCCTTCTCTTGCCTGATGCTCTAGCTAGAATTTCAAGGACTATGTTGAATAGAAGTTTTGAGAGTGGACATCCTTGCCTCTTTCCTGATTTTAGAGGAAACACTTCTAGTATTTCTCCATTCGGTATGATGTTGGCTTTGGATTTGTCATAAATAGACTTTATGATGTTGAGGTGCATTCCTTTCATCCATAGCTTTTCAAGCATTTTTAACATGAATGTGTGGTGGATTTTATTAAAGGCCTTTTCAACATTCATTGAGATGATCATGTAATTCTTGTCCTTAATTCTGTTAAAGTGGTAAATTACATTTATTGATTTCATGTATGTTGAACCAACGTAACATCCCTGGAATAAGACACACTTGATAATAGTGTATTATCTTTTTGATTGTTTTTTTTTAATTCAGTTAGGCAAATATTCTATTTACCTGTGACCTATTTTGGAAAAAGTTTCATGAGCTGCTGAGAAGAAGGTAAATCCAGTTGTTTCTGGGATGAAATATTCTGTAGAGTCTGTTAGATCTATTTGATTTATGATATTATTTAGGTTGGAAATACCTGTATTATATGTTTTGGTGGCCTGTCTATTGGTGTAAGGGTGTGTTGACATCACCCAGTAATATCTTGTTGGGGTCTAGCTGAGATTTAATGTCATGGAGTATTTTTTAATGTAATTGGGTGCACTGACATTTGGAACATAAATATTTATTATCATCATATCTTCTCTCTGTGCCTGTTGCAACCACACTGAACCAGGCATACTCTGGATTACACAACAGGTAACTGCTAGCACAGACAGGCAACTTCCTTTATCAATTCCCAGTCTCCAGCCTCTGCTTGTAGCTGTGTGGCCACTCAAAAATGGTTCACACCCTTTTGGCTGAACAATTTTAGTCACTTTTAACACAATAACTTCCTCCGCCATCTCTGTGTCAGTTAAGGCTCACCCTTGCTCTCTATTCCACAGGTTCCCCCAAGCCAATTTTCTTTGCCATGCTTTCCTCTCTCTCTCCCTCTCTGCCTGTGCTGCCTTCCCCTCAGCAGCAGGCTGACATTTTACATAGTAAAATGACAGCAGAATGCATTTCAATTCATAGTACACATATAGAGCACAATCTTTCATGTCTCTGGTTGTACACAAAGTAGAGTCGCACTATTCGTGTCTTCACACATGTACTTGGGGTAATTATGTCCATCTCATTCCACCATCTTTCCGACCCCCTGACCTGTCCCTTCCCTCCCTCCCCTTTACCCTATCTAAAGTTCCTCCATTCCTCCCATGCTCCCCCTCCCACCCCACTATGGATCAGCATCCTCATATCAGAGAAAACATTCAGCATTTGGTTTTGGGGGATTGGCTAACTTCACTTAGCATAATATTCTCCAACTCCATCCATTTACCTGCAAATGCCATGATTTTATTCTCTCTTAATGCTGAGTAATATTCAATAAGTAATAAAACCACAGTTTCTTTATCCATTCATCTACTGAAGGGCACCTATTTGTTGATTAATTGTATATCCTCTTCTGAGAAGTATCTGTTAAGTTCCTTGGCCCATTTATTGATTGGGTTGTTTGTTTGTTTGTTTGTTTGGTATTTTGTTTTTTTGAGTTCTTTATATATCCTAGAGATTAGTGCTCTATCTGAAGTGCATGAGGTAAAAATTTTCTCCCATTATGTAGGCTCTCTATTCACATCACTGATTGTTTCTTTTACTGAGAAGGAACTTTTTAGTTTGATTCCGTCTCATATATTGATTCTTGGTTTTAATTCTTGCGCTGTAGGAGTCTTATTAAGGAAGTCAGGGCCTAATCCCACATGATGAAGATTTGGGCCTACTTTTTCTTCTATTAGGTACAGGATCTCTGGTTTAATTCCTAGGTCCTTGATCACTTGGAGTTAAGTTTTGTGCATGGTGAGAGATAGGGGTTTAATTTCATTTTGTTGCATATGGATTTCCAGTTTTCCCAGCACCATTTGTGGAAGAGGCTATCTTTTCTCCAATACGTGTTTTTGGCACCTTTATCTAATATAAGATAATTGTAATTATGTGGGTTAGTCTCTGTGTCCTCTATTTTGTACCGTAGGTCTACCAGCCTGTTTTGGTGGCAATACCATACTGTTTTTGTTACTATGGCTCTGTAATATAGTTTAAGGTCTGGTATAGTGATACCACCTGCTTCACTCTTCTTGGTAAGGATTGCTTTAAATATTCTGGGTCTCTTATTTCTCCAGATGAATTTCATTATTGTTTTTTCTATTTCTATGAGGGATGTCATTGGGATTTTGATTGGAATTGCTTTAAATCTGTATACTATTTTTGCTAGTATGATCATTTTGACAATATTAATTCTGCATATCCAAGAACAAGGGAGATCTTCCCATCTTCTGAGGTCTTGTTTTATTGCTTTCTGTAGTGTTCTGTAGTTTTTATTGTAATGGCCTTTTTCCTCTTTCACTAAGTTGATTCCCAAGTTTTTTTTTTTTTTTTGAAGCTATTGTAAATGGGGTAGCTTTCCTAGTTTGTCTTTCAGAGGATTTCTCACTGATGTACTGAAATGCCTTTGATTTATTGGTGTTGATATTATATCCTGCTACTTTGTTGAACTTATTTGTTCTATAAATTTTCTGGTGTATTTTTTGGATATTACAGGTATAGAATCATCAGCAAATAGTGATAATTTGAGTTCTGCTTTTCCTATCCATATCCCTTTAATTTCTTTCCTCTGCCTGATTGCTCTGACTAGTGTTTCAAGGACTATGTTGAATAGAAGTGGTGAGAGAGGGCATCCCTGCCTTGTTCCAGTTTTTAGAGGGAATGCTTTTAATTTTTCTCCATTTAGAATGATGTTGGCCTGGGGCTTCTGTCACCTTCTACTCTATTGCCAATTTTCTTTTTTTACTTGCATTATGTTTTGAGATTCATGCATGGTAGATGCTTGTAATTATAGTCAGCCCATTTTAACTCATTCTGTATAATATCCTGTGACATGAAAAGAACTCTACCCTTTAGACTATTACCTGTAGAAGGACATTTATATTGCTTCTGGGGTTTTATCTATTCTAAATAAAGCTGCTATCTCAGTACACGTGTGCAAGTTTCTCAAAGGAACATACCCTGTTGTTAAACAGGTGGTCAAAGAGTAAGTGAACATAACTTGTTATGATACAATGCCAATTTCCCAAAGTCATCATACCATTGTCCTATAACCTCAGTAACAGGCAATATAAGCAGCCTTTTAATTTTTTGCCAACTCAGTGGATGAGACATTACATCCTATTGTTTTATTGTATTTCCCTGATAGCCAATGAGACTGAAGACTTTTTCATGTGTTTATCAATTGTCTTCCTTTTTTTGGGGGGGGGGACAGGGCCTCCACTATTGATCACTTTCTCTCCAGAATCCAAGGTCAAGCCTGGTGCATACACAATTCTCAGAATACATGAATGTGTAAATTCTGAAAACAATAGAAATGGACATTATCACTTCTATGAAGGCTGTTTTTTAATATTAATAACTTTAGAAATTATATTGAATGCTGAAAAGTTGTCTTTTCTATGGAATTTCTGCTAATAGATTTGTTTATTCCTTATATATTCTGTATGCTAATATTTTATGAGATATACATATGGAAAATACTTTCTGGCAATTTGAGAATTGTATTTTCACTTTGATATGATGTATTTTGATGAGTTGAAATAGTTCTTTAGGGGCTGGGTTTGTGGCTCAGTGGTAGAGCGCTTGCCTAGCATATGTGAGGTACTGGGTTTGATCCTCAGAACCACATATAAATAAATAATGGTATTGTGTTAATGTACAGCTAAAAATATGTTTACAAAAGAAATAGTTCTTTTAATATGGTGCTGTTTTGCAATCATTTCCTTTATGTTAGTGTTTTTGGAGTCTAAGAAATCCTTTTCAATGGTAATCCCAGTGGCTTGGGAGATTGACACAGGAGGATCTCGAGTTCAAAGCCAGCCTCAGCAAAAGTGAGGCACTAAGCATCTCAGTGAGAGCCTGTCTCTAAATAAAACTCAAAAGAGGGCTGGGGATGTGGCTCAGGGGTCGAGTGCCCCTGAGTTCAATCCCCAGTACCCACCCCCCAAAAAAAGAAATCCTTTTCTACCTCAAAGTCATAAACGAACTCTACTATATTGTCTTCTATAAGTTTTGTAGTTTAGCCTTTCACATTTAAATCATTAAGCTACTTGAAAATTACTTTGTAGTATAAGGTAGAGTCCAATTTCATTTTTTCATATTATGTAAATACATAATTTTCCATTCATGAACTTTGAACTGAACTTCTGTGCCTAAAGGCAGTTCTAGGAATGCAGAAAAGCAAATAGTTGCCATAAATTCCAAGAAGCAATAAATTCCAAGGAGCTAACCCAGATTTTGAACAATGACCACCTTGCCCTGGAAGCCGGCCAACCATAAAAAAGCATAGGAATGTTGAAAAAGATAAACTGTGTGAGAATCCATTCTCTGAGTCAGCTGCCTTGCCCTCTAGTATTTTTCCATTCTTGAGCTTTGCCTCACTTTAAATTTTGCTCTCTTCAGTTCTTCCAACTATGGTAGTTTAGATAAAATTGATTGCTTCACCTCTAGCTAGTCTCAGTTTCTGTTTTGAGGTGAGTTGATTGCTTCTTGACTCATTGCTAATGATATCATTATCTATAGACATTGTCCATGTAAAATTTTTATATTGTCCTATAGATTTAGTGTAATTCTGATGTGGTGCTGTCAAAAGGTATATTTGTTTTGTGGAATTTGCCAGATAATTTTAAAGTTTGTGTGGAGTTGTAATGACCAAGAATAAAACCAAAGTAATTTAGACCAGGAGTGTGATAAAGGCACAGAACATAATCAATGAAAAAGTCATACTGCCCAGTACCACTTAGTGACAGTCTTTCCTTTCCTTTCTCTCATTAAGTGTCTGATTTGTTTCCAGTCTGTCTCTCTTGTTTCATTAACAATTTTAGGGGAATGGACATCTAAAAGAAATTGAGTGTTCCAAGTCATGAACATTGATTTATGTCTTCATTACTAGCTCTTCTTTAATAGATTTCAATAGAGTTCTATAATTGTCTACATAAAATACATATATATAGTTTATTTATTCCTAGATATTCGATAGTTTTAGATGCCATATTAAAGTGATATCCTTTAAAGTTATATGTGTGTTGGTTGTTGGTGCATAGAAATGCAATTGATTTCTATATAATGATGAGTCAGCAACCTTATAATAATGTTTATTAATTTTAATAATTAATCTCTATTTTATAAGATTTTACATAGACAATAATATATCCATATAATGAAAACTTCTTCTTTCTTCCCAGTATGTATATCTCCACTACATGTTTTTATTAGTGCATTATAGTTATACATAATAATGTTCATTTTGACATTCATATAAATGAATATGTTATAATTTGATCTATTTAAATTCCCAGTTTTTCCCTTTTCCTGCCCTCTTCTTTTTTTCCTGGCCCCCTTCCTTTATTGCTCTGACTTCTGTTTATTTATTTATTGTCTTTTTAATTGGTGCATTTTAGTTATATGAAACCACGGGGTTCATTGTGATATATTTACACACGTCCATAGCACAGTTTGCTCAATTTCATTTCACAGTTCCTCCTTTTCTCCATCTTTCCTTCCTTTCCCTTGACCCCCTACTTGTACTTCAGTCTTATTTCTCCTTTTTCTTCTCCTTAGTCTAGGAGATTGAACTCAAGGATGCTTTACTACTGAGCTACAGCCTCAGTCCTTTTGTTTTTTTTATTTTGAGACTGGGTTTCGCTAAGTTGTTGAGGCAGACCTAAAGTTGGGATCCTCATGCCTTAGCCCCCTGAGTTGCTGGGATCATAAGTGTGCATCATCACCCCTGGTTCCAGTATTATTCCCTCTATTTTCTTTTTTTTTTTTTAGCATTTATTTATTATTTTTTATTGATTTTTTTCAAATACAGTGGAATGTATTACAGTTCTTATTACACATATAGAGCACAATTTTTCATATCTTTGTATAAAGTATGTTCATGCCAATTCATGTCTTTATACATGTATTTGTTTTTTTATTACAATTCTTATTATATGTATATACCGTAATTTTCATATCTCGGTTTGTATGTAAAGTAGGTTGACTCCCTCTATTTTCATGATATCCCCTTTTAGGGTCAATATGCCAACATATTGATGCCGACGCCAAGTTCCTTAATAAGACTTCTAAAACTCAAGAAATAAAGCCAGAATCAGTAATCGAGACAGCCTTGAATCAAAAAATTTCCACACAACAGAGGAAACAAGAGCAGGAAGAGAACCCACAGAATGGAAGAAATTATTTGGCTGCTACTCTTCTGAAAAGGGATTAATGTCTAGAATATATCAACAAGTTAAATAATTAACAAACTGGGTGTGGTGGCACTTGCCTGTAATCCCAGTGGCTTGGGAGACTGAAGCAAGAGGATTGATTGCAAGTTGAAAGCCAGTGTCAGCAACTTAGTGAGGCCTTGTGTCAAAATGACAATTTAAAAGGGCTGGGGATGTGGTTGTGTGGTTGATTGTCCCTGGGCTCAAACTATGGTTCCCCTACCCCTCAAAAAAGACATGGAAAAAAAAGTGGTTATTGAGGCATCTTTGTGTTGTTCAAAATATTAAAGGAAATACATTTGAGTTTTCACCAGTTAAGTAAATACAAATAGATTGTTAAAAATGACTTAAAAATGAAGTTGAGACATTGTTTCTATACCTAGTTTATTGTTTTTATTTAATAATGAGTTACATTGAATACTTTTTACCTGTAGTGAGTTTTCCCATTAACATGGCAAATTGAGGTTATATGTATATTCACACACACACACACACACACATTTTCTTCAGAAAGCCTTTCACCAGTGTGACTAATGTTTTAGTTTCTCCTAGGCATTAGGATACAAAGGGATCCTCTTTTAAGATTCCCAAAGAATGTGTGCTCCCTCTGCTTTTTTTTTTCCTTAAAAAATTTGTGGCATTCATATTTTATTTATCTTATTCACAAGATAAGTAAAACCGGTTTGTTCTTGAGGGTAATCAAATCTTTCATCACTGAACAGTATACAGCGATGAAAAAAAAAAGTGTTTCAAGAACACAGGAGCCTAAAGGCATTTTGTAATGTCCAAACCTCGAAGTACGCATTGGCCCTATTGTACCCACATCGATTTATCTGAACAGCCCGAAGTTTGTGAACCTCCTACATTCTTCAAGCTTCAATAAGCGGCTGATTACAGCTTCACACGCTTTCGTGAATGTACAAATCGGTCCTTGGCATCACCTCCCCCAGGAGCTGGAGGTCTGAGACCTTGAGGTTCAGGTGGGGTAAAAAAGAGGATACATGTATATTTCCTATTACTGCTGGGTAACGCACGGACTGCGTGCTCAACCAGTGGGAGTTTGGGGGCCACTGCCCATTCTGGTCCTGCTTTGCCCTGGGAGACCTGGAGCATACGTGTGCCTCCTTACGGCTTTTTTTGCGTTCTCCAGGGGCTGGGCGCCTCGGAGGCCACGGCGTGGGAAGGCTTAGGGGCGGAGCGAAGGTGGGATTGGGCGGAGCGTGGGCGGAGCTCCTCCTTTGCCCTCCCTGCTGTCAGCCTGCAGTGTGGTGAAGGGCGCAGTCGCGCCGCCGCGTCCCTGCCGCCTCCGCCACCCCGCAGGCCCCAGGTTCCCCACTACTGTCGTTGCCTCGTCCCACGTCTCGGTGTCCCCGCTTCTGTGAGATGACGCTCAAGTCGAGTGAGGGCGAGGGTGGGGGCAGTATGCGCACGGCGCTGTCTGACCTCTACCTGGAGCACTTGCTGCAGAAGCGCAGCCGGCCGGAGGTGAGCGGGCCCCTCGGGTCCCCCAGGGTGCGGGACTGCGGCTCGGCTTCAGGCCTGAACATCCGCCGCGGGATTTTCCCCACTTACGTCCGTGTCTCTGTATGGTTTGATCTTGGGTGTCCTGGACGCTGGGTGGAGGCCTCAGCAGTCAGCAGGGTGGGGGAACCCAGAGAGCTCTTGGCCAGGTTCCTGCTGGGCTCAGGGTGCGGTGGATCCTTGCCCACAGCAGCCCTTCTAGGTGGAAATCAGGAGAGGCCGCAGCCAGGGCAGAGCAATTATTAAGGTCAAGGAAAACTTCCTCGTGGACGGAAATGAGTAACAGAAAGACTTAAAGGAACACATCCAAGAGTAGGTCTGCCAGGTTTTTGGAGTGCTTGTGTTTGGGTCAACAGACATGCTTGTAAAAGCCAACTTCTAGCTCTAAAGAGCTCATTCACTGTTCTTTTGCATTTAGGCAGTCTCCTTCTGCTAGGTGCAAATGGGGTGGCTTCTGTGTATGGATGGAACAAGGAATCCTAACATTTTGAAGGTCATTCTGACAATGATATAACAGGGATGGCTGGTTAAAAAAAAAAAAAAAAAAAAAAAAAAAAGCTGTTAACCTCTGTTCTCCAAAAGGCCCTCAGAGGAGGTTGTATTTCTCTGTTGTGTAGCAGGTGTTCCCCAAACTCAATAAGCTACAGCACTGAGCTACCTTCCCCTCCTGGACAGGACTGGAACCCTGCTCCTCACACTCTGTACCCACTTCATTTGAGAGATTTATGAAACTGCTTTGGATACAGCAAAGCTGGCATTTGTAGTGGACCCATACAGATACTAAACAATACCCATTGTCTAGACAGAATATTCAAAGATGATGACAAGTGCTATGAAGAAAAATGAAGCAGAAAAGGTGTCACAAGGAAGGTGACTTTTTAGCAAAAACCTATTATGTGTTTTTCCCACATGTATTTATTTATATGAAGGAAAAAAAGAAAAAATGAAGAACAAGAAGATTCTGTATTACAAAAGTTATATACTGGTTCCTTAATTCAGAGACTTTATTTCCTCTTCCTAATGTGTGGCATCACTTCCTCTCTCCCCAGCCAATTTTGGAAATACAGTTATTTAATCTTGCCTTTCTGTACTCCACACCCAAAGTCTCTTTTTAGTAACACTGAAATATTACAGTAATTCATTGCTCGGGGAAAACCTGTACATGAGTGAAAAGTCAACTGAATTTTTTCCTCCAATGCTGACAATTCCTCAAGACATTTTTGATTGTCACAACTAAGGGGGTATTGCTTTTCACAGCAAAGAATTATAAGACCCAAAATATCAATAGTGCTGAGGGGAATATCTGTTCCTTATGTTCTAGTTCAGTGTCTTATCTAGGGAGAACAAATGAGGTAGAAAACAACAGAAGTTATGTGATAAAACTTTTATCTACTTGGCCCTTAGTGATCATAATAAAACCAGATCCTATCTGCAAAGTATACTGTCTTTTTAGTCTTGAAAAAAAAAAAAGTCTTAAAGATCCTGAAAGTGAAGGACAGGGAACAAGGTAGACTGACAGATCCTACCACATACAGGGAAAATTGGAGAGAGGAGTAAATAATTTGAAAATTTTATTTTCTAGTATTCATTCTGTGAAAAGAAAAACCCGGAATGGAAATAGCCCCTTCTCAAATAAAACAATTAGATCCATGCAAAAGTTCTTTCTCAGAAAAAATAATATATAATTAGGAGCAGACTCACTGATCATGCACCTCACAGACAGGCAAGACAGCTTCCTGCCATGGCAAAATGTGCTGCATTGAGCAAGAACCCTTGTGTCTTTGCACAGGCTGTTCCCTCTACTAGGAGTGCTTTTTGCCCATTCATCCTGGATAATGCAAAATCCAGGCTTCAGCGGTGCTAGGCACCTCTCACTGCTCTACAGAACTCTATGCCTCCTGCCTCCTTCGGAGGAAACATCTGCAGCAGGGTTCAAAGGGCAGAGACAGTTGCTCAAAGGAAGTTAGAATCAAAAAAGAGATTAAAAACAAACTTGGCTTGGGGTCGGTGGTGGTACAGTGAATAGAGCAGAGGCAATTAAAGTTGGATTCCTCATCCAGACAGTTGGCTTAAGAGCAAGTGACAGTTTACCAGTGACCATAGGATAGAACAAACATTTTTTCAGCCCACTGTTGGGTTCTTTGCCAGCTGCTTCCACATGGAGAATTAGAAGGCCCACTCCAAGACAGCAAGGGGATATCATAGACAGCAGACTCTGGGGCTGCCCAACAACACCTGCCAGCCTGTCATACAGGCCTTGGGCCCAGGTGCCAGAAATATCCGGTCTTCATATGGGCAATATCCTGTTACACTTTGGAAAAAACAAGAGAAACTACGAGGAAACCAATAGTACTCCAAGGAATTAGAAAGACATTAACACTGTTTAACCGCAAATGATAAGTACTGGGGAGAGAAGGAGGCCTAAGAGCCAGAATTTTCTGGAATGTACTATGTTAAAGTCATACATTAACTAGGTGCTTTGTTTCTCAAGCACTAAATTCATCTGAGAACACATACATCAGTCCAAAGACCAAGTGTCTAAAGATCCTTTTCCAATGTGCTTCATCTATCCAGTGCAGTCTGTACACGTACAAATGATTCTCCTTCCACTGAAAAAAAACAGGAAGCCTAAATACCACCATTCCACAAACAAGAACACATCTAGATACCTGGCCTGAGTTCCCACAATAACATTAAGCCAGTGCTGGATTTTGTGTGCAGTAACATTACTCATTAAATTAAATTCTTATTTCCACTTTGTGATCAATATTTGGAAGCATAAAATGCTTTAGAAAACTGTTTGAGCTTTCAGGGTTAGTAAGTCTCTGGCTCCAGGAATTAAACTATAAGTACAGACTTCAAAGTTTGTGAGGGTTCAAGGAGAGAATATGATGCAGGAACCCACCAAGCCAGGAATCACAGGTGAATCATTATAAATGCTTCATTAATGGTACATTCCAGGTATATGGTGAATTTCCAGAATTTGTGGCCACCTGTGTATATACTATGGTTGCTAACATGCATAAATAATAGTTGCTGATTAGCTGATAGAGTTCATTTGTAAGTTTGTTTTTTAGCTTTTTCAGCCCCACAATTACTATTGATAAGAGGATATAAGCCAGACTCCTTGATTCTGTTCCATTGACCTGTGTGTCTATACCATCTGGTCTTTACTGAACCATACAAAAATCTTAAAACTGCAGACTAATTCTTCACTTTAGCTATTCACAGGCCTGTGGCTTTTTCTTCACATTGGTTTTTAAAAGGTCAAGTCATCCAGAGGTACTTTTAGTCTAACTTACATGGATCAGGTGAGTGAAACCATTTGTGTATAAGGAAAATAACATTCCAGGTGCAAGGTTATTGCAGCTGACACCAGCCTCTGGACTAACCAGCAGTGCAGAACATGAGAACTGGGCCAGGTAGAGAATTGGAGTTTCCTGATTTTTACTAAACAAAATAAAGACACACTGTCAAAATAAAACAGATTTATGGCCCATCAGTTTACAACTTCTGCTTTCTTGGAACTTTATACATTTATTCCTTGATGTGTTGTTCAACCAGTGCAGATACTACCTCTTGGAATTCTCCATTTTTAAGGGGAGAAGATTACTGGCCCCTTCCCTTTATTTTTTTTAAATGATTTCTCCTCTTTATCGTGTGTATGAATGTCTTAATATTTTCATGGTGCTGACATTTACAATCTGTTCTCTATAATTGTTTCAGGATTAAATTTAAAAAGTGAAAAATCAGTAAACAGTGTTTATATTATTATACTTGATTGCCAACCCAACATCCCACTTCTCACCTACAGATCCCTGATCTTGTTTGGGATGTAAAGTATCCAACTAAATTCTTATTTTTCTAGTCCCTTTTGCAGTGTAGGATGGTCCCCAGTGATTCAAAAGGAGATATCCACTGGGGAGGTTTTGGGATAGGTGCCACTGGCCTGGCCCTTCTTCTTTCTTTCTGTGTTGAAAGTGGAGCTGATGGCCACAGTGGCAACTTTCCCATATGTATTTCCAACATCATACTACACTTTTTTCTTTCTTTCCTTCTTTCTTTTTTTTCTTTTCTTTCTTTTTGGCACTGGGGATTGAACCCAGAGCCACACCAGCATTTTTTATTTTATATTTTGAGACAGGGTCTCACTAAGTTGCTTAGGGACATGCTAACTTGCTGAGGCTGGCCTCAAATTTGTGGTCCACCTGCCTCAGCCTCCTGAACCACTAGGATTATAGGTGTGTGCCACCACACCCAACTTTTACTAATTTCTTTCTAATGCAAACAGTTCATAATCTGGGAAACAATTTTCTTCTCACACCATCCTGTAAGTACCCAATTCATTTCCTTAAAAGCAACCACCATTTCTTATGTCTCCTTTTAGAGTTGTCATTCATAAGCATATATGAATATATTCATTTTCACTTTTTATTCTGATGCTGGCATATTTTTTCTTACATTGTTTTTTTCAGTGCTACATGGTGCCCCCCTCATATAGTGCTAACTGTATGATTGAGTCATCTACTATAGAGTACCTTGGAGTTATGTGAAGTTCTGTGCTTCCAGCTAGCCTAAGTCAATTTTCAAATTTTGTTATGACAGCAATGCCATATGACTTTGTGTCATGTGAGGGTTTTTTTAAGTTGTAGTTACTAGATGAGGCAGTTTTTCTTTCTCAGTAACTTCCCTCATTTGAGGTCACCCAATAAGTAGCAGTATTTCAAACCTCACCATCTTATCAGAGTTTCTACTTACCCCTTAGAAAGAAAGCTGAAAATCAAAATTAAAAGGTTATATTTCACAAAGAGTACCCATATGTTATGAGACATATGTTTATCCAAAAGTCTCTGCTTCAGATCTCCTTATCTCCCATCTTCCTGTCCTTTTCGTCTGAGCTCATAAGTAGGCTATTGGATCCACTTTCAGTTTGTACCCACAAACTAAACTATCACATCTATGTCACTTTTGTAGCCCAGGCCTATTTCTCATTCTTTAGTAGGACATATTGTTTTTTTTTCTTTTATTTATTTGTTTATTTACTTTTGGTGCTGAATATTGAACCCAGCGCCTTGTGCATGTCACGCCAACTGAGCTACATCCCCAACCCAGCCATATTGTTCTTGATTTAATATTTTACCTGCAGGTGGAAGTATAAACGGGGAAAATCACAAAGTACCATTGGATGAGTTTTAGCAAATGCTTCCTGTGAAATCCATCCCCCATCATGATATAGAATATTACCAGCATTCTAATTCTGATGTTTCCTGGGTTTCTACTTGGTATCCTCTGTCTTTTTCATTTTAGCCATCCTAGTGGGGGTGTGGTATGCCATTGTAATTTTAATTTAATTTATATTCCCCTGATTACAGTGAAGGTAAGCACTTTTTCATGTGTTTGTCAGCTGTTCATGAGTCTTATTCGATTAGAAGTCTGTTCATATCTCTTGCCCATCTTTTCATTTAGTTGTCATCTTATTATTGAATTATGTTGCCCATGCTGGTCTCAAACTCCTGGCCTCAAGTGATCATTTTGCCTCAGCATCCCATTAGCTGGGACTGCAGGTGTGCCATGCTGGGCTTTTCTTTGTCTTTTGAAGAGAGATTTTAGGCTTGATTAAGTCAATTGCTTACGTCTGTGATTATTTCCTCCCATGTCTTGTCCATGTAATACTTCGCCTACCTAAGTGGAGTCTTTGATGAACAGGCACCTTAATCATAAACTCTTTTTATCTTTTTAGTTTTCATCTTATAGTTAGTACCTTTTATGTCATACATAAGACTTCCTTTTACCTACTTCACAATTAGGGAAATGTTTTCTTCTCAGAGCTTGATTGTTTTACCTTTCACATTTAAGTCTAAATCCATCTGTAATTGTATTTTGTCTGTAAAATTAGCAGGGGCCAATATTCATTTTTCTTTATGCTTATATGATTGACCCAGCACCATTTGTCATGCAGAAAAGAGAGCAACTGGGGCTTGGACTCATTAATGTGCCTATCACTGGAGAGGTAGTTATTGTTTAGAATGGGAACAAACATTGTCATCTGTGTTCACTTTTCTCTCTGCACTTGTCCTTTTCTGCCTCTCCTGTCATGAATTAATTTAGATCCACTCTCAATGTTTGCTATGCAGTGTATGTACATGTGTATACCATATTGGAAAGCTAAACCTTGGGGCCTGAAGTGCTTCTGAATTCAGAAGTTTTTTTTTTTTTAAACGTATCAATAGACTTTTGTTTATTTTTATGCAGTGCTGAGAATCAAACCCAGTGCCTCACACATGCTAGGCAAGTGCTCTACCACTGAGTCACAACCCCACCTGAATACATTCAGAAGTTTTTGAAAAATATATATCCATACCCATATATAACATGGAGATATATATATATATATATATATATATATATATATATATATATATATATATATATTAATACCCCCAGCAAGGTCTATGGGAGCACCCTGTAAATCAAACATGTTAATATGTCTATAGCAGTCTAGTTAAACATGTATGTTCATTTGGATAAATCAAGCTTACAAACAGCTTCTCATTGATTCAAATGAGATTGGATGCTAAACTTAAGAAACAACTGAGTTTTCAGAGCCTTTTGGATTTTAGGATTGTGGATTATGGACTGAGCATATGGGCCTTTGCTCCTTACTTCATGCACTACTCTGTTGTTTTGACTTTATAGACTGTGTCAAACCAGTTGAATGCTGTAACTGAGGATATGTACACCAACGGGTCTGCTTCCCCAGGTAGCCCTGCCCAGGCCAAGGGACAAGAGGTGCGGAAAGTGCGTCTCATACAGTTTGAGAAGGTCACAGAAGAGCCCATGGTAATCTGTTATCATATTATCACCTGCTACTTACTCTCCACTGTATATCACTGGGCCGCAAGAGTTAAGGCAGCCAAGAAAAATGTGGGAAAAACTCCTCAGAAAAGAAAAAAAAAAAAGAGTTATTGCATAAGGCTACTTATGAAGTTAGGAAACCAGCCAACTCAACTATTGTGTCTCAGTGTCCCCATCTAAAGCTCCTCTCAAAGTAGGCTTTCTGCCCATTCTAGTAGAGGACTGTTCTGGGTATATATGGGAAAAAAATTTCCTAAAAAATTGCCTTAAGCTGTTAATAAGATAGCATCATAGACAGCTTAAAATGAAGTTGATTGTGTAATTTCCTATATTTCAGGGGATCACTCTGAAGCTGAATGAAAAGCAGTCCTGCACTGTTGCCAGAATCCTTCATGGAGGCATGATTCATAGACAAGGTACTTTCTGGGGTCCTTGGTCACGTTTTAAGCCAGGATTAATCATTTATTCCCTGTTCAGTGGTATGGGACATGAAGCCTATAATCTTCAAAAGTTATAACATTTTTGTGACTGTGCCAAGAAAATTTTTGTGGCTTAATAACTAGTTCTTTAGAAAATCTTAATATGAATTGCCCACTGCCACCATTTCTCCCTCTGAGCCTTCTGATACATGTTTTTATATTTGATAATTTCCCAGATAGTTAACATTTAAGCCATTACTATATGCCACTCATTGTTTTATGATTTGAATATACAGCAGTGAAAAAAACAGATCATCTCTATTCTCCTGCAGTTAACAGTTTAACTGAGAAAGCAGATGTTAAATAAATAATAATTAAGTATTGTGTTTCCTTAAGATTAAAGTGCATTCAATTTTCAAACACATCATTTGGTAAAACCAACCTCAGGGACTGATGAAAGAACAAAATAATATGCTAAAATGCAGCACGTTTTCAGCAGCTAATGATAACCTCTATTTGGCCATCTGATCCATACCATACTTTGAATGCTGCCTGGAAGTTTCCTATCTAATGAACAATTAGCCTTTTATGTTTAGCTGAGCTTTGTTTTTTATCCAGGGTGACACCAATATAGATAACTACTGTTCACATAGACAGACTTTTAACTAAACAATAAGTTTTTTTTTGCCTTGCTTTGTTATTCTTTTTAGTATATGCATGTGTGTCAGGGTCTCCTGAAGTCAGTAGCCATTATAGTTCCAGGAATTTGAGAACAAGGTACTTTTATTCAGCTCTTGAAAGACTTAGGTCAAGGAGAATAAGATAGTCTTGAATTGTTAAGCAACCTGATACAGCCCTTAGGGATTCAATAGGATATCTCTCATGGTTGGAAGTTTTTAATCCTGAGTATTTTACACAATCTACTTTAAAACATGCTCTAGATAATGATTTCTCTTTTTTATTATCTTGAATTGTATTGACAGCTGTTGTTTGAAACTCTATTCTGTGCATTGATTGTATGTTTCATGGCAGGCTCTCTTCATGTGGGAGATGAGATCCTAGAAATCAATGGTACAAATGTGACTAATCACTCAGTAGATCAGCTGCAAAAGGCAATGGTAGGTATTTTCCGTGCTAGATGAAGATTTTTCATGGTCTTCATGAAGTGTTGAAGCATACTGATATCAGTACACCTCATTTCTCTGCCAGAATCTCTGTACCTTATTGAGGAAGCTATTATCTTTTTCAATCTTTGTTCTTACAAGAAATGACATTTCTCTGCTACCATTTAGTAAAAACTCTAAAGCAGCGCAAATAACCTAGAGCATCAATCTGGTATGATGGAAAGAACATTGCACTTTAACGGCAGCTCTGAATCCCAACCTTAGTTTTTTCTGGCTCTGTGACTTTGAGCAAGTCAATGAACTTCTCTAAAGTCTTCATTTCCTCGTCTGCAAAACAAGGAAACAAAGACCCATTATGAATATTATAAATGAAAAGTTGAGAGCTCAGTGGTAGAGTGCTTGCCTAGAACATATGAGACACTGGGTTCAATTCTCAGCACCACATAAAAATAAATAAATAAATCAAAGATATTATGTCCATCTATAACTAAAAAAAAAGAAAAATTGAGCATGATGTTTATATTTAGCACTTATTACATGCAGCATTGTACTTGATGTTTGCTCACCATCATGTTTGCTCCTCCTGATTTTTTGCCATCTTTCTCTACTCTTCCTTGGGCCTCTAATAACTACATCAGTTGGGCTCAGCAAAAAGTTAGACAATAAGAGAGAAAGGAATATTATAAATAATTAGGGTACTTATATCTCCACCTATTCCCTATGAGACCATTTTGGCAAAAGCCTCTTCTCTCCTGTATGTACAGCTTTTGGTAACTACCATTCTACTCTGGACTTCTATGAATTTTTTTTATATTTCATATATAAATAAGTTCATTTGTTGTTTATATATATTTATATTTTGATTTTTACAGAACAGAATCCCTTGGTGAAAATATAGAATCAAATAGTATGAATGTAATGTCCTCCTATTCATTCAGGATAGCTATTATTATTTGCATCCATTGAACTATAGCAATTTCATTCCCACCAGGAGTATATGAGAGTCTTTTATCCCCAAATTCTTGCCAGAATTACATATTAACATTTCTTTTTAATTTTAACTTCTGTCTCCATTACCAGGAAGACATTATGTGGAACTAGAGATTAAAATGATAGTTACCAAAAGCTGGGTTTGGAGAGGATAATGAGGAGAAGTTGTTCAAAGAATACAAAATTCCAGGTAGACAGGAAGAATTAATTCAAGAGATATACTGTACAACATGGTGACTATAGTTAATAACAATGAATCATATTCTTGAAAATTTCTAAGAGAGTAGATTTTAAGTGTTCTCACCCCCCAAAAGTATAAGAGGTAATGTGTGTGTTAATTACCCTATTCTTTCTACAATCTATACATATTTCAAAATAACATGCTGTATATGATAAGTATATAAGTATGATTTTTGTCAAATTGAAAGAAAGTGAGAAAAAGTAACAGATATTCAACATTAGTTATGATAACAACTTATAACTTAAAGAAACCATGAACTACTGTCCATCTATTGGATTGACAGAAATGAAAAAGAAATGTCTAATATGTAATTCTGGCAAGAATTTGATGGATAAAGGACTCTCATATCCTCCTTGTTGGAGTGGAATTGTTATAATCTTTTAGAAAAGTAATCTGAGGACAGCTATTAAAACTGAAAATGTTGGGCTGGGGTTCTGGCTCAGTGGTAAAGCGCTCACCTAGCATGTGCGAAGCCCTGGGTTCAATCCTCAGCACCACATAAAAATAAATAAATAAAATAAAGGTATTGTGTCCAACTACAACTAAAAATAAATATTAAAAATTCAAAATGTTCATACCATTTTATTCTACATTTCCACCAAGGGTCAAAATATCAATATCTAAGCATATATGTTCAAGAATGTCTGATATGGTAGATTATATGAAAAAGCTGGTAACAATCTGCTTGCTTACTGATGGGAGTGAAAACTGCATAAACTGTGATGCATCTCAAATGTTGAATGCTACAGAGCCATGAAAAATAATGAGTGAGGGCCTCCTGCAGTCACCTAAAAGTATATTCCTGAAGTGATGCCAGAACAAAGCAAGTTATGGAATAATGTGTATATATGAATGTAAATATTTGTAATGCTATCATCATTGGTGTGGGGAAAGATGTGGATATATGTGTGCCAGGACTCATTTCAGGAATTTCCAGGAATCCCTTGATAGTCAAGAGAGCAGGGAAAGTCATTAGCTTTTTCTTCATTACTGTTTGTATGTCTTCTTATTGTCATGCCAATTTATGGGGTACATGACACTTTTTTTGTTACAGGAGGACTTGTCCTGGAAAAATCTCAAAATGTAGTAGAAATATAGCTGTTGGTGGAAAATCCTGAGGCTTTGAGAGGGAAAATAACTTTAGAGAACCCAGAATCATGCAAGTCAGTTACCCTTACAATTTTATTTTTATTTACTTTTTAATAGAAAGAAACTAAAGGAATGATCTCATTAAAAGTAATTCCCAATCAGCAAAGTCGTCTTCCTGCACTACAGGTAGGTGGCACCTTTTTCTCTGTTGAAAGTTTGATTATAAGTGATATGATTTTAACTTTTTTTTTTTTTTTGGTACTGGGGATTGAACCCAGGAGTGCTTAACCACTTTCCCCAACCCTTTTTTATATTTTATTTTGAGATAGGGTCTTTCTAAGTTGCTTAGATCCTTGCTAACTTGCTGAAACTGGCCTGGAACTCAATCCTCCTACCTCAGCGCTACCACACCTGGTGTGATTCAAACTTAAAGGTCTAAATATCTTAAACGTGTTAAGCTGCTTGTCTGAAGCTCTGTAAACTAAAATACATGAGCTCATTTACTTTTCCTGGAGGCAGAAGACAGTGATGACAGTAGTAGAGTATCAACCAGGCAGTGGCATGATCACAGCCTTACTCATGATCCTTTGTTGCCGGTAGTCAAGAATGAAGTGATCATTTATACAAGGAACACTACAAATACAATTGAACATGTGAAAAAATAATCATTTTATCTGTCATCAAAGAAATGCAAATTAAAATTTGTGTGATATGCCAGGTTTCACCAAGGAAATTGGAACATAAATATTTTTAAAAATAGTAATCATGAAGCCCAGTGGTTAATAGTATCAAAGTAAAGGAGGAGATTCTTTTGAGCACTTATAAAAATTTGAGTCTATTGTGTACAAATCACTGTGCTAGAATATGGGGTTGATATGAAGAGAAAATTTCTGAGAGAGTAGATTTTATTTTATTAAGAACTTTTTTATTTGTTCTAATTAGTTATACATGACAGTAGAATGTATTTTTAATTTTTTTAGTTATACATGGACACAATATCTTTATTTTATTTATTTATATACAGTGCTGAGTATTGAACCCAGTGCCTCACACATGTGAGGCAAGAGCTCTACCACTGAGCCACAACTCCAGCCCTCTCATCACATGCATCATATACAACCACAATAATGGGATCCTAAATGGAACAAGTTATATTTATTCTATGTATATATGTCAAAATGCACTCCACTGTCATATATATCTAGAAAGGACAAATTAAAAAGGAAAAGCAATTCTAAAATTTCTGTTGCAAATTACATATGATAGTATAATCATCTTTTAAGTGAATTTATTTATTTAAAAAATTTATAGTTGTAGGTGGACAGCATGCCTTTATTTATTTATTTATTTAGACAGAGAGAGAATTTTTAATATTTATTTATTTATTAGTTCTTGGCGGACACAACATCTTTGTTGGTATGTGGTGCTGAGGATCGAACCCGGGCCGCACGCATGCCAGGCGAGCGCGCTACCACTTGAGCCACATCCCCAGCCCAGATAAGCTCCTTTTTATATGACAATTTTTTTCACTCACATATCCTCTTTTGAAAGTACCACTTAAAGTCTTCTTCATACCAATTTGAAGGAGTCTCTTGTTTATTCTGTGTAAGAATCCTGTGTAATATATATCCCAAACATGTTCTCTTCTTGTGTGGCTTGTTTTCTTACTTTCTTCGTGGTGCTATTACTTACTAGAAACTTTTAATTTAATGAAACACTCACTGCAACTTTTTTCTTCTATGATTAGCCATTTTTATGTCTTATTTTAAAATATTTTGATTACAACAAGTTCAAGAAGATATTCTCCTGTTTTCTTCTAAAACCCATCTAGCATTAATTTTTGTGTAGTATATTATAAGGAAAGAGGTAAAAAGTCCAGTTTTTCCATGTGGATATCAATGGAGTTGGAATTATTTATTGAAACAATTGTCCTGTTTCTATTATATGCACCATTACTTTTTTCATAAATCATGTTGTAGGTCTATTTGGAACTCTGTTATTTTCTGTTGGACTGTTTGTTTACCCCTGCATTAAATTCACATATCATATTGGGGAGAAGACACATCTTCACAATATCCTATAGAAGTGGTAAGAGCAGGCATCTTTGTTTATTTCTCAAGCAAGAGATGTTAAAATCTGAAATAAAACCATTAGCAAATCAAATCATAATAAATCACAAGCAATCAAATAGGCTCTAATTTCAGGTGGTTGTATTAGTCTTATAAATGGGTTAGGAAGTACCATCATTTTCAATTATTTGTATTAGTATGAGACTACCCTTATTTCTTCAAATACTATTTGAAGAACTTACCAAAGAAGTCATCAGGTGAGTGTGTACATGCTAGCATGTTTGGGG
This sequence comes from Spermophilus citellus, assembly GCF_964194105.1. Taxonomy (NCBI): domain Eukaryota; kingdom Metazoa; phylum Chordata; class Mammalia; order Rodentia; family Sciuridae; genus Spermophilus; species Spermophilus citellus. The sequence continues at coordinate 147,944,072 of NC_138190.1, read as the reverse complement.
GCAGGTGAGCAGAATTTTTAATAATGGATTCAAGTTCAAAGGATAGATTTATCAGTTCATACTTTCAATTTCCTGTTATGTCACTTTTGGTAAATTGCGTTTTGCAAGGAATTTTTGTCAAATGTATTAGTGCAAAATTGTTCATAATATCCTCTAATAACCTTTTTAATATCTCTAGGATCTCTACTGGTAAGTTGTATCTCGTCTATTATATGAATTTCATTAATCTTTTGGAATAATCAATTTTGCCACAGTTGATCTTCTCAATGCTATTTTCCATTTAATTTCTTTTTTGCTCTTCATTATTTCTTTTCTTCTTTCATTGGGTTGGATCATTTTTGTTTAATGATATTCTCAGTTAACATCATTATCAGCAGCATTTTCAATGGCATTTAATACTCTTCTAAAAATTGATTTTTACAGTTACTTGGTAATACATTTATTAGATAACCATATTTAACTAGTTCCCTATTCTTGGAAAATTAGGTTGTTTCCAATACTTCACTCTAAAAAATAATTCTGTGATGAGTGTGCTCATCCATACAGCATTACTAAGAGTGCTGGTTTGTATCAGATAAATGCATAACCCTGTGGGACCAGAGTGTATCAACATTTGAAAACTTGGAACACATTCATATTACTAGACTGTCTTCTAGAAATGTTGTTCATTCCCTATTTACATACAGCAGAAATTTCTGCATACATGCTCTGATGCTGGTGTTTCTTGTTGGGTTGCCACCTGCAATTTCCTTTGACCTTTTTTTTCAGATGTTCATGAGAGCACAGTTTGACTATGATCCCAAAAAGGACAATCTGATCCCTTGCAAGGAGGCGGGGCTAAAGTTTGTCACAGGAGACATTATCCAGATCATCAACAAGGATGACAGCAACTGGTGGCAGGGACGGGTTGAAGGTTCCTCCAAGGAGTCAGCAGGGTTGATCCCTTCCCCTGAGTTGCAGGAATGGTGAGCCAATTTTGTGCAGGTGGGCTTTACAGATGGAAAGGGCATCTGCCTGCCACAAATAATTGCTTAGATTTAAAAATCTGTTGTGCTGTGTATAGTTTCTGTTCTGAGCAGACCTACTAGCTTCTCTGAAATAATGTGTGTGGGGGGGGCATAATGAGTTCATAGGCTTGACTAACAGGTCATTCATTATAGGTAAAGGAGCTCTCCTTGAATGATTGTCCCACAGTAACAAAGTCCTCCCTTGTCTCCTGCCTCCCATATACCCCTCTGTGTAATTTGTGGGAAGACTTCTGAGTTCTACAGTAAACAGTTTCATTTTAAGTATATGTTCTTTATGTAGATTACTGGTACATAGAAAAAATAATTCCTGTCCATGAGTCAGATTGCTCACATAGTGCTAGGTTATACCACATACAGAACGATCCACATCCATTGTCAACCCGCCTTTGCCTCTGCAAAATAAGTCCAGTTTAAAGATTACAATGCTAAGAGGTGTTTGTTTCATATACCAGTCTCTGAGTTTTAAGCCAGAGTTTGGGTTGACCTTGTCTCCAGTGATGATACAGTGGAAGGGAAGTTATAAACATGGCAGTAAACCACAGGATGTGCTTTGTAGAAATAAACACCATTAAAGCAACAGAAGAAATGCAGTGCAAAACCTGGATGATATTGGTCAAAGCCTGGAGCAGGAACAAATGTGTCTTCTAGGTGTTTTTTGGAGCTAATACCTCACTAAGAACATTACAAGGAGCAGCAGAAGGCTGAGGAAGACCCAGGAGAATATGAGATAAAACTGGGCTACAATTTATTAATGAGGCATGAAATCAATTTAGTGAACTGCAACAAGTATTCCTTTTTAAATGATATTAAATAGAAATATTAGTATATTACACATAAAAGGTATTGTTTCATGAAGCTGTTGTTTTGATTGTGTATGTAGTATGTATGCATATTTTATTTACAAATGCTTGTATGTGTAATATAGGGTTACAGTGGACAGTTTATTTCTTATAGTGAGGTGGGTGCTGGGCCTAAGGCCCCTGCCTGATGCCACTCACACTAATGCAGGGATGGCCACCCATGGTTCACATCAGAGGTGGAAAGAACCCAGCCAAAATAGTCAGGCTGCCTTAAGGGGAGCATGTGGTAGAAGTTCATTTCCTCTTGGAAACATTTCCACATAAAAATTCCAGAGAGGATAGGGAACGGAGTAGGTGAGCCGTGGGGGGCCATTGCTACATAATGTTTTTTAGCCAGTATAAAGTGAAGGAAGTGAATCAGTTTGGAAGTTTAGTATAGAAAGAATAGTGTATGTGTGTGTGTGGGGGGGGGAGGGTCACTCGGTCCTGAGGGTTTTACACTGAGGATCCATTGACCCTTTGGTTATTTGTTCCTGCTAGGCGAGTAGCAAGTGTGGCTCAATCTGCTCCAAGTGAAGCCCCAAGCTGCAGTCCCTTTGGGAAGAAGAAGAAGTACAAAGACAAGTACCTTGCCAAGCACAGCTCAAGTAAGCTTTCCAAACTGCCTCACTCCATGGTCCTGGCTGCACTAGGGTGTTTCCCAGGCTCTTTAGGCAGCAGAAAAAAGGAGATGTTGCAGTGTACAATGGAATATACATTAAACAGAAAGTATGCCATTTCTTCTGGTTTTCTCTTACTCATTTCATCTTCGCAAGCTCATCGCAATCAGACAGACAATGATAATAGATATAAAAGAACACTAGTGTTTTCCCTCACCTGCTCATTGCCTCAGGTAATGAACTGAACAGATTTCTAGCTTTTCTGTTTACACTTCACTCATGGCATCAACACCTTCAGCAATGTCTGAGAATCCCCAGAATATAGCCTTTTTTCCTGAGAACTAATTTTGGCTTTTTTTTTAACCTATCATGGTTGGAAATATAACAAGGTCATCCCTTAGTATTTATGGGGGATTGGTGTGGGCACCCCCACAGAAACCAAAGTTCTCTGATGCCTAAGTTCCTTACATAAAAACGGTGTTGTGTTTGCATAGAACCTATGCAATCCTCCCATATACATTATATCAAGTTATGTCTAGATTTCTTGTAATACCTAATATAATATAAATGGTATGAAAATAGATGCATACTGTATTGTTTAGGGAATAATCACAAGAGGCTGTACGTGTTCAATACAGACACATTGTTTCCAATATTTTCAGTCTGTAGTTGGTTGATGCCAATGATGCACAACCCATGAAGATGGAGGACCAACTGTATATTTAGATAATAAATGAGTTCAAGCAAACTGCTAATAAAAAATAAGTAGTAGTCTAAAAACATTTATCTACCATTTATTAAAGGTGTCTATTCTGTGTTAGGATACTCCCATCAGAACAATCCGTAGAACCTGAAGTAGATATGGTCAGGGCATCAATTTTGGGGAGGTAGAGGGATGAAGAGTTGGAATAAGAGCTTCCATCTCTCTGAGCTAACCTTTCTAGTTGGCTTTCCTGACCCCTTCTCCAATACAGATATGTTCCTCCCCACCAACCTCCTTGGCCTCATCTCTTTCCTTGCTTGTCAGCTATGGAAATGAATCTTGCTTGGTTTTTTGTCTCTAGTTTTTGACCAGTTGGATGTTGTTTCCTATGAGGAAGTTGTTCGGCTCCCCGCCTTCAAGAGGAAGACCCTGGTGCTGATCGGTATCTTCTCATTGCCCTGCACTGCTTTGCTTGCTCAGGAGCACATTTCTCTTATTTCCCTGCCTACTTTATGTACCCACCCCAAAAAAGGCAGTAAGGAAGAAATGGAGTGAGGTCTCTTGGGTTCTCCATATAGGGAAGGTATAAAGAACTTTTGGGGTCCTTAAAAATACTCCATCTGGGTCCACCTCACAAGTGAAAGTAAACCTTACAAGTTGGCTTATGTTCATTTGTTTTTACTATTTAAAACCGATTCTTTTAGATTGGGTTTGTTCCTAAACTTCTTTGTCCATCCATCTGGCAGGCAGTAGTGGTGCACCAGTGATACACTTTTTTGGTTAAGTGCATGTTATAGCACTTTGATAGCATAGTGGGGGGGCCTTAAATTACTCTGAGGTGTGTAGTCATCCACAAAAGCCCTGGGAGCTCCCTTGTCTCAACTGACTCTGAATCAAAACAGAATGAGCCCTTACTCCAAACCCAGGTATGAGGGCCTGGGTAGATGACCTTCCTATTCTTACAGTTGAAACATTAATTGGTTAGAGGATCTGTATTAGAATTCTGGTGAAATTTTCAGTAAAACCACTGGCTTAAAATCCATTCCATTAATTTTGGAAAACTCAGGAAAGTAAATACACTTATAAAAATAAACAGAAAAACTCACATTAGTTGGTTCCTCTGTGGAACCATGTTCTGAGTCCTCCCCCAAATGACATGAAACCTCTTTGTGGTCTCAAATTTTCTAACAGCTCAAAGACCCTGAGCCCAGCCCACATGGAACATCAACTCATTTTTCACTTCCCGGCAATTTTTTTTTTTGGCTGGGGGAAGGGTACTGGGTATTGAACCCAGGGGCACTTAATCACTGAGCTCCATCCCCAGCCCTTTCATTTTTTTATTTTGAAAGAGGGTCTCACTTAGTTGCTTAGGACCTTGCAAAGTTGCTGAAGCTGGCCTCCTACTTGGCATCCCTTGCCTCAGTCTCCCAAGTTGCTGGAATTACAGGTGTGCACCACTGCACCTAACACCTGTTGGCAATTTTGAGCACTGAGAGATGAAAATCCATGTCCCATCCTCATTCCCATCCCAGCTTTTGTCTTTGGGGGAAAGTGATGGAAGCCTTTCTTCTTTCTCCATGCAGGAGCCAGTGGGGTAGGTCGCAGCCACATTAAGAATGCCCTGATAAGCCAGAATCCAGAGAAGTTTGTGTACCCTGCCCCATGTAAGTAGCTCTTGGGCATCTTGAAGGGAAGCAAAAGCCTGAAGGACAGGCATCTGTATTGCATATTATCACATTTAGCACAGCTCTCTGAAATGATTTGTAGCCATTTTTGTTATTTTTTGATTATAAAAACTAAAAATTTGGAAAGACAAAAACTTGTACCTGCAATTGCTGCAGCTCACAAACATAAATTGTTTTCTTATTGTTCTATTTTACATAACAGAAGCTGAGGTCAACATTTTTTATTCTGCTTTAAAAAATTAAGCAAGAATTAAATTTATATGTATTACTTTTTTATTTTACTATATAAACAATTTCTCATGGTCCTCTAATTCACTTTGAGAACTATTTCATAGTCAATTGATGTACTATAATTTGTATAATAATTTACTTGACTATGTCACTGTAGTTTGACATTTAGACTGCCTCTAATTCTCATGAAACGTCTTCTGAGTCACTTATAAAACAACTTTTACCTGACATTATCTTCATTTTCTAGCTCTCTTCTCACTATTGTTTGACATTTAGGCTGCCTCTAATTCTCATGAAATGTCTTCTGAATCAAAGCAGTGTTTAGGATACACCTGCACAATCATGGTAGCAGTCTTAGATATGGAGAATAGGGCCAGCAGTCAAATGCACAGAGAACTCTTTCATATCAAGAAGTGAATCTACACAGTACAGTTGTGTATATTCCCAGAAAGAGAAACTGCTTAGAAAACCATATTGTGAATCTGATTTTTTTCCCATCGTTTATGTCTCCCTTTTGCCTTTTTACTCATGAATCAATGAGTTGTCCAGAGGGAGACTCATTCTGGTGACATATTCAAAACAGAAAGCAGATGGCCCTGGGTCAAGGAGTGAGTGGAACAAGTCTGGAAGTAGAAATAATCATTATGGGCTCCTTATAAGTTTGAGTGAGAAGGGAGTTAGAGTTGTTTTGCTTAATGGAAAGAGTTTTTAAGAAGTTGTGGGTTGAGAGGAGGGAGCCAGTTGAGAGAGAAAAGGGGAATGGTGTGGAAGGCAAAGGAGATGTTCAATGGAAGATGGAAAGGAGTGGTTGGGAGGTTGTTTGAAGCTACAATATCTGGAGCATGTTTTACTTATTAGAAAATTTATATTAGTAATAGATGTGTCTCTTAATCACATTTTAACTTTTTAACAATGTGAGTTTAAACTAACCTGAAGTGCTCTTCTTTCCAGGTCATAAAAGAGTATATTTCCAAGAAATCCTGACCAGAGCCCATAGATCCATATTTAAAGTATTTTCATTTGCCATTTCTTTATTTTCAAGTTTCAGTATCCCTGGATTTGGTCATTTGAGATATGTAACTTCATATAGGGAAAATGAAAGAAAAATTTTTCATCAGGATTTGCCTTTTAAAAATCAAATATGCAATAGGCAGATGGAGTGATTCCTGGTCTGCACTGCCTTCTAGCTCAGGCAGAGTTTCTATACAGACATGATAGGCCAAGCCATTAAGAAACGTCAAGGACCCAGAGCTCATCAGGGATTTTTGGTCCTTGCACACAGATACAACAAGGCCACCAAGGAAGAGTGAGGAAGATGGAAAAGAGTACCACTTCATTTCAACAGAGGAGATGACAAGGAACATCTCTGCCAATGAGTTCTTGGAGTTTGGCAGCTACCAGGGTAACATGTTTGGAACCAAATTTGAAACAGTGCATCAGATTCATAAGCAGGACAAGATTGCCATCCTTGACATTGAGCCCCAGGTAGGTAGCCATAGAAACTCAAGAGTGATGGGTTTAGTCATGCAAGGGATGAAGACAGGGATGATGAAAAGCATTGTTCCCGGGAATCTTCTGGGAGCTGAGTTGCTTCATATACTTTAAGTGGGGTCAGCCTGGAACAAAACTAGTAGTACTGGAAATGATAGAAAATACTATTGGGGTTGCTTATGAAAAAGAATCCACTGTGACAGCTTTTTTCTTTCCTTTTCCTCCTTTTCTTTCTAGACCCTGAAGATTGTTCGAACAGCAGAACTTTCACCTTTCATTGTGTTCATTGCACCTACTGACCAGGGTGCTCAGGTGAGAAGAGGTTGTTCAATATTGGTGGGGTTCACTCAGCCTGGGTAGTTCTATTCATTAGGCCACAACTCAGGTGACAGAGGCAAATGAGATAGGGTCATTGTCGTTGAGACATATGGATCGAGTGGCAGGTCCCGACATTGGTGTGGTATATGAGCTTTGGTCGGGCAAGCAGAGAGAGCTGTGAAGAATATAAGTGGTACTGAACCTATCCTGGGGTACAGTATGGCCATGAGGAAAGAGAGGCCCGAGAATGTTTCCCTTTGCTTATATAATTTTGTCAAACTTTTCATTTTTTGCCATTCGAATAGAGGTAGAAATGTATTTCATACTTTTTATCTGGCCACATCCTTAGCTCATTTACCCATTGGGTTATTGGCCTTTTTCTTACCATTTCCAGGAACTCTGTATTAGGGTTATTGGTCCTTTGTGATAACAGTCGCAATCATTTTCACTTTTCTGTAGTTTAATGACCAGTGTTTTCATGGTGATTTGATCTGGGACCAAAAAAAAAAAAAGTCCTATGATTTTAGGACACATTTATCTTTGCCTTGGGATTACAACTTTACAACTCTTAGTTGTTGCTGAAATGGCTCTGTAGCACACTAAAGGGCATTAACTGGGAGATGCTGATTAAGTCCATGCTATGGAACAGCTACTATTGATCTTCCAGAGGGCTTTGATTATTTATAATCAGGGTTACCTTGAGATCCTGTGAGATGTGCAAGTGTTCTTAATTGACTGCCTCAGGCAATTAATATCTTCTGAGTTTGATCCTTCACATAGTTGGATAGGGAGAACTGGGGTTATAGCTCACTGGTAAAGTACTTGCTTAGCATGCAGAAAGTCCAGGGTTCAACCCCCAGCATCATGCCAAAAACAAAACAAAAACAGGTGATAGGGAACTGGACAATTCTAACAGAAATCAATGCCTGCTTAAAACCTCACCTTGGCCTGAGCCCGGGATGCTTCAGCCACTACTCTTTGTTGTTTACAGACGGAAGCCCTCCAGCAGCTACAGAAGGATTCTGAGGCCATCCGCAGCCAGTACGCTCACTATTTTGATCTCTCATTGGTCAATAATGACGTTGATGAAACCCTTAAGAAACTGCAAGAAGCCTTTGACCAGGCATGCAGTTCTCCACAATGGGTGCCTGTCTCCTGGGTTTACTAAGCTTGCAAATCAGGGAGGACCCACTGTATGCCTCTCCCCAGCAGCTGGGACTCTCATTCCCCTTGCTTTAAGACAAGCAGGGCTGCTTCAACTAGTTCTGTGTTTGCTTCCAACTCTCCGCAATTGTCCTAAATAGGCCAATAGAATCCACTGCTCTTGCTCAGGTTCCTGAAGGGCTAGGGTTTGGATAGATGGGGTCCTATTGATCTGGACTTCAAAAGGATCTCTGGAATTGGGAGTAAGAAGTATCATTAAAATGCAAGTGCTAAGCAAAGATGATTCATAAAATAGCAACAGACCCTGTCCTCTTAAGTCTGAGCTCCTTCACCTTCAAATACACTAGGCATCTTTTCTTTTTAGAGAAAATATCTTCTGCAACTATTTCTAAAATGCCAAAAATGAAAGAGCTGTACAAAACAATGTCTGCTCTAGGAGAATCCTCAAAAGCAATAAAAATTTTGCTGTTAAAATGCCAATGATCTCTCTGGGTTTTCCATTTGCATCACAGACCTCTTAGAAAGGGAAGTATCTCCAGCTTTGTTTCAACTCCTAGGCAATTCTATCAACAGAGATGCCTCTCACGTCTAGATGCAGTTTAAGATTAACAGAAGTTCCCTACCAGAAAACAGTGCCTGCATGACAGGTCTTCAGGGTCTCGTACCCACATAAAACACCTTAAAGCTCTTGAGTAGGATCTCATTTAAAGCTTTCTGCCAAGTCTCCTATAGGGAGAAAAACTGAGGATGGGGTCCTAGCTGTGCAGCTTGGGGAAGCAGACGCTCAGATGGGCTGGTGCCAGGGTATGTTCTTCATATCTGGCTAGAGCTCGGGGGTTCCCCTTTTTGCATGCCAAAACTCTCCCACAAAGTGTTGCTTGTATTTTCTTGGTTTTGGGCACCAAATTGGAAGCAATCCTAGACCTTGCCAGTCTTATGTCCCCAAGGCCTTCAGGTTCCTGCCCACTCACCAGCACTAGAACTGATAACACTAGCAGGCTCCAACCAGTAAGTTAGGAGTCCATGTGTCTGCAGGTACAAATAGCATCCCCAGGACATAGTTCCACCCCAGGGACATTATGTAGCAAATCTACTTTTCTCTTCAGTGCTTTTGAACAAAATATTGGATTTATGACCTCTCCTCAAGAGTATTTTATCCTATTAGATAGGCCTCAAGGTGAATGTTCTACAGAAATGTAAAACTAACAAAGGAAAAGAAAATTTTACACAGGACACTAAAGTCCCCAGATTTTTAATCAAAACATTTTTTATATATTTTTTGTTATGCCAGTTTGAGATTACTGACAATTATAAAATCCAACAGGAATACTTTAGAAATGCCATGAGTCAACTTTAATATGTAAAAATTACAACACTCTTCTCCCAGCAATAAGCAAGTCCATTCTTCAAATGTAAATGAGGGTTTATAACATGAGGGTACAGGAAAAGTTGTTTCTGCCACAAACACAAGTAGCCAGATGGATTTGGGTAAATGCCGCTGAACACACAAGCACTGGACGAGTACACAAAGGACTGACAGCTAGGTCAGAAACAAGATGGACAGTACTGGGCCTGTGAGGCCCATACCCAACACCAGAATAGACCACTGTCCTCAAAGGCCATTGGAGACAAGATTTCCCCAGTGAACACGTTGGTTCAGTTACTCTTTCATTTATCAAGAGTTCTACACCGTTTCATTGAGCAGACTTAATTTTTACAAACTTTTTGAACAAAGTTAAAAAAAAACACAGAATAAAGTAGGAGAGAACTATAATGTTAAAAATGGTCATTAATAAACAGATCCAGACAGTTACTGGACAGTTCTAGGTCTGAAACTGAGGCTTCCCAACTCAAGCAAGAATAGAAGTCAATGGCATACAATCTGCCTTTTTTTTTTTTAATCCACCCACATCCTTAAAACAGGACAAGATGGGATGACCACAACAGGTAGTATCACTGAGGTTTTAAGTAGCAGCTAAAATGTGCCAGAACTCTCCACCCTGTCCAGAACCTTTGTTCTACTCCCTCAAAACAAAAGAAACTGTTTTCTCAATAAGGCTTTCATCTCTCCCACCAGCTGGGCACAAGGCTTAATGTCACCTTCACTACTCAGACATCACTTCCACCACTTTTGCTTTCTTCTTCTTCTTCTTCTTCTTCTTCGTGGTGTCACTGTCCTGGAGAGAAGAGAAACAAGCTTACAGCATCCATTAAGCAAAACAATTATGACTCCCCACAAAGAAAATCTGATAAATTCCACATAGGTTTGTAACCCTTTTCAGGACTTGTAAGGACATTCTGGGATAAATGTTGCGTGTGAGCTGATGTCTGTGACATCCTAATCGTCTACTTTTGTAAGCTGAAACATTCAGATGATGAAGGTATAAATCCTTCCTACCCACTGTCAACAGAATTTGAACTGGGCCCATTAATATAGTATGTCCCCATGTTCATCCCATGAGAGTGGACAAGGCACTCCAGAACACAGGGAAGCACTAAAGGTAAGAGATCAAGGTAACATCCCATCCTTGTGTTATAGCTTCAAGAGTAATGAAGCCAGCACCACCTAATTCTTTCCCTAGCCAAGGACTAAGCTAGCCCAAGGAATCCAACTGTTTATACATACCCCATCTCCAGGCTCGCCCCCATGCTCTAATGCAGTTTTGGCCTTTTTGTCTTTCTTATTCTTCTTCTTTTCCTTCTTGATCAACTGGGGAGCTACTGGAGGGTTCTCATCACTTTCACTCTCACTCTCTCGCTTCCGCTAAAATGAAAATGATTGGTTGAAAGTTAGATCCTTGTTAGTTACAGATAAGAAAAGTTCAGTACATCCAAAAGTCTTAAGAACCCAACTAGACCCAACAGTAAGTAAAGCTGTGGGACACAACAGGAGTACCACAGTTGCAGCATGGGGTTTAGGGACTAGAAGGCCCTGAGAAGTCATTTCTCTCACAGGTGGACTACAGGACCTAAGAGTGGTCCCTAAATTCTTACAGAATGTAGGCAAAGTTGGAATTCACATCTGACAAGTGAAAAGTTCTGCCAACAGTTTATAAGTCACTAAGTATCACCCAAGTTGCCACCATATACTTTCACCCTTTAAACACTGGACTGCTACTGGCTAGGCTAGTCTCATTCTCCTCACAGCAGACACACAGGGAACATGAATCAGAGAAGCCCACAGAGCCCAAACCAGGCCCCCAAGGCGAATATGAGACATTATCTGTGTATGCACTGCAGCTAGGATGAGGGTGAGAAGCTAAACTGAGCCTAACACTGGTGCTTAGAATTATCTCCTGAAGCACATTTCCAACAGACCATGGCATGCCACTCACCTTTGGGACTTTTACAGCTTCAGAAACTACCTGTGGGGCTTTTACCACTTCAGCAACTAAAGATGTGGTTTTTAATACTTCAGCAACCACCTCTCTTTTGCCAGAATCACTGAAATAGAAGCAGTAATAAGTCAAATTGGCTGAGCAGCTTTCCACAGCAGTTCTGCTATATTCTGAGTTATTCAGCAATACTGGGTAAGCCCAAAACCACCACAAAAATACTAACTCTGGACAGAATTCACCAGTTACTATTACAGACTTACTCCCTCAAGAGTCAAACGACCAGATTAGAAAGAACTGTGTGCTATTCAGGCCTGAGCCCTTACCTGGCCCAGGCAGCCAAGGTTTCACAGAACCCAGCGAAGAAAACTGAACTGAAGCACTGGGTCCTATAGTTGGGCACTTAGCACATTTGCTCAAAATAAAACTCTCACTCTCTACCAGGGATCTGCAACCTCATCTGTCATCAATGTCCAAATGAAAAGTTTCCTGTCTCTACCCAGTCCCTGAAACATCTTACCCTCACCTGTAGTCAATGTACTCCTGCTTCCAGGTGGCAGGAGTGTTATCTGTGGGTTTGCCATGCTTGTCCAGAAGACCTTGTTTGATCATTAGCTTCTTCTGACTTGCCTGGTAGTACATTGGGGTTAAAATTAGAATGATGTATCAATGCAAAAAATAGACAATGTGACTGCACACTATACCCTTAGACCTACCCTGCTTGCACAGAATGGCATAACATTTCTGCCTTGTGTATTCTAAGAAGAGCGTCCCCCTCCTCTGCAGAATTGTCCTGAATTGTTCCCTCCCCTCTTCACCTCACCAATACCTAACCCATCCACCCTTCACACTGCTTTAAAAGAAAAATCCCTTGCCCAGATTACCTGACCCAGATAAACTCCTCACTGTGGATTCCGTAACCCTGGAGACCTCCCTGACCTTTTTTTTTTTTTTGGTATCAGGGATTGAACTCAGGAGCACTCAACAACTGAGCCACATCCCCAGCCCTATTTTGTGTTTTATTTAGAGACAGGGTCTCAATGAGTTGCTTAGTGCCTCGTTTTTGCTGAAGCTGGTTTTGAACCCGTCATCCTCCTGCCTCAGCCTCCTGAGCCACTGGGATTACAGGTGCGCACCACTGCATCCAGCATTTCTGCACTTCTAAAAGCCATTAACTTGGCTAAAATTCAGCATCCTACTATGTATGTATTTAAGAAATGCCCAACTGTTTTGCCCCATGAGGCCACAAATCTTTGAGGTCTACGATGCAGCCTGACTCTGTTCACTGTCAACAATCCAACACGATGCAAGGCTACAGTAGTAAGGACACACCAAGATTTATAAGAGCAGGTACTCAACAGTAACACAAAGCAAAATAACCCAGCAAGGCCTAAAACCCAGTCCTACTTACCTTTGGACCCAAACCCCACTTCCGAGGGTAGGTGTCTCTCTCCATAATCACTCTCTTGATCTTTGCTACTATACCATGGTCACAGGTAGAGATCACTGCTGTGGTCATCAACGCAATAGCTGTAGGCATTAGAAAGAAAAGAATGATTTGAAGGGGAAGGGCTTGATAACTGATGAATCCCAATTCTACTGCTTCATGACTTTTAAAACCCCACTTATAGCCCCGAGATCTACTACCTTAACAGGGGTTTCCTTTGCTTAGACTGTGAATATGGAGAAAAATCCTCCATTATAGGAAGGAAGCTTCTGAAATGATGCTAACTTTACCAATTTAAAGACACCTAACCAAAGCAAGTGGATACACATGGCAGGTTTGTGGCTTAGGACATGTATAGGCTTGGCACACATGTCCCCTAAGGGCCACGGAATGTTACAAGAAAATGGATCCCGGAAACTTCAATCTGTGGGATTGAAGCCTTCTATGACTGCCTCACCTGCTCACAGAGTTGAGTGAGTTGACATGCTTTGCTTTACTTCTGGTATAAATTAGAACTATTAAATGAATAGTCTGACTCACTCATTAAGAGGGGCACAGGGTATTTAAAGTCATAAGGAGTGACCCAATAGTAGCGAAACTTTCATAAATTAAAAAAAAAAGTTACTTATTAAGCTACCTGCAAGCAGACAAGGAGCAAAATAAAGGATCTTTATTTTTGATTACCACAGATAACCGCAACCACTCATCACCAGTGATTCCCTATATTCTCTCTGGAGAGCCAAGAATCTACTCATATGAAAGAGAAATCCCACTTATCTCCTCCTCACCTGCACCTGACTGACCTCCCCCTTTACTGTGACCATCTGTAGACCTTAGGAGACACCATGAATAGATCAACATAAGGAGTCAGTATGTGCAGACTGGCTCTCAGTAAGCATAGCTATGATGATGCAGAATAGAGCCCCATCTCCAGAACTGATGAGGGTGACATCCCTCCTTACCCATGCAGATTGCTTCCCCCTTGGTAGTGATGACCACAATCTCCTGGTTGACCTCAATGCCATCTTCATATCGGAGAACACCTGGCAGCATAATCTTGGCCCCATAGCAGATTGCATTTACCTACAGAGATGGTATCACATGTGAGGCTCCCAGCCACTGCCCTCCATCCTACTCCTACACTCTATAACAGGAGAGGTGAGAGCAGGAAAGGTAGCTAATGGCACTGAGAGTTCAATAGGACATCAAGGGTCACAGAATAGTAGCAGCTACTTACTGCATGCTAGGCACTGGTCTAAAAACTTTACACATCTCATTATTCCCATGAATCTCTAGTTGCTGAAGAACACATCCCTCTTTCTTCACTAAGTTACATAATCAAACCTGCCTTACTTTTCATGAATTACCCCCTACTAACTTTTACCAGGAGAAAGAACAATACATTTACTGAAGATGCAACCAGTAACAGAATCCCAAAGTAACTTGCAAAAAGTTAAGTAGGCCTGCTCAACCACATAAGTTTTGGTATAGAATTTATAAGCCAATGGTTAACTCCCTAGAGTTTGATGGCATCCAATGCATCTCATGACATCTTGTCTTCACTTGACCATATTCCACCCTCTCCTTAAATTCACCCAGAAGTTAACAGCCTGATCCCAGAACATCACATTTACACATGACTTTTTTTCAATTCTTAATAGTGCTATGTTTTAGTATACCTCTTTAATCTTTTAACCTTTTATTATAGACTATGACATAAAAAAATGCACCATATATGAATACACAATTTTAATAACTGAATACAAACAATTATCAACCTCAAATTATTACATAGAAATATCCCTCAAGTTAGAAAAAAAATTTATGGCTAGATAGTATTTAACAAAAATTGATTATGCACCAAGCCACAAAACAATCTTAATTTATAAAAGCCTACATCCTCTAATCATATTACAATTAGAAATAAAAAAGCTATTTTAAAAATTCCAGACCCTTAAAAAAAGAAAGGGCCAAACTAAAATAACTGCATTTCACTTGCATTACTAAGAGGACTACTCTTTTTTGTTTGTTGTTGTTTGGTAATAGAGATTGACACTGGATCCCAGAGCATTTAACCATAGAGCCGCTTCGTACCCACCCACTCCCCGCTTTGAGCCGGGGCCTTGCTCAGTTGCTGAGGCTGGCTTTGAACTTGTGCTCCTGCTTCAACCTCCCTAGTGGCTTGGATTACAGGCATGTGCCACTGTGCGCAGATGAAGACTTCTTCTCTTAATTATAAAGCTACATAGTAAATCTGCTAAGAAAAAGGCTTGATAAGCTCAGTGGGATCTAGATTTCATTGCCTCAAACTATAATTTATTTAAACAAGAGTTTTTATTAAAATTCCCACAAGATAAAAACAGTTGTTATAGATCTGAAACTTTAGTCTCAAAATTTCCCCATCAAAACAACTTTTTCTAACAATAATTTAAATAAGTCAAGGTTTCTTATGCACATGCAGAAGTAACAAGTTAAAGAGAGCCAAATTTTTTTGTACCACCAAGTCTATTACCTGAACCAAGTTACTTAGAACTGT
This sequence comes from Spermophilus citellus, assembly GCF_964194105.1. Classification (NCBI taxonomy): domain Eukaryota; kingdom Metazoa; phylum Chordata; class Mammalia; order Rodentia; family Sciuridae; genus Spermophilus; species Spermophilus citellus. The sequence goes on along the minus strand of NC_138190.1, from coordinate 147,928,675 downwards.
TAAAGTCAATGTTTAATTTGCTCTATTTTTAAATAGGAGAATTAGCATTAAACCTTTAAAGAGAGATATATATATATATATATATGGTTTTGACTTCATAGATGTTTCCGTTATTAACAGCAGAGAATCTAGCATCTAACCTATGCCAATAGGAGGGGAATTAGACCCTAAGGAAAATGATAAATGTAAATTCACAGTACTAATGTTTCATTTTTAAAAAATAGAATGGTTTCAGAACATGGACTGTCTCATCTCTAGAGTACATCCTATCCAAATGTGGGCGCTTAATCCAGAACTTACTGCACTATCTTTCATAACCAATCGTTTATGGGATGTCAACAGCTTTTCCAAAGGGTAAACAACTCGCCGCAGGTAACTCTCATCCTTGTGGTTATCATATAGCCACTGAGCATCAAGCACATCATGCATTGTCACCATATGGTCCTGAAAAGCAGCCACAGATGAAAGTAATTCAGTGTCTTCATATCTCAAATATCCACCAGAACCCAAACTTCTTAAAATTGAAGGTAACTACTTGTGAACTTGTCTGCTAGTCTAAGGTCATTAGGAATCTTCAGTCTCTTAGAATTGTTATTTTAACTGTTGCTAAATTAGATTTAAGCAGGCATTTTTGTAGACCAGGAAGTAAATAGAATAGATTAATATTTTCTATCTGATCATCTCCCCTAGTCAATTTTAATGTTCCAAAGTTTAATTAACAGAACAGGGAAGCTGCCCTGAACTGAACTCAACACTTTGGAAATCGTCTTTCTCAGGATATGAAGCATGTAAGGTTCCATCAAGGGCTGGCAGATATTAAGAATCAGTTCAAGGGGCTGGGGATGTGGCTCAAGCGGTAGCGCGCTCGCCTGGCATGCGTGCGGCCCGGGTTCGATCCTCAGCACCACATACAAACAAAGATGTTGTGTCTGTCAATAACTAAAAAATAAATATTAAAAAAAAAATTCTCTCTCTCTCCCTCCCTCTCTCTTAAAAAAAAAAAAAAAAAAAAAAAAAGAATCAGTTCTAAAGCCTCTAGCCCCACAATGGCATACCTTTTCACTCATGACTCCAGAACGAACCCTCCGAAGTTCCTGCATCTGACCGCCAACTCCCAACAACAAGCCAAGGTGTACACACAGTGTCCGAATGTAAGTGCCAGCCTCACAACTCACCCAAAAGATTCCTGAGACACATATACAAAAAAAGTTGCACCTATTTTACAGAGTAAACAACACATATTTGGTTGTGAACCTGAGTTATTCTCCATCTGAGCCATCAGGACTAGAGAAGACAGATGCAGGAGAAGAATATACAATATGCTAAGTGCATCTACTTTTAACAACAGAATGGAACCCTAAAAATGCATTCCTACTCACTTGCAGTCTGTGGCAATTCAGTTCCTCACAGGTCTAACGACTCACCTAGTCTTCTTTCAGGATCATATTCAATCATTTTGCTCTCATAGATAGTCCTCACTCGGAGTTGCCTCTTTACTGCAGCAATAAGTGGGGGTCGCTGGAACAGGGCACCTGTCAGAGTTTCTAGGGCCTAAGGATAAATACAAACCAAAGCACTTTCATCACATAGATTCTTACATAAGTTTAAAGGGCATATTTGGGGAATTTATAACACAATTGAGACACAGGTTTATTTCAATTATTAAGATCAAAAATACCCTTTTAAAAAACATCTTAAAATTTTTTTTTAGTTGTAGATGAACACAATACCTTTATTCATTTATTTATTTACTTTAAAGAGAGAGTGAGAGTGAGTGAGAGAGGAGTGAGAGAGGAGGGAGAGGGAGAGAGGAGGGAGAGAGGGAGAGGGAGAGAGGGAGAGAGGGAGAGAGAGAATTTTTAATATTTATTTTTTAGTTCTCGGCGGACACAACATCTTTGTTGGTATGTGGTGCTGAGGATCCAACCCGGGCCACACGCATGCCAGGCGAGTGCGCTACCGCTTGAGCCACATCCCCAGCCCCAATCTTTCTTTATTTTTATGTGGTGCTCACGGTGGAACCCAGTGCCTCACACATACCAGGCAAGCACTCTACCACTGAGCCACAACCACAGCTCTAAAATGCCCTTTCTTTAACTACTCAGGTAAGGGTTTGTCCCCACCTCCAGTATTCCCCTCCTCAGGCTAGCTAAGGAAGCCCACTGAAAAGGGCATAAGAGATGATAAGCTAGGAAAGCTAACCTGTTTCCACATAGTTAGGGGCTCAGAAACCCAAGCAGTCTAAGGTGCCCTCCCTACAGTGGCAGACTTACCCTAGAAAGCTGAGTCCCCCCTTCAATAGCATTGTGCAGCCGGACAATTCCCACATACTCTTTGCCTGAAAAATGACAAAAGAGTAGTCAGGTGTGGCCACTAAGTTTTTTTATACTTCTAACATGCCTAATCACTGCCATTTTGCATAGCAGAAAAAGCAGATATTTCATACCATGTTTACATAAAACTTTTATTAAAAGACAGATTTCATGGTGCTGATGGGAACAAGAAATGAAGTTATTTTTTCTCACTTGGAGGTCAGTGGGGCTGACAAGGACAGCTGGACACCCAGTACAGAGCCCAACTGGAAAATACCTTGCTAAGGTAAGTAGAATTTTCTCAGGTGAGAATGAGAAAAAGGGTACTTTAGGCAGCAGGAGAGGAGCCTGGAATGACAAGTCCAGAGCTGGACAGAATTCTGCCTCAGTGTTAGAATTCGTTGACTCAATGTGCACATGACCAGTATCTCAAACTCCAAAAGAGACCAACCTGGGTCTGGCAAAGGACAGAAGGGCATATGAAAACCAAAAGAATATCCCTGCTTCAGGAATTTCTCTCTCCTAATTAAGAAATTTCCAAGAGCCAAAATGCACAAGGGAAGCAAATGCAGAGTGCCTTCCAATCTCTAACTAGCCAGCCCTCTGCTCCATCTTTCACATACCTGCACTCTGTTGTGATTTCACCAAACGTGTTGCACGTTCTATGCACACGATTAAACAGCCAGTCACCTTTGGATCCAAGGTGCCACTGTGTCCTGTCTTCTCTACCCGAAGTATTCGTCGGATCCAGGCTACCACCTCATGGGAAGAGGGGTTAGAGGGCTTGTCAAGATTAATAAAACCTGTCCTAGAATGGGGAAAAAAAAATGTACTACCTGTTCTGAACTCTTCAACCAACCAAAACCAAAAATCACTACCACCACCATCACCAACAATAATTTTCTGAAGAATTAAAAAGAAAAAAATCCATCACAGATATAGGTTATATATCCAGGGCAAAGCCATTCTAAGATGACACTACCTCTTTGAATATGAATAATGTGAAAGCATTATTTTGAAAAGAACTTGATTGAACAATGCTTGATCCCAACACATTTACCTGATATAGTCCCCAATCTCCCTCTTCAGAGGATTTGAACCACAAGGAAGAGGTGTATAGTGTGTTGTCCTTACATTTAGCTTATCGAAATTCTAGAAAGCAACAATATAACACAAAATAAATGAACCACTGACACATCTAAAACAAGAGTTAGCACCATCATCAACCCTTAAAGTTCATAGCAACCCTTAAAGTTCATAAATCTAGATTTTTGTGCCCACATTACCATTAGTTGCTGTGACACACTGTTAAAGCTCCTTAAATACTGGGAAAATTCCCAATATTGGAACAAGACAAATTTGAGCACTTACTTGTAGATTCAAGTCATTGCTCTAGAAAAAGAGACTTACTGGGGTACTACAGAACACATACTGGGCTTCATTGTGCAGGATTTGAATAAAACATGGAATAGCTTTGATTTTCTCAGCAACAAAAGAGCCAAACTGAAGATGACTGGCAATGTTTCTGAACATGGCCAGCTTATTCTTGCTCCATATGCCCCACATCTCTGCTCCTTTGTAATCTCCTGAAACTTGATCACCAGTTGGTTAAGAATTCACTACCTGAAGTCTATCTTTCATCATCAGTTTAGTTTCTCCATGGTACTTACAACAACAGCAATAATGTTTCAACTACCTATCTCCCATTCCTGGAGTTTGGGACCTTACATACCCTGTTTATTAGCATATTTCCAGGCCAACAACAGAAAAGAGATATTGCTTAAATGACAGTAATTATCTGGCCAAGCAGAAACTCAAATTGATTAAATTATATAAATACCATTCTTTCATCATCCCATACACAATGATTTTTATTAAAACTGTCAAGGGTTATCTCACTAACTTTTTTCTCTAAGACTCACAGCTGTTATCCATTTTTTAAAAAAAATTTTTAGTTATAAATGGACACAATATCTCTTTATGTATTTATTTTTATGTGGTGCTAAGGATTGAACCTAGTGCCTCACATCTATGAGGCAAGTGCTCTACCACTGAGCTATAGCCCCAACCCGAGCTGTGTAACATTTTAATTGTGAAAATTATGAAAACAGTGTAATTTAACTCTATTTCTCAAGTACCCAATTTAAACCTCAAAGAAATAGTGAATACTGTATGTTAGAAACTGTGCCTAAATATGTTTCATAGAACACCTAACCCTCAGCCCAACTTCCTAAGTGAAGATATTATGAGCAAACTGCCTTAAAAAGTTTAAACAACTAGTCCAAGATCACACACAATGTGATTCAAATAGGTCTGGCCTAAAAGCCCAGAAGTAAAGCAATGCAAGTCTGGTCCACAAATTGGTGCAGGTGTACAAGATGGAGTAAGTTAAGAAACGAACTTGTTTATAAATTTTGATAGTAATTTAACATTGTGGTGACATTTTTACTGAACAACAATGTTGGATGCACTGGAAATTTTATAATAACCTGGCCCTTTATCTCAGATACCTGAAATGTCACTGTTTTAGACTGTGACTCATTATGGTGGCATTTGTTAAAGTAAAAGATTTAGTAGTAGATATGCTTTTTTATTTTATTTATTTTAAAATATTTTTTAGTTGTAGATGGACACAGTATTTTATTTATTTTTATGTGGTGCTGAGGATTGAACATAGTGCCTCAGGCATGCAAGGCAAGTGCTGTACCACTGAGCTACAACCCCAGCCCCTAGTAGTAAATATTCTTAATTAACTGTTTAACAATTAGAAATAGTATCAAAGTCAGACATCAACCTAATGCACACAGCACATACCTTTAGCAACAAGGGCCACTGAGATGTATCCAACTGAGCCACTTTGGATTCTGGTTTGATAAGAAATTCTTCAGCATGTTGTATTTCCTTTAAGAGGACAGATACATGACCTATTAGATCTTTCCATCTATTTTGAACAATTCCATTACTACCACAGTGGTGTATGCCTTTTAAATGACAAATAAGGCATTGTGTGCCTTTTCCTCAGAACCTCCACAGGGAAGAAATGAACCAGAAGCTCTTTAGGTGAAGTGCCATTAAGATGGGTGCAATACATTTAAAATAAAAGGAAATGGGGGTCTGCTGATGGGACAAGAAAGAGAAATCCAGGAAGAACAGTTGCTGTTGCCAACAGCATTTTGTAAACTATGTATAATTAGAAACTTAGGTTGTCTGCCTTTGGCTTTTCAGTGTTTTGGCTCTACACAATGACTAGTGAATGCTAGCCCATTCGTTGAGAATATTTAACACTTCTTTAGTTTAATATGTTAACTAGTCTTTTTAGTCAAAGCAAAGTAAAACACATCCCTACTTACAGCTACATCTTCTTCTTGTAAAGACTTCCGCTCCTTTTTCTTCTTATGTTTCTTTGGTAAAATAACTACTAAAACAAACACAAGATTTGGTAATTTTTCCTCGGAACAATCGAAACAAAACAAAGTTAAAACAGGTAGAAAAAGGATTTTAATCTAGCACTGGTGCAGAAAACTCAAATGGGTAAGGCCAAACACATGGGTCGACTGCCTGGTAATGACTGCAAGCTGTTGCACGTGCTGACTTCCCTTCCAATTCACCACGTGGCTGAGGCAGGGCTCAAATACCCAACAGAAGCGCTCACCCATGGGCCAGAAAGTTCCACAGGCGGCCACTCAACTGTTCATGCGGGCTTGTGTTCTCTAGGACGTTTTGAACTCGGAGTTATCCCCATTCCGGGACCACCCGGCCTTTTTCCCACACCTTCTTAGTACCCTCGCTCGCTCCATCCCATGACACTAATGGCGACCCGGGTTCTAGGTGTACTCTCAGAGGTGGGAAGCCTGAAACCCGTGGAGTACAGTTGCCGCGAGAGCTTCTGCTCGACACTCCTCCGTGGAGTCAGGGCCAAGAGGCAAGGTCGGCCTAAGGCCCGGCGGATACGCAGCAGACCCACCAGCGAGAGCAGGCAGCAGGCGCGGGGCCTGATGCTATCTCCCCACCCCTGGCTCCTCAAGACTTCAAAAGGTCGCCCAGGTCTCACTACCAAGGCGCCCTCAGCCCTTACCTTCCTCGTCCGCCATGTTGTACAGCACCGCGTGCGTTCCAGGCTCGCCAACCCCGAAAAAACTACCCGCAGACTCCAGCCGCTAGGGTCCGTCAGGCCGCGCCACCAGGAACCGCCCACCGGCGCACAGCCCGTGCGTGCCGCGCCGCAGGGCGGGAAGGGGAGGGACTTCACTGGGGGTGGGGCCTGGGACGCGCGCGGGCCATCTGCTAAATGTCATTGGCTGCCTCTGCCCATTGCCGGGCACGACTGCGCATGTGCTTGAGGACTCACCCAGCCTCTGATGGTTCCAGCTGGAGGCGCAAGCGCCGCGCGCCTCCAAGGCCTGGACCGTGTGGGCGTGGCCCTGGCAGTCGCTGGCTAGTGGTCTCAGCTTTGACTTCCCATACTCAGGCTCTGTAAGTAGAAACCCGCGGCCTTCTCACGCCTACCCGTTCAAGTTGGTGTCAGAACAATTACGTTGAAAAAATAAAATGTCGAGGCACAAGAAGGATGAAAGCCCTTTGCTGCTTGGAATTTACTTCCAGTTAGGGCGATGCTGACCAATAGGAATAGAGTGAGAGCCATGTGTGGACCTGCGCATTTTCCAGCAGCTACATGAAAGAAAAATAAAAGGATGAGAATTTCTTATAGTAAAAAATTGTATTTTGTCCTGCATAGCTGAGATATCACCATTTCTGGTGGCTTTCCTCCACCATTACTGCTGTCTATGACTCGTCTAGATTTTTCCAGTGGCCTCCTACAGGTGCGTCTGTTTCTACTTTTAGATCCTGTCCCTTCTCTGCTCAAAATCTTTTAAGGCTTCCCATTGTAGTGGGTTGAACAGTGGTCCCCCAAAAGCTATGTCCACAACCTAACCTTCAGACCCTGTGAATGCAACAGTATTTGCAAAAGGGTCAGTGCATAAATAATAAAGTTAAGGATCATGAACTCATCCTGCATTACCTGGCTGAGCCCTAAAACCAATGGCAAGCTCCTTACAAGAGAACGGAAAAGTCAGAAGAGGAAAAGTTCAAGTGAAGGTGAAGGCAGAGATTGACATGCTTTCAGATTTCTAGCCTCTGTAATTGTGAAAGAGTAAATTTCTGTGGGTTTTAAGCCACTGGTTTGGAGATAATTTGTTATAATAGTCCAAGGAAACTAATACACCATCTCATTAAAGAGCAAAAGCCAAAGTTCTTACAATGGCTATGAGAATTTGCCTCCAATTCTTCTTGAGTTCATGTCCTTCCAATCATGCCCTTTATTCCTTTCCTCCTGCCATGATGGCTCTTGTCTGTTCCTGAGTATTATAGGGGCATTCCTCCATCTTGGAGCTTTCATACCTGCTCTTCCCTCATTGTCTGCTCCACTACTAGAATATTATAGCTTTATCAAGGCAGGAAATTTTTGTCTGTTTTGTTCACTGCTATATACTCCTTCCTGTAGGCTACAAACTGGAACCAAATTGGATTTTCTCCAAGGATATTCATAGCACAATTATTCACAATAGCCAAAGGGTGGAAACAATTCAAATGGCCATCAGCAGTTGAATATATAAACAAAAAGTGGTCTATCCATACCATGGAATATTATTTACCCATAAGGAAGGAATTAAATATGATATTAATACGTTTTACAACATAGATGAAACCTTGAAAGCACTATGATGAGTGAAAGAATCAAAAGACACAAGGCCACATATTATATGATCCCACTTACACGAACTGCTCAGTATAGGCAAATCTAGATAGAGACACATTAATGGTTGCCTAGTACTAGGAGGTTTAGGATAACACTGGAAATAACTGCTAATGAGTTATTAGCAGAAGCAGGGTTTCCCTTTAAAGTAGCAAAATGTTCTAAAATTACATTGTGGTTATAGTTACATAAAATTTTAACAATTGTAGAATAAGATGGCCACTCATTACTGCTCTGAATAGATTAAAGGACAATCAAATTCCTTGAATTTTTTGTTGAGCTTATGGACAAAATTTCTATAACCATCCTCAAGGAATCACTTTTATAGCACAAAAAAGGTAACCAAAACCCAAAGTTATATTTTGATCTAATGCCATATCAAATTACAAAACTCAGTGAATTTGCAGCTTTGTCAGTTCTTTAAATAAAAGTTCATGCACGGCTGGGGTTGTAGCTCAGTGGAACAGCACTTGCCTAGCATGTGTGAGGCACTGGGTTCGAGCCTCAGCACTGCATATAAATAAATAAAATACAGGTATTGTGTCCATCTAATATATATATATATATATATATATATATATATATATATATATATATATATATTGCAATGGTTAGAAAAGAATAGAGCACTGAGATTTGAAATGGGAATAAAAAAGAGAACAGGAAGGACTGAGAGTAGGAAGAATCCCTTGCACATTAAAACAACAGTAGGAGTTAGCAAATAGGTATCAGTAAAGAGGCAATATTTATACAATTGAAATTTGAAGGTTCTTTTATTTTGGTACCAGGGATTGAATTCAGGACCTCTCAACCACTGAGCCAAATCTCTAGCCCAATTTTGTATTTTATTTACAGACAGAGTCTCACTGAGTTGCTTAGGGCCTTGCTAAGTATCTGAGGCTGGCTTCGAACTTGGGATCCTCCTGCGTCAGCCTCTTAAATCACTGGGATTACAGGCTGCACTCAGCTTTGAAGATTATTGACAACATGTTTGAGAACATAATTTAAATAAGATTTAAATATTGGTATAGATATTGTTCCACGTGAAGATCATGTCTAGATCAAGAATCCTATCCTAGAATTTTACCTGCAATGGACAATGGAGTTTGGGCGAGAATAGACAATGATTTAAGTAGCTTCTTTGTTGAGAGATGATGATAGCTATTAGAGTCTCATCCCAGATTATTTTCACCACATTGTCTTCACCACATCTGGCCAGATAACCAAAAGAAAGTTATCTGAGAATTCACTACAGTACATGGAAGACTTTACTTCTGATACCATATTCTATGCTAGTTGGAAATACAGCCATACATCATTGCTTAAAATGGGACAAGTTCTGATTACTTCATTGTCAGACGAATATCCCAGAGTGTATGTGCACAAACCTGGAAAACATAGCTCAATCACTCAGCATGGTGTCTTGATGCAGTCATAATGTGCATGAGGCTTCTGCCAGCTTAACATGGCATATTGGTTCACAGTAAACGTTTCTTTAGATGTAGAAGAGTACACACTAAAATAATGATAAACAGTGTAGTTCAGTAAATACATAAACCAATAATAGTTTATTATCAAGCATTATGTTCTGTACATAATTTTATGTCAATACCATGGTCAGTGTTGTAGGTTTATTTATGCTAGCATCACCACAAGCACATTATCTTTTGGTACCACTGTTATATATGTGTTATGTGGTATATGGCTGTATTTTGTTTGCAAGTAAAAGAAACTGACTCTTGCATGATTTAACCAAAAATGAAATTTATTGGAAGGGTGAAATGGGCTCATGGACTCAATAAAAGACAGGTTTAAAGAATGAATATGATAAATACAGTTAGCCCTCCCAATCTATTTATTCCACATATGAGGTTTTAACCAACCACAGATCAAGAATATTCAGGAAAAAAAGTGGCATTTGTACTGAACATGTAAAAAATTTTGTATTATTATTATTATTATTATTAGTAGTAGTAGTAGTAGTAGTACAGGGGACTGGACTCAGGGGCACTTAATCGCTGCATCACATCCCCAGCCCTTTTATTTTTTATTTTGAGGCAGGGTCTCACTGAGTTGCTTAGGGTCTTGCTAGGTTGCTGAGGCTGACTTTGAGCTCACAATCCTCCTGCCTCAGCCTCCTGAGCCACTGGGGTTACAGATATGTACCACCGTGCCTTGCTCTTATCATATTTCCTAAGCAATATAGTATAGGAACTATTTACGTTACATTTAGTATTAAAAGTCATGTAGAAGTCATTTAAAGTATATTGGAAGATGTACACTGATTGTATTCAAATATGTCTTACTTTGTCTTTCAGTATAAGTGACTTGAGCATCGACAGATTTTGGTACCTGAAGAGGTCCCAGAGTTAATCTCATGTGGATATAGAAGGACAACCGTATAGAGATATATAAATAAATAAAGATATAGACACACTTCTATAAATGAATGAGAATGAGAGCAAATGTGTAAGCAGAGTGAGTGAACACTAAAGTTAGGCCTCAAAACTATTTATATCTCATATCTCACTTCCATAGACTTTAGTAAAGGATTGTAGAGATAAAAACAGAAAAACCACATTTCAAAAAAATTTAAAACAATAGGTCTGAATATGACTTTTCCTCTACTTTAGGAGAAAAGCCCCTAACAACATAAACTCTTCACATTGTGACTCCTTATAGATGCTCTTTAATTACTAACCTGCTTTTCTGCCCTCAAGTCCTATAGGGTAATGATTGATTGGTTTAAAATGTTTCACTAGTCATACGTAGTAAATGCTATTAGTTGGTTATCCAATAGCTATCCTTTTTCTTTTCTTCATTAATAATAAAATCCCAGTTTTATTCAATGCAACTGTTGCTTCATGTTACTAAGTTTTGAAGTAGTTTATTGGGCAACAGTACAAAGTAAACTGTGGACAGTGACTGGAGTGATATAAGCTTAATCAGGTGGTTATTCCAATTTCTACTACAGTTTCAGATGTAATCTATTTGCTAAAACAATTGTGCACCTTTCCTAACATTTTCTATTTTCATTGACCTGGCCAATGTTGAAATGGTTTCTTGAAGATTTTGCTATGTTGCTAGTTGTGACAAAACCTTGTGAGGATAGAGTACTATCCTACAGGATATGGAACATACTGTGAACCAGAGACCATTGAATGATGCATTTTTTCTCATGATCAGAATGTAAGAGGTCTGTGAAATATTGTGCTGGCAGGTTCTTTATATTAGGTATTCAAATAGGGCCAAATGGGGATGGCTTCTTTTGTTCCATGATGTCTAGGGCCCTGGCTAAGATGATGTGATGACTAGGGGCGATGTAAAAGCTTTACACTTAACACTTAAATCTAGGGTTAATTTTGAGTTCATTTTTTAAAAATATATTTATTTTAGTTGTTGATGGAACTTTTATTTTTATTTATTTATATGTGGTGCTAAGAATTGAACCCAGTGCCTGACACATGCCAGGCAAGCGCTCTACCACTGAGCTGCAGCTCTAGCCTCTTGAGTTCATTTTAATATAAGTTGAAAGGTTTATGTTAAGATTTTTGTTCATTTGATTTTTGGTTATTTTTGCCTACTGTTCTGGTACTGTTTTCTTGAAAAGGAAAACAGTTCCTCCACTGAAATGGACTTCAGTAAGGCTGAAGGGGAGAAGGAATTTGGGTGGCAAAAATCTTTTCAATTATTTCCTAAGATAACTGTAAATATTCATTTTGTCACCAAATGTCAAATTGCATATTTCTTTTTCTTTATAAAAATGTTAAGCCATAACCAAATAATAAAATAAAATTATTGTATCAAGAAAAAATTGGGGGCTGGGGATGTGGCTCAAGCGGTAGCGCGCTCGGCTGGCATGCGTGTGGCCCGGGTTCGATCCTCAGCACCACATACAAAAAAAAACCAAAGATGTTGTGTCTGCCAAAAAAACTAAAAAAAAAAAAATTAAAATTCTCTCTCTCTCTCTCTCTCTCTCTCTCTCTCTCTCTCTCTCTCTCTCTCCTCTCTCTTAAAAAAAAGAAAAAATTGGGAAATTTATGTAGGTCTATTTCTGGGTTCTCGATTCTATTTCATATATCTATATATCTATCTCTCTGCCAATACTACACAGTCTTGAATATTGTAGCTTTATAAAAATCTTTGAAATTGTATGAAGAGATTTATGTGTTGGTTTTGTATTGTAAAACCTTGCAAAATTCACATACTAGTTATGAGGGTTGTTTTTATATATTCCTTAAGATTTTCTGTGAAGACAAATATGTCATGTGCAAATCAAGACTATTTCATTCTTTCAAATCTGTATTCTTTTTGCTTCTTTTTAAAAATCTATTTTACTGGCTAGAACTTCTGTTACAGAAGGAGAGGTGTCTCCAGAGAATGGTATGAGGGGTTCCCAGAGAGAAGGGGGAACACAACTCATGACCACCAAGGGTCTTAGCTTATGTGATGGAAAAGAATTTCAACATACACTGATCAGAGGCATAAACAGTTTATTTAGGAAAGCAGATACACATTCAAGGAAGACTGTGGGCTACCTCAAGAGAGAAATGCCTTTGTGGGTAAAACAAGGAATACATACTCAGGGGAGAATATGAGCCATCTTAGGAGGGACAGATATGTTTTGGTGGTTCCTGTCTCTCTTTAAAAAGAAATTTGATGAAAGTGGGTATGAGAAGTTAGAATGATATCCGTCTGATAATCTCAAAAATGATTTATGATGGTCTAGTCAATGTCAGGATCCTTAGCTTGACATCATCTTTATTATCTGATCAATGGATAGTGCTGGAAAGTCTTCTAAATTATAGTTTCCTCAAGATATCATCTTTCTCTTTAATCTGTTTATTTGTGGGTTAATTAATAGTGAACAGATAGAATTACAGATTTTCTGACTTTGGAAATGACAAGCCTGGGAGAAAGACTGGCTTAGGGAGTAACAGGTATGAAAAAGGATGTGGGATTTTTTAATTAAAAATTTATTTTCTATTCTTACCTTTATGTCTCCTTTCTACCTACTTTAAATTTCTTCTGTTCTACCTAATTTCCAATACTGTATTGAATAAGAGTGGTAAGAGTGAGCTGGGCACAGTGGTACATGGTTGTAATCCCAGCAGCTGGGGAGGCTGAGGCAGGAGGACTGTGAGTTCAAAGCCAGTCTTAGCAACTTAGTGAGGTCCTAAGCAACTTAGGGAGACCCTACCTGTAAATAAAATATAAAAAGCACTGGGGATGTGGGTTATTGGTTAAGCACCCCTGGGGTCAAAGCCCTGGTACCACACACACCACAAAAAAAAAGAGTAGATATCCTCTCTAGGCTCACAATCTTAATGAAACAGTGTGCAATTTCTCACCATGAAATATGATGTTAGCTAAAGAACATCCTGTAGATATTCTTTAATGGTTTATTGAAATTCTGTCAAATGCTTGTTCTGTATTAAATGATATAATAAAATAAGACTTTTTTCTTTTAATTTTTAATGTAGTGACTTGCATTGATTGTATTTCAAATATTGAATGACCTTGACATGTCTGGGGTAAACCCCACTTTGACATGGTATACAATTCTTTTTATGGTTTTTTTTGTGTTCCTTTTGCTAGTATTTTGCTAAAATTTTTTGTGTCTGTAGTAATGAGGCATACCAGTCTCAGTTTTCATTTCATTTTTTTCAAAAAACTGTCTTTTTCTGGTTTGGGTATCAGAGTAATACAGGCTTCACAGAATGAGTTGAAAAGTATTTGATTTGGGCTTGTGACAACAGTTTCATGTGATTTAAAATATAACAATAGTGGATGGATGGGGATATGGCTCAGTGTTAAGTGCCCTTTTGGCTTAATTGGCTTAATCCCTGGAGTGTGTGCGTGTGTGTGTGTGTGTGTGTGTGTGTGTGTATAACAATAGTGGATATGATATCAGTATTTTCTCATAAGAAGTGAGAAATACTATCATTCACAATAATAAAGCCAAATATCATACTTCAGATGGAAACTAGGTGGATTTCACTCTGAGAGAGAGATTTTTATAGATGCTTGAATAGAAGAAAGAGAGTTCTCCTTTCTGAATTTTTACCATGACACTCCAGGCTTTATAGATTTATTAAAACAAGAGGTGGATAGGAAGTGGGAGATAAAGAAAGTACAGTACCCTGATATTATTATTGGACTCCGTACACACAAGTATAGCTGTTTCCTTATATCTCTCCATGATCCAGAATTTTCTTTTCAAATTTCTTTTCTTTTTGTAGCACATAATTTAGATGCATACTTCATGCCCATTATGACATAGTTGAAATAGAAACTCTTCTGTAAGAGTGAATGTTTATTTCCACAAATCCTTGTAGTTATAAGATTTATAGTACTAAATGAACTGCCAAACAAAACCTTTCACTTTCTTTTTTTTTTTAATCAATCAAGAGAATTATGCATGTTAAGCAAGTGCTCTACCACTGGGCTACATCCCAGGCTGGAGTGCCTTTATAAAGGTGTGAGCAAGGCTGTGAATCAGTAATGAACAGTGAAGCTCCCAAGGATTTACTACATTTGATATGGCTACAATTACTTCTAAGAGCTCAACCTGCCCCAAACTGAGACCAACAAAGAGTCCCAGTTATGGCAGCATTCTTTGGAGGGACCAGCCAGGCACCTGGTGGCAGACTGATGAAATTCATCTAGAAGGAGCAGCATTTTTTTTTTCCTCAAATAGGCATTTATTTTGTACATGGATTTTTTTGAACCCACATTTCTGCTTATTCTCACCCATGGAGTTCCTGAACCCCTATTTGTATGTGCAATATCTCACATAATAGCACTTCTGACTAAGGAAACCATCCTAAGGAAAAAGACACATGTCAGTGTGCTCATGTTCACCAGCAAAACTGGTGTTACAATGTATCTTATGACCCAGAAGCACCAATGGTGCAACATTGGTTTTATCCCACTGCAAGTTGCTTGAGACTGCCATCCAATCATATGGAATGCTTTTCTTTCTTTCTTTCTTTCTTTTCTTTTCTTTTCTTTTCTTTTCTTTTCTTTTCTTTTCTTTTCTTTTCTTTTCTTTCTTTCTGGCAGTAAGAAATACTATCATTATGATTGAACCCAGGATGTTTGCATACTAGACAAGTGCTCCACCAATGAGCAATAATCCCCAGCCCACAGCCCCCGTTTGGCATTTGTTTTGCCATTGAACCAACTGGCAAACCATAGGTCCTACTGAATTGGCTCAGATGATTGATCTTTATTATCAAGTGGAAATACAGTTATTGTTAAATAATGGGGTCAGGTAGTCTGTTTTCAATACAAGGGATTCTCTGGGGCACTTACTAATATTTCCATGACTAAGCAGCACCACTGAAGATCCAGACTTATTAGGAATACTGGTTTGGGTCACTCACTAAGCAAAGACTTGTGACCTCTTGAGGAGAGTAACAGTAGAATATTGGAAGAAGGAAGTTATAAATACCAATTATGGTCTCATGACCAGACACAGAAATGAGAATTGTAGTAGCCCCTCCCACAGAATATTTCCCATCTTCCTCTTTATATTTTTGTATGTATGAAATAAATGTTGATAGAGGTTAGCTTTATCATTTTTCTTTAGCTTATAAGATACTGATGTAGGGTGGTACTTGAACTAGAAGGGGAACCACTCTCTTCTAGACACTGGTATAACCTTTTTGTTTTGTGTACAAGTCTGTGTGTCTCAACTTCCATTTCACACTCATTATATTGGAGAGGTGGAAAAGCTAAAAAGGTGTTTAATGCTCTCTCTAATCTAGATTCTGGATGTCATTTAGGTTTGGCTAGTCAGATTAGCTGATGTGAGATTTAGAATGCAGAGAGGATGCAGACGGTTGCAGTGGTGGTGAGAATATAAGCGGGCTCTGAGATGTGAGTGTTGGCAGCAGCTGGAGCCAGCTTTGTGCCAGAAATTGTTTCCAAGCCTCTGCTTTGCAGCTCCTGTGGTGTGCCTTAAGTCCAAACTCTGATGCACTCCCGATCTCATTGCTCCTGCACTGCAAACGATTTTCTAAGTACCTACCTCTGTAAAATAAATCCCCTTCTGCTTGGAACATCTAAATTCTCTTCCCTCTCTTATCCCTGACTGATTATAGAAGCAAAATGAACCCTGCCATACAAAATAGTCATCTCTTGGGGGCTGGAGTTGTGGTTTGGTGGTAGAACACCCCCTGTCTCACAATGTGTGAGGCTCTGGGTTCCATCCTCAGCACCACATAAAAATAAATAAATTAAATAAAGGTATTAATTTTTTTTAAAAATAGACATTTCTCCCTGGAAATTCTGATTATATGTAGGGTATCAGGTTAAGAATTCTCTTTGTAAATCATTTGTTTTTTCCAAGTGTCACTTCCAAGTGAGAAGCATTGTATCCAGTGAAAACAGCATTGTAGAACAGGGAGCTGGCCAGATGCCAGCAAACATCACAGAGATGGTTACCACATCATGGATACTGGTTCTAACTTTTTAAAACAATATTTATTTTTTTAGGTGTAGATGGACACAACACAATGCCTTTATTTTTATGTGGTGCTGAGGATCGAACCTGGGTCCTGCGCATGCTAGGCCAGCGGTCTACTGCTGAGCCACAATCCCAGCCCCTGCTTCTAACTTTGATATGGTGCTTTTCAGTTATAAAGTATGTTCCCAAAGAGTGGAGAGTGGTGCTTGGCAGGAGGTTCTTGAGACAAACAGCCTTGACTACTTATGAATAATTTCTCAGTTGTGTGGCTCTGAACAAATGATATTATTACCCTATTTTTCGTTTTACTTACCTGAAAAATTGAGATAACAACACGGCCTATTGGATAGGATGTTTGTGCAGATCCAATGAGGTGATGCTTATAAAGTGCTTAGGACCATAAATGGCATAGTGTTAGCTTGGCACTGACAAATGTCACAATAAATATTAGGTCTTTTATTGTTATCATTATCATTTAGAGTTCTTACCATGCTTCCTGGTATAATTAACTTTAGATTCATCTTTTTAAATCTTAGAGTCAAAGAAATTGCTAGTACTCACTAGAAATTGTTAGTACTCACTAACTTTTGAATTTGGATCATTTGGGTTCATTAAGACATTTAAATAGTTTTGCCAGCTGAGGTTATCATTGATCTTTAGGAGCAGCATAAAAAACATAGTATTCTGCAAATAATCAAGTGGACAGGGAACTCACGGAGGAGTCCTTTTTTTTCTTCCTCTATGAACTACATGCATGGCACAAGTGGGTCATAGGTTTCTGCTCTGGTGCCCCAAGAGGCCCAGAGACCAACCCTTGTTGACGTGGTTGACTGGGGATGCGGATGAAGGCAATAAGTTCCACATGCTGTGCTCGCGTTGGGTCACAGAGCTCTTTCCGTGGGCGCTCTTCCGTGGCCCTTGCTACTCTGAGCTTGGGCTCTGCCATTAGCACAGTCCTTTGGGCCCCTGAGTGAGAGCGCCAAGGCGCCCTGCCCAGGGTCCCCAGTCACAGCACTTGCTCGAAGGGGCTTTCTCGACTTCGTTGCTTGCTTTTTCCCGCCATCTAAGACTGCGTGCAACTGCTCCTGTCCCTTCCCCGGGGGCCTTGGTGGCCGGAGGTGGGGGTCGCAGCGGCCTCTTGGAGCGGCGCTGGGCGGGCAGGCTTTGGGCCCGCCCCGCCAGCATCCCTGGCCCGACTTCCTCCTGCTGCAGGCGGCCGGCCCAGCTGGAGGAAGCGGCGGCGGCAGCGGCCACGATGAGCACGGGCGACGCCGTGTGCACCGGCTGGCTGGTCAAGTCGCCCCCGGAGAGGAAGCTGCAGCGCTACGTGAGTAGGGGCGCTATGCACCCCTGGCCTTCGTGTCCTGCTACCCCTGCCGGTACAGTGGCCGCCCCAAGGCCACGGGGAGCCCCAGGGCTCTGGGCGCGCCAAATGCAGCCGCTCCCAGAGCCCCGTCTGCAGGCGAGGCCGATCGACGGAAAGCGAAATCGCACGTCGAGCCAGCGTCGCGGCTGTGCCCTGCAGCGGGGCAGATCCCGGTGGCTCTTGCTTGTGGGTTTCAGCGGCTTTGGACAGTTGCTGACCGTGGCAGAGGGAGGCGGGTTGGGGCTGAAGCCCCAGGCACAAGTCCAGGTGCTAGAGAGACCAGGGAGACATCTCCATGAGTGCTCCTGCCTCTGGCGGGAAGTGGATCTGATTCCCATTGCCCAGCGAAGGGAACAGGGCAAGGGATAGGAAAGTGGACAGCAAGAGGAAACCTGCCTGAATACTGCAGGCAGGGAGGCTCCTGCATTACCCTTGGACTCTAAGGAGTGATCTCTCATTTAGTTACCACTAGGGATATGCCTGTCTAGAGACTTCTACATAGTATGAACTCATTTCTCTTCGTGTCGCTTCTCAGCTTTTTTTAAATGCTGACACCGCATTTTTCTCGTCCAGCAGGAATGATTGACTTTTACTATTATTAAGTAAGGGACACTTGGAAGAGCACATCTTCCTACACATCCTATTACCGTCTTTAATTATGCTACTAACAGCTCATCCTAAGAACTCAGGATAAGGTCTTAAAAACATTCTGCTTAAAGACCTGATTGCTACTGAGCTTGTTCTTCAGCGACTAGGAAGAAACACTTCAGTCCTCTGGGAGTAGAATATAAATAGATATTAGAGCTTTAAAAAGTTTTTGGTTGGGAGTAGCCTGATGGATCCATCTTATTCATAATTTCTAATTTCTCAGCAACTGTAGAACACTGGGGTGGGAACAAATCCACCCATGCCAGCGCCGATCTGAGGTAGCTGGGGCCAAATGCCTGTTCAGCCTGGTGCTCTTGTCTATAGCTCTCAAACAGCTGTCCCTAACCTCAGCAATATTTTTCATTCCCACATTTAAGAGCACACATTGTATGGAAATTGAAGAGACAAGATCACACAGAAAACTTAGGTAATGTATGAATACTTCTAGAATTTGTGACAGGATCTTTTCCTGAAGTACAATTTTTCACAGCCTCTTTCTCCATTCACCCTGGGAAAGACTCCTCACTCTTTGGTGTCTTTGAAAAGATTTTTGTTGTTTGCACCTATGAGCAACATTTTAGGAGAATGTTGTTCTACTTAGCATATAGACAAGGGAGATGGATAAGCCAGTAACATTTCTCTGATTAGCCACAAGTATGTCGCTGCATCATTCTTTTCGAGTCCAAGAGTCCATAAGAGCAAGGCTTGTATCTCACTGCTTTACCTCATCCAGCTGCTTCCCTTAACTGTGCAGTTGCTTAAAGTCTCATTAACACTAAAAGGAAACAAGAGAAGAAAACCTACTTCTACTCTCATGCTCTACTTTTTCGATGTTTTTTAGAGCATGGGTCTCTGAAACACACCTCAAAAAGAAAAGTCGATTTCCTCTATCATTAAGGTCTGCAGGAACCCTTTTAGCCACAAGATGTCGATCGTGTGTCACTTCCACCAGGCCTAGACAGAGCTGTTACTCACTAAGGCTTAATTAAAGGTTTTAATTAAGCTCCTGTCACAACTAGTTTCTCCTTCCTCCTATGAACTGGGCACCAACTCTAAACTAGGTTTTGTGCTGGGAATACAGAGAAATAAGACTTGATCCTAGTCCTCAAGAAGTTCATAATCTAACATGTTTAACACAATACCAACCAAAGCTAGTGGCACAACCAGGACAATAATTCAGTTCTTTGTATTGGCAGGTCAGCAAGCAGCACTGCATCAGTACCACAAATGCAAGCTCAGTCTGTGTTTAGGCAAAATGGTTAGTTCAATCTAAGCTTGTACTTCATCCACTTCATTCCATTAGCCAAGGCAACCAGAAAGTTATTCTTGCTTACTGATCTTTTAAAAGTTAGTTGACGTTTTTCTTTTGTAATTTTTGTTTTACAAGTAATAGAGAGATTTATTCCTACAGTAAAAATTCAAACAATATAGGAATAAGCACAAAGAGAAAGTCCCCTCTTCCACCATCCTATCTTCCCTTTGCACCCCTTCTTATTCCACTCCCCTCCCCGGGGATAACAGCTGTTAGCAGTGTAGTATCATGCTAGAAAATTTTCCAGAAAATATGTAACTATTTTTGCACAAATAGATCACTTTATAGTAATTGTCCTGCAGTTTGCTTTCTTCACAACAATTCTGGATATTTTTTCCAGGTTAGCACATATAGGTTTACTTTGTTTTTCTTTTAAACCATTGCCTTGTGATAAATGTATTATCATAACTTAACTATTTCCCAATTGACAAAATTTGGTTTACTTCTATTTTCTCATTTTTAAAGAATTCTATAACAATCATAACAAAGCTATAATAGTTCACACTTATTGACTGTTTATACCTGTTGGGCACTATGCTAAGGGCTTTACTTGTATTGTCTCTGGATACAAGTTATTTGTTCAGTATGTAATTCACAAATATTTTCTACTACTCTGTAGTCTTTTCACATTCTTTACAGTGTCTTTGGTAAAACTGGAATTTTAATTTTTTATGGAATAAAAACACCATTTTTTTCTTTTATGGATCATGCTCTCATTGTCAAATCTAAGAACACCTCACCTCCCTATGATTCTGAAAAATTTCTCCTGTTTTTCCTAAAATTTTTATGATTTTACATTTTATATTTAGATGCATCATTCATTTGAAGTTAATCTGTAAAAGTTGTAAAGTATATGTCATGGTTCACTTTCCTCCATATGGATTCCATTTGCTCTGATGCCACTTATTGAGTTGACTGTTTTTATTCCATTGATTTATTTTTGCAACTTTGTAAAAAAATCAATTTATCACATTTAATGTACGTCTGGTTCTTGATTCTCCAGCCTGTTCCATTGAGCTATTTGTTCATTTTTATGCCAACATCATGTGATTTGATGACCACAGATTTATAATAATTCTTGAAATGAGATAGTTTAGACCACCAACTTTGGTTTTCTTTGTCAGGGTTATATTGACCATTTTAGGTCCTTTGTTTTGGTCAATTTTAGAATTAGTTTGACATTTGGTTTTGTTGCTCTTGTATCCTGTATCCTTGCTAAAAATTACTGATTAGTTCTAGGAGCCTTGTTTGTTCTTGGAACTTGCAGTATGGTGAATGTTGCATAGAAATTATAAAAGCAGACATCCTTTACTGTTTCTTGATCTTAGTATGTCATCTGTAGGGTTTTTGTAGGTGTCCTTAACAAAGCTGAGGAATTGTCCCTGTATTGCTAATTTTGTCAAAAAATTTTTAAAAAATCATGAATTGGATTTTGTTCAATGATTTTCCTGCATCTATAAAAATAATAATAAGCTTTTTTCTTTATAGCATGTTACTAAGGTAAATTATTCTGATTCATTTTTTAATGTTGAACCAGAATTGAACTCCTAAGATAAACTTTACTTGGTTGTAATGTCTTATTCTTTTCATGTATTGCTGGATTTGTTTTTCTAATATTTTGCTGAAGATATTTGTGTCTCTGTTAGTGGGGGATATGGGCTTCAGTTTTCCTTTTTTTGTGCTGTCTTTGTTAGGTTTTGATATTAGCATAATGCTGGCTTCATAAAATAAAATGGGAAGTGTTCCCTCCTCTTTTTTTTTTTCTGAAAGATACCGTACTAAATTTGTATTCCTTCTTCCTTAAATGAATGTTAGAATCCACCATTTAACCATTTGGGACTGGGCTTTTCTTTGTGAGAAGATGAACTATGAATTCCACTTGTTTAACAGATACAGGGCTAAACAGATTATCTATATCTTCTTGATTGAGCTTCAATATTTTGTGACTTTCAAGGATTTTTTTTCTATTTCATCTGCATTCTTGAATTTATTGGCATTAAGTTGGTCATTTTCTCTTATTAGTATTTGCAATGATGGCTCCTTTTTCATTTGTGATGCTGTAGTTTATGTCCTCTTTATTTTTTCCCTAATCAGTTTTGTATCTTTTCTAAGAACCAGTTTTGAGTTTCATTGGTCTCTGCTTGTTTCCTGCTTTTGATTTAATTGATTTACCCACCTATCTTTATTATCTCCTTCCTTCTAATTGTTTTGGGTTTAATTTTATCACTTCTTTATCTAGTTTATTAAAGTGGAAACTTAATTTACTGATATGAGATCTTTCTTATTTTCTAATATAAGCATTTAATGCTACAAACTTCTCTCTAAAAGTGGTTTAAGTGCATCCCACAAAATTGGAATTGTTATGTTTTAATTTCACTCATTTTAAAACATTATTTAATTTCTGTCTGAGATTTCCTTTTTGACTTAAGGATTGCCCACAATTTTTTGTTTGATTTCCAAATATTGGGGGATTTTCTAAATTTCATTGTCATTAATTTCTAGCTAAATTTCATTATGATCTAAGAACAAACTATATCATTTCTATTCTTTAAATTTTATTAGGTTATATTATGGCCCACAACATAATTTCCCTTATTGAATATTATGTACACTTGAAGAAAATGGGTTTTCTATTATTGGGTGGAATGTTCTAGAAATTTTAATTAGGCCACCTTGGTTGATAGTGTTTTCAGTTCTTCCATATCCTTAATGATTTTCTGCTTACTTTTACCATCAGTTACTAAGAGATGAGTATGAAAATTTCTATCTGTAGTTGTGAATTTGTCCAGCCCAGTTCCATTTTTATGTCATGTATTTTGATGATCATTTGTTACATACATTTAGCGCTATTATTTTATTGGGTAACAGAAATCATTTTGTTTATTTATTTCTATAACTCTGATGTTATTCTTTGTTTTGAAGTCTTGCTTTTTTATTCATTCTTACCTTCTTTGTTTTTGCCTTCTCCTGAGTTAAATAAGCATTTTTATTATTGCACTTGTCTCCATTACTAACTTACTATTCATAACTTTTTACAAATTTTTAGCAGTTGCCTTAGAGCATAAAAAGACATTTTTAATTAATTGGAGGCTTCCTTTAAGTAATATACTACTTCTTGAGCAGTGTGAGGCCCTTAAAACAATATAGTGCCATGCCAATGTCATGCATTGTAAATACTAGAAACATGATACATTGCTTCTAATTTTGTTTTAACCAATCAGTTTTTTTCAAGCAATTAAAATGAGAAAAAATGTATTTTGCTTATTTCATTTCCAACACACTTCACTTTAGGCAGGCTCAAGTTTCTGCCTGTAGTATTGCTTTTCAGTGAGACTTCATTTCGTGCAGCATCCCCAGCAGTATTTCATTGTTGGTTTTACTCCATGCACTTCATAGGATTTGTGGAGGAAAAGCCAAGAGTGCAAACCTCTTCTACCTATGGTCCTTAAGGGCTTCACATTTTCTTGCTAGACTACCCTCAGCCTCTACCAATTCATCAACTATGCTAGGTGAATTCTTCTTACTGGTATTTGGTGGTCTCTGACCCAGATAAGTATGAGCTTGGTTCTAATCTCTCCCTGAAAGCTCCTGTTTCTTCCCAGATTTAACATGTATATGTTGCACTGCAACCTCAGGTTATTTAAGATCATGTTTATTTGGTTACTTGATTCCTTTATTATTATGAAATAATAATAAAATAATGTTATATAAATAATATTATGGGATATAAATTGCCAATTTTTAAAATTTAAACGGCCAGTTTTCTTTTTTTATTTCTTTGCTCTGAAATCTGCATTGTTTGATACTAATACAGCCATTCTAGCTTTCTTTTTTTATTAATGATATGATTTTTATCATTTTACTTTTAATTTTTCAGTGTTTACACTTAAAGTGGTTTTCTTATAGGTAGCTATAGTCAGTCTTGCTTTTTAAATCCAATCTGACAATCCTTTCCTTTTATTTAGACCATTGCATTTAATTTGACTATTAATATCATTGATTTTCAATCTCTTATCTTGCTACTTGTCTCATTTATTCTTTGTTTCTTTTTTTCTCTTTGTGCTCTGTTTCAGGTCAATTATTTTTATAATTCCATTTTATCTTCTTTGTTAGCTTTGCCTTTTGTGTTTAATTTGAAATTATGGTGGTGGCTTTAGAGTTTTAGTATACACTTTAACTGATCATAGTCTGCCTCAAAGTAATATTATATCACTTCATGTATTGTATATAAACTTACAAAAGTATACTTCAATTATCCCTCTCCCAGACTTTGTGCTTCTGCTGTTATATATTTTACTTCTACATATGTTATAAACCCCACAATAAATTGCTAATTCTTTTTTTTTTTGCTTTAAACAGCCAATTGTCTTTTTTAATTTTTTGGTACTGGGTATTGAACTCAGGGACACTAAGTCACATCCCCAGCCCTTTTTATATTTTATTTAGAGACAGGGTCTCACTAAGTTGCTTAGCACCTCACTAAGTTGCTGAGGCTGGTCTTGAATTTGCAGTCCTCCTACATCACTGGAACTACAGACATGTGCCACCACGCCCAGCAAAACAGCCAATTATCTTTTAAACAGATTTTTAAAAGAAAAGTGTATTTATGCACATATTTACAAGATCTGAGATTCTTTCTGTTCATCCATGTTTCCCACCTGGAATAATTTGCCTTCTGCTCTGTAGGTCTGCTGGTGACAAAGCCTTTAAGCCTTTGTACATCTGAAAAAGATATTTATTCTACCTCAGTTTTTAAATTATTTTTTTGCTGGGTAAAGGAGTCTTGCTTAATTTTTTTCCCTTTGAGTATTTTACGTATGTTATTCACTGTCTTCTCGTGTGTATTATTCCTTTGTACATAATGTGCCTTTTTTTCCTCCAGCACTGTTAGTATCAGTTTGGGGTTCATTGAGCTTCTTGGATGCACAGATCTGTAGTTTTTTCTTGGCAATAGTAATACTTTAAATATTTATTCTCTATCCCATCTCTTTCCTTTTACTCGGAGATTCCAATTACACCTATAATAGACTGCTTGAAATTGTTCATTTATCTTTTTTTCTGCACTGTCTACAATCTCCTGTTAATTTTATACAGTGTATCTTTTACCTGAGACCTTTTATTTTTCATATTGTGCATTTTAATCTTTTACATGTCTCCTTAATATTTTCATGATTTCCTCTACCTTCTTGAACATGAATTACAATCTGTCAATGTTCTTGTCTACAAATGAAATGTGCACAACTTCTTTATAGAGATTAACCTGTCCATATCATTAGAAATTTATCTTAGGGGCCAGGTTCCTGATATTTGTAGCATTAAATACATATTTTCTGGCTTTGCATAGCTTTGACCATATTAACCTAGAAGAGGCAAAGTTTATTTGGGCTCACAGTTCAGAGATTCAATCCACAGTTGGCCGAGTTCATTACTGTGGGCCCAAGTTGAGGCAGAACATCATGGTAGAAGGATGTGGCAGAGAAAAGCTGCTCAGCTCATGGCTCATCAAGAAGTAGAGAAAAGGGGAGGGGGCCACAGGGAAGACACACACTTCCAGGGCATACTCAAAGTGACCCACCTTCTCCAGCCATGCCCTACCTGCCCACAGTTACCACTCAGTCCATTCAAACTAGGAAGGACTGATTAGATTATACCTTTCACATTCCAATCATTTCACTTCTGAATATTTCTGCAGAAACATAGGAGCATTTGGGGGACAGCTCATATCCAAACTATAAAAAATATTTTACTAAATCTAAGGTCTTCTCTACTTTGTGCTCAGCTGGTCTCATCAGTATGATGTCATTAAGTATAGTGATTGCAAGTATGATGGTCTGTGAGATGTCTAAAGATCACTATCCCCACAGGCTAGATTGAAGTAGTAGGCAGCAGAGTTCACAGCCTTGAGGCATAATCATAATGATCTACTATTTCTCTGCCAGTTGAAAGTGGACTGCACTGCTGACTCTGCACGCTGATTAAAAAAAAGATAAAAGCATTTGCAAGATCAATAGCTGCATACTGGGTGCCAAGATGGTATTTGTTTGATCTAGTGAAGAGACTGTATCTAGAAAAGCAATTATAATTGACATCAAAACTAGATTATGTGTATGATAATACATTTTCCAAGGCCAAACAGACATGTCAAATTGGGTTGTGGTAGGAATCATTCCTTCTACATTTTTTCAAGTCTTTGATAATCTCTGTAATTCTCTGAGGTTACTTTTCTTTTAAATGTTTAGTTGTAGATGGATACAATACCTTTATTTTATTTATTTGTATTTAAGTGGTGCTGAGCATTGAACCCAGTGCCCCACACATGCAAGGCAAGCATCCTACCACTGAACCATAACCCCAGCCCTGCCGTATTGCTTTTGAATTACTATTCTGGTAGTGGGTGTGGGGAGTGCTGGTGACTTTTTCTTTTTACTATCATAACCATCCCTCCACAGGTAAGAAGACTGATGTGGGGATTTGATCAATCACCAGGGATATTTGTTCCAATTATATATTCAAGGATTGGGGAAATGATCATAGATCCCCTGAGACCACTCTGAGATGGAATTAAGTCAAAACTTTGTTTGTTACCTGGTATCCCTAAATTTGTTTGGCCTGTTTGTCGTCCTTCCGCACTCCCATCTCCAGCCCCAGATAGGAACTGCTCTCTATAGATGCACTTTTTATAGAAATGTCTTGATTGGAATCACAGAGTATATGCTATTTTGAACCAGTCTTCTTTCTTTAGCATTGACCACACAGTAGCCAGTGCATTATATGAAATTCATTTAAGGTGTATGCTGAGGCTATTGGTTGGAGATTTTTCTTAGTTTGTAATATAGACATTTACTGCTATTAAATTTCCCTCAGCACTGTTTTAGTGGCATTCAACAAATTCTATTATATTGTGCTTTCATTTTTGTTCACTTCAAGGTATTTTCTAATTTTCCTTGTGATATCTTCTATGACCTGTGAGTTATTTAGAAGTATATTACTGAATTCCAAATATTGAGAGTTTCAAATATCTATTTTCTTTTTTAAAAAATATTTATTTATTTATTTTACTTGTAGTTAACACACAATGCGTTTATTTTATTTATTTATTTTTTATGTGGTGCTGAGGATTGAACCCAGGGCCCCCTAAGCAAGCGCTCTACCACAACCCTGAGCCACAACCCCAGCCCTCTTTCTATGTTCTAATTGTAACTTAATTTCTTTGTGGTCAGGTAACACATTTTGTATAATTTGAATCTTTTAAAATTTGTTGAGACTTGTTTTATCACCTAGCATATGGTGGTGACAGCCAGCAAATGAGCTGGGGAAATGTCCCAGCATCAGAAGACAGCATAAAGAGGTGGTCTTGGTATTAAGATAATAGGTAAGCTATTGGAGACCAAGTCTCCAGATATGTCTATAGTTTTCTCTCATACTTATTATCATGTGTGTCCTTTATCTGATGTTCTGATTGGTAGTTATGTTTTCTGTTTTTAAGGACTTTTTCCTTTCAACATCAGTATGCCTATACTTTCTGGATATCTCACCATCCTGTGAGAATTTTTTCTAACATGTTTAGTATACTCTGGCTTCCTCCATTATATCCATATCCATATTTAGAGGAACAGGTTTCTAGAAAGAGGGAACAACAAGTGCAAAGGTCCTGAAGCAGGAGTATATTTGCCATATTCAAGGAAGAGCTTTTAAAATTTAATTTGGTATTCTTCAAACATTTGATAATTCTTTGGTGTCTGCTCACATTTGTATTTGATGGTATAGAACAGTGGCTCTCAGTGGAGGAGGTATTTTGCCCCCAGTCATGATGGCCGTATTTAGCAAAATAAATAAATAATGGACCTATAAGACATCCACTTAAATTTACATTTCAGGTAATAAAAAATTTTGGAGTGTAAGCAAGATTAGTATAAGGGTATCAACATTTTGGAATAAGGGAACATTGGAAATTTTTGATGTTAAAACTAGTGGTGAGGGTGCTATTGGCACTTCACAAGTAGACACTACACATGCCATTAAATATCCTATATTACAAAGATTTCAGGCCAAAATGTCAATAGTGCCAAGCATGAGAAATTCTGTTCTACATTTTGAACAGTGAATTTCTTCAGGTTAAATGACAATCCTGTTGACAAATATCCTGTTTCTGGATCTGGTGAAAAGGAAAGTCAAGGACCTGGGTTGAACATACTGGTGGCTTGTTTCTTGGGTCATGTGCCCCACAGTAACTGGAAGTCTCTATACTCAGGATCACCCCCTAGGGTAGCTCTTCTCCAGGTATCCCAGCTATCCCAGGAGAGCTGGTGACCACAGCTCTCTGATCAGCTCAGGAAAAAAAATTCTGTGTTTTGTCTAGGTTTTTGTCTCCAGAGGGAGGGAAGTTATTTGCAACTTTTTATATCCTAGGTGTTTCTAGCCTCGTGCTACTATAAACAATATTGTGGTGAATATCTTTGTACATTGGTGTTCGTGGTCATGTGCAATGATGCTTGTAAAAACAATCTTAGAATTGCTGAATCAAAGTACAAGTGAATGTACAATGCCAATAGTGCATGAAAATGCTTGTGCCTTGTTTACTCCTCAAATATACTGCATTATTAATGATTGACCTTTACAAAGTTGATAGATGATAAATAGTATCTTATTTTGATTAAATTTCTGTATGAGTGAGGTTGAACATCTTTTCATATATAAAATCCATTTGTATTTCTGTTTCTATAAAATCATCTTAAATGCAATCTCAATCTTAAATCTTTCCTTAGGTCTGCTTTGGGGGAAATATTGTTAATCTTCCTTGTCAATTAATATACCTCTGCTCAGTTTTAAAATTGTTGTAGAAGAGGTAATACGTTAATTCACACATTTCAAAAATTTTTTACAAAGACATTTGCAGGTTTTTATTCCCCCTTTTCCTACATAAATGAGCTTGCTCTATACACTATTTAGTACCTTAATCTGCCTCATTAAAATTTGCCCTAGAATTCTTTCCATGTCAGTAACCAGAGATCATCATTTTTGACAGCTGTAGATTATTGGGTTGTGTGGGGATTCTATTCTTTTTTGTTATTTTAAAACATTTTTATTTGTTCTTTTTGGTTATACACGACAGTAAAATCTATTTTGACATGTTTATACAAACATGGAGTATATCTTATTCTAATTAGGTCTCCAGTCTTGTGGATGTGCACAGTGGTGAGATTCACTGTGGTGTATTCATATATGAGCATAGGAAATTTATATCAGATTCATTCTACTGTGTTTCCTATTCCTATATCCACTCCCTTCCCTTAATTCCCCTTTGTCTAATCCACTGAACTTCTACCCCACCCTGCTTACTGTGCATTAGCTTTCACATCTCAGCAAAAAGATTCAACCTTTGGCTTTTGGGAACTGGATTATTTCACTTAGCATGATAGTCTCTGGATCCATCTTTTCTTCTGATATTACAACTGATGTCATATGAATAACATTTTGTTTGATATTTTGTGTTGCCAAATTTCAAGATTCTTGCCAAACACAAATAGGCAAGAAGTGATATTTGTGTGAAGGTTTAATGTAGTTTTTTTATTTAGAAGGAGGTTGAGCATTTCTTCATATGTTTCTTTTGTGTGACCTGCATGCTCTTTCTTCATTGTTGTTCTTTTTATTCTTGATTTTTGAGATAAAGAGTTGTGCATAGTTTTTCCTAGTTTGTCATTTGTACTTTGACTTTTGCTTAAGTCGTTTTTTATTTCTGTGTGTGTATGTTACAAACATATTGTATCCAGTAAAAGTTATCAATATTTTGTTTTATAGTTTTTAGATTTTAAGTCATGGAGGAAGAATCTTTTCTACTCCATGATTATAAAGGAATCTGCCTGTGCCTCCTTCTAGTGCCTATGTGGTTTTACTTTATTATATTTTCTTTAGATTCATGATCAATTTGTACTTTTTCTTAATGCAGACATAAAAGATGGATCCAATTTTATTTTATTTTCCTAACAGCTATACAGTTGTCCTAAAATTACTTATTACAAAGTTCACATAGACATGTTTTATTCACCCTGGCATTTATACATTTCTTTTAAGTTTATACCTAGAATTTTTCAGTTTTGTTATTTATACTTGAGGCTTTTCCTCAATTATATCTACTAACTGATTGTTGTTTGAATATACAAAGCCATTGTTTGTGTCTTTGTCTGGGTTCCTTAGAAAACAGATCTTGATCCAAAGCTTACTTGCAATATGTTGTTGGGATCATAATTCCAGTGCAGTATGAGTGATGGAAAAAGGGACAAAGGAAAGAAAATGCAAAATAATGTTACCAAATTGACCTCAGCCTCACAAGAACACAGCTAGTTGGGTTTTATTGGATGTATTTGAACAGGTTCTGTGGACCACTGTACCTCAAAATTGTCTTTTGCTGCAAGGAAAGAAGAGAAATTTATGTACCAGTTCCTTCATGGCTCTTGTCTCTTATTGTCCCTCTAAATAGTTACTGGGAAGACCAGACTCCATATTCTGCTTATCTGAATCTAGAAGTGGTGAAAGGAGCAAAGCTTTTGAAGGTTATTGTGGTTTGTATCTGGAACGTTCCCCCAAAGCTCATGTGTTGAAAGCATAGTCCCCAATGCAGCAAATTTCAGAGGTGGAGCTTTTAGGCAATGATTAGATCATAAGGG
Source organism: Spermophilus citellus (assembly GCF_964194105.1). NCBI lineage: Eukaryota > Metazoa > Chordata > Mammalia > Rodentia > Sciuridae > Spermophilus > Spermophilus citellus. The sequence goes on along the minus strand of NC_138190.1, from coordinate 147,898,145 downwards.
CTCTGACCTCATTTAGTGGATTAACTCATTTAATGGATTAATCCTTTGATAGCTGAATGGACTATTGCAAGGTGGGATCTATATGGGAGAAGTAAATCACTGGGGGTTACCCTGGCAAGGTTTAACGTGTCCCTACCCCCTTCTTCTCACCTGCTCTATTTCCCACCTACCATGAGCACACCATTTCATCTTGATGGGCTGCCTCACCTGAGGCCCAGAGCAATGGAGTCAGCCAACCATGGACTGAACCTCTGAAACCATGAGCCAAAATAAACTTTTCTTCCTCTAAGTTCTTTTTGTCATGTATTTTTGTCACAGTGATGAAAAAGCTGACTAACACAAGGATTCAGTTGGGATAGGCCTGGACATAGGAGCTTCTGTGCTTCTATCATGGCAGATACAATAGAAGAAGGTATTATCTGCAGGGAGGATAAAGTAGCCAGAATATGAGGGGCTATCAACAGAGGCCATTGCTGCCCATTAAGGGAGCAGCCAAGACCAGGAGGGCAGGTGGAACCAAATTCAGCTAAAGGTGCACAAAATTGTGACCAATATAATTTCCACATATAAACACCATATCCTCTTACCTTGGAATTTTCTTGATATTTGTAGTAGTTCTTCACTTGATTCTTTTGGGTTTTTCACATATACAATCATTTCATCTGAAGAGAACTAGTTTCACAACATTTTTTTCCAATTCTGATGTTTTTTTTTTTTTGTGTGTGTGTAAATATGTTGGATAACACCCCTATGTGAAACAGTATTATTGATAGTGGGCTATCTTATTTTGATCATATGTATATATGTCATATTAGAGAAATATTTCACTGATTCCTGTATTACTGAGTGTTTTTTAACCAGTCATTGTTGAACTTTATCAAAAGGTTTTTCAGTATCTCTAAAGATGATCATATGATTTTTTCATTGAATTTAGTAAAGTAATGATTTCTGTTAATAGATTATCAAATATTGAACTACATTTACACTTCTGGAGTAAATTACAGTTGATTGGGTTATTTTTAGTTGTGTTATTGAATTATTCATGCTAATATTTTATATTTTATTTTTGCATCAGTATTTGTAGGCATGATTGCTATTTGGTTTTATTTTCTGCACAAACTTTAGCTGATTTTTCACATAAATATTATATTTGGTTGATATAAAACTTTGGTTTTTGTGTATTCAGATCTTTGTCAACTTTCTCTATTCTTCTTTGGAAATTGATCTGTTTAGTCTCTCTCTCTCTCTCTCAGTCAATTTTGGTAAATTATACTTTTCTGGAAAAAATATTCCTATAATCCTGGTGTTCCAGTTCTTCCACATATGATTTAAAAAAATGATTCCTATGAATTTTATTTTTTATTCTTTCCTCCCCCACCCCATTAATTAGGTTTTTCAGTAGTTTTTCTATTTTTTATTTGTTTTTGTTAATAAATGGCTCTGTGTTAACTAGTCCTATTGAAATATCTTTGAACTCTTTAATATCTTCTGTCATATTTATTAATTCTTTTCCCCTAGTTGTATATTTTAGAGATGAGGAAACTCAAACTGATTACACATTCTGTGTAGATGTTGTACCAGTCAAGGTTTTAAGTGGCAAGCAAGCTGACCCTAAGTGGTTTAAACAGAAAAGGTGTTTATCAAAATGATATTGGGTAGCTCACAGAAATGTTCAGAGGATGGGAGAACCAGCTTTGAGGTTAAACAGCCAGGAAAAAACACCCCAAACCACAAGTCAGAACTAGTGCTGGTGAGAAATCCGCTGCCACGACTGCCTACTTCTTCCTTCCCTCCTGTGTCAAAGGGAGTAGGTTTGTCTGAGTGATGGCCTTTGTCTCTAGTATTGTCAAAAGTCTACCAAAGAGTCTGTAACTCTGTGAATTAAATTGAAAAACTTACTGCCTCCATCACATCCTAGATAAAAAAGTACAGAAAGGAAAGAAAAAGATGATTACAAAGTGTCAGAGCAGTGCAGAACAAATGGATCTGTGTTCTCCTTTTGCTTGCCAATACCTCAGTTGGTCAGGGCCACATTTTGCCCAGCCATTTGTTATCTGGACAATTCCAGGGACAGGAAAGTGGTTCCCAAATAATTGTTCAATAGCCTTGGTTGTGAGAAATTGGTCCTAGTGTCACCTCTTTAGAGAAAAACAGAACACATCTAGTTCTTTTTCAGTTTTAGAGCCCTACAACTATTCACTCCAAATGTTAGCAGTTTGTTCAGCTATTCCTTAGGACACAACAGGATTCTGAGTTTGCTCACTGTCCTATCTCTTCTGAACTCAATGGCTATCAGAACTGAATAATACCAGTTCTCTGACCTAGACAATTCAGGGCTAAGCAGAGCAGGATGATCACTCCTCATCTGGATGCTATGCTTCTGAGAAGGCAGCTGGAGATTCCATTAGCTTTGTTCTGGCAGCCACACCACACCGTTGACTCACACTGAGCTTCCTGTCAAGTGAACTTACTTTTCCTCTGTGTTTTGCTAAGCTATCTATTCTCCAGTCTGTTTTTGTGCACTGGTGTTTTGGATAAGTCCAGGAACAGTACCTTATTACTGTTAAATTTCATTTTTTTTTTTTTGGCAATTGGTTCTTCTTGTCAGTGTATGAAGATCTTTTGGGGTATGGAATAAAAGACCTAGTTTGGGGGCACATAATTAAGACTAGTACAAGCAGGCCAGGGCCTGCTTTTGTCAGCCAACTTCCAGACACCCCTCCTTCTCAGAGTTCTGACCAGTAGGGAAATGACAAGAAGCACAAGACGAGGCAGATGGAGGCAAAACAGCTGTTGCACTACTGAAAAAAAAAAAAAGCTGAATTGGAGAAAGCCACTTGGGCGTAAAGCCAAAGTGGGGCTTCCTACTCTTTCTGGTGAAGCTGATTCCTAATATTAGTAGTTTAGGACTGAATGGATGATGAGGGCAGTGAGAAGAGTGTCAGTGAGAGAGTGGTTAAGGTTAGTTGAACATCAAAGAGTGAAAACAAAGGGGAAGAAGGCATTTTATTCACTTGCAATTATAGTGACTAGAAATTCAGAGAGTTAGTCAGGTGACCAGACTGGGGCCTGACAGAGAAAGAAATACAGCCAAGTCATGAGCAGGAATCAAACAATTTCCAAAGGCACAGCTACATCTTCAGGCTCTGTATCATGTTTTTTTAAAATATGTTTTAAGTTGTAGGTGAACACAATACCTTTATTTTATTTATTCATATGTGGTGCTGAGGATTGAACCCAGGGCCCCATGTGTAAGTAGGCAAGTGCTCTACCACGGAGCTATAGCTCCAGCCTATACCATGTGTTTTACATGAGTTTCACTCATAGATGTTTGTGAGAGTGAGGATAGAACCTTAATGGGAAAACCTCTTGAAAAGCCTTTCCACAGTTCTTGTTCAGAACCTGGACCATGAGTGCAGGAACATAGCAGATTTAGTTCTCTGTAGGAAAAGCTTCCTAAAAGGTGTCCATAAGCTGTCAATAAAAGTGACCAATTCATATTTTATTACTAATACTGCAGAAAGATATCAGACGTATGCTTCTCCTCCCCCACCTGCCAACAGCTCTCACCCGAGGTTCCTATTGAAGGAATTGCTTTTGGCCTTCCAGAGACCTTTGTGCTTGTACTTGAGAGAGCTAAAACTGTCTGAAAATTTGCATTATCCAACTCCTTAATTAGGTGACAGAATGGACAATGTTCCAAGGTGGTGGTGGGTTGGACTGAAGCCCAAGGAGAGAGAGATGGAGTAGCTGTGAGGAGAGGGGTGATGGCAGCAGGTGAGAAACTCATGTAGGGTCTTATAGGCTAAAGTAAGGCCTTTAGCTTTTCCTCTGAGTGACAGAGGAAGACATTGGGGGTTTATGAACACAGAAATGACATTATTTGATATGAATTGCAACAGGACCACTCTGGTATCTGCATTGAATGCAGGAACTAGGGCAGAAGCAGTGATGGCTCCTAGCAGGAATGGAGTGGTAGAGGTGGATATATCCTGAAGGTAGAGCTAGCAGGATTATTTGATGGATCGGTTACTCTGTGTGAAAAAAAAAATGAGTCAAGAATTCCAGTGTGCTTTGCCCAAGCAAATATATCCCATTTTAAATTAGCATACTCTCTCTCTCTCTCTCTCTCTCTATATATATATATATATATATATATATACACACACACACACACACACACACACACACACACACACACACTTGTCATTTATACCTAAAAGGACAAATAGAGAAAGAGAAAAAATAGCGATTTCTGGATATATGATTTGAAGCCATTTCTGATTCTTTTTGTATGATATGCTTATTTATATATTTTGCCCTTTTATCTTACTGTTTCATAGAAGCTCTTTATTCATTTGATTTATTAACTATACAGTTACCTACATATTGATAATCTCAACTTCGCTAACCATGTGTATGTGTGTATATATATATTACTTTTTATAAGTAAATCTCTTCCTTTATAGTTTTTTGTGATTTGTTTGGCATTTCACAATTACATTCACATAATAATGAAACATAAAAGATTTAAATATTTTATAATCTTGGAATGGGGAAGGCCTCCAAACTTGCATGTGGGGTCTCTCCGCACTTCAGATAAGCTAGTATGGCCTGAAGCATGCTGGGAAACCCTGGCTGGGGTGGCTCCAGATCTGCTGTCTCCATAGCTAAGGGCTGGTGTTGGAGTAGAAACAGAGATCAAAGTTGATTTCCTTCCCTTGCAGAGCACCCTGTCTTGTTTACTTGTCTTTCTCTCTCCCTGAGCTGTTAACCTGTGAGCACAGGGATTGTGGTGGGCTTGCTCAGCACCATCATTCCCAGGGGCTTGGAATGGGAGACATCAAAGTTGGGGTTCCTTCCCTTGTGGGTCATGTGCAGTGCCTGAAAACACACTGTCTTCCTGCCAAGTAGAGCCTCATAAGAACATCCCATTGACCTGCAAAGTGCAGGACAGAAAAGCCTTCCCGTCCTCCCTTTCTGGCCCTGAACTTCCTTCTGTTACAACATCCATCATGCTGTATTGTGATTATTTGTTTGACTTGCTGATATCTGTAGCCCCAGTAGTTAGAAAAGCATTTTACTGGAGACTTTCTATCCAAGTAATTCAGCCCTTCTTGTCTTCTCTATGGATAAGAATTTGAACTTGCTTCATGCCAAGATAAAGCTCTTGCTATTACTTACTAAATGGTGGCAGCAGCAAAATGACAGCAAGGCTGTTTTCTTATCCCCTCACATACCTCTTTTTTCTATGCTTATTTCAGTTCATTGCCACTAGGTCATGACTTCCTATTTCACAATAAGTGAGTCTGTTATGTTGTGGCTTTCAGCACTGACAAGAAATCTGTGGTTTGGGGTCTTTGACCATGAGAATGGTATAATTACATTTAAAACCAGGTTCAAATACTAATCTAACCCCACCCAAATTTTCATACCAAATGAGAATTCTAACATCACCTTGCCAAAAGAAAAGGTACACTCTTCAGTCTTCACCCCTAAAAAGTCATCCTGATCAATATTATAAAGTAAAAATGAAATGAACATTATTGTCAAATAAACCTCCAAGACAGATACTTGACTCAAAGTTTTTATGTCTGAGTTCTTTTGAAATTTAAAGAGCAGATTACTCTGGGCTGGGGCTGGGGCTCAGTGGTAGAGTGCTTATCTCACATGTGTGAGGCACTAGGCTCAATTCTCAGCACTGCATATAAATAAATAAAATAAAGGTCTATTGACAACTAAAAAGTATTTTTTTTTAAAAAGAACAGATTACTCCTATGCTCTTTTTTTAAGAAGAGAAAGACTTAAGCACTTTATTTATTTATTTATGATGCTGGGGATTGAATCCAGGAGTGCTTTACCATTGAACTACATTCCCAGCTCTTTAAAAAAGAATTTTAAATTTTGAGTCAGGGTCTTCCTAAGTTGCTGAGGCTGGCCTTGAACTTGTAATCCTCCTGCCTTAGCTTCCTGAGTCTCTGGGATGGTATGCATGCGCTATGGTGCCTGACCTATCCTCTTGAAACCACTTAGAGTAAGATGCAAACTTCTTTCATTCATTGTATGTTAGTATGACATTGGGTAAGGAGTTTAAAGTACACAGAAGAGAACTATAGATCATTGTCTCTTAATGTACATATTAAAAATGAATTCCAGATGTATTACATTTAAATGTAAAGAAAATGAAATGATATAAACTTTATAAGAGAATGTTGTTGGATACCTATCTGATCATGGGAAGAGAAAAATTATCTAAACATGACTGTTGAAGAAAAATTATAAAGGAAGAAACTCAGATATTTGCTGTATAGAAATAAAATACTTTTGGGACTGGGGTTGTGGCTCAGTGGTAGAGCACTTGCCTAGCATATGTGAGGCACTGGGTTCAATCCTCAGCACCACATATAAATAAACAAATAAAATAAAGGTATTGAGTCCATCTACAACTAAAAAAATGAATAGAAATAAAGCACATTTGTTCATTCATTTACTCATTCAACACATATTTACTGAGCATCTACTATGTGCTGAATGCTATTTTAGTTATAATATAAACATAATATCATGACAAAGTTTGAAGGTTTTTATTGTATGTGTCAAGCAAAGAGTTCATATCCTTCTATGAGAAATCTTTTTCGGTTATCAGGAAAAGATCAACATCACAATTGAAAAATTGTCCAAGGATACTAACAGCGATTTACAGAAGAACTATAAAGGGCTGGGTACAATGATACAGACCTGCAATGCCAGTGACTGAGGAGGCTTGAGTCAGGAGGATTGCAAGTTCAAGGCCAGCATCAGAATTTAGCAAGACCCTGTCTCAAAATGAAAAATAAAAACGGTCAGGGATGTAGCTCACTGGTAGAACAGGGGCAGGAGATAGGGACCAGGGCATGTCTTGCACTGAGGCAAACCTGATATTAGTGTTCACACAGTAAATGAAAAGTATGACTGGTTACTGTTGTTGTGTCCAAGCTTGTTGGTATGTTTTGGACCAGAGCTCATGGATTCATTCAACAAATATTTTCTGAACCCTGAATTGCACATGTGTTCTTGGAAGGAAAAAAGGACATTTGGATCATCAGTGAGGAGACCAAGGGAATTTGCCTGAAACTATAAATAATAAAATTCTACTTTCTAGAAGATGTGCTTTGAGCCAAAAAATAATGAAACCAAGTTGAAACTGAGAATGTTCTCTCTCTGAAATTAAGAATTCGCTCCAGGTATCAGAGTATAAGTTAGCTGAAAGATCCCTCTGTGGTCTTAGCTTTGCCTATACTAAGACAGGAGCTTAAATAAATATTGGTGCCCCGTGGTGTTCTGGGTGGAGTGGTTTCTGTTGATTCATGATTATGTGTTGGTCTGAAGCTTGCAAGTTTTGTCAAGTTCCTCTAGCTAGAGGAGGACATAAAGCTGATGAACCTCCCTGTAAAAATCCATTGGGGGCCTTAGCTGACTATTGAACTTCCGACTAACCACAGGTGCTGAGACCCCTTTCAGGATTGCCCATATCATCCCTTATCGTCTCTTTGCATCCTCCCAGCCTCCCATACTCAGGCTCACATGGAACACATAGGTGTTTTAAGAATAATGAATTACAGTAGATGGGGTAGAGAGAGAAGATGGGAGGGGAGGGGAGGGGGGATAGTAGAGGATAGGAAAGGTAGCAGAATACAACAGTCACTAATATGGCAGTATGTAAAAATGTGATGTGTAACCAATGTGATTCTGCAATCTGTATTTGGGGAAAAAATGGGAGTTCATAACCCAATTGATTCTATTTTATGAAATATGATTGGTCATGAGCTTTGTAAAGTTGTGAACATCCAATAAAAAAAAAATAAAATAAAAAAAAAAAAAGAATAAGGTTTAATTCAAAATAAACCTTCCCTCAATTTCAGCTGACTCAATACATTCCTTTCTTCCTGAGGATCTCAATTCCTCTCAAATACCTCACCTATGGCCTCAGTCTTCTGGCATAGCTAAGCCCTTTGACCCAGTCAAAGGTTCAGCCACACAAAGAATAATGAGAAATTATCAGTCAGTGGATGACAGCTTCTCATCACGGCACACAGTGTGTGGTTAGGAATAAGGCTGAAATAGATGATCTCAGTTCACATATTAGCTTTTACCTTTAGGAAAGTTAATTAACCACTCTGCACCCCAGTTTTTGCATACATATATAATAACATAAAAACAATATGTACCTCATGTGGGGTTCATGTCAGGAGCAACTGATGTGATTTACTCCATCTAAAACACTTAGAACAATTTTGGAGCATATTGTTAACTTTTGTTAATCCTACTGCATATTTTGAGGATCCGTCTTTCTTTGGTCTTGGTTACTCTGGTTGTGACATCTTCTTTCGGGTGGAAGGATCATATTTTTCATTGTGGTAAAATAAGCATAACATAATATTAACCATATTAACCTTTTGCTATTGTACAGTTCAGTGACATTAAACACATTTATGATATTGTGTAGCTGTCACTACTACTTATGCCTAACACTTTGATGTGAGGGTACTTTTAGAAAGGTTATTCTCATGCTTTCATGTCTTTTTACAAGTACCTCTGTTTAGAAGTACCTCCTCTCCGCCATTTTGGTCTGGTTCAGCTCAGCTCCATCATTGCTTCCTCTGTATTGTAGCTTCCTTGAATCTTCATCCAGATTTGATTACCCCTTTTATGTTTCCATTGCAGTTTAGACTCAGTCTATCACAGAATTTACCAGAGTTTAAAATAACTGTTTATTCCTGAGTTGATTTCAGCTCATTGTTTCAACCCACTACTTTGTATCCTGATCCTGTACCTAATGTATTGGTGACCCTCCCAGGTTTGTAACACCTGCAAATTTGATTAGCTGCTCTTAGTGACCTCTAAGGTTCAGCCACACAAAGAATAATGAGAAATTACCAGGATATGCAATGGCACTTAGTTTGACAATACATGAGGAAGGTCAAGTTCATGTCATGTACTGGGGCTGTGCTTGAACATAGGCTCTCTTGTTACACTTATCTCTGCTGAACATTTCTCCTCAGGATTCCTCCTCCCAATGCCCCCCACAGCACAGAGATACAGGAATTTTCTGCCTCTGTTGACAAGCTATGGGAATAGATCATGTGGGCCAGGCCATCTCCAGGACAATCACAGGAAGTTATTCCATGTCTGGGACAAGTCCCAAGTCTATCTGGCAGGGAGCAGAAGGTTACAGGCCATCAGGCTGAAGGGTCACCAGCAATTCCAGGGCCCGTGGCACTGAGCCAGGACAGAGAAGTGCAATGTAACCTGTCCTGGAAATTCCCAACCCACTGCCCTTGGATTCCATGCCCTTTGTGGTCTCCCTTGGCAAGGAAGTGGAAGGCAGAGGGAACAGGCCCTCTTGAGTAAAGCTCAGCAGAAAATAGAAGGTTAACCAGAATTTGGTTTCTTCAGTTTTTATCTTTTGCAACTCATAAGTACAGCCCAAACTTCCTGAGTGCAGCAAGGTGTAAGCATGGAAAGAAAATGGGCTCTTAGCTTAGAGGAGCAAGTTTTGGGTAGTAACCAAAAATGTCCAAGTTGTTACCAAATGTTTCCTTTCATTTTATGCCTTGGGATACATCCAAGATTCTTAGAGGCCTTACAAATTGCAGTTAATAATTGAGTTGTTAGTTTTCCTAAACACTAACTAGCTTTTACTAAGCATGTGTCATTAGCAACCCTAGAACAAGAAAAACACAGTAGTGGAAACTTGTTCACAGTCAGAGGAACAAGGATGAGGAAGGATGTAAAAGGAAATGAAAAGTCAGTAAATCAGACAAGAGCAAGTCATATTCCTCTTTCCCTTTTTCCTCTCTGTTTTCTGGCCTCCAAAGAATAATGTTTGAATGTGAAGAGACAGAGTATTCCACTTTTAGGAAACAGCTTGATAGTTCCATGTGATAGAACAGTTTTTGTTGAAAGTGCTCTAACATGTGACTTTGAGAGTAACTTACTCTGTCACTCTTGCTTTCCTCAAAATACCTTCCAGTAAGCTGCAGAATATGGCAGGAGCAAGAAGCTTGAAAAACTACACAGTTAAGTTTTAAGCTATCTTGAAGGGTCACCAATCAACGTTGGTGGATATGTACCCTCTTGAACACTGAATGGGGATTCATGAGACTTGAGTTTCAGATTTACTGTCAGTCAATGAGCAAACCATTTCATTTGTCTGAGTGCCAGTCTCTTTATCTGGAAAATTTGTATAGTGGCTGCATTGATCCCTTCAAACATTTATGAATATAAGTTGATAAATTTATAAGAGAAAAAAATTCTATCCATGAAAGTTCATATGCCTTTGTTCCATGCAAGAGACTCTGAGTCCTTGATAATATGTTTCATGACATTACATGCCAATTGCAAAGCAGAAACTTGGGATTCAACCTGTAACCCTTCTCCCCCATCGCCCACATGTAGTTGGTGACTCAGTCATATTAATTCTGTCCCTAACTTGGCTTGTGTCTCTAGCCCCTGCCACCTCTATAGCTTCATCTTCTGTCACTCTTACCCTCCTGACAGGTATGAATTTGTCCATGTAGAATACTTCATGATGGTATTTGCCTAACACTTGGATCCAGTGGCACACATCCTAGGGCTTGACCTACAGTGGGCATTCAATAAACATCTTTTTACTAGAGCATCGAATTGATTTACATTTAAAGGGATTATAGATATATTTGGATTGAAAGCAAGCATCTTATTTTATGCTTTTTATATGTCCCACCTTTTCTAGGTTTCTTTTTCTGTACTTTTAAAATCTCTCTTGGATTTAGTATCTTTTTAAATTATTATTTTGAAATAATTTTATTTGGATGATTTTTTTAAAGAGACACTCAGAAAGCCAATTCATCCAGTTCCTTCAGTGTCAGCATCAAGAGCTACAATAGATGTGGAGCATGATGGCACATGCCTGTAATCCCAGTGGCATGGGAAGCTGAGGAAGGAGGATTGTGAGTTCAAATCCAGCCTCAGCAATTAGCAAAGCCCTAAGCAACTCAGGGAGGCCCTGTCTCTAAATAAAATATAAAAAGAGTTGGGAATATGGCTTAGGGGTTAAATGCCCCTGTTTTCAATCCCCAGTACCAAAAAAAGAAAGAAAGAAAAGAAAAAAAAAAGCTACAGTAGGTGTCATTTGTTGTATGTATGTGTCCTCATGTATCCATGTGTACATGTGTATAGCTCTGTTCAAGACTGCTAAAGGTACATTATGTACTTTAGGGACTAAAACACGTCATTCCTATTGTCCGAGAGCATGTAATTTATATCGGAACAGGCTAAGTTTCCAGGGAGAGTTGGAAATCAGTTAATGTTCATTGGCTGTGGCTTGGTTTCTAGGGTTATATTCTGCCTCTAATTTCAGATATTCCCAAAGTAGTCCACTTCCAACTTTATACCTCTCTTCATATGTGAAAGTGAGAAAATCCTGTATTAGGCCAGTTCACACAACCTGGAAGCCACTGAAAAAGTGACACTGAAGGAGACCAGCACCTATTCACAATCTGAATAATCAGACTCTGAGCACCAAAATCCTGGATCCCTAGACACCTTTAGGCAAGGACAGCACAGAGCATATCCATGGGTCAGGAGTGGAAGAGGCTTGCATAGTTCCTTTTGGTAAGTTAGGAAAAACTGCCATTGCTGAAATGACTATTTTGAAGGATCAAAACCAATAGCTCCAAGTGCAGATGGCTGTCAGTTTGCTCCCTCAGCCCAAGTTGGCCATGGAGACAGGTTGCTGATCCATCCTGTGCACATGCAAAGGAAATGATTTCATAGCTTAGGGATTTCAGCACTGCAGAGGGGGCAAGAGGCCAATTCTGTTGAAACAAAGGGACAGTAATCACTCTTGCCAGAAAAGCAGTTTAAATCAGAGGTGTCTCTTTACAGCCTCAGAGGCTTTCAGGATGTTTCTCCGTTCATTTCAGTGTCTTTTGACAATGGATACAATCCAGATGGACCACTTCAATTTTATTGGAGTGAATTCTGGAGCCAAAAAAGTGAAAATTGCTATAACCTAGCCAGATTTATTTTACTGTATAAGAATAAGTTTGAGTACAAGAATAAAGTGCTCAACTTCAGCCTTTATAGCTTATCCTACTAATTGATAAGTGCTCATTTTAGGTAAAATCTGGGAAGTCATTACCCCATCATTTTCACACTGAGTTTAATCCTGAGCAACATGCTACAATGTCTGGATACATCATTTGCTTGTTTTGAGTTAAAACTCTTGGTACTAAGCCCCCTCCTCCATCTAGACCCCCTTTCCTTACTGAACTACACACAATCTTCCTAATTAGTTTTATCTAGTCTTCTTTCTCTTAGCTATCATTCATTTGGTGATGATTTACAAAATTGTATTTCCAATCTGGATCTTTCCAGTGAATTTCTGACCCATATAAACAACCATCTAACTGACATCTCTACTTACAAATCTAAGAGTTCTCTCAAACTTAACACAGCCATTACAAAACTTTTGATTTCAGATCTCTCAGACTCACTCTTCTGCCAGCTTTCCAATGTCTCAGAAACATTAGAGTGATTCTTACTTCTAATCTTTCCATGCAAATCATTAGCAAGTTCTGTTGCCTTTACTTCAAAGCATTTTCTGGTCTATCCACTTCTCTCTATGCACATCTCACCACAGTAATTGTAGCCTCTCATCTTCCCATATACACTCTCAACTCCCTGCATAAATTTGTTATCAATGACCTTATAAAATCACAAATCAGATCATGTTACTCCCTTGGTTAGCACTGTCCAAAGGTATATGATTAAATACTACATCACCTATATATTACTTCCTTAGTGTTTTTCTTTCTGTGCTTCAGGTTCACTGATCACCTCTTCAGTATCTTAGATGGTGTTATGCTCATCTAGTGAATTTCTGTTTCAGATATTGTATTTTTACCTACACAATTTTCATTTTTTCTTGTCTACATTTTCCATTTCTTTCAAAAAATATATATGTATATATATTTTTTTTCTTTAAGCCTTAAACAACAATAGCTGTTTAAAACTTGTTTTCTTCTTATTCTATCATCTCTGTCATTTTTAGGTCTCTTTCTAATTACTGATTGTTCTCTTGGTTATGCATATTTTTCTGTTTCTTTGCACTTTTAGAAGCTGTACATTGCAAATATTATATTGTTGAGTGGAGTTTGTTATCTTCCCTTAAAAAGTGCTGAATTATGTTTTAGAAGGCAGTTCAGAAACTTGCAGATCAGCTTGGTCATTCTAAGGCTACTTTTTACATATTTTAGGGCATGTCTAGAATAGTCTATACTGTAGGACTAGTTCAGCACTATCCTACTTCTAAGGCACCTTTCTAGAGTCTCTACTGAATGTTCCAGGCCTCTCCATTCTGGCTTTTGCACTTGTCTCATTGGATTTAATTCTACCCACATACATGTTAGTATTCTAACAATGCCAAAGTCTCCTGAGGGAACCCCTATTCAGATATCTGTAGTTCTTTATCTACATAGTTCCGTCCTATTTAGTCCCGTTTCTTGCAAATTCTAGTCACTTCAACCACCCAGAATTCTAATCTCTATTTTCTCAACTCTGCCAGATCACTGTGGTCTGTAAAGTGCCTACAGGCTAAAAGCCAAAGTGGTCATAGGGTTCACCTCTTTTGTTTCCCTTCCCATAGAGATCACAGACCTGAACTGACTCTCTTCCAATGGCCGAAAGCGATTGTTTCATATATTTATTTTGGCTAGTTTCTAGTTTATTTTATGGATAGGAGGCAAAAGTGCCAGGAGCAGTAATATGGCTGGAAGTGGAAGTTCGCCTATGTAATTCAGACATACAGTAAAACTTGAGAAATGTATTAATTTCTTAGGGCTGCTGTAACCAAGTTCCAGAGATTAAGTGGTTTCTACAACAGAAGTGTATTGCCCCACAATGTCTTCTCTCTGTGCATTCCTATGTTCCAATTTCCCTTTTTATAAGAATATCAGTCATATTTTTATTAAGACTCATTCTAATGACCTTACTCTACCTTGATAAAGCCTCTATTTCCCAATAACATCATATTTTGAGATACTGAGGGGAACCAATGACAAAATTTAGATTCAAATCTCAGTCCGTCTTCCCTGGATAGTATGTCCTTTCCATCTACTTGCCACACACAAGACCCACTTTAGCCTTATGGGCATTTGCATCTTTGTTTACGGTGATGTGTGCCTTTCAATTGAGACACAAATTAGTATCTGTAAACTGTGAAATTAGAAAGTTGGGTTGTTTCAAAAGGAGAACAATGTATACTGTTTACCCTCAGAGATGGTATTCAATGATTTCTCTAGCAATTCCATAAAAACTAATAGACCCATGACCTAAAAACACCTTCCTAAAGGAGTTCGGTTTAACCTCCATCCAATTCTAGAAATGAGCACAAACACTTTTCCACAAGGTACAGGATGTAACAGGTTTTTGTTGTTGGAGATGATACTAGTGGGGTGGTAATGATTCAGCTTGGTGCCTGTGACAGGAAAGGCTGATGGGAAATGGATCTTTTGCTGGTCAGAGCTGGAAAAGTCCTCAGAGCTCATCATTGATAATGGTGGGATATGGGCTCCAGAAGGGCAGACATAGCCAAGGGTAAGTGGTACTATGGCCAAAAGTCACATTGCCATTTTATAAGTTACTTTAAAATTGATAATATTCTGCCATCCATTTCTTATTGGTTCACCACAATAACACCATTTAAATTGTTGTTATGTATTTATTACAGATGATAGGACTGAGGTTTTCAGAAGTCAAGTTGCTTGTGCAAACATGCAGAAAACCAAAAGCAGATTCAAAATTGAAATGCAGGTCTCCAGACTTTCAATTCAACACCAACCATCCTTTTGCTTCTCTGAGTTTTAGTTGTAGGTACTTGTTTGCATAGTGATTCTGCTTTCTAGATGCACTTGACCTAGGTTCATCTTCATTTCTCTTCTAAACTGTAGACCTCACCCTTTTCCAACTTGGCTTGCCATGTCACTTATGACCTTCTCAACAGAGGGGGCCTGAGGAGAGAAGGTGAAGTGCAGCACTCCTACATTTATCAAATGTTAACATTTCGCCAAGAATAAGAGTGGGCAGCCCTCACATCCTCACATTCTCACACCCTCTGTTCCAAACTACTTACACATTATACACAATAGCCAAGGTATGGAAACAACTGAAATGTACATAAACAGGTGAATGCATAAATAAAATGTGGTATGTACATGCAGTGGAGTACTGTTCAGCCTTAAAAGGGAAGATCATAGCGTTTGGTACAACCTGGATGGACCTGGAGAATATTATACCAGGTGAAATAAGCCATACACAAAAAGAAAAATATTGTATGAGATCACTTATATGTGGAATCCATTTTTTAAAAATACAGGGAGATAATGAAACAAAAGGCTTAGGAGGAAATGGGGTGATGCATGTCAGAGGATACAAACTAGCAGATAGAATTAATAAGTCTAGAGATTTAATGTATAAAATGAGGACTGTAGTTTAAAATTTTATTGTATTAAGGATTTTTGTCAAATAAGTAGAATTTAGCTGTTCTTGTCAAAAAGAAAATAATGATATGAGATGATAGATATGGTAATATGCCTCACTATGGTAACAATTTAAATGGTGTTATTGTGGTGAACCAATAAGAAATGGATGGCAGAATAAAGTAACTTATAAAATGGCGATGTGACTTTTGGCCATTCGAATGTTTTCTTTGTAGAAATTTCTGTTTAGGTCTTTTATCCATTTGCTAATTGTATCATTTGTTTTGTGTTAATAAGTTCTAAGAATTCTTTATAAGTTTCACATATGAAACCCTTATCAGACATGTGGTTTGCAAATATTTTTCACAGCTCAGAGGTGGCCATCTAATTTGTTGATTAATTCCTTTACTGTGCAGAAGTTTTTTCTTGTCATTTATCCA
The DNA here is from genome assembly GCF_964194105.1 of Spermophilus citellus. Lineage (NCBI taxonomy): Eukaryota > Metazoa > Chordata > Mammalia > Rodentia > Sciuridae > Spermophilus > Spermophilus citellus. Next base: position 147,882,205 of record NC_138190.1, on the reverse strand, counting down.
TTGAAGAGCCTGGGCCTTTGGCCTGCTTAGCAAAGAGCTCCAAGGTTGCTTTTTTTTTCTGTTTTGGCATAATCATAGCTCTTAGGTAGAGATGTAAGAACCTAAAGGAGGCCATGATGGTGATTTTGCATAATTTAGCATTAAGATTGCATGACATCCTATTTGAGTTCCTGTGTGATTATTCTTTTTCTTTTCTGCCCACACACCAGCCATCCAGCTCTGCTGAACTACTCACACAGAGCTTTTCCATCTTGATGCCTTTGCACAAGCTCCTTTCTCTGCCCTGCCAGTCTCAGTTTAGCTACCACTTCTTCCTGGAAGCCTCCCCAGACCACTGATCTCACAGAGATGTCTCTTTTGTTTGTTCTCATAGCATCTTGGTTTTCCCTATCATAGCACTTATCTCACTGACTGAAATTGTCTGCTTATCCATCTGCCTGTTTCCCCTGCTCAAGACTGTGTGCGGTAGGGCCTGTGGCTTGCTCAGCTTGGCTTCCCCAGTATCTATCTGCACAGTGTCCTGCATATTAGTAGGCTATTGAAAGTTTCACTGTTGAGTGAATGACGCAAAAACTTATCTATCATTCTCCCTCTTGCACTGAGAGCAGTTAACATGAAATTCGTTTCTGTGCTTAGTTCAACATCCTCTTTTGGAACCATTTTTTGGTAAATGCAACAGAGTTCCTCTTCACATTTCCCCACCAAAGTGGCCTTTGGAAAGTTTGGGGTACCTCAGCTCCTCATGGATACTTTTGTCAGCAGGCACACATGACTTATTCCAACTCCACTTTGCCCTAGTTGATGTCAAAATCCCAAGTTTCCCACCTTTTGTGCTTCTAACCCCAGAGCAATACAAGTTTATTAAGTCATTCATTTTTCTTTGCCTCTTGGGTAATCTCCATAAGCATACAAACATACTATTATTTCTTTTGTCTTAAAAACATAGACTTAACCACACTGCCTTTTCCATCCCCTGAGGGCCAAACCTCTTCTCAGAGCTTTATATTCCTGTAAAGGCAGAACCAAGTTGGGGTTCACCTGCCCTAACCCAACATAGAGTGGCTGACCTCCTTTTGTTCACTGCCTCTTGCTATGACCTCAAAAGGAATTTTTGTTCTGAGGCATACTCATGGGTCTTTTGTAACAATTGACCTTTGCTTTCACTTTTCATTGCCTCTTTGGATTCTCTGCCACCTCAGATCTCATGTTGTCTGAGCAGGGAGGAAGTTGAGAACACTCCAACTGTCTTTTTCTTTTTCCTGGGCCTCTTGGTAAGAGCTGGTGGGCTTATAAAAGTGTCAGGCACAAATGAATCTAGAGATACAAAAGACTTCCTGTCCCATTGGTCACCATGCCTTCTGGCAGAACCCCGTACTTCCTGCTGTCACACATGCCACTGCATGGGAGAGAAAACCACAGACCTATAGATCTCTCCCCTGGCATTTTCCAACTGAAAAATTGAGTTTCTAGTTGAAGAAAGACTTGCTGTTGGTCTGTTACCCTTCTCTATGCCCAATTCCCAATTGAGGCTACAGCAGACAGTAAGCACAATCCATGCAGGCTGGTCCAGTGGCATATAATGTGAGAGGGGTTCCTAAATGTAAGAAGATGGGGAACTCAAAAAGGCTCTTTACTTCCTTCTCCAAACTGTGGGAATGAATTGCATTGCTAAACTCTCCAAAAGTGACCCTTCCTCAAAAGCATACAATAAAGCAGACATAAGACAGGCCCTCATCCTTTAATACAAAGTATCTCATTACTGGAATGGCTGATTTGCTTCTTTCCTACTATCCTTGTCACAACATATGTTCTTGGCAGAGTCCGAGAAGCAGGAGAAGTTAGTCTGGTAATTCCTTGTTGAATTGCTTCTGCAGGCCTGGCGCAAACGCTGGTTTGTGCTCCGGCGGGGACGCATGAGTGGCAATCCTGACGTCTTGGAGTACTACCGGAACAAGCACTCCAGCAAGCCAATACGTGTGATAGACCTCAGCGAGTGTGCTGTGTGGAAGCATGTGGGCCCCAGCTTTGTACGGAAGGAATTTCAGAACAATTTTGTATTCATTGTCAAGACTACTTCCCGTACATTCTACCTGGTGGCCAAGACTGAAGAAGAAATGCAGGTGTGGGTGCACAGCATCAGTCAGGTCTGCAACCTTGGCCACATGGAGGGCAGTGCAGGTAAGAGCAGAGTTGGTGTCCTGTGTGCTAAGGGGTGGCCTGGGATGCTGTGCCCACTGGAGAAGCTAATGTAGAAAAATGTTGAAAGGTGCCAAGCCTTTCTCCTTGGGGGAACTTTAGCTAATTTATATCAGAGGTATTCCTACTTAATTCACTACAATAGTGGAAATTGCCCTCTTTCACCTAATTCTAGGATTCAGGTCCAAATATGAAAGGCAGAGCCTGTCCATACACTGAGCATTCCAGGTCTCTGCAGGGAAAATAAGCTATAAGTTTTCTCTGAGCCATTTCAGGGCTGTGGAAGAAATTGACCCAGGAGGAGCCCCCCCACACACACATGCACACACATTACCCTTCCCATGTAATATGCCAGATATAACCTAGGATCGTAATTCCCTTCCCGTCATAGATTTTGTTGTTGAGCTCTCACTTATTGATCCATGCTCTGATCCTGAAAATATGTTATTCAGAATTTCCTTTTAGCTTCTTTGTCTAGTAGACAAAATTTTTCCCCTAAATCCTCTGGTCTACAATTGCTTCAACATTTCAGTAGTCACTTTCACCATTTGCTACTGAAATATCTACATTGTAACACTAGGTGGCGATGGACAGTCAGAGTTAGGTCTTACTCTACCTCTACAGCCTTCTCCCTAAGGACAAAGTCCTTTTCTTTTCACGAATTGGAAAAGCTTATTTATTGAGTGATTCTATTGAATAACATTGGTGAACTTTGAGAGTGCTCAAGTAACAGGAAATGAAATGATGGTAAGTTCTTTATCCTTGGTATAACAGGTAAAGCTTACTTGCAAAGTCTGTTTCACATCCAAGAGTTACCCCAGTGACCCAAGAGGAACAGGAGTTAAATTAGATACCAGACAAAAATCAGAAAGCCTGCCCTGGTGTGAGGTTCAAGGAAGCCGGAAGCCGGAAGCCAGAAACCTCCTCTTTCACACTCTTGGCTTTTATGAGAATATGAGGACAGAGTCCACTTCATTTGAAAACCATGGCAGAGTGACTTTCTTGTGGCTTTTCACATATAATAATCCTCTTTTTTCTGTGGGAGGTACATTTCAAAGACCCCCAGTGGATGCCTGGAATTGCAGATAATAGCAAATCATACACAAACATACATGCACCATTTTTCCTATATATACATACACAAGTTTAATGCCTTTTCCATCTTTTTTAAATTTTTATTTTTTAGTTGTAGTTGGATACGTTACCTTTATTTTATTTATTTATTTTATGTGGTACTGAGGATCGAACCCAGTGCCTCACACATGGTAGGTGAGTGTTCTACCGCTGAGCCACAACCCTGGCCCTGCCTTTTCCATCTGAACTAAGCACTTATATACTATGATCATGACCATAACTTTTGCAGTTTGAAGTGCAACAGCAAAACTAGCACAGATTCATGTTCCAGGAGCACAGAATATGATATGATATTTTATTATACTATTCAGAATATCCCACAATTGAAAACTTATGAATTTTGTATTTCTGGAACTTTCCATTTAATATTTTCAGACCAAGGTTGACTGCAGGTAACTGAAACTGCAGAAAGTGAGGGCTGGGGATGTGGCTCAAGCGGTGGCACGCTCGCCTGGCATGTGTGCAGCCCAGGCTCTATCCTCAGCACCACATACCAACAAAGATGTTGTGTCTGCCAAAAACTAAAAAATGAATATTAAAAAATTCTCTCTCTCTCTCTCTCTTTAAAAATAACTGCAGAAAGTGAAACAGAAAATAAGGAGGAATGACTGCGTAGAATTTGGTTTTGTCTTAAGCAACTATAGAATAGTCAACACACTGTGTGTGTCCTGGCTAGGAGCTCTGCATATTAAGTTATCTTATCCCCTTACTGGTTCTATGGTATATGTGTTATCATGTCCACTCTACAGAGAAAGAAACTTGGAGAAGGCAAATTGTAACTTGCTCAAAGTCCCAATGGCCAGGTAGTACAGCCTAGAGGCAGTTCAGGGTCACTCTGACTCAGGAATCCTGCACTACCAACTTGGCTCAAAGGAAAAATAAATGTAGGCTTTCACTGGTCTTTTCTGATCTGAAGATCTTATTGGCTCCTGATCCAAATTCATCTTGAGGGCCATATTCTTAAGTGATGGGAGAATGTTAGACTCCTTGAGTAACACAGGCTTTTGCAGTTATCACAACAACCTGTTTTGTCACTTCCCTTTACATCTAACAATTATTAGCATGATTCTTAATGTAAATATTATTTGTCTGTCTCCTCTGCTAGAATGTGAACTCCAGTAAGGGCAGAGCCTTTGTCTCAGCTGCTTGATGAGGGTTAGAACAATTCTGGTCACGTAGTATATGCAATAGCAGGGATTATAGATAGATAGACATAAGTACATACATGTATAAGTGCATATGTAAGTATACACATATAGATTTGTTATGCATAAATACATATATATGTATATATGTATATTTGTTGGGTAGATAAACAGTGATGCAGGGCTGCTGTGTAGGGCCATAAAAAGCAGTTTATAGACTATCTGCAGAATTTTAGGCCAAGAATACTTGGGTTTTTTTTTACTCTTAATGGATTCAACACTTTATTCTTGGAACATTGGCCTTCTTTCCCAGACATTGTTTATAGCTTGGGGAAATGGCCTCTTCCATCAGTACAAACACCAGCTGTGATTTGCATCTTCTATTTGGCTTCTTAGATGCTGTTTGAGAAATTTCAATCGAATGTTATAGCCATTCTTAAAACACTAACCTGGGAAATGATTTAACCCAGCAGATTCCATGGAGAGCCTCTCTTACATGCCCTCCTCTCTCCAACCATCCTCTGCCAACTCCCTTCATACTGCCCATGCTGCCAGCTCCTTCTTGCCAAGAGATGACCCAAACACTAATACCATAGCCACTGAGGAAACCAGAAGTGAGTCAGAGTTCCTCTTCCTTCCTGATTATCTGGTTCTGTCCAACTGTGAGACTGGAAGACTGCACCATGCCAGGTATGCTTACACCTGGGCCTCTGAGCCCTATCTCCTAGTATGCTGTCCTCTGTTCACAGAGCCCACACTGCCTTCTCCTGCAGAATCTGTCTCTGAGATATACTCAATGTGCCTTCAAATCAGTCTGTTTAGTGGGAGTGTTTTCTAGTGGGTGTGTCTGCTCTCACCTCTCTTCTTGCCAGTGCTAAGGTATGGACAGATCACTATCAGCCACTATGAAAGATGAAGCATGCCAGATACTAAACAAAATGACTCATATATTTCAGCATTGTGGCTTTCATTTCTAACCTTACATTTTCATATGTATCTCATGTTTACAGGATGAAAAAAAAATAATAAACTTTTTTTTTTTTTGTAACAAAGGGTTGCTGCAAAAAACCTGAGCATTTTAGAGGGAATGTAGCTCTACAAGTAGAACAAAAGCTGGTATTGGAGGAGTGGGAATGAGGCTAGCATGGGTTTTGTGGTGGGTGGTTGGCTACATTTCAGTCAAACTTAACATGTTTTTCTTCCCTCAGTCTTCCCACCAGATGTGATAGCTGGTCAAACTCAGACCGCTCACTGGAACAGACTTCATTTGATGATGTTTTTGTTGATGGCCTGCAGCCACTACCCTCCAGTAACTTGGTCCATCTCTCACGCCATGGGAATGGATCTCAGGAGGCATCTTCCATGAGGTCCCAGGCTATTATGATCTGGAATAGAGAAATCAATGGGCCTTCCAGGGACCACTTGTCTTCTTCCTCATTGCTGGAAACATCCTTAAATTCCACCATTCAGGCAGAAAAAAGCCAACTTTCCTTGCCCTGCACAGCAAAACAACTAGATGTATCCAACACTCCACCTCCCCGCCCTCCTAAACCAAGCCATTTCTCTGAACGGCGCCAAGAGGAGCAGCACCTGTGGAGTGGGCACAGCACCAGCAAGAAACCAGAATGCACTCTTGTGCCAAGAAGAATCTCTCTTTCTGGTTTAGACCACATGAGAACCTGGAAAGGTAAGAGTCAGATCCTAAGATTCAGGTACAGAGAAAAATTTGGACTTCCCTGCCTGGATCCTTGTCATACCTTGTGTCCGTATGAGGACTTTTCCCATTTTCCTTGCTCAAACCAGTCTTATCTCCTAATGGAGACCTTGGAGGAAGTGCACAGCTGGAGGGCAGCACTGTCCTGATTCTGGGTCCCCGACGTCCTCCTTTGAATTTGGCGTCCAGAGATATTTAGATTGTCATAAAAGATAAAAAGATAAAAAAATAGCTGGAGCCCTGGTCCCTTGAGATTGGCTTGCCTATGTGAGTCCTTGACCATGTAGTAGGCCTTCCACCTGAGACTGAGCTTCTGATGTTTGTTTGGGTCACTTGGGTACACACTTGGGGTCTCTGTAGCCTTCAGAAGGTGCTCAATGCAAGTCCACACAGAATCCTCAATGTGGCTTTTTGGTACCTCTTCTTTACTAGCTTCTCTGGATTTCTTCATCTTCCTGAATGAACTGACCAACCTAAACCTTTCCTTCATGTCAGCCCATCTCTCAGACAGACAACAAAAACTAACTCTCACTCTTTCTCTCCATTTATCCAAATATAATCACCCACACACCACACTATCTACCAAGGCTATGATTTAAAGGAATTACAGAGAGTACAAAGAATGCAAATTCATTTTGAAATCTCTCATTCTGACTGAGGACGTAAGTCACTCTGACACAGACCTCCTTCAGGGTTCCTAGAGATGTGATCATTACACAGTTCACTTCCTTCTGACAATGCCTGTTAAATGGATATATGCCAATCACAAAACAGGTCTTAATGTGCTAATGTGTGAACAGTGACAAAAGTAAAAATGAAAGAATAGGTAAGCATATGTTATAATGTGAAATGAATAAAGTCAGTAGAATAATGGAGTATGAAAATGAACCAATAGTCTGAGATTTAAGAATAAAATGAAGTAATTTGATATGTCAGTATGAACACAAATAGCTAGGTTGTGTTCTTTTACATGACAGCAAACAAAGATTAAAACTAATTAAAATAGGATTTTGACCATGAAACAAACACCAAAACAACAGGGATGAGTAAAAGCAGGGGAACGTGTAAAGCTTATTGTTCTACCTCTCTGATGCTGAGTACAGGCCCCTGGGGTGTACAGGGACTTAGATTCTAATTTCAATTGATGTTTTCCTGCAGTTCTCACCAGTCTGACTTGTTTCTTGCAGCTGAGATAGAATGCCAATCCTTAAGACACCGAGACAAGCGGCTTAGTTTAAATCTGGTAAGTTTGACACTTGGGTTCCTTTAAGACTCAATTTAATCAAAAGTAGCCTGACTCATATATGATCCTTTTTTTTCTTTTTCTTTTTTTGTGGTGCTAGGGATTGACCCCAGGGCCTTGTGCATTCGAGGGAAACTCTCTACCAACTGAGCTATATCCCCAGCCCAATATATGTTCCTTTCAATTCTTTTGATATTCAGCAATCTGAATCTCTGAGAACATTTCTAGTCTCTCTTTAAGACTTGAACTGGTTTGGGAACTCCTGAACTCTGTGTTCCATAAAGGCTCTGATGTTTTAAATTAAAATATCATACCAAAAATATTTGTATGAATTCATAACTCTCAGTCTTCCACCATCAGATCTAGGAGATTATCACACATTAGGTCCAGAGGCAGATCTTTGGGTAGAGGCTTTTCTAACTTTCCTGAGGAAGTTCAGAGTCATTCTTGGGTAATCTGAAACTAAAACCATATGCACAGCCTTGATGTCCACTGGTGGTAGTTTCCATGACCTGTTTTCTTGCAGCCCTGCAGGTTCTCCCTGATGTATCCCCCAGCTTCAACCAGTGCCGAAGACAGCTATGTGCCCATGAGCCCCCAGGCCATTGCCTCTGGTCTTGGACCCCATTGCAGCCAGGATGACTACATCCCTATGAGCTCAGGAAGCATCTCAAGCCCACTGCCTGAGCTACCTGCAGACTTAGAGCCTCCACCAGTGAATAGAGATCTCAAACCTCAGAGAAAACGTAAGGCACTTAAACAGGCCTGCTGTGTAAAAAAGGGGAGCAAGGTCCTTCCTAACTTTTCTTGGGAAGGAAGCACTAGAAAAACCATCTCAGAGAGCTGCAAAACATAAGGATATGAAAGAAATGGCTGGTATAGAATGGGGAGATTGGGGGTACCTGCTGCTGAAGATTGTCATGATAAAAGGAATCAGAGAAATTGTAGGTACTGTGGACCAGCAAATGCATCCTACAAAGCTAATTCATTCCAGTGAGCTCATCTTTGCCTGTTTCCCTAATAAAGTCCCAGGGATATGTGATGATGGGTCTGAATGGAACCATTCATGCAACACTAAATGTAATAACAGTGCCAGCCTTATGGAAGGCAGCCAAGAATGACCTTTGACACCAATTCCTTAATATCCTTCATGGTCAAATATTATTTATCACTCACTGCTCTGTGTATGCCCATCAGCACAGGTGATTGGGGATGGGAGAGAACTTCTATAATTATCAGACTGACTCCTGTGTGCACAGGACACCTTGTAGCTCCTGTATGAATATAGCAGCCTCTCTGCTTTGCTCAGCAGCATGGCCAGACAAAAAGATAGAAGATAGAAAGAGAAAAGGCAGGGTGAAGTAATTTCAGTCTTACCCACCCTCACCTTCCCAGTAGATTATGTGATTTTAAGAAAAAATTTCGTGCAATCACTCTGAGGTCTGATGTTCTATCTGGTCTGCTCATACCTTTCATTGCTTTTGAGTAAAACTATCACTTCAGGTGGCCATGCCCAAAGCTGATAACTAAGGTTCCTACTCATGCCTTCTCTGTTCCAGTCAGACACACTTGAGTCTGAGTCAGACCACATTTGTACTTTTCACAGCATTGGCCATGGGTACAGCACTGTGCCTGGGGAGGATGCAAAGATGAGAGGCAGATATGTAAAAACCATCTGGAGGGAAAAGCAGAATTATGAAGTCAGTACTAAATAGGAGAACAGACCCTGTCTTATGAGGTGCAGAGGAAATAGCCTGTCCATTCTGCCAGGGACTTCATGACTCATGTGAACTAACCTTACTGTGTATTGTCTTGTAGCACGGCCACCTCCCCTGGACCTGAGAAACCTCTCCACCATCCGGGAACACACATCTTTAACCAGGACCCACACCGTGCCTTGGTAAACCACTGATTGTTAAAGGAGCCCAGACATATCCAAACTTAATTAGGTTTCTTATTGTTGAAGCCCATTTGATCTTGCCTAAGCTAAAGGACAACCTGGTTTATTATCAAGAGCTAAAGATGATTTACATATCACAAAGGAAGGAGTATGACTGAGTTTCTTGGGATACTGGAATCAGGAATTGGAGTGCTATTGAGAACTCAAGGCATCTTCTCTTTTCTCTCACATTTACCTCTTTGTCTTTGTAGAGCTATTTTCTTTGTTGCATAATTTCTATGGCTAAAGATAGTGGTACTATAGCTCCTGAGCTTATTTATATGCCTCAATTCCAGTGCTAACAGAGATGAGCTCTTTATCAATATCAAGTCAGATTTTGTGAAAGGACAGAATTATGTTGCCCAGCCAAAGTGGAATCAGTTATGGCCCAGGGGGCAGAGCCAGTACTACCAGCTGAACTTACAGAAGTTTAACTTTGTGAGTGGTTCACAGGTTGGATAGACAAGCTCAAAATTGTATCTGTACCTTTTATGAGTTGAATTTTCAGAGTCCTGAGGCTAGCCCTACGGTTTCCTAGTTCATTCTAAATGCCATAAGACAATCACTTTGTGAATCAGAATTGCACAGGGAGGTGTATTTCCAGGCAAAACTTCAGAGACAGCTTGTGCTTCTGACTCAGGAGTAGAATTGAAGGTGATTTACAGTTCTTGTTATCCTATCAAAAAGGAATGGCAACACTTTCTTACTTTTCCTAGTTTCTTTGGAAACAAAAGGGTCACAGAGAAGTATTTTTTGCTAAATGATATGATGCCTTGGTCTGTTTCTAGTAAGTTCATGACCTATGTCATATGGAGGTCCTGGGAAAAAGCAAGTGGGAGCCATTTGCTCCACAAGTGGGACAGAGCTGCTGCCACAGTCTCTGTTTCTTTAGGAACTGTTTGGGCCGGAAGGAAATTGTGTCTGGAAGGGGAAGACTGAAGCCCCATGGGGCCATGTCAGTTCCTGGCTGCCTTTCAGAGCAGCTGTAAGACATTGCTTTGACCTCATCTGTATTTTTCTTCTTAGCAATCGAACCAGCTTTCTCTCTCCAGAAAGAAATGGTATTAATCCTACAAGATTTTTTGCCAGTCCTGTTTCCAGAGAGGAGGAAGAAAACTACATCCAAATGGTAATCCTATATTTTCACATTCTTTTACTTATCCCAGTGTATATACTCTTGTGAGTTTATTATAAAGAAAACACATCCCTCAGAAATCTCTGCAAACATAAAACAATTACTTGATTGTAAAACCATGTCACAACTTTTCTAGATTGGAAACAAATCAATTTGAAGCTGTTTTTTTTTTATCTCTGCAATATTCAGCTAATTATACTATTTTAAAGCCACACTATTCAGAAGAATGTAGGGTTCAGGTCTGTATTATGGGGAAAGGAAGATGCTAGCAATTTCTTTCACCAGGGATGTGGGTGTCATGGTTGAATACAATAGGTTGGTTTGTGATCCCCTGGATGTCAGAGTCTAGGCTGTAAAATACAAATAGTACATGCTTCCTTTTATTAGAACACCTGCCTCCAAATCTTCCTGGTGTGTTGTAGCCCCTAGAGACTCTCCTCTGTAGGGTATTTCCATAGACCTGGGTGGATAGAGACCTGACATCTCTATCTTTTGATTAATCCCACAATTCAAGAGTTACAATGTCTCCCTTTTGCCCTATTGTCTCTTCTGTTCTCTTCACCTTGGGGTCTATTGAGAGTGTGGGGTTTTGAAGATGCTTTTAGTACCTCTGGCTATTAATGGACACTTTAACAACAATTGTGCCCATTCTGCAATTTGGAAATGTAGGGAACTTTAGAAAGAACTTCTGTATGAACTATGAAATTAAAATGAATTATTGGTACATTATAATTATACACAACACTGTGATTCATTGTATTATATTCACACATGCACATAACATAATTTGCTCAATTTCATTCCCTAGTACTTTTTCTTTCCCTATCCTCCTCCCTACCCTGGGTCCCCTTCTTCTTCTCTGTTGGTATCCATTCTATTTTCATGATATCCCTCTTTTCCCCTTTGTTTTTTCCCTATCTTCTCCATATGAAAGAAAACATATGACCCTTTAATTTCTGAGTATGGCTTATTTCTCTTACCATAATGTTCTCCAGTTCCATCCATTTTCCTACAAATGACACAATTTCATTATTTTTATATAGCTGAGTAATATTCCATGGTGTATATACACCACATTTTCTTTATTCATTCATCTGTTGACAGGCACCTAGGATAATTCCATATCTTGATTATTATGGATTCTGCTGCTATGAACATTGGTATGCATATATCACTATATCATGTTGGTTTTAGTTCTTTTGGATTAATACCCAGGAGTGGAGTAGCTGGATCAGATGGTAGTTTCATTCCTAGTCTACTGATGAATTTCTATATAGCTTTCCAGAGTGGTTATACTAGTTTGCAGCCCTACCAATAATGTAAGTGTACTAGTGTACCTTTTCCTCCACATTCTAACCTGCAATTATTATTTTTCTTCTTCCTCCTCCTCTTCCTCCTCTTCCTCCTCCTATTCTTCTTCTTCCTCTTCTCCTCTTTCTTCTCCTCCTCCTCCTCCTCTTCCTTCAATTTAACCCAGGGGTACTTAAGCACTGAGCCATATCCTCAGCTCTTTTTTAAAAAATATTTTTTAGTTGTAGATAGACACAATATCTTTATTTATTTTTATGTGGTGCCGAGAATTGAAAACCAGTCATTGCCTCACACATGCAAGGCAAGCACTCTACCACTGAGCCACAACCCCAGCCCTTCTCAGCCCTTTTTATTATATTTTATTTTGAGACAGAGTCTCAGTTACTAAGGACTTTATTAAGTTGCTTTGAACTTGTGATCCCCCTTATCTCAGCCCCTTGGGTTACAGGCATGTGCCACCATGCCCAGCTTGTTATTTGTATTCTTGATGATCGCCATTCTAAGTGGTTTTATTTTCTAAGCTTTAGGAGTCTTACTGAGGAAGTCAGGGCCTGTACCCATATCTTGGAGTATTGACCCTGTGTTTTCTTCTAACATTTGCAGGGTTTCTGATCTAATTCCTGTCTTTGAATCACTTTGAGTTGACTTTTATGCAGGGTGACAGGTATGGATCTAATATCATTTTTCCATATATACATATCTGGCTTTCCCAGCATTTGCTAAGAAAGCTGTTTTTTTCTCTACTGTATGTTTTTGGCTTCTTTGTCAGGATCAGATAACTTCATCTGTGTGGGTTTGTCTCTGAAACTTCTATTCTATTCCATTGATCTACATGCATGTTTTTATTCCAGAACCATGCAATTTTCATTACTTATAGCTCTCTAGTACAATTTCAAGCTGGGAAATATGTTGCCTGAAGCATTGATCATACTGCTCAGAATTACTTTGACCATTCTGGGACTTTTATTCTTCCATATGAATTTTTGTTGTTGTTTTTGGTACCAGGGATTGAACCCAAGGGTGCTTAACCACAGTGCTACATCCCCAGCTCTTTTTATTTTTTATTTTGTGACAGCATCTCAAAGTTGCTTTGGGCCTTGCTAAGCTGCTGAGGCTGGCTTTGAACTTGCAATTCTCCTGCCTCAGCCTCCTGAGCCACTAGGATTATAGGCATGCACCACTGCAACCAGCTTCCATATTAATTTATTTTTTAAATATATTTTAATTGCAGGCAGACACAATACCTTTATTTATTTATTTATTTTCATGTGGTTCTGAGGATTGAACCCAGGGCCTCACATTTGCTAGGCAAGTGCTCTACTGCTGAGCCTGCGTATGAATTTAAAGACTATTTTTCCTAGTTCTGTTGAAGAATGCCATTAGTATCTTGATGGAGATTGGACTGAATCTATATATCACTTTTGGTAATAGGTCCATTTTAATAATATTAATTCTGCCTATCCAAGAGCATGAGAGATTTTTCAGTATCCTCACATCTTCTTCAATTTCTTTCTTCTATGTTCTATAATATTCATTGTAGAGGTATTTTGCCTTCTTGTTAGAATTATTCTGAAGTATTTTTTTGAGGCTATTGTGAATGGAATTGTTTTCCTGATTTCTTTCTCAGCAGATTCATTATTGGTGTATAAGAAAGATGTTATTTTGTATCCTGCTACTTTGTTGAGTTTCTTTAGCAGCTGTAGAAGTCTTCTGATAGAATTTCTTGTGACAAAAGTCTACAATCATTTCATCTGTAAACAGTGATAATTTGATATGTTAACTTTTTGTTGCTCAGACCAAAATACCTGACAAGGACAATTTAGAAGAAGAAAAGTTTATTTCAGCTTGTGGTTTCAGAGGTTCAGTCCATGGTTGAGTGATTTCATTGCTCTGGGTCCAAGGTAAGGCAGGACCTCATGGTAGAAGGGTGTGGCACAGTACTGTGGCTCTGCTTGTGGTGGCCAGAAAGCAGAGAGAGTGGGTAAGGGGAAGCAGAGAAGACATAACTTTCTAAGGTGTTCTAGTCATCTTTTTTTACTGCTGTGACCAAAAGTACCAAAAAGAACAGTGTAGAGGAGGAAACATTTATTTGGGGCTCACAATTTCAGAGGTCTCAGTCCATAGATGGCTGATTGTTGCTCTGGGCTGAGAGCATCATGGCAGAAGAGTGTGGTGGAGCAAAGCTGCTCAAAACATGGCAACCAGGAAATAGATCTTCTCACCATGGACAAAATGTAAACCCTAAAGGCACTCTCCCAGGGACCCACCTCCTCTATCCACACCCTATGTCCTTAACAGATACCACCCAGGTAATCCCTATCTGTTGATTAATTTACTGATTAGGTTAAAGCTGTTGTGACCTAACCATTTCACCTCTAAACCTTCTTGCATTGTCCTTCATATGAGCTTTGAGGGGGGAACGTTTCATATGTAAACCATTTCATAGGACATACCCCCAGTGACCTACCTCCTCCAGCCACACCCCACCTGCTTGCAGTTACCATCCAGTTACTTCATTCAAACTAGGATGGACTGATTAGGCTACAGTTCTCATAATCTAATCATTTCACCTCTAAATATTCCTGCATTATTAATATCAGGAGCTTTTGGGAGACATCTCATATTCAAGCCATAGCATTTGAATTCTTCCTTTCCTATTTGTTTCCTTTTACTTCCTTCTCTTGCCTAAGTATTCTGGCTAAAACTTCAAGTACTATATTGAATATAAGTGGTGATGGTAGACATCCTTGTCTTGTCCCAGATTTTAAAGAAAATGCTGTCAGTTTTTTCCCATTCATTATGATATTGGCTTTGGGTTTTTCATTTATAGCTTTTATGATATTGAGGTAAGTTTTTTCTATCCCTAGTTTCTTCATTGATTTTATCATGAATTGTTGCTGAATTTTGTAAAAGGCTTTTTGTGAATCTATTGCGATGATCATGTGATTTTTGTCCTTAATTCTATTTATGTAATGAATTACACATATTGATTTGCATATGACAAATCTTCTTTTCATCCCTGGGATAAAACCAACTTGATTATGGTATAAGATCTTCTTAATGTGTTTTTGGAAGCAGGTTGCTAATATTTTATTAAGGATATTTGTGTCTATGTTCATCAGGAGTACTGGTCTGTAGTTTTCTTTACTTGATGTATTTTTAATGGGATTTCATATTAGGGTGAAACTGATTTCATAGAATGAATTTGGAAATGTTCCCTCTTTTTCTAATTCATGGAATAGTAACAGTAGGATTCACATTAGCTCCTTTTAAAGGTTTTATAGAACTCAGCTGAGAATCTATCTGGTCCCAGATTTTCTTTGTTGGGAGATATTTTTTATTACTGTGTCAATATTATTTTTTGATATTTCTCTGTTTAGGTTTTGTGTATCCTCTCAGTTCAATTTGGGTAGGTCTTATGTGTCTAGAAATTTGTCAGTAGCTTTTAGATTTTCACATCATTTTAATCTTTCACCACTTTCCCCCTTTCTCTGTCTCTGATGGAGAGTGCTGGGACTTTTTTCCACATTATTTCAGCTCACCGTATCTGGGCTTATTTTCTGCTCAAACTTTAAGGTTGTTGTTTTTTTTTTTTTTTTTGACAGCATCACCTGTTTATCTTTGTGTGTGTGTGTGTGTGTGTGTGGTGCTGGAAATTGAACCTAGGGCCTTGTACATGCTTGTCAAGCACTCTTCCAACTGAGCTACATCCCTAGCAGAACCTGTTTATCTTAAGGTCAGTGGGAGAATTTCTTTTGGCTCATTAGGGAAGAGCTTCCCCTCCCTCACTGACTACCATGCACACAACACTGCTGTCATCTATTCCTTTTTAATTTTCTTTATCTTCTGGAAACTGATATTGTTGGCTTTCACAAGATTGTTAGTTCTCTGAGTTGCCTGTGATCATTTTCCAACAGTCTCCCTACTTCAATGTTCTACTACAGACCTGTTGATTTAATTCAGTCTCATATAGCTGCTGTGATATTGTGGGTTCCTATGACCTACCATTTGTTCTCCATCTGAACTATGAAATTTTGAAAAAAAACATCTTAGAAGGAAGATATTCAAAGCACTATGGGTGTATGCTCATCAGAAGACAATCCTATCCACCTATACATAAAGATAAAGGGTAATTGGACACTTAAAAATGATACTCTCCAGAAATAAATAATTGAATGGTTTATTTTGCCTTTTTATTTGATAAAATTGTGTTGTAAGTACACTTAACTATATGCAGATGTAAATGACTCATCTACAAATTTGATATGTTCTTCTCAATATTTTTCACACTTAGTAATGGCCCTTGGGAAACTTCCACAAGAAGACACTCCTGTAAATGATGCTGAACAGCTGTGCTTTATCTCCAGAGAATAGAAAAGGGTAGTGATCCTATAACCTATTCGAAAAAACGAGTACAGACTCATTCCAAATACAAGCAGTTTACTTTTGTTCTTTGCAGTTGTGAGATAGACCTGTGTTTCATTAACAATGCAGTTTCAAATTCCTTGCTTGCCTGAGTTTGTAATCACTGGTCAATGGCTGGCTGCATGCATTATTAGGCAATAGGACAGAGCAGGTGAAGAGCCAGGAACACTAACTGAAGGTAGTTTGGAGAGAATCACCATAAAAAAAAATTTGAAAAACTATCTTATCTCAACAATTCCTTTTTTTATTTATTTTTAGTTCTCGGCGGACACAACATCTTTGTTGGTATGTGGTGCTGAGGATCGAACTGGGCCGCACGCATGCCAGGCGAGTGCACTACCACTTGAGCCACAACCCCAGCCCAATCATCAATTCCTTTTTTTTAAAACCAGTAATAAGATTGTGTCAAGTGACTTTCATTTACAGTTTCCCATATGCCACACAGCAGCCTTATATAGTATTCAGAACTAATATGATTTATTTTTATTTTGCACATAATCATATGCATTTTTGAGGTAAAGTTCTGATCTGATTGTAAAAATTAAGGTCAGAGACTAAAATACAACTTTTGTTTTATTGCTATACAAGAGTACTGTATATTCTTGTGCTGGAAGCTTTGCATTACTTTGACCAAAATACCTGACAAGAACAACTTATAGAAGAGGTTTCTTTTAGCTCACAGTTTTGGATGTCTCCGTCCATGGTTGGGCATCTTTATTGCTTGGGGATGAGGCAGAACATCATTGCAGAAGGGTGTGGCAGAGGAAAGGTGCTCAGTTCATAACAGGTAAGAAGGAGAGGGATAGCAGAGAGAAGATAAACCCTTTCAGGCATGTTTCTAGTGACCTACTTCCTTTATCTAGGGTCCACCTCCCAGTAGTTGATCCAGCTATCAACGGATTAATTAATAGATTAATAATTAATAGATTAATTAATAGAGCCCTCATGATCCAATCATTACTTAGAAGTCTTGCTTCTGCACCTTAGTGCAATGAGGTTAAAAGCATGACCATGCTTTTAACACATGAGATTGGGGGGATATTCAAGATCCAAGCCATAACAATCCTTCTATAAATGTTTATAAACTTATAGAAAATTTAAAAGAGCAAAACATAATTTTAATTTGTGCAATTTCTCCTCTATCAATTTTCAATCCCTATAATTTAAACAGTTTTGTAAGAGCTTTATAGTTGAATTCTAGACTCTTAAATCTCACATTATTATTACAGTTTTATAATACTTCTAAGATTTTAAATCTGTGCAATTTACTGTCTTGGTGTATAGTTCTCTGTATATGTAAATTTGTGTAACCACCACAATCATGACACATAGTAGTTCCATCACCTCAAAATACTCCTTTATGCTACACCCTCCCCCTACCCTTAACCCCTGATAACTGCTGATCTGTCCTTCATTCCTATCATTTTGTCTTTTCAAGAATGCCACAAGAATTGATTCATTGGGATGGGGATGTGGCTCAAGTGGTAACGCGCTCGTCTGGCATGCGCGGGGCGCTGGGTTCGATTCTCAGCACCACATAAAAATAAATAAAGATGTTGTGTCCACCGAAAACTGAAAAATAAATATTTAAAAATTCTCTCTTTTTTAGAAAAAGAATAGAATCATATAAGGTTCACTTATTTTACTCAGAATAATTCATCCAAATTTGAAATTCATCCAAATTTGTATATGTGTCAGTACTTCTTTCTGTTTTATTGCTGAGTAATATTTCATTGTATGCATGTACCACATTTTATCCACTTATACACTAAGGGATAAATCCATTGTTTTGAGTTTGGGGACAATTAGAACCATCATGAATATTCTTTTACAGTTTTTAAAATATTTTTACTCTAGCAAAACATACAGAACATAAATCTTTCTGTTTTAACCATTTTTAGGTATGAAATTCAGTGGCAATAAATATATTCATAAGTTGTATAACTATCACCACTATCCATTTTGAGAACTTTTAAATTATCTCAAGCATAAACTCTGTAAACCCATTAAACAGTAACTTTCCCCTTCCTCTCTACTATTTTCTGTCTCTGAATTGGCCTATTGTAGGGCCCTCATAAAAGTAGAATGATACAATATTTGTACCTTTGTGTCTGCTTTCTTTTATTTAGCATAGTGTTAAGATTCACCTTCATTGTGGCATATATCAGAATTTAATTCCTTAAGACTAAATAATGTGATAATTAATAATATGGATTATATCACATGTGTTTATCCACTTATCTACTGATGGAAATTTAGTTCATTTTGCCTTCTGGCTATTGTGAATAACGATGCTATGAACACGGGTATACTTGTTCTTAGTTGAATTCCTATTTTTGATTCTTTTGAAAATATACTTAGAAGTGGAATTGTTGGATCATATAGTAATTCTGTTTTTTGAAAGGATGAACAAACTTGCCTTCCACAATGTCTACACCATTGTATATTTCTACCAACAATAAACAAGTGTTCCAGTTTTTCCACATCCTCACCAACACTTGTTATTTCCCCATTTTTCATAATAACCATTCTAATGGATATGAAATATTATGTCATTGTTGTTCATTCACTTTTTCCTAATCACTGGTGAGCTTAAGCATCTTTCCATGTCTTTATTGGCCATTTATTTATCTTTGGAGAAATGTGTTTGAGTTCTATTTTAGCTACTTTATTCATTGCTGTGACCAAAAGACCTGACAAGAACCATGTAAGGTAGGAAAAGTTTATTTGGGGCTCACGATTTCAGAGATCTTAGTCCATACATGGCCAATTCTGTTGCTCTGGGCTGAAGGTGAGGTTGAACATCATGGCAGGAGGGTGTAGTAGAAGAAAAGCAGCTCAGCTCATGGCAACCAGAAAGCAGAGAGAGTGCCCCTCATCATCCAGGGACCACCTCCTCCAGTCACACCCTACTTGCTTGCGGTTACCACCCAGTTAATCCCTATCAGTGGTTTAAGTGCTGATTAGGTTAAAGCTCTCATAAACTAATCATATCATCTCTGAATGCTCTTGCATATTCTCACACATGGGTTTTCTGGGGACACCTAATATCCAAACCATAATAAGTATTTTGCTTATTTTTTAATTAGGTTGTTTGTTTTTGTTGTTGTTGAGGTGTAGGAATTTTTATGTATTATGAATATTAAACCCTTATCATCTGTACAATTTTCAATATTTTCCTTATTCTGTGAGTTGTCTTCTTATTCTCTTTACAGTGTCCTTTGATGTATAAAAGTTCATAAAAATTAATTTTTATGAACTCATATTTATCTTTTCTCTTTCATTGCCTTGCTTTTGGTGTCACATCAGTGAAATCATTGCCAAAGCCAATGTTATAAAGATTTTTCCAAATTTTGTCTAAAAATTTTATATTTTTAGCTTTCATGTTTAGATCTTTAATCTTTTTTGACTTGATTTTTGTATATGGTATAAGGTTAGAGTCCAATTTTATCCTTTTGACTGTGGACTTTTTTTTCCCCTCATACCATTTGTTGAAAAGAGCATACTTTCCTCATTGAATGGTTTTGATGCCCTTATGAAAATCAATTGACTGCATTTGCAAGGAGGGTTTATTTGTGGACTGTATAACATTCCATTGGTTTACATATTTATATTTATGCCAGTACTATGCTATTTTCACTACTATTGTTTTGTAGTAAGTTTTGAAATAAGAAAGTATGAGACTTCAAACTTCATTTTTGTTTTTCAAGATTGATTTGGCTATTTGGCTTTAAGATTCCATGTGAATTTTATGGTAGATTTTAATATTTCTGCAAAAAATTCCATTGGTATTCTGATATGGAATATTTTCAATCTGCAAATTATTTTGGGTGATCTTATAATCTTAACAACATTAAGTCTTCCAGTCAATGAACATAGCTGTTTTTCCATTTAGTTATGTCTTCTCTGCTTTCCTTCAGTAGCATCTTTGTAATTTTCAACATAGAAATCTTCGTCTACTTAGTTACATTTATTTTTAAGAATAAGTATGAAATTATAGGCCAATCTTGCTCATTGTAGAGATTTAAAAATTATAAAAAGAATATGTTCAACCAAATATTTATACACAAATGTTAATAGCAGCATTTTCCATAACCAGAAAATGAAAATGACCTACACTTTCATCAACTGGTTAATTCCATATGATAGAAGTTTATACAGCCATAAAAAGAAATGAAGTATTGATACCTGAAACAATGTGATTTATCCTTGAAAACAATATGCTGAATAAAAGAAGTCATTACAAAAGGCCACATAGTGTATGATTCCATTTATATGAAATGTTTAGTTTGGCAAATATATATAGAGATTGAAATTAAATTAATGTGGTGACCTAAAGCTGGAGAAGATGAAGTATATTATTACCAATATTCTCAGAGGAATGAGCGTTATAACCATAAACCAGGAGAACATATTAAATCAAGTGAGTACATGCACTAATTAAAGGAGGAAATGATACTGTTATCTTACTAGATGCAGAAAAAAAGCATTTGAGAGAACTGTTCATAAAAATAATCTATTAGTAAACAAGGAATAGGACTTTTCCTACATCTCATAAAAAGGAGTCTTATAGAATCTATAGTAGGTATCATACTCAATGATTAAATACTATAAATCTTTCCTTTAAAATCAGATGCAAAACAAGGATGACCTTTTTTGTGGTGCTAGGGGTGGAACCCATGGCCTGATACAAACTAGCCAAGTGTTATATCCCTGAGCTACACCTCATCCCAAGGAAAACCTCTTTAACTACTTCCATTCAGCATTGTATATGATAGAGAATAAATTAAAGAACCAAAAGGAATAATAATTAGAAAGGAAGAAGACTAACAATGATTATTCATAGATAAAGCAATTGTCTATCCAGAGAACCCAAAATAACCTACTTAGGATAAAGCAATTAATTAAATCATAAATAAAGTAATTAACAAAATGATTAGAATTAATGAAATATAAAAGTTGATGGATATAGAATCAATACACAAAAGACAATTGAATGTCTATACAGTGGTAAGAAACAGAAAATTGGATTTAAACAAAATCTACCACCAGGTGTGGTGGCACACTCCTGTAATCCCAGTGGCTCCAGAGGCTGAGGTGAGAGGATCACATGTTCAAAGCCAGCCTCAGCAATGGCGAGGCCCTAAGCAACTCAGTGAGACCCTGTCTCTAAGTAAAATACAAAATAGACCTGAGGATGTGGCTCAGTGGTTGAGTGGCCCTGAGTTCAATTCCCAGTACCAAAAAAAAAAAAAAATCTACCATTTACAGTAATAACAAATCATAGGTATTTTTAGATAAATCTAAGAAGAGATCAGTGAACAACGTTATAAGCAAAAACATTAAAACTTTATTGGGGGCTGGGGTTGTGGCTCACCGGTAGAGTGCTCGCCTAGCATGTGCAAGGCCCTGGGTTCAATCCTCAGCACCACATAAAAATAAATAAATAAAACAAAGGTATTGTGTCCATCTACAACTAAAAAATAAATATTTTTAAAAAAACTTCATTGAAAAACTTTAAGGATACTTAAATAAATGGAAATATAGGCCATGTTCCAGAACAAGAAGATTTAAATATTAAAGACATTATCATATCAAATCCCTAACAGCAGTTTTTGAGGAAATTTAAAGCCGATTTAAAAATGTGTATATAAAGGGTGATGATTACACAAGACATTCTAGAAGAAGAACAAAATGGATGGAATTTGTCCTGCTCATTAACATCAACAATGATTAACACAAAGTAGGCCTGGTACAAGGATGAATAAGAAAAATGCAAATACTTCAGCACAAAAGCCAAAAACAAACAAAATAAAGCCCAAAATAAAACAGGCAATTCACAGAGGAGAAAATAATAAATTGCCCTTCAACAAATGAAAAGATGCCCAAGCTACTTAATAATCAGGGAAATGGAAAAAAAAAAAAATCAAATCACCATTAGGTATTACTTCACCCACCTCAGACTGGAAAAAGGTTAAAACAGCACTGACAATACCAAATATTTGCCAGGATGGGAAGCAAAAGAGTTTCTTATACGCTCCTGGCACCCATGCAAATTGGTGTATCTGCAATCACTCTGAAAAGTAGGTGGGTTTTTTTGTATTTAATAAGGTTGAAGATGAGTACATCCTATAACCCAGCAATTCTATTCCTGGGTGAATGTCCAAAATTCTCCCATGGGTGCAGAAATGCTCATGGTGACATTGCTTGCAATAGCTCCCAAACTGGGAGCAACTCAAGTATATTTTGGAAGCAGAGTGATTAAATAAATCATGCAATGAAATAATCTGTCCTGGTGGAAATGAGTGCAGTGGAGCTAATGCATCGACATGCGTGAGTGTGGACTATATAATTTTGAGCAAAAATTGAAGCCACTGGACATACATAAGGGGCTGGGATTGTAGCTCAGTGGAAGAGTGCTTGCCTAGCATGTGTGAGGACCTGGGTTTGATTCTCAGCACCACATAAAAATAAATAAAATAAAGGTCCATTGACAACTAAAATATTTTTTAAAAAATACATGATAAGGGGCTGAGGCTGTAGCTCAGTGGTAAAGTCCTTGCCTCGCATTTGTGAGACACTGAGTTTGATCCTCAGCACCACATAAAAATAAATAAAGATACTGTGTGTTCATATACAATTAAAAATATACATAAAATATTTTCAAAAAAATACATGATAAGATTCTATTGATAAGATATTCAAAAACAGGAGAAGCTGGACAGTGTGTTAAGGATACTTGCTTGCTCATCAAACTACACTTTGAAAGAAAAGAAGTTGTAAACATAAAATTCACGATAGTGCTTTACCTGTAGTGGGGAGAAGAGGAAATGGTAGAGGGGAGAGTCACTTCCCTAGTATGCTGCTTCTGAAGCTTGGTGGTGAGTTTCACTATAACTGTTTCTTCGAATTGTATAAAGTACCTTTAAATGTATTTGGGATACTTTTACTGGAAGTTTAATAAGTGTAGTTGATCTTATCAAGACTTAATCCCCAAAATATCATGAGCCTATCAGATCCATAAAATGAATTCTTTTATGAGGGAATTTTGGCAAACCATTTCCAATAATTATATGGTTTCATATTAAGGCTGAATGACTATATTGTGTTTGAAATGCCAACTCTCACTCATGTGCAGACAGGTTTGTTCAGGTCTTATCAGACCACTCTCTTGTGATCTGGTGGCAGCTACTTGGATGGAGCCACAACTTACCTTCCTCTCCTGACTCATTAACCAGAGTCCTGTGATGTTGTTTCCTAGGAGGAGCACCAAACAGCCAACTCCCTGAGCAGTGGTGCTCTTACCTGGACAAAGAAGTTCAGCCTGGATTATTTGGCCCTGGACTTTAATTCAGCTTCATCAGCCCCTGTACAGCAGGTAGGAAGAATTTTATGTCTGAGAATTCCCAGAGAACCTCATTTCTGCTTAGATTTTCTGATCGCCAAGCCATGTGTGTTGTCTTTAGGAGGTCTTAGAAATACAGATGTGTGGGCTGGGGATGTGGCTCAAGCGGTAATGTGCTTGCCTGGCATGCACAGGGTGCTGGGTTCGATCCCCAGCACCACATAAAAATAAAATAAAGATGTTGTGTCCACTAAAAACTAAAAAGTAAATATTAAAAAAGGAATACAGATGTATAATGAAAAATATTGAAAGAACCTTAAACCTTCCTTCCAGAGAGAATGGAATCCTAGTGTATTTCTTTCTAGAGCATGTTCTTTGTGTGCATTTGTGTAAACAGATGTTATATTCATGCTTTTCTAGGATTCATACCCTAGTAGTTATAGAAAATTCATAAGACACAGAGGAGGATGGGCCAGGCATAGCAAGGGCCTGTTTAAGGAACAAGTAATAGGCTAGTATGGCTAGACTTTATGCAGTGATAAAAGGAGCTGTAGTTGACATGGAACCCCTCAGTAAAGGGCCTTGAATTGCCAGGTTGGACTGTTTCAAATCCTTCGGATAGTATTTTCATCTGTAAATTAGGGATCAGAAATAATAACATCTACAATGAGAGCTATTAGGAGGATTGATTGATTAATACCCATAAGTGATCCTAGCCATTAAATAATATACACTTCACAGTTTGAGTCATGGAATGAACTAACAGTGATAGATGGACAACTAATATATTTGAGTGAGGGATGGGCATAATCCCATAATGTGTCTAACAATGTATTATTTGGTGAAAAAAAAACAGCTCACTGAACAGAAAGTACAATATGATTCTCTGTGTGTGTGTGTGTAAGGAAAAAAAACTCTGGAAGACCTCCTTCCCCTTTTGCTGAATGAATACCTACTTTTCCCCATTTAATATCATTCCAAAAACCTGAACAGATACACAAGAAAAGTTGGTCAGAAGGGTGGGAGCAACAAGTACAAAACGCATGTTAGTCAGTTTAGGCAGAGTAAACAACCCCCAAATTTCAGGTACACACAGGATCAAAGGTTCTTTCAGTTGTTATTCATGAGAAAGCCTATTTCAGGCAGGAATATTGTGTTCCAGGTCATCTACAATACAGGGCTTCTGGCAGAGGAAAAAAAAAGAGAGAAATTAGAGAATCCCAGAATGCTTCTCTTCTCCTTAGGATTGGCATGTGTCAACTCTATTCAGATTCTATTGGTCCAACCAAATGGCTAAAGTTAAGAGATGTTCACACACATACATCTAGAACATAATGTTTCTGCAGGAAGGAAGAGGGAGTAAATAGTACAGTAAAGATTACAGTATAACCTACCACAGAAAGGTAGGCAGTATCCTGATTTTTAAAAATTAGATGTAATGAAAACTTTTTGTCCTTCTTCAGAAACTTCTTCTTTCAGAAGAGCAAAGAGTAGACTATGTCCAAGTGGATGAGCAGAAGACACAAGCTCTCCAGAACACCAAGCAGGAGTGGACGGATGAAAGGCAATCCAAAGTGTGAGATGTGTGGGTCTGGGCCAGGTGTGAAACTGGGAAGCTTGGGGTTCAGTTTGCATTTTTTTCACTAAAAACACACCAATGGTCAACACAGGTCAAAACCAAGAGAGAATGTGTAGTTTCTGTGGTATTGGCGAGAACTTTTAGGAGGAAAGGATCTGTTTATGCATTGGATGGAAAGGAGAAGCCAGCAGTTTCCTCTCAAGCAGGTATGAAGAGGGCCAACCCACACCCCTTTACCCCCACTTCCAGAGCCTGTGACAGAAGGTCATTTCTCCAGCCTCAGAGATGCTTGCAATGGTTCCACCGTCACAAAAGGAAGAGATGAAGGGTTCCACAACCACAGACTGAGATGTAAAAAATGCCATTAATTCAGGAATGGTAAGAGCAATAAAAACAAGACTTTAGAGAACATTTTTCCAAATATTCTGTTACAAAATTTTCAAATGGAGTATTTGGAGCAAAGATTGGAGCCAGTATTACCGCCAACAGGCTGACATTGTTTGCCTCCAATACCTGAAATTTTGTCTGGTATCCTGTGCTTTGATCAGAACCAAATTATTCTAGTAAAGTGTACCCTGAAGACCATTTTGTCATAGCCCTTGAAGACACAGTTGAAATCAAGCTCAGCAATGGTCACAGAATTTACACCCCTTACTCTTATGACTCTATCAGATCAATCATTTCTGTCCCTAGAGAGATACAATTTGAGTGATGGGCAATGGATCCCAGGCTCCATGATGAGCAGCATATCTGATGACACTGGTGGCTATAAAGACATTTGTGTTTAAGCTGCTATTCCATTGCTGTTGGCATTTTCCCAGCATGCTTTCTTATGTATCATCTCATCCCTTCCTCTAAAAGGCCCCAGAAGCTATGCATGGCAGAATCTGTTGCTACTGCCACTTTGAAGAGAAGAAAACTGAGAACTAGAGAAGGGAACACATTGACCAAGATCACTCATGGGGCTAAGATACAGAGTCAAGCTTAGAGTTGTCCAGGCTGCCAATTACAAACTCATTCCACTATCTTATACTACCTCTGAGGAAATTGACAAAACTGATCATTTGGGGGAACACCTGCAGACAAAAGATGAGCCATCATCCCCTCTTCCTTTCATAGAGATCTGAGCAAGTGCTCTGATTCTTAAAAGGTATACATGTCCAGGGAGGGGTTCTTTTTGCAATGTTCAATTGAAACTCTACATTTTCAGTAGTTACAATTAGAAATACCTCCTGATGATCTGTCTGAAATTTTGGCCAATTTTCTCTTCTGATTGAAAAATGACAGATCCTGAGACTTTGAACACTCCATAAAATGGGGGCATTGTATCATCTCATCCTCGGTGGATAATGGACCCAGGGAGCCCAGAACGAGGGTCTCAGTTGGGCATGGAATTTTATTTAATACCCCTTCTTAATCCTTCTGAGAACCTAGAGCCATAATACATATCTAAACAATGAGGAACTAAACAGATACTGTATAAGGATTGATCAAATAGGAAGCAAACACTCACTGCAGTTGGTGCAGTTGTAGGCTTTACCACAGGATTTCAGGGTTTCAACTGACTGAACAGTAAGAAAATATGTAAGTCTTGTTTTTTCAGACCATACAAGAAGTCACTTTGATTTTCATAGCAGTAGATTCTGGTGACATCATTTTCCTTGTGTTGTAAAGCAGGGAAAATTGCCAAGTACTTTAAATTGAGTCCAGGGTCCTTAATGAACCTAGACAAAGCAAGGAGAAGGCTCCCCAGTCCTTGCATCTTACAGCCACCTCCATATCACAACAAAACATAGGCCAGAGCCTATAAGGAGCTGCCTTCTTCCTCATGTATCTGACAAAAAAAATCACAGAGTCGCAGGAAAAGAACCAGGGCTACAGATTGCCATTTCCTGTAGATGGTAGCTTTATGTGTGTGGTGGGGGGGAATTGTGTTTGGATCTTTAATTACCTGGAAAAAGGCTGCTACAGAAAAATCGTAGCCCTGGGGGTCAAGAATGACACCAGATTGAAGAAGAAAAACTACAGCTGAAATTATGTCAGTAGTGAAATATCATTGAATTGGTGACAGAAAGGAAGAAAAAAGAAATCTCTTTCCTACAAAGCATTTCCAAGAATGTATTTATAACATGAAGCAATATACACAAGAGTAGTATGACTTGTTTGGATGTGATTAATTAAAAACAAGAATGCTCTGAATAGGTGCTCTCTATGTTAAAGGTTGACACCATTCATCATTTCCAGGGTATATGCAATTATGTCCTGCTTTGACAAAACTACTAAAGGATGGCTATGCAAAAATCATGATGATACAGGCAAAGAAAATACAGGTAGTTTTTGAGCTGACAGCAGCATATGCTCCTGAGGAAGGCACCATTAAGTCAAAATGGTGCCAGCCAAATGTTGTTTTCTGGTGGAGACAATTGATATATGTAAGACAGGGCTGTGTTTCTGACCAAGGGCCGGGGGTTTGTTACACAATGATAGCAGAAACCATTATGGTATGTCTTTACACTGAACAGTAGATCTTTCCTGAAAGGCTCTGGAATCAATATAACAGGGCAACACAGCAATTAATCCCTCATTTCTATTAGCTTCTGTTTCTTTTATTTCCAGTGTATGATGGAAAACAGAAGGGTCTCAACCCTGAAATCACAAACCCAGGAATAGAGGGAGTTAAGCATTCCTTGGGGAGGGAGGAACCCTGAGGCCCAGCACACAGCCTGGATATAAAGGCACAGAGCTATCCAGTTAGTGTCACTGTATAGGCCACTTCATGGAGCAAGGATCAGCTGAATCATTATGATGTATAGGTCCATGTTCAGACTGAAGGCTCCCCTCAGGCCTGCCTTTCTCCTCCTTGCTCCCTGTTTATACCAACTTTGTACCTACAATCACACAGATTTTTCAAATTCATTCTGCTCTTACTGTTTAATTTCTGGCATTAATAAAGTCTTATACGGAGAAATCACAACTTAAGTTCTCTTTTGTTTTAAGTGATAACATCAGATATAAATAAGGAACACATTTAGGAAGCTGAGTATTTGAAAATAGGCTTCATCACCATTTTATCGAGTACAACAAACTTAACTAGATTCATGTGCAATGTATGTTATCTTGTTATAAACAGTTGAGCAGATGGCTGTCATTAATACTGCTTCTGCTCAGTTCAAACCACATCTTGACATCTTTTTTGTCAGAAACTAGTTTCAATATTTGACAGTAAATTCAACTGCTCTCCCTAACACAATGTATAACGTGACCTTATCATTATATAACAAAAGCAACAGCCTTAGGCCCACCTCTCCCTAGCAGGGTTCTTTGTGCAATCACCTCCCTTTTCTCTGTGGCTGATGCTCCCAGCAGCCCTGGATGTTAGATTAGTGGCATCTCTAGGCCATGAAGAAAGGTGGGGATGACCAAACCAAGACAGTAAGGGTAAGCTCAGGATTGGATGAAACAGGTACATGAGAGAGTACTTTCTGGAATAATGAAAATGAAATGAAATGTTCTTAATCACAGTGGTTATATGATTGTATACATATGCAAAAATGTATCAACCCATAAATTTAATATTTGTACACTCACTATATGTAAATTACACCCCAACAAACCAATTATCTTGAAGGGAAAAAAACTCCAGGGGCATTATTAAGTTAATGTAAGAAACATGACTATAAAAAGTATTATAAGTTACAGGAAAACTTACTATCTTGGATGTGGAATACCTTTAGCAGCAAGGCACAAAAAGCAGAATAAATATTTATGTCCATTCGCAATTCCATTCAATTCAACAAATTTTAGAGACAGGTATGTGGTAGGCACTTGGGATACAAGAATAAGTAAAATAAAGGTCTTTCATTAAGAAACTTACATTCTGACAGAAGGTAGTGGGCAATGTTGGTGCTCCACTCAAACTTTCTGGGACCCCTTTTTCTGTTTGGTGTAATCCTTCCAAGCCTCATTTTGCTCCTGATTCTAACAGCCCACACTCCTAGAAATGCTTGAGTAGAGAACTAGAAGTGCCTCAGAATTGAGTCCCCTTACCTTACCAATTGAAGGGTGCAACATTACCAAATCATAACTCCTTTATCTCATGTTGGGACAAACTTTAAGTAGGAATTACACTCCAGAGTTCTGTGGGACCTAGTTAAACCTTTCCTCCCTCTGAGATTTCACCCTCACTTGGATTCTTCCTCTTCCTTATTCTGATTCTCCCATAATTGTGCTTCAGCTTTTAAGGACCCAATTTTAGTACATGGTCTTCCTTAAAAATGGTAGCAATAATTTTTCTTATTATTCTTGCTTTTCCAGAATTTAGGTACCCTCTATTAAGAAGTGGATTGTAGCTGGGAACAATGGTGCACACCTGCAATTCCATGCTGAGGCTCGAGGATTACAAGTTTGAGGCTAGCCTGGGAAATTTAGTGAGACCCTTCTCACTAAAAAAAATTCTAAAAATTAAAATGGGGATGTATCTCAGTGGTAGAGTGCCCCTGCATTCAATCCCCAGTACCACTAAAAGAAATAAAAATAAAAGAAGTGGAATCTGTGTCCCCTACTCTGGAAGTTGGGTAGGACATCAGAAGGGACCCTGACTTCTGAGGCTGGGACAAACAAGGAATTTTAATTAGCTTTTCATCACTATGACCAAAATACCTGGCATAAACAACTTAAAGGGGGAAAGATTTATTTTGGCTTATGATTTCAGGGATTTCTGTTCATGGTCACTTGGCTTCATTGTTCTGGGCCTGAGGTGAAGCAGGACACCATAATATAAGGGTAGAAGAAAGATGCTCAGCTTATGGCAGCCAGGAAGAGAGAGGAGATGGGAAACAAGAAATAATCTTCCAGGGCAAACACCCAGTGACTATTTCCCCCACTATGTCCCACCTACCAGTAGTCCATTCAACTATCAATGGATTAATCCACTTATGAGTCTTCATGATCCAGTCATTTCCCAAAAGCCCCACCTCTGAACATTGCTGCAATGGGGACCAAACCTTTAAAATATGAGTCTTTGGGGGATACTTCATATTCAAGTCTTGCTACACAGCCACCATCATGCTGTGAGGAGGCACGTGAAAAGGAATCAAGGCACCTCAGATTCTGCTAAAATGTCCCAGCTGGCAGTGAGCACAAAATTTGAAACCTTGTGTTAACATCTCTCAGAAGTAGATTCCTCTATCCCATCCCTCCAGCTCTTGATTTAACCATTGAACCAGTGCTACATGAGTACACATGAGCCTTACCCCCAGGGACTGTCCAAATTGGAGATATGTGTGCAAAAGAAATGAGTGTTGTTGTTTTAAGTCACTAACTTTGGGAGTGGTTTGTTATGCCATGGTAGTTGCAAGAATGTTAAACCAAAGACATACGTGAGATAGCAAATAGAAAAAAATGAACCAAATTTATATGCTGTACTCTATTTTAGAAGATGACTGATATGGTACAGAGAGAAAGAGCAGCAGGAGAAGAATTGGTTATACATTGGTCTGTGAGGGGCCAGCTGCTTTATGGACAAGGATGAAGTGAAAATTGAGCAGAATTGAAGGAGTTGAAGGCCAAGGCAGAGAGAACAGAACAAAATGCCCTCATTCAGCAGAAACCCTGGAATGCTGAAGGCACAGCTGAGGGGCTATTGTGGTTGCATGGAGTAAGCAAGAGACAGTAGGGTAGAGGGATAGAGAGGTAATGAAGGACCCACAGATTATAATAGGCCCTTGCCTACATGGTAAGGATTTTGGCTGATATTCTGAGTGAGAACAGGGCTTGTGAAGAAAATCATGTAGGATAGACATGTGATCAGGCTTACACCTTGAAAAGAAAGATTTCAGTAGCTTCTCTATTGAGAATTGACTGTAAGAGGTCTAATGTTAGAATCAAGGAAACAAGGTAGGAGGTGACTGGACTCAGGTAATACAAGATTGTGGCTCAGAGCAGAGTGGCAGCAGAAATGGTGAGATGTGTTTGGATTCCAGATCATTTAGACATAATGACAGAGTTTGCTTAAGGATTGGATGTGGGCCAGGAGAGAAACAGAGGAGCCAAGGGTGACTGCAGGGTGTTTTGCCTAAGCGATTGGCAGGACAGGCTCCACTGCCATAAACGCAGGATGGAAAGACTGTGGGTGGAACAGTCCTATGATAGGGTTAGGGACAGAGACCGGGAGTTCTTCAGCCCCACTCAGGCCTTCCGTGGAAAGTGGGAAAGCCCTGGGGAAACCTCAGAGCACTCTCAGGTTGGGTAGGAGGAAGAGTGCCCAGGTAGACTGGATTGTCTGGGGAGGCTGAACCAAGTACTGTTCTATAGCCAAGAGGGCTAAGAGACTTGACATGCCAAGTAGGCATCTGGATATTGGGTCTGGAATTTGGGGGAAAGTGTGGGCTGGAAATGCACCTTCGTGAGCCAGTACAAGGCATTTAAAGCCCTGACCGTGGGTGAGCTTACCGAGGGAAGTCAGAGTGCGTTCAGAAGGGTGTGTGGCCCAAGCGTGCAGCCCTGGGCTACTCAGAGATCAGAGAGGAGAAGAGGCTCTGGCAGCAGGGTGGGAGGGAACCCAAGAGTGTCTCAAGGAGTCCTGCAGCCTGAGGAAGGACCCCCTTCAGGGTCAAGAAGGGGAGAGCGGCCTTCTCTGCAGCTGCTCAAGGAGGATGGAGCTATAGCACACTCCCTGGGTCTGGCAATGAGATCACAGAGACCTAAACAAGAGAGGTCTGGGTGGAGGAGGTTTGGGGCTAGAAGGCCATGGGAAGGGGGCAGTCTATACAGTGAGTCTAGACTACACTTGGGAAGGGGCTGCATGCTGGCCATACAGAGTAGAAAGCTCCATAATTGGAAGGTGCTGGGAGTCGAAGTGAATTGGTGGGTTTGTTCAGAGGTGAGAGATTTGAACCATGAGCTTCCCACAGGGGCTGCAGGGAGTGGATGGGCTGAGTCATGCAGGACAGAAGAGCCCAGCTGGAAGTGGGGGGCTTTGATAGGGAGAGCTGGGCCTTTCCCTTGAGTCCAGATCCAGGGGACCCTTCTCCTCCAGATTCTCGCTGCCCTGGACAGGGATGCGTCTTGTCGGAAGCACAAGTTGCGCCAGAAGCTGGAGCAGATCATCAGCCTCGTGTCCAGCAACGGCTGAGGGTGGTGGAATTGGTGGTAGGGGGCTTCTCAGTCCTGAGCCAAGCTGTCCACTGCCCCCATCAAGGGGTGTGGCTGGCTCCAGCCTGAGTATCTGGGGCAGAGCCCCAGATCAGGTGTTGTGGGGAAGATCATTGAGCCAAGATGCCCCCAGCACACCTGGGCCCCCTTCATTAGTGCCTTGCTTTGGGCCCTGCACGGGGAGGGGATAATGGGACCATCCCCCCCCAGCAGCAATACCCCCTCCCTCCTGCCCATGTGTTGGGATAGCCCCGCCCTCTGTGCTATTTATACCCCAACCACCTATTTATTAAATTTGATTCCACATCGATTTCCATCTGTAAGTATGTGTCCCCATGGAGTGTTGCCAACCTCACTCCCGATTTGCCCAGGCCCACCTCAGCTTATCCTCCACTGGGGAGGTGGAAAGTTGCCATGAAGCAGTATGGCAGTTAGTGTCTGTGCTCTGTTCAAATCCCCCAGGGAATTAATTCACCACTCCACAAACTCCTTAGAATCTGTCACTCCTTGCTTTCCAGGTTCGATCTCCCATGTGCCTATCAAGTGTTAGCCCCCACTTGTTAAGCTGGGGAGTTGAGGCAAGCTGGAAGATACTAGGAAAAGAAGATAGCATTTGAAAAGAACTGGGTGTGAAACAGAACATGGATGATTAGTAGCAAGCTTGCCTGGGACTATTCTGGGCCAAGGTATCACTCTTCTCGGAGCTGCAGATATAATAAATAACCCAGAAAAAAAAAAGGAGGTTGGGTGGTTATAAAAGTCTGAGGAGTTAGTATTTGAGAAGGACCTGAAGGAGATCAGAGTGAGTCAGGTAGAACCCTGGGGAAAGAGTTATTTTCAGACAGGAAAGATCCAGTACAAATGGAATGAATCTGACATAACTTGATGCAGGAGTGGACCTGGTATGTTTCATGGAGAAGGAGGCTAGTGTGGGTAGATCAGTGTAAGCCAGGGGGAGATTGGGAGGGGAGGTCAGAGTCAATCACATTAGACTTTGCAGGGCACCAAAAGGGCATCTGATTTACTCTGAGTAAGAGGGGAACTCATGGAGGGTTTGGGATGGTGGAGTAATGCAACCTAACCTGGGTTTTAAAGTAGCTCAGCAGCCTCCACTGTTCATCTGTGGATTCAGGACAGATGACTGATTCTAGTCTTAGCTGGATGTTGGAATGACAATCACACAAAGTCTGATGTACTATACATCAAGAGCTTCAGACAAAAAGAAACCTACTATCCAGAGGGTTCCCCGGAAGCATATAGCAGACTACTGATTAGCAATTGCATGTGAAAAAACTAACTCCCTTTCCAGACAAAAACAAAAGCAAGAAAATTGGGAGATAGGGTATCTGAAAAGAAACTCAAACATGGAATTACTGCTCAACTTTATTTTCTGCAGTAATAAACATTTACTTGTGTTCCCCCTGCAACAACTGCGTAACAAAGCAAGTGACAAGTGTAAGCAGAAAAACTAGGCTTCAAGAATAAAGTGGCAATCAATCCAGAAATCAAAGTCCTAGGGAAATATACACTGTCTGACCTGGGACATGAGGATTCAGCCCCCTTTTCCTAGCAGAGATGCAGGGGGAAACAGTGGCCCAAAGTGCTGCATGGTTCGCAACAGCTGGGAAAGGTGGTCAAGAAAGGAGGTGAATGAAGTCTGGAGGCTGCCAGGGTCTTCAGCAATCCAACTACTAAAAGTGAGAGAAAATTAAAATCAAGTTAATAATGGGAGCTGTCACCCACATCCAGGCAGCATACCCTTTCTTTAGACCTAACACTCTATCTCCATTAAAATGCCCCTCCATCTGAGTGCTTGTGGATACCCTCCCACCCAATCCCTTCTAGGACTGACACAATCAGGAAGCTGCCATCCACTGTGAACTCTCTGTGAACGGCAAGGTGTTCTTCATAAGTAGCCAAGGATCGTTCGGCAACCTCCGCTTCTATGGGACACAGGAAAGGTACTCTGAGGGTGCTGGTGGAGAATTGGTTAAGGCATGATCCTCTATTGACTTTGCCTCTGCTTCAGGCCTCCTTGACCCACTATGCCCACTTTCTCCCAGGCAGCCCTCAGGCTAAACCTAGGTCCACCCCAGTGACCTCAAGCCTCAGCCTCCTTCCTGAAAATTTCCTCAATCCAACCCTCACACGATGCCTGCCACACTCCACTCCATCTTCTCAACCCAGCATTTTTCCTCCTGACTCCCTTTGGGACTCTCATCCTCCTGTATTCTCAAGTCATCCACACATGTCCCCCTGTCCTCTCAGGCCACATTGGACTTTGTCTAGCCCCCTTGGGCTTCTCCTTTAAGATATTATTGATCTTTGCCAGGTTCCACTTTCTGAATCCCTGTTCCGCCCCACCCTGATGTCTCTTTGGTCTCTTCCAATCTCCTAAACTCTACTGTCCTACTAAAGGATACAATTCATGCAGGTGCCTACCCTGCCTTCTGGCCACAGGCAAGGCTCTGGCAAGAGGTACCAGCCCAACGTGTGGAATACCTCCAATGTTGGCACGCTCAGCACCAACGCCACCAGCCACACCCAGGACATCCTGGATTTCAGGGCCACCCTGGCCAGCAAGGATTCTATGGCCGCCCTGGCCATCTTCATGCCCCGCTGCACCACCAGTACCTCCTGCACTGCCACCTGGGGCCTCCATGGCTACAGCAGCTTGGCCCTCACCAACCTCAAACACCACCAACCGCCCCCGTCGCGCTGCGTCCAAGTAATAAAGAACCCTACGAAACTCCACCCCCTTCCCCCACAATGCAACTGGACACACCCATTACGCCTGCGCAAAGAGGCCCATGTGCAGGTGGGTTCTCCCCTAGCTGGTGCTGCAACACACCCCTCACCCCTCTCCAGGCCTCTTGTTTTTAATATTTTTTATTTTTTTTAGTTTTTGGTGGACACAACATCTTGATTTTATTTTTATGTGGTGCTGAGGATCGAAGCCAGCACCCCATGCATGCCAGGCGAGCGTGCTACCGCTTGAGCCACATCCCCAGCCCCCAGGCCTCTTGTTTTTCACGCCAACCACCACGTTCACGGAGCACCTCCCCTTAGCCCATGGGGACACCCCAGTATGCTTCCATAAATGGATCCCTACATGCTTCCTTGCCTCCAAGCTGCTCCACCCAGAAGTCCCAGAGATCCCCTAGTCTACTGATGGAATCAATGCCCCAGGAAGTACAGCCTCGTGGTACGTGCAAATGAGCACTGCCTGGGTGGTGGAGACACACAAGTGGTCACTGGACTTACGGTAGCTCCCTTCAAGCCTGACCTGACCCTAGAATTCCATTGGTCCTGAAAAATTATGCCTCTGCTCATGGGAGCAACCTCATTGCTGACCACATTGCTGATTGGTCCCCTGTCCGCAGTCCCTGGGGCTGGGGCAAACCTTGATCCTCCAGTGATCTTTGTCACTATCAAAGAGTTTGGAGGGGTGGATTAATTCACTGGGGGGTTTGAACAGAGCACAGACACTATCTGCGTACTGCTTCATGGCAACTTTCCATCTCCCCAGTGGAGGATGAGGAGGGCCTGGACAAATTGGGAGTGAGGTTGGCTGAGGTGGGCCTGGAAAATCAGGAGTTGGGTTGGCAACATTCAATGGGGACACATATTTAAAGATAGAAATCAAGGTGTAATCAAATTTGATCAATAGGTGGTTGGGGTATAAATGGCAAGGAGGACAGGGTTATCCCAAAACATGGGCACAAGAGTAGGAACCAGGGGCATTGCTGTTGCTGGAGTGGGGCTTGGTCCCATCACTCCCTACCCATGCAAGACCCTGGTAACTAATGAAGGGGGCCCAGGTGTGCTGGGGGTTTCGTGGCCTGGAAACACCAGCCCCAGCCCCAAAATCCACCTCTCAGCAGGTAAAGTTAGGATCCCAGCCAGCATTGCAGTTTACTAACATTCAGAATGCGTTTCCGAATTGGGTTTTCTCGGGATCTCCAGACTTTGGTTGGCATGCACCAAGAGACCCTACTGGTAAGGTCCAGGAAAAGGCCAGGCTGGAGGGTCCCTTCTGGGTCTGTCAAGATAGAGCTGTGTGGCCCCCAGGCTCTAGGTTACCAGAGAACATCAAAAGCTGCCAATCAATATGGCAGCCTTGGTTTAGAGCAAAGGACTGTGCTGGGAGGGCTGGGGATGTACCTCAGTGAAAGACTAATTGCTCAGCATGTGTCAGGGCCTGGGTTCCATCCTTAGCACCCCAAGAAATAAAAAAAGAAATAAAGTAAAAAGTTGGACTGGGCTGGGCATAGCTCAGTGGTCAAACACTCACCTGGCATGCACCAAGCCCTGGGTTCAGTCCCCAGCACTGCCAAACAAATCCAAACAAAAAGCAGAAATATAAAAGGCAATATGCTAAAAAATTGTGCTGGGAGCTTCACATACGTGTCTCGTTTCTCACTCATCTTTCAGGAGAATGTACGAGGGAGTGGTCCATAGGCAAGGACACCAAAGCTCAGCGAGGTGACATAACTGTCAGACTTCACTCTGCTAGAGTGAGGCAGAAGTGGGTGCGAATTCAGCTGTGTCACACTCCAGCGCTCCTGTCCCTGGTGACCATCTCAACTGTCACCATTTAGAATCCTTTAAATACTTGTGGATGGCCTTCCATATGGAGGATGCAATTTAATTCCGAGGAACAAATGATGCTCTGAGACAGAGCAAGAAATGCTAACTCTGGAAGTGGTGACTTGCCGGACGTTACATGGCGACCATAATGCAGAAGAAGTTCAGCATTTCCCCCAGATTCCACTTATGGCAGGTGGGGAGTGATAGTAGCAGATGCTGGTTATGCTGGGGGTGGGTGGTTATGCTGGGAGCACAGCCCAGTTCTTAGCAATCTGCAAAGCAAGGCAGGGTGAGTCCAGAGCCCAGAAAGCTGGGTTCTTCCCCTCAAATGCCCCTACTTTCCTGATAGCAGCATCTGGCTTACAGAGCAAATGGTGGAAGTGACCTGCTCCGTCAGGAAGGAAGAGACCACAGACAAAGCCAGGCCAGCTATACTCTGATACTAATGACTCAGGCCACCATGTGTAGAGGAGGAGGCCCAGCCCCACTTCACGTGGTGCACCCGGTGCAAGGACTGCTGTTGAAGATTGATTCCGAAGGCTCGGCTCTGGAATGTAGGGCTATGACAGAAATCGAGAGGAGACCCATCCATACGGTTCAGCAGTAACACTATACGTAGGCCAAGGGGTGGGTGGATGTGCTTGTTGGGGAGCATTTGAGGACACAGGAGTCTAGACAGGCAGTGGGAGGTGGGGACAGAAGGAGTAGAAGGGGTGCTGGCGATGGGCAAGGGTCTGGATTGAGATAGTTTTATGGAGGGGATGGCATTTGAGGAGCTTGAAGACCTGAGTCCAGGATGCATAGGGGATGGATTCTAGGAGACCATTTCAAGGCAGAAGTGGGATCAGGCATTTGGTGATTGTGACATGGTACACAATGCCCGGTTGCTCATCAGGGTCGTGTTTCCCACAGCCTCGGAGAGAGGAGGCATTATATGAAGGTTGAAGTAGCCGACCCCCATGTCATGCATGGATGACACTTGGGGTGACAAGTTCAGTGATAATTCACTTTGGCAGTGGTGGCCAAAGTCTGAATTATCCTAATTTGGGCTTCGTCCTATCAAGTGTGTGGCATGTGGAAAAACAGAGACATAATCAGAGGGGTTCGTATCCTCATAATTCCTTGTCTTGGTTATCTTGTTCTTCCAAATAAGTATTTAGGATCCTCTCCTGGTGTGCAGGTCTGGAGAGACTCCAAAGAAGGACCAGAAGTGTCTTCCACTGGTGGAGCTTGCTTTGCTCTAGAGGAACGGACCCAAGGCTTTACTCTGCAAGCGTCACTGGGTTGTTAAGAGTGAATTGTATGGTCCTTTAACTTCTTGGTGCCCTTTTCTTCAGGTCCTCAGGTCCACCAGGATGGAAGGGGCAGAGTGGCTCGTAAGTCAGGTGGGAAAACCTGGAAAGAGCACAGGGACCCAAGATAGTTAACATCTGACCCAACCGTACATGTCGTTCAATTATGGCTTTGTTTTCTAATTTAAAAGGTGGAGCAGTGACCACAGAAGCTAGAAAGGGTCTTCCATCAAGAAAGACCATATCCAAACTGCCAGTTCATTCATGCCACAACATGTCCCTTCATGTAGGTGTTTTGAGACTGGCTTCAGCCAGGCACAGTGGCTCATGCCTGTAATCCCAGTGACTTGGGAGACTGAGGCAGGAGGATCGCAAGTTTGAGGCCAGCCTTGGGAACTTAGTGAGACCCTGTCTCAAAATAAAAATTCAGAAGGGCTGGGGATGTAGCTCAGTGGGAAAGCACCCCTGGGTTCAGTCCCCAGTGTCCCCAAACCCCCAAACAAAACAACCTGCTGAGGCACAGGTACCCTACTGGCCTGTCCCAAGGTGGACTTTTCTGCCTTATGTAAGATGTCTCTGAGTGACTTCTCAGACACAGCGTGTCCATCCTTTGGTTGTTTGTTCCAGTTGTTTGAAGAAAGAAGCTATAGGTCCAGGACAATCTCCAAGCACCTGAGCAAGTAGACATACAACTATGTCTTGTTTTTCGTGGACTTACAACTTGGAGTGCTTTTGAGACTCAAGCCACCCTAAGGCTATGCTGATGTCAATTTTCTTTGACAGAGTTAGAGGCTTGCTGGCACTCAGTGGTCTAATGTCAGGACTGATTCTAGCCCTTGAAGGCTTCATAAAGAGAGATTTAAGGCTACATCCAAAATTAGGACCCTGGATTGGGCAGAACTCTGTGCCATGCCTGGAAACTCTCACAGCCGTCTCCTGTTTATGGGGACTTTGACATTAGTGATTGTTTCCAATTGGACATCAAGCTCCCTTTTCCTTGTTTAAATTAAAACTCAAGGTAAACTACTCTCTGCTTGCCAATCTGACCTTCCTAGGGCGACACTTTGTATCCATAGCACGCTGGGTGATTCAGTACCAAAATGGTGTCAAGTGGACATTTTTCCTAAACGGGGCTTGCTCTAAGCCAATCATCAACATATTTCAGCAAGACCTTCTTCTCTTCCAAGTGCAGACCTCTTCAGTCTTTGCTCAAATCTCACCAAGAGTGGTGGTGGTGGTGGTGGTGGGGGTGGGGTGTTAAAAACCCTGAGACAGCAGAGCAGCATTGGAAGATGGCTTTTGCTCCCAGGACAAAAGTTCTTTAATTTCTCGCCATTCAAAAGCAAACAGTAACTGAGAAGTGCCCTCCCAGTGGGATACAAAAGAAAGCATGCTTCCTGCTTCAGGTCTAATACCGAAAGCTGTTGGTGATGCCCAGGTATAAGAATTGATATAGTACAAGGATTTGGCAAGCAGGGTGAACATGTTTGTTGCACAATGTTATCAGTAGCTCTCAAGTCCTGAAGAAATCTGTGCATGAGGCTTACGTCCTGGCAGAACTGGGATATTGTAGTGTGACCAACAAGAGCAAGTTAGTCCACACTGAAGAAACTTCTCTAACACTGGCTGCAGTCCTTCTAAAACTGTATTCTTCTTCTAACAATTGTTCTTCTTTACTCTTTAAACTCAGCGTTTACTGGGTGGTCGCTCACAGTTGCACCCAGGGCTCCATCTGTGCTGTCTCATAGGTCTCAGAGGGAAAGGACCCCTCTGCTGTTTCCTCCTTGTGAGTAAGCAGCTTCTGCAATCTTATGGCTTGTTCTAGTGAAACCTGTAGGTGGAGCTGCTGTCTTTTTCTGAGAGAAGGTTACCAGATCATTTCTGGACAGCAAATCCCATCCTGATGATGGAGTTGACGTCCTGGCACGCAGAGAAAACTGTTTAAGTTTTAATTCTCCTAGTTGGCATTCCACAGGTTGGAGGAAAGTTTTCTTTTGCATTTGCACCTAAAACAAATACCGCCTTTTGTCTACAGCAAGCCACTTCAGTATTGAGAACAGAATAGGTGGTACCAGCACGTAAGAAAATCAACCATTTTGTTCCCCGTTGTCAATTCTAAACAGGGCTCCTGTGAGAAAGTTGGAATTGGCTCCAGAAGACTGAAGGGAGACGCGGGAGTCCCCATCCATCATCTGAATCGCAGCTGTAGTTCACCATCTGTCTATGCGACTTCCCCTCTCCCTTTCACTCCCTTACTTTAATTTCAGGCAGTCATGCTGCCAATGCCACTCTTCCTTGCAGTATGCACATGGATCCCTTCCTAGGGATGCTCTTTTTTCACATTCCCCTACCGGTTTTTGTTTCCTTGCCTCATGTTCTCTTCTGCTGTAACCACAAAAACTGCAGCCAGCCTTGCAAAACTGGAGACACATGATTCAGTCTTTTCTTTGTGGGTTTTTTTTCCTTTTTTTTTTTTTTTTGGTACTGGGGATTGAACCCAGGGGTGCTTAACCACTGAGCCACATCCCTGTTTGTTTTTTTTATTTAGAGATGGGGTCTCACTGAGTTGCTTAGGGCCTCTCTAAGTTGCTGAGGCTCGCTTTGATCTCACGATTCTCCTGCCTCAGCCTCCTGAGCCACTGGGATTACAGACATGCACCACCATGCCAGGCTGATTCAGTCATTTTTTATGAATTATCCTTACACGGTATGTTAGAACCTTTTCAGTTTAACAAATCTGGAGTTGAGAATGGGCAATAAATCCAGTTTATCTGGCCAGGTGACTGTTTGGGTTCAGTCGTCCAACTGGATGCTGTCTGAGACAATATTGTTCTGCCCTGAGAAGGGATGCTCCCTGGCCAAAGTGAGAGCCCTGTTGGGTGTTAAAACGGGGAGACCGTTCCTTACTTGCTTTCATATTGTGTAGGAGATATGGTTCCTGTGACGCCCTCATTGTCCCTGGGACCTGGTAGTGCCATGGCCTCACACCAACTGGTGGCAGATTTATAGCATTTCAAAGACAAATTTCCTTAACCTCCTGAGTTTTTGTTTTTGGAACTGGGCACTGAACCCAGGGGTGCTTTACCGATGAGCTACATCCTCAGCCCTTTTCATTTTGAGTTTTGTGACAGGGTCTCGCTAACTTGCAGAGGGTCTCACTAAGTTGCCCAGGAACTTGCGATCCTCCTGGCCTGG
Source organism: Spermophilus citellus (assembly GCF_964194105.1). Lineage (NCBI taxonomy): Eukaryota > Metazoa > Chordata > Mammalia > Rodentia > Sciuridae > Spermophilus > Spermophilus citellus. The sequence goes on along the minus strand of NC_138190.1, from coordinate 147,840,810 downwards.
AACTTGCAATCCTCCTGCCTCAGCCTCCCAAGTCCCTCTTTGTTATGATCCTCGTTATGGGAGAGTAGTTAAGGGATTTCACCCCCTTTACCTGTTCTCTGAGAGAACCAGTCCTATTGTAAAATAGTATGGCAATTTAAAGATCTGAGAGGTGGTCCTCTGTCATCTGAATGAAATACATATTGTTATATGTGTATACAGTGTTGCAATAGAGTGCCAATTTCCTTATGGTCACAGGGTCATAGCTATCAGATATCCAGTCAGCTAGTGTCAGCCCAGAGGACACTTAAATGGTATTGAAATCAAGACATCAAGACACCCATTTGAGAAACAAAAGAAAAGTAGTTATATAAGAAGAGAGAAAAAGAGAGAGAGAGAAAAAGCCACACCAAACAAACAGAGTGCTCTCCACACAACCAGATTTCTCCCACAGTAGAAGTTGCAAATACTAGTTCTTAGAACCTGACCTCACAGCAACTGGTACTGAAAACAACCCAAGCAAGGTCTAAATGGCTATCTGAGCCCTGAGTGGCAGAGATAGAGGAGTCCCAGTGTGCACCCAGGTGGGACTTATCCATCCTGGAGTTTGAGGACTCCCCCAAAGACCATTTCCTTCTACCAAGAAACCTTTCATAGGCAACCTGTGTGGAGAGGAGGAGTGAAGGGAGAATCCCTGAGACCAAAGGCTCTAAACAGCTGCTGGGAAGTCCCTGTAGTCCCAGCCACAGAGTTATCTTGTCACCGGCAGCCTGCTCTTATAAGCAGTTGTGGCTCTCTCTGGTAGCCTGAGTAAGAAAGCCCTGCTCTGCTGCTACAGGCAATTGCTCTTTCTGTTGAAAATTGAAAGGTCTGTGTCACTCCTTGGGCACAACTCCTGTCTGGCTCACCAAATTTGCTGTGGGACCCAAATCTGTCTGCTTGGTACTCAAAAGCAAATAGCTGGGAGAAAAGTGGGTGGGTAGAAAATCAGGTTTATTCAAGGGCCCGCACTGTGAGAAGACGGGAGGTGGGCAGCTATCATGGAAGAAAGTGTCCATCTTGGGAAACTTATGCAAAAGGACACTTACAGGAAGAGAAAAGAAGTGTGGTGGGATAATAGGCAGGAAGGCTACTTGCTGAGTAGGGGTCTTCATCATCTGGGGCAAGAGTGTCTTTCCTTGGCCAGAAGATCGCAATTGACCTTGATCTCCTGAGCCTAGTCCCTGCAAGTGTTTAGGAAAACACCCTCCTTTTCTGCAAATTAAACATCATCTCAGAAATGTGCTGATGCAATCTAAAGGCCACTCTATGTACTGGGTTCTGTAGATCTACAGAAAGATTATTTGACAGTTATTACCTTAATTATTTAGATGCAGCCTTTCCTTAGCGTTTAGAATGCTGGGTAAAGGAGGGCAAGTAATTGCATAGGGAAACTATTCAAGAGTGACCACTGTTACAAGAACTTACATCTTTGTACTTTGGGTGCCTCATTTTTAACATCATTTTATAAGTACTACTTTATGCATTTGTTTTTCAGTCATACACAAAAAAATAGGATTTGTTACCCAAAATACGTTGCCTCTCATGTATTTCCCTGTGCATTTACCGTTACCAATATTCTTTATTGCTTTGTAAGCCTTCCGGTGTCCTTGTATTTCAGCCTGAAATACTGTTTTGGCATGGCTTGTGAGTTAGATCCATTAGCAATGAATGAATCATCTCAGCTTTAGACAGCCTTTGTTTATTTGGAAATATCTGACCTTATTCTTCATCTTTGAAAGAGAGTTTTGTCAGATGGAGAATTCTTGGTGGATAATGTTTTTTGTTTGTTTGTTTGTTTGTTTGTTTTTGCTCTTTAGCACTTTAAATGTCACCTCACTGCCTTCTATCCTGCAGGGATTCTAATGAGAAATGATCAGTCTTATTTGGGTTCTCCTGTATGTGATGAGTGGCTCCCTTGTTACTATTGCAACATCATCTCTTTGTGTTTTTCTTTTGACAGTTTAATTATACAATGAATTGGTGTGTCTCTTTTTGTGTTTATCTGACTTGTAGTTCATTGAGCTTCTTGGATGTGTAGAATCATGTCTTTCATCAGAATCGGGACTTTTGGGTCATTATTTTTTCAAATAGTTTTTCCGGCCCTTCCTCTCTGTCCTCCTTCTGAGACTCCCACAAAACGTGTGGTGGTCTTAATGATGTCCCACAGGTCTCCTAGACTCTGTTCATTTTCTTTATTCTATCTTCCTTCTCAGACTGGATACTTTCCAATTGATTCATCTTTGGGTTCACTGATTATTTCTTCTGCCTGTTCAATTTTATCATAGAAACCTTATCCAGAACTAATCCTTTCATTTGGGGAAGGTACCTTTTAGCTTCACAATTTCTATTTGATTGCTTTGTACAAATTTCATTGCATGATTGATATTCTCTGTTTGTTCAGTCTTTGTTCTCACAGTTTCCTTGACTTCTTTGAGCATGGTTTCCTTAGACTTGTGAACATCTTGAACAGAGTCAAAGTCCTTATCTAGGAAGCTCAATATCCTTGACTCTTCATAGATCATTTCTGCTAATTTGTTTTCTTTCTGTGAGTGGGCCATAATATCTTGTTTATTGCCAGGTATCATCAGTTTTCCTTGAAAATGGGTGTCTTGAATATTATGATGTGGCAGTGCTGGAAATTGGATTTTTCCCCCTGATTGGTGTTATTTTGTTGTTGTTGTTGTTGTTTCTTGCTGGGAGTTGTAGTTGATTATTCATTTGATGACTTTTCTAAGCCATTTTTTAAAAAGGACCTTTTAATTGTACCTGGTTGCTAAAGTCTCTTCTTTTAGAGTATGGTCAGTTAGTGGTTTGACAGAGATTCTCTTAAACACCTAGAGGAAGGAAGGAAGGGGGGAGGGGGGAGAAGAAAAAGAATCTTCTGGTCTTTGCAGATTGCTTCCATGTTGGTGGCTGTCCTCTAGTGCTTGGCTGGTCTGTTTACAACTCCACTGTAGTTGTCTTTATGACCTATTTCTTTCTGAGCCTAAATATCAGTAGGAGAGGAGAGCTTATCATATTCTCAGGTCTTTTCCGAGAATGCACCCGTCCGGGGGCATGCAAGTGATTTTCTGGATTCTCCATTATAGACAGGAGCTGTTCCAAGCTCCTATTCCCAAATGAACTCTCTCTCTCCATTATTTCCTCCAAGGCATATGGTAAGTCTGTTATTTATTCCAGCCGTAATCTTTTGCCCCAAGAGACTGTGACCTGTTCATGGTTTTTTAAGGAACTCCCTTCATGTAGCTGCTTTTCTGTCCTGAGAGAGTTCTGGGTTAGCTGAAACAAAGGCCAGTGCCTTCTGTCAGTCCTGCTGGGAATACCAACATAGATCCAAAGAAACAAACATAATTTCTTGGAAACAAAGGCTGCTCTCCTCCATTCCTAACCAAGTACCACACTTGAAATGTTGGGTGACACCTGAAAGACTGCTGCTGTGCTAGGGAGGCATATGGAGCAAGGCTAAAGAAAAACACAAAAAAAGTTCTTTTAACCTGTTTAAGTCACCTTTTTCTTTTCTTTTCCTTTTAGGTACCAGGGATTGAACTCAGGGGCACTTGACCACTGAGCCACATCCCCAGCCCTATTTTGTATTTTATTTAGAGACAAGGTCTCACTGAGTTGCTTAGTGCCTCACTAAGTTGCTGAGGCTGGCTTTGAACTCACGATCCTCCTGCCTCAGCCTCCCCAGCTGCTTGGATTACAGGCGTGCACCCCCCACACCTGGCTAAGTCACCTTTTTCTTTTCTTTTTTTTTAAATATTTTTTTATTGGTTGTTCAAAACATTACAAAGCTCATGATATATCATCTTTCATACATTTGACTCAATTGGGTTATGAACTCCCATTTTTACCCCAAATACAAATTGCAGAATCACATCGGTTACACACTCACATTTTTACATAATGGCATATTAGTGACTGTTGTATTCTGCTACCTTTCCTATCCCCTACTATCCCCCTTCCCCTCCCCACCCATCATCCCTCTCTACCTCATCTGCTGTTGTTCAATTCTCTCCCTTGTTCCCCCCACCCCTTTCCCCTCACATCCTCTTCTATGTAATTTTGTGTAACATTGAGGGTCTCCTACCATTTCCATATGCTTTCCCTTCTCTCTCCCTTTCTCTCCCCCCACTCGTCTTTGTTTAATGTTAATCTTTTCCTCATGCTCTTCCTCCCTGTTCTGTTCTTAGTTGCTCTCTTTATATCAAAGAAGACATTTGGCATTTGTTTTTTAAGGATTGGCTAGCTTCGCTTAGCATAATCTGCTCTAATGGCATCCATTTCCCTGCAAATTCTATGATTTTGTGTATAGATGCTACATTTTTTTTTATCCATTCATCTATTGAAGGGCATCTAGGTTGGTTCCACAGTCTAGCTATTGTGAATTGTGCCGCTATGATCATTGATGTGGCAGTATCCCTATAGTACGCTCTTTTAAGATCCTCAGGGAATAGTCCGAGGAGGGCGATAGCTGGGTCAAATGGTGGTTCCATTCCCAGCTTTCCCAGGTATCTCCATACTGCTTTCCAAATTGGCCTCACCAATTTGCAGTCCCACCAGTAATGTACGAGTGTACCCTTTTCCCCACATCCTCGCCAGCACTTGTTGTTGTTTGACTTCATAATGGCTGCCAATCTTACTGGAGTGAGATGGTATCTTAGGGAGTCACCTTTTTCTTGATTCCACATTTGCTAGGGTGCTGAAAGTCTTTGGCTGTTTTTGTGAGTTCGGAAGAAGTTGATTCTGGTAGTTTCTGCATATTTTTCCAGTGTTTCTGTGAAGGACCAGTCCCCAGAAGCTTCATTTCATGCTGTGTTTGCTGATGTCACTCCTGGGAGTCTCCTTTAAGATGGCAGAGGAAATATTGCGTTGGCAAGTAGCAATGGGAGGGAGGCGTGGTCATTGGCCCTGCTTCCTGAACCTGAGTTATGTGAGGTAAAGGGAAAAGACAGTCTCCCCTGGACCAGACTGAGAAAGTAGTGTCCCTGTGGACAGAGCCAAGCATATATTAAGGTACAGGGTGGAGCAGTGCCTTGAGAAGACATGGATCACACATTATGAGTTGCAGAGAGCACATGGAAAGGGTTGGGGTATGAGGGAGACGTCTGGGTGGGGCAGCTTATTCAGGGGAAGGGACATCCAGGCTCTGGTGCTTTGAGACAAGCCTTCAGTTGCAGTTTCACTAAGGGCTTCAAAAATCAAGAGGGAACACCAAATTTAACAAGTTTCACTTTAGCATCCATTCAGTTCATGATCCAGTATTTCTCTTTCCATCAATTGTTTTACTCAATCTCATTAACAGGAGTCATAATATCCACCACAATTTTATTCCCACTTAATTCATTAACCTTTCACTACACTTTGCTCATATTCAAGATTCGTGTCTCACTATTCCTTTGTGTGTACACTGAGGTTGCCTGGTTTTAGCTTCAATGCTATGCTGTCTGGAGGCCGTGGGGATTGAGCAGTGAACAAGGTAGATGTTATTCCTTTCCCAGTAGACTGTTAGTATTTGATATGGGGTTAGGGAGTTGACCATCTGATGAATTAAAATAATTTATTCGTTAAAAGCACCTGGGTCAACAGCATGTAGTTCATCGTTATGGGGAGAGCCACGAGAGCTTTTCAGTCTCTTCCATGGAGAGTTGTCTATCCATCATCTATCCCTTTTTGAATCAATATTTTAAAATCAATTTTTACTCTCTTTACTACTTCATCTGAATTTCAGATTTATAAGCATAGCTATGTCCATTGGGTGCAATCATGCCACGTAGACATGTCGCCTTTGCAGATTCCATGGCCTGGACCCGAGAAGATGAGACAAAGACATCGGGACATGACTTCTTTTTTTCAGAATCGGTGCATGTTAACTATGCCGAAAGTGGGTTTTGCTGCGGCATGTACATATATGCATATAACACAATCTGATCAATTTCACTCCACAGCATCTCCCCATTGCCCTGTGCTCCTCTCTCCCCCAACGCCCTTCCTCTACCCTATAAAGGCCTCTCTTCCGCTTTCTCAAGGGCCCTCTTTCCCCCCCTTTTTTCTCTCTAGCTTCCCCATGTGAGAGAAAAACATTTGACCTTTGACTTTCTGAGTGTGGCTTATTTCGCTTCACATGATGTTCTCCAGTTCCATCCATTTTCCTTCACATTTTGTTCTTTGTGGCTGAATAAAACACCATTGGGTTCTACATTGCATTTTCTTTGTCCATTGTTGTGTTGATGGACACCGAGACTGGTTCCATAACTCGACTACTGCCATAAACATTGGTGTGCAGGGATCATTACAGTACACCGAATTTAGATTTTTCGAATAAATACCAAGAAGTGGGATAGCTGGTTCATATGGTTTTCAGGAATGTTCCATACCAATTTCTATAGAGGACTTGCTAATGTACAACCCCCACCCCCAACAGTTTACCAGTGTTCCTTTGTCCACACATCCTTGCCAGAATTCATTATTTCTTTCTGTTCTTGATGGTTGCTATTCTGACTGGAGTGAGATGAAATCTCAGTGTAGTTTTGATTTGCATTTCCCTGGTTCTAGGGATGTCAGACATTTTCTCACATACTTGATGTCCCTTTGTGTTTCTTATTTTGAGAAATATCAGTTTAGTACATTTGACCATTTATTGAGTGAATTATTATTTGAGGGCTCTATTTTTTGGTGTTAAGATTTTTTTGAGTTCTTTATATATTCTGGATAATAACCCCCTGTGGGAGGGAATAGCCGGCAAAGATTTTCTGCCATTCTGTGGGTTCTTTCTCCATGCTCTTAATTATTTCCTTTCCTGTGTGGAACCTTTTTAATTTGATGTCATGACATTTCTTAACTCTTGACATTATTGTGTGAGCTTTACAGGTCCTGTTGAGGAAGTTGTTGCCCATCCCTATATGTTAGAGGGTTGCTCTTATGTTTTCTTCCAGAAGTCACCAAGTTTCTGGTCTAATTCCTAGGCCTTTGATCCATTTTGAGTAGACTTTTGTGCAAGTGAGGGATGAGGACCTATTTTCATTCTTCTACATGTGGTAGCACCATGTATTAAAAAGGCTGTCTTTTTTCCCCAGGTATGTTTTTGGTACCTTTGTCAAGGAGACTATAGTTTTGTGAGTTTGTCTTTGTGCCTTCTATTGTATTCCATTGGCCTTTGTGTCTGTTTTGATGCCAGTACCATGCTGGTTTTGTCACTACAGCTCTGTAGTATAATTTGAGTCAGTTATCGTGATACCTCTAGCATGGCTTTTATGGCTATTCTGGGTCTTTTATTCTTCCAAATGAATTTTAGAGATGATTTTTTTTTAGTTCTATAAAGAATGTCATTGGTATTTTTAAAAAATATTTACTTTTTAGTTGTAGTTGGACACAATACCTTTATTTTATTTATTTATATTTGGTGCTGAGGATCGAGCCCAGGGCCTCGCACAGGCTAGGCAAGCACTTTATCACTGAGCCACAACCCCAGCCCCTGTCATTGGTATTTTTTAAAAAGGCATTTCTTTTTTTTTAAACCTTTAACCCAGTGCCTCTCACACACTGGGCAAGCGCTGTACCACTGGGCTACAAACCCAGCCCTGTCATTGGTATTTTCACGGGGATTGCATTGAATCTATGCATTACTTTTGGTAGTATGGCCATTTAAAAAAAAAAAAAAGGTTATAGGTTGACACAATCTTTTATTTATTTATTTATTTATATATTTAATATGGTGCTGAGGATTGGACCCAGTGCCTCATGCCATGCATGCTAGGTGAACGCTTTACCTCTGAGCCACAACCCCAGCCCAGTATGGCCTTTTTAACAATATTAATTCTGCCTATCCATGAACATGGGAAGTCTTTCCATCTTCTGAGCTCCTCTTCAAATTTTTTCTTCAGTGTTCTACAATTTTTATTGTCGAGGTCCTTTGCCTCTTTTGTTAGGTTAAATGCCAAGTTTTCTTTAAAGGCTGTTGTGGGGCTGGGGATGTGGCTCAAGCGGTAGCGCGCTCGCCTGGCATGCGTGCGGCCCGGGTTCGATCCTCAGCACCACATACCAACAAAGATGTTGTGTCCGCCGAGAACTAAAAAATAAATATTAAAAATTTTCTCTCTCTCTCTCTCTCTCTCTCTCTCTCTCTCTCTCTCTCTTCCCTCTCTCACTCTCTCTTTAAAAAAAAAAAAAGGCTGTTGTGAATGGGACCATTTTCCTGATTTCTTTCTCAGCACCTTTATTACTGGAGTATAGGAAAGTAACTGATTTATGAATATTGCTCTTATATCCTGATAGTTTTCTGAGTCTGCTTGCTGATTCTAGAAGTCTTCTGGTGGCGTTTTGGGGCCTTCTAAATATAGGACCATGTCTTCATCACACAGCTAATTTGACTTCTGCTTTTCCTATTTGTATCCCTTTATTTTCCTGAAGGAAGGATAGCTTTGCTGGGTCTGCCCATCCAGGTTGGTGGTTATTTTCTTTGGGGGCTTGAAACACATTCTTCTGAGCTTTTCTGGCCTCAATGCTTCCTTCTGAGAAATTGCTGTTTTTGTGATTCATTTTCCTTTATTGGTGACCTGGAATTTCTCTTGCAGCTTTAAAAACAATTATTTCCCTTTGTTCTGGATTTTCAGAATCTTAACTATAATGTGTTGTGGCAAGGTTCTTTTTGGGTCTTGTCTATTTGAGGTTCTAAGTGTCTCCAGTACCATCCTGGATGTCCATCTCATTCCCAAGGTTTTCAAATTTTACTGCTATTGTTTCACTGACTAGGTTATCAGTGCCATTGGCCTGTGTCTGTGCTTCTTCCTCAAAACCTGCGAACCTTAAGTCAGGACTCTTAATTTCGTTCCAGATTTTTGCGTATTCTGATCATAGTTTCTCATTTTTCCTTTAAGAGCATGTGGATATTCATGTCTGCCCATTTTGTCCTTGTGCTCCGAAATTCTGTCCTGTCCTGGATCTAATCTGTTGGGGAGACTTTCAACTGAGTTTTCACTTGACCTAATCGTGCCTTTCATTTCCAAGATTTCCTCTTGGTTCTCTTTCAGAATCTGTCTCTCGCTATTGACGTATCTTTCATATCCCATATTGTCTCCCTCTGTTCCTTCCTTAGTTCTTCTTTCAATGCATTGATCATTTGAATGACCAAGTTTTGTATTCTTTGCATTTCATCCACCTCAGTATCAGTGGATTCAGTTTTGTGGGAGATGTGAACTTTTTCAGGCATCATGGTTCCTTGTGTGATTCTGTACCGCTTGTGAATCTGTTGGAGTGGATTCCTCTTTGTCTGTTATATGAGGGTCTTTTTAGTAGGAATTTGTCTCTCTACAATGTGCCCTGTGCTGGAGATGATTCTCTGCATCAAAACAAACAACCAGTGGGATCAAGTGTTAGGTTTGGTCAGCAGCACAACTTGGAGAGGAGAGAGTAGTCACCAGTGGAACTGTGGCATTGGTCACTTAAGGGCACACTGTGTCTCAAAAAATAAGAGATAACTTATCAATAAGGACCTATAAACTCCACTGACAAGTAAGAAAAGTGGGTGAGAAATAATATAGAATAAGTGGATAAATTAAGTAATACTAATTAGAATAAAATTTTAAAGATAAAAATAAAATTAAGTAATAATAATGGACTACTTACAATACAATCTTCCTTCTCAGGTGGCCCATGGAGCCATGCAGGTGGCAACACCCCCATTGTTCTCAGAGCCTCAGTCCATGTGCTGCAAGGGGTGTGGGGAGAAGGGCCCAGGTCTCAGTAGTAGATCCTCCAAACACCTCTGAGCATGGGGGAGGGGTGTACGCCCCCACAGCCTGCCCTGGGCAGCAGCTTCCACCAGACCCAGACCCAGACCCATCCCACTTCCACTCTTTGCCAACCTTCCACCTTGTCACAGAGTTCAGACACCAATTTCAAAAGAAAGCACCCTCCACCATCCTGCATTGCTGACAGGCAGCGGCACCTCCCACTGCCTCCTGGAGCTTCCCGCCCTTCCATGTCACAGTCTCTTTCCTAGCCCAGATGGACTTAAGGCTCCGGTGTCCACCAATCCAGTGACAAGTGAGGCATAGGTGGCTGTTGGACCGTGGGTATGCATGCGCCAGCGGGTGCACACACACCCAGAGCACATCAAATGCACAGAAAGCAGGGGCGGGGGGGAACTTCAGGGATTTCCAATGTCCCAAACAAACAGTTTAAACACTTAGGTGCTCTTGAACTGGACTCCCCTGCTTTCACTGCCATCTGCTGGGAAGTGCCCCGGAGCTTTCTCCTCCTGCAGTGCTTCTCCTTGCAGCATCAGAGCCTTTTTTTTTTTTTCTGCTCAGATGGCAGTTTTTGTCAACAGCATAGGCTGCATTTCTTAAATTCACTGGGAAAGTCTCTTTGAGCCAGTCATATGCCACTCGTGGTGCTGTGTATTTCTTTTTGTTAAATCTTCTACTATTCTCCCTAAACTGATATTCCTGGGTTGCCTCTGGTTACTGACTCTCTGGATGGAACGAACCCCAGGCCTTTCCCATGCCATTGCTGCCTTAGCATGTAGCCCCAGAAACTGCTTTGATACAACTCCTGGGACAACTACTATGTGGAGATGCTTCCAGTGTGCCATTTCTCCATTCGTAGGACACAAATGCTTATTGTCACTGGGCGGCACAGGACCCCACTTGGGGAAGAAAGTGGCTAGGCCAGAAAGCTCGCTGTTCAGAAACGTTCAGAATGGGGAAGGGAGTATTCTCAAATCCAGTGGGCTTCATGATACACCCTTTTGTATGACACTGTTTGCGTATGAGCCCCTAATTGTGCTTTTGTGTGAGAGTTGCCCTTCACAGAATCCTCTTGGAAGACTTGTTGACATCAATACAGCACAGTGGGAAAACCGATACATGCTTATTGTATTAAGAAAGATGCAGGGGCTGGGGTTGTGGCTCAGCGGTAAAAGCACTCACCTAGCACGTGCAAGGCCCTGGGTTCGATCCTCAGCACCACATATAAATAAATAAAATAAAGGTAGTCTGTCCAACTACAACTAAAAATATAAATATAAAAAAGAAAGATGCAAGTTACAATCACATCCCAGAGATAACCCCTGTTAACATTTTGATGAATATCTTCTTCAAGTATATAATGTGCCTCTGTTTGAGCACACTTTCTCTCTCTGTCTCTCACACACACGCGCGCGCACACACACACACACACACACACACACACACAATTTTAATGTAATCGTCATCTCTCACACCTCTACATGGACTAGCAAAATGGTTCATGGAGGTCAACCTTGGTCCTTTTTGAGAGTTCCCACTGAGACAAGTCTTACACAGTTGCCTCTACCCAATCCCCCCCCCTCCAAAAAAACCCCCAACTTTCCTTCAGTTCTCTGCCTGGATCTTTCCTCCCCAGGAAGCAGGAGGGGGGTTGACTAAGGTCAGTCCCACGGAGAACCTCAGCCCTCAGCAGCACCCTCAAGACACTTGGTGGCCTGTAGGGTCCCCATACTCTCTTGTCCTGACTACCCCAGGCTGGAGATCCTTCCATAAGCATCACAAAGTATGATTTCCATCAGTGACATGGGGGTGTTGTGTGTGCTTTCCCAAACTGCCTCTGGTCGTGTTGATGGATGTATTTCCAATGTGAATTTGTAGAAACTGGAAGCCATGGTGAGAAGTAACGTGACCATCGTCTCAGAATTCCTCCTCCTGGGACTGTCAGAGGTGCCTGGACATTAACCCCTCCTCTTCTGCCTGTTCCTATCCATGTACCTGGTCGCGGTGGTGGGGAACCTCCTCATCATCCTGACTATCGGCTCTACCCCCACCCTCCACACGCCCGCCCATGTACTTCTTTATAGCCAGTCTATCCTGTGTGGACGTCTGCTTCACCTCTGTCACTGTACTAAAGATGCTGCTAAACATCCAGACTCAGAGCCAGTCCATCCCTTATGTTGGGTGCCTCACTCAGATGTATTTTCTGATTTTATTTCTAGAACTGGACAATGTCCTCTTGGCGATGATGGCCTATGACCGATTCGTAGCCATATGTCACCCTCTTCACTATGCCGCAACCATGAGCCCCAAATTCTGTGTCACCTCCTTGTCTGTGGCTCTGATTGTCACAAACTTCTATCCCTTGGTTCACACCCTGCTTATGGATACACTGTCATTCTGTGCAAGTGTCAGAATTCAACACATTTTCTGTGAACTCTATGCATTGCTAAAGCTCTCCTGCTCAGATATCCATGTCAATGAGTTGGTTGTTTATACCCTGGGGAGTCTTCTTTTTGTGACCCCCTTCCTCCTGATTTCTCTTTCCTACATGCGCATTTTCTCAGCCATCCTAAGACTGCATTCTTCTCAGAGCAAGATGAAAGCTTTTTTCCACTTGTAGTTCTCACCTTGCGGTGGTGTCCTTGTTCTATGGGACCCTGTTTGGGATTTATCTGCGGCCTTCCTCGTCTTACACAGTTGAGGATTCCGTGGCCGCAGTCCTATATGCAGTGGTGGCTCCCATGCTCAACCCCTTCATATACAGCCTAAGGAATAAGGACATGAAGGGGGCCCTGAGGGGCCTCTTCAGTTGGAGCAATGTCTGGTTTTGGTGACACCAACTTCTGCTTCTGAGCCAGGATGCCTTGTCTTTTCCTCCCCTTCACTGGGAGGGGACTGTCCCTCTCTCAAGACCCATCTCCCAAGCGTCTGGCTGTGTCCCACATTTCTGCTGTCTTCCACCTTCATCTGCTCAATGAACCAGCACTCCCAGATTGACTTTGGTGTTCCTGGCCCTGGGGACGTAATTCCCGGGCATTCTGTATGTCCCATGTCCCTCACCACCCGTCTGGAGTCCTGCCTGTCCCTTGAATTTGTATATGTACCGACTTAGGCCCTGTGTGGTCCCCAGAGGTAGGCAAACGGAGGCTCAGAGAAGGGTTCCCCTTCTGTAGCCCCCAGGGGTAGGAACTGTTTGGATGGAGCCCAAGAGCTTCCTTTCACTTCTCAAGAACAACAGGCACAATGAGGTGCTCCTGTCCCTGGGCAGCAATAGACGTATGGGCTCTGACCTCATGGCCCAAACACTAGGCTTGTGAGCCAAGTGGAGGAAAGTACAGGTGCCCTTTCTGTACTCCTGGGCTGAACATGGCTGTCTTCCTCGTGTCCAAGCCACGCCCCGGACTTGTTGACTTTGCAAAGGACAGTCCTAGATGAAATGACATTCACGCCCCTCTAAACACGTGCATATGATAATGATAACTGTGTGGCCGAGTGTCTTTCCAGGGATGGACAGGATGAGGGTCCATCTCATGTGTTCTACACCTTGGCCTTGACAGCCTCCTTTTGAGACATGGGGTCTGTGTCCCTCCCCTACCCTGCCCCCTTGAATGTGAGCAGGTCTGGTACTGCTTCCACTGCTGGAGGACAGCGGGGTCGATGCCGCTTGACATGATAGCAGTGAAGCTTCTCGATTGTTCCCTGGAACAGGGCTCTGAGAGCACTGAGCTGCCTGTAAGAAGTTGGGTTGCCCTGGGGCTGCTGCCACGGTGGAGAGGTCTTGAGGGCATCTCTGGTGCACAGGGCCTGCCTTGGAGTCTCCCGCACACAGACAGAAGACCTGTGAGGGAAGGACTCTCGGATGATTTGGCTTCCACCTGCTTCAGATGTCTTGGCTGATCCTGCAGATGTCCCAGAGCAGAGGCCACGAGTGCCTGCTGGGCCCTGTGGGAGTTGCTGGCCCAGTGCATCTCTGGGCACAATGAAATGGGTGTCTGATTAGGATCAGTTGATTTAACAAAAAGCAGATACAATCACACAGGAGAGAAGGGACAGAAACTAAATGTTGAAATTGCAAAACTACCTTGAATGCAGATGAAATGAGCAGTTCTGTAGAAATAGATCAATTTCCCAGATTGACACCAGGGGATCTAGGACAAGGCCATTCCCTGTAGCCAATATTGTATGACAGTCTGCATCTCACAACGGCATCACGACTCCTTTCCTTGCCTGCTGGTGTCTAGGCATGTGGTATCCAAAGGTTGCAGATGGCGGTCGGCACTTCATGCTCAGTGAGACGCTTCCTGTGCACCATGTTGGAAGTGTGCCCCTCTGTGAACCAGAGCTCCTTGACCTGCAGAGCCTAAATTTCCAGGTTCCTGGCCAAAAAGCCAGGCCGTTTACCCCTGATCCTGAGTTACGGTGTGTTCTAAGTTCCAGACACTTCTCTTTCCATACACGGTATATGAGCAGGTGCAACACCTAAAACTCTGTCCATCAGGAGGATGGTTTCCTGTCACAGCTGGGTTTGACAGCCATCCCTGAAGGGACTGTAGTGCATCAAAAGTCATTTTTTTGGCTCCCCCCCGCCGCCCCGTACCGGTTGACCAGGAAACAAGCTTGTCTTTTGGTTACCTCTGCCAGCTCACAAAAGCTTTCCCTCCCTTGCTAAAGTCTTCCCTGTCTCATCTGCCTTCACCGGGCACCATGATAATTTCCCTGCATCATGACTCCTCTGGGAAGCCTTCACAAACTCGTCTCCCTTCATAAGGCACTAATACCCCTCGCTTCCCTTTGCTGAGACCTTGTGTCACTCATTTCCTCTCACAAAGGTCTTGCCTTCTGACACTAATGGCTGCCTTGCCTCTATATCCCCAACAGATCCTCCTGTCACAGGAGGAGAGATGTCCCTCCCCAAAGAAGGGTCTGAGGAGTTCCCGGAGAGAAGGGGAGACTTGACGCAGGACCAGTGGGGTTCTTGGCATACCTGATGGAAAAGAATTTCAGCCTGTGGCCGACAAAGGCATAGAGAGAGGCTTATTGAGAAAAGTAGGTACATGTTCAGGGGAGGATGGGGGCAATCTCAAGAGAGAGATGCCTTGGGGGTAAAGCAAGGAATATTTGGATGCAGACCATCCCCAGAGGGAAAGTGAGCTGCCTGTTGGTGTGGTGTGTTAACACTTAGAGGACGACAGTTTGTAGGGGCTGGACTAGAGGTGGTGGTGCCAGGATAGAGTTCTGCAGTTCCCAACTAGTTTTCCCTACCCTTTGTGTCCCTCAGGAGTTGCAACTGTTCACCAGTGCTTTTTGCCTTTCAGTGGTTCATGGGTGTTTCCTGCGTTTTCATGGTTCTTGGGTGACTTCCTCTGAGACTCAACAACTCTCCCTTTCTCCCCAAATTCCTATGGTTGCAGAGTCCTTCTTTCCCTTCCCTCCCCATCTCCTGGGCTTCCTCCTGAGCTTCCTTCAAACATCTCTTCCCTGAACCACCTCCCCTGACAAAAGCCTTCCCTGTCACTGCTCTCCTCACAAAAGATTTCCCTCCTCCATTCCAGCCACAAAGCAGTGATATCCCTTACCTCCCCTCAAAGTGTCCTTCCACCCCTCACTTCACCTCACTAAATCCTTCATTCCACCAACTGCCCTCAGAAAGGCCTTCTCTCAGACCACATTGCCTCTAGCAAAGCACTAACGTCCCTCCCCTCCTCTTGAAAAATACTGACTTCCCTCACCTTCCCTCACAAAGACCTTCCCTCCCCAATCTCTTCTCACCATCTCTTCCCTCTTGGCTCATGAAGTTATCACACCCCATTCACTGCTCAGAGAATTCTTTGCTCCCTCCCTTTCCTTCACGAGTGCCGAGCTTACCAAGGGCTTCCACCCACACCTTGCCCCAGAACATAATGACCTGGCTCTCCCCTGTCATCAAGACCCTCCCTCCCTTACCTGCCTTCACAAAGTCCTTCTCTTCCTCAACTCCACTTTCAAAGACCTTTGGTCCCGCACCTTTGCAAACTTTGAAACAAACAGGCTTCTTCCAGCTTCCTTCAGAGCCTGTTCTGAATAAAACCAATTTTCCTCCCAATTTAACGCCAGATAATTCTGGAGCAGCGAGTGTGTGGAGCCTAGCCTTTTCCCTCCCGGGAGGTATTGTTACCAAAAGCTGGGACCTTGATCCCTATGCCAACCCAATAATGGGGCACTGTTTTGACAAAAAGGAAAAACAAGTTTGATTGCTTTGCCAGCAACAGAGAAACTCAGGGACTCCTCTGTCAGAGACCGAGATTCTGCCCAAGGGCGGGGGTGGGGGGGGCAGGGAGTTTTTAAAGAGGTGATTCAGAGGAATTCAGTTTCCCTGAGATTAGAAAGCAGACATTAGGGAGGAGAGGATCAGGGAGAAGGTCATGGAGGAGGAGGTCATGGAGGAGAAGGTCACGGAGGACCCAGTCACAGAGGACCAGGTCACGGAAGACCAGGTCATGGAGGACAAGATTGGGAAGAGTTAAAGAAAAATTGTGAGTTTTAGAACAACAAGGGATACAGTCAAAGCATAAAGTGAACCACGGTGACAAGGAAAGGGCTCAGGACTGACACACTCTCCCAACTTGCCGGACCTGTACTTGGAACCACAAGAAAGGTCCTGCAGCTGCCTGGAGATATTAAATCCCAGGGCAGTTGCCCTTTTCCTTCCTGTTGCAACTAAGTGGCTACTTAAAACTTGCTTCATAGGTGAGGAAAATGAGGTCACTGGAAATGGTTGATGGGCCATTGTTGGTAGTCCCACCAGGGTGCACACCAAGGATTTTATCGGCACCAGTTGAGGTTCTGGACCTCGAGAGGATCATTTTGCAGTCTACATAGGGCTTGAGTGAGCCATTTGGAGCTTAAGCTGTGTGGAGAGCAGGCTATGCCCCGCTCACAGTGACTCCACAATGTATAGAACAGCCGTTTTCAGGCTGTGTCTAAACCTGAGTTGCTCCGTTTTCTGTGTCTAAACCTGAGTTGCTCCATTTTTTAAAGCAGTGGTGTGCCATGAGCCACTCCATTTTGAGTATAAGGCAGAATGAGTCTGGCCCTTGCTCGTACAAGTAAACCACCACCATCTGCCCAGCGCAACCATGAGGCACAAACTGATAACCTATACGTGGCAAGTTACCAAACTGAATCAAGGTGCACCTGGATACGTGGACACCCCAAATCATATCAGGAACACCAGACGTGGTAGCTTATCAACCTTACCAGTCGTAACCCCCTCACCTAAGACTCACAAAAGGAGGAACACCTCCCACTTCCCACTCCCTGCTGAGACTGAACATGGTGGCACCCCGACCTCATCACTGCTCACTGCTCACGAGGCTTGCCCAGGAAAACCGGCAGAGTGACGAACCTTCAATTTCCAGTCCCATGGACTTTCAGTGCAGCATGGCTTCCCATGCCCATGACAACCACACACGATGCACTCCGGCTGACACCTCGAGCTTACACTCCAACAAGACTCTGAAAATAAGGACCTCCAGGACCCTCTGCTTTAAGAGGTCTGTGGAAACGGTTCATAAAAATCCCTAGCTGACCCCTACGGTGCTACCTCTTCTCTCTCTGCAACGCGCAAGGATTCACGTTTCCACGGCAGTGTTAGCAGAGATTCCTACTGTGGGGTAAGGCTGGTGCCAGCAGTGGTGTGTCGGAGCCAGCCCCTATCTGCTGGTGACAGGCAGCCCATGGGGACCATCTCTTGTCACCTGTGCCCCCAGTGAGCTCCTATTGGTAGCTTGAAGTCGGCCAAGCTGGGAGTGCATGCAGGACATGGTTTCCGGCAAGCGCCAGAAATCAGGGCTCCTCCCCACCTCACAAGGGCCCATCGCTAGACGTTTACTAACTCAGGACGGGATCTAAGCCCTCGTTTCTTACGTGCTGTTCAGCTGTAGCAGGTGCAGAGTGGCTGTGGGACTCGCAGTTAGAGAGAGGGGAACCTTCCTGATACAGTACTTGGACGATAGCAAGGGGGGGGTGTATTCCCAGAAGCAATGGTAGGTAGGGTCAGCAGGTTCCTGATCTCGCTACCATCCTCTTGTGGTACGGGTTCTGGCTCCCCAGGCAGGTCATTCTGTGGTATTTGGGGAATCATTGTCAGAGTCTGGATCTCTGCGTTAAAGTCCCTGTGCAAAAGTTGGCCAGTGAGGCTTATGTTACCTGCAGATGCATGCCGACTGATACACGCAGACGTCCTCATGTAGCTGCCGGATGCCTGCATCTACCCTTGCAGCAGTATGCAGAGCACAGCAGGGAACAGACGGCACATTCTAATCTAACATACGCAGCCGAGAAGCAGTTAATGAAAGGGCCATGTAGAGAGGTGGGAGTAGGACACTGGTGTGCCGTGGTGGCTTAGCTCCTCTGGGCTCCTGAGGGCTGGTTGTTATAATGCCCCATTTGGGGGGAGGAGGTTGTTAACTGTGGGCATCTCTCAGATGTTAGTTACATATGCTACATTTTTTAAAGCTATAAAAATGTCATTTTACTACACTGTAGTGTCGTTTTTTGCTCTGGAGATTGTATTCATCTATTGTATCTGTTACGAAGGCGTGTGGCATTGACAGACTGATGGAGAAACGCTACCTCCACACTGAAAGGGCTGTAACATGACCATGGTCATTAGTCCTCCCTGAGGGCGATGAACTTGCAATGGCTCGCCACATCTGCATCACCCGGACTGATGTCCTCAGGCTGGCCCTCTGGCCTGGGAGAACTGGCCACCAGCAGCTTCTCCTGGCACGATCCGTCTTGCCCAGACACTGTCCTCTCAGCCCGAGAGCCAAGGGTGTCTAACAGGTCCTAGGTCCTGTCCTCAGCGTGGCTGCCCGTGCCTGCTCTGTCGTTGCCGCCGCTGAGGAGAGACCCAAGTTCCACCCGAGACCCTGCTTCCCCCAGTTCTCTGTATGGTCCACAGGCGCTCCAGGCTCTCACTCGAGACTGGGGGTGGGGGCCCTCAGCAGTGTAGGCCTCATGCCCAGGACGAAGGAATTCAGGGCAGGCGGTAATATGAGTAGTTGTCCACACTGGCCAAAGTAGAGCCTCGCGACCCCTTAAAATGGCGGGAACTGAGGCGGTCACAGGCAGCCTCATTAGGGGCCTGCATGCGCGGGTCCTCTGGGAGGGCCTGAGGTGCCTACAGTCAAGGGGCGGGGCCTTGTGAGGGAGTGACCGACGGGGCCGCCCAAGGGCCCAGGGGCAGCAGGGCAGGTTTGGTCGAAACCCACCACACGGCTGGTGCCTCAGCACATGGGGGCCTTCGGGCGCAGGCGCAGTGGGCCTCACAGGGTGCATTGTGGGGGAAGGGGTGGGACTTCGTGTGGGCACCTCATTCCTTCAGCACAGCGTGAAGTGGAGGTTGTGTGCGAGGTGTGCTCTGAGGGGGCACGTGGAGCAGCCATGCAGGCCCCAGATGGTGGCGATGGCGGGTGTCGTGATGCGGCAGAGGGCAGTGCCAGTGGGTCCAGTGGCCCTGGGCGCTCTGGAAACCCCGGGATGTGGGAAGGCGGAGGAACAGAGGGTGCTGCTGCCGGGGAAGCGCCCCAGGTCGACGGGGCGTTGCTCGGTTCAGGGCGGGGTGCAGAAGCTTCTGCAGAGGGTGTGGGAAACCAACAGCTGGAATTGTATCCTTCCCAAGGGTCGAGGCAAGGCTGAGGGCTAGGCTGGGAGTGGCCTGGGATGGGCAGAGAGTGGTTTGGGGGTCTGGCGGGGAGGAACATCCTCCGGGCCGAAGGACGACGAGTGAGGAACCGAGGCGGCTAGAGGAAGCGGACTTAGGGGACCAGCCTGACGGATGGGGGCTATGCCGTGGGCTGCAGTCGGCGGAAGGGGTCGCGGGTGGCCCGCGTCTCCAAGTTGCCTTAACTGGTTCTCCACCAGCGGCCTCACGGTGCCTTTCCTGTCCTTCATGGATGCGGAGATTGCCCGCAGGTACCTGGCTCCGGGCATCGAGGCCCTCGGAGGGGCGGTTCACAGGGAATTCACCGTGATCGGCAGTGACCTGGTTATGTAAGTTCACAAGGGGCCTGGCTGAGCGGGAGCAGGTGGCAGCAGGTGGCTGACCCGTCTCGCCCTGAGGGGGCACTCTGTGAGACACATGGAGACACCCAAGGGTTGGTCAGAGGAGGGCCGCAGTGCAGGGGGCGCTCTAGGTGAGATACTGAAGGATTAGCTGCATGGCCCGGCGGGGCGGGGCGGGGACCAAGGGAGAGGAGTTGGCATCTTGGTTGTGATTTTCTTTTCCCCTTACTTTTAGCCGATTGACTGCTGAAAACTCCAGCCTCCTGCAGATATCCGTCGCCTCCTTGCTCAACCAGCTTTCCATGGTGGTGCAGGCCATGCAGCGCTTTGTGCCCCCGTATTTCCTGAAGCCTCAACCAGGAAAAGGAGGTTGAGTTCTCACCCTGAGTTCTCTTCCAGCCCTAGGGCACTGATTCGTGCGGTGGTCACCCGTGTATTGGTGGGGATGGGGGAGCGGTTTGTTTCTCTGGACTGGCGCTAGGGTGCATAAATGTTTGTTAATGCTGGAAATAAAACTGAACTACTGTTGTGTGCTTGAGTGTCTTTTCACCTATTGCTTGTCTGGCTTTTCTCACCCTTGTCCTTGCCTTGGGGGAGCAATTCTGAGATTCAGATAGTCAAATATCATAAGATAATCGAAGATGCTTTAGAAACGGAAGGTGAAAGTCGATTGGGCGTCAACTATACCGTCAGGAGTTGGAAATATATTTGTCCTTACTCTCTTTTGGGGGTTGGGGGGACTGAGAATAGAACCCAGCGGCGCTCAAACAAGGAACAACATCCACAGCCCTATTTTTCTTTTGTTTGGAGACAGGGTCTCGCCAAGTTGCTGACATTCCAAGTTGCCGACATTCGTCTCCAACTTGCAATCTTCCTGCCTCAGCCTCCCAGCTTGCTGGGATTACAGGCTTGTGCCACCGCACCTGGCGTATTTGTACTTTATAAAGTCGTAGTTATACACAAAATGGATAGCAGCCACAGAAACATGAACTCTTTTGCTTGCAAGTTTAATATTAGTTTTTTTCATTTAACCTCCAAGTTTTTAAAAACTCTTCCAAACCATGTTAATGCAAAAAAAAAAAAAAAAACACAGCCATGTGATCATTAAGCATTTAAATTGTGCTTGATCTCCTCACCTCATCTTTTTTTTTTTTAAAGAGAGAGAGAGAGAATTTTTCAATATTTATTTTTTAGTTCTCGGCGGACACAACATCTTGATTTTATTTTTATGTGGTGCTGAGGATGGAACCCAGCTCCCCGCGCATGCCAGGCGAGCGCGCTACCGCTTGAGCCACATCCCCAGCCCTCCTCACCTCATCTTGAATGAGAATTGCTAGGGATTCCTGTACACATGCCCTTGAGTGAATGGTGGATTGTATAACAAGGATTACATGACAATGCATTACTTTCATTTACTTTTCTACTTATTTCAGGTTCTGGAATATGTTCATACAAAATTGTTCTGTCCTCCAGGAATTGTGCCCTTCCACCAGAATGGTGGCTTCCTCACATCTCTTGTCACTGCTGGATCTAGTTCTTCTAGGATTTTTTTTTTTTTAAAGAGAGAGGGACAGGGAGAGAGAGAGAGAGAGAGAGAGAGAGAGAGAGAGAGAATCCTAATATTTTATCTTTTAGTTCTCGGCGGACACAACATCTTTGTTTGTATGTGGTGCTGAGGATCGAACCCGGGCCGCACGCATGCCAGGCGAGTGCACTACCGCTGAGCCACATCTCCAGCCCTAGGATTTTTTTTAATTACTTAGTTTGCACCACAAGAGCAAGCAGACTAGAAACACTAGAACAAAAATTTAATGCCTTACTATGCCTGTTTCAGATCAGCAAAGAAAAAAAGTGTCAGGGCAATGAGTTGAGTGTTTTCAGGGTGAGAGGGCTGTAGCATTGGGAAAATACAATTAGAAAGAAAATTGTCTGCCAGCCCAGGCAGAGACCATCCGCACAAAGGTAGAAAATGATTTCATTATTGAATAAGCAGTGCACCAGAATGTGATGCACATTAAAGCCAATCCATTGAGACTGCAAAGGGGCAGAAAGGCATCACCCTCTCATGTAGCCAAGCAGATCTAACTCATTCCATCCTTGCTCGGTGGGGTGGGGGGTGGACAATAACTAGTCATTGGGAAGGATGACTTGCCCGTGCCATCTCTCACACACAGTACATACTAAATTAACTTGGCATTCAGGGCGACCCTATGTATTAGTTTATTGCTGTTAGGGACTGACTGTGCGTTCCCCCAGATTCATGTGTTGAAGTCCTAACCAATCACCAGTGTGGCTGTATGTGGAAATGGGGCCTCTAGGGGAGTAATTAAGGTTAAACGAGGTCCCAAGTGTGGGGCTCTGATCCAACATGGCCTTCTAAGTAAAGGCGAGGGCTCTGGTGCCCATTTAGGGCACATATGCTGGAGAAAGACCAAGTGAGCACATAGCCAGAAGGTGGCCAACTACAAGCCAGGAGGAGAGCCCTTGCCAGAAACTGAATTTACCATCACCTTCATCATGGACTTCACAACTGTGAGAAAATAAATTTCTGTTGTTTCAGCCCACTGGTCTGTAGAACTTTGTTATGGCTGCCTGAGCAGACTAATATAACTGTCTTTATCCAAGGGAAAAATAAGTAAACTTCTCACATTCTTTTTTTTTTTTAAAGAGAGAGTGAGAGAGGAGAGAGAGAATTTTTAATATTTATTTATTTTTTTAGTTCTCGGCGGACACATCATCTTTGTTGGTATGTGGTGCTGAGGATTGAACCCGGGCCGCACGCATGCGAGGCGAGCACGCTACCGCTTGAGCCACATCCCCAGCCCCAACTTCTCACATTCTTATGACAGGATCTCGTTTTCACACTTGGAGCAAGGAGCCCACTGAAGTAAGACTTCTAGTATTTCCTCTCCCCCCACCCCACGCTCCCTTTCTCTCACAGGAACTGGGAAGTGGGGGAAATATCATCCCAGCTGTTTACTTTTCATAGAGACCAGACGGTTCCTAGGTCCTTGAACACACTTCCTGGGTCATAAAGCTGGCAAGAGGCTCTTTCTTTTGTACCTTTGAAAAGGTATTTACATCCTTTTCAGAGATGGAGAAAGAACTTACAAGTTCTCCTAAGTCAATGCTTTAACAAAGGGGGAGGAGGGAGGAGTCTCTCCAACAGTGAGAATTAAACCTGTTATTTTATTTTATTTTTGTGGTGCTGGGGATCAAACCCAGGGCCCTGTGCATGCAAAGCAAGCACTGTACCAACTGAGCTGTGCCCCCCCCCCCCAGAAAAAAAAAACTCTTATATTTAATTCGCATCTGTCCTTATAGTAGCTGTCTCTAAAACATATTGCATCCTGCAAACACGCCAAGCTCACTAATTAAGTAGCTCTTTTGTAAATGGTCTCAGGTTTCATGCATAGATGATCATGAGTGCAAATGAAGGCAAGGTTTTTTGTTTTTTCTTTACCTTCCTTTCTAATCTGGATGCCTTTCATTCATTGGTTTCTCTCCTCTCTATGAGTTGCATTTTCCTGCTGCTTTGTATCCCGTTCCACCTTCTTCCTGGACCGCTGGGTATTTCTGTATTCCTAGACAGAGCCCTGAGCTGTGTGCTGGGATGCTGTTAGAGTGACTTGGAAAATGTTTGATCCTTCTGGGTCTTGCTTTGAGGATGAAGGACATGAGACCAGGGCAGCTCAGTGTAGGAGACATATTTCTGTGCTGACAGGGCACGGCCCTCATGAGTGCCCTGCCTGATGCCTCCCTGTCAATGTGACCTTCCCCACCTGGTGGGTGGGGAAAGCTGCTGATCTCTTTCCTCCCTGAGTGCTGTGCAGTTACTTGCATCCTCTTGAGGGGCAGAGCCTTTCCCAGGCCTCAGGTAGTTTCCTCACGTGCTTGTGCTCCCCTGTGGTCTGCTGAATACTCGAATGGGACACACTGGGGATGTTGGGTTCTCTCCCTCTGCAGTTCCCTTTGCTCTGGTCCTCTGCCCTGGAAAGCTCCACCTGTCTAGACTCTGTGGCTCAGACTTTCATGTTCCGAACTCTGGGTATCTGCTGGGCCCTGGCCATCAACCCTCCTTCTCTCCCTCCATCCCTCTCTCCCTCACCTCACTGCATGCCTTACAGACATTAAGTATTGATGAACGGGTGAGAATGATCTCTTTCACTACACTATCCACTCTGCTTCCCTTCACGCTCTCATTGTGGTTCTAGTAGATTCTATCCATTTCTCAGGGACTTTCCACCCCCAAAGTAGAAAACTGCTTTGTCTCTCCCTTTGGCTTAGTTTCTGTAGTCCTGTAAGGGTTAGCATTTTAAACCATCTCTCTTGTCCTCCATTCTCTGTTGGGCTGGTTCTTTCTAGGTGCACTGAATGCACAGGTGATGTCCTGGGACATCCCTTTGCCCTGAGCTGGAATCCCAGTCCTGCTTCACAGGTATCCCTTTACCATCGTACTCCTTTTGTTCCGTTTAGTTGTATTTTTTTTTGTCAAAAGGTTTATTGAGGCACAACTTACAGACCATAAATTTCACCTCTTTCCAGCGTGCTGTTCTGTGAATTTTAACAGGTACATATGGTTGGTTTCCACCACCACCACAATTGAGATACAGAACGTTTTCATCACCCTCGATGTTCCCTCATGCCTCTTTGTAGTCAAGCCATCTCCTGGTTCCTGGCCTGGGGAGCTCCAAGAACCAGGCAAAGCAGATGACTGCCCTCTTGCTGTCCCTTCAGGCAGCCAACTATCCAACAGGTCGAAACAGAAACCACAATCCTTTGGGAAGAAAGTCCACATTCCTGCTGTTGGGACTGCTTACATTGGTCAGGTATGCTGGCTGCATTCCTCACGCCACTGCTGATCTGGGTGTTGGCGATGCTAGGTGGGTAATGAAAGATGGGGCAGGTTTCCCTTAGCTGCCAGCCAGCACCTTCTTTCTTCCATTTTCTTTTCTTTTCTTTTTTTTCTTCCTTTTTGGTGCTGGGGATGGAACCCAGAGCCACGGCACATGCTAGGCAATCCCACTACCACCGAGCTACATCACCAGAACCACCTTCTTTCCCCTCCAAGTCTTTCCCTGGTGATTATACATCGTTGTCTAGATTCCAGCCCTCTGTAAAAGTTGATACTGACAGTTTCTGCCTGCTCATTCCTTGCTTTGGTGGAGAACTTGAGCCCTGGAGTTCTCTACTATTCCGTGTTCAGGGATGTCACCCAGAAAATCCTTGCATTGTATTTTAATCAATACATAACAGTTCTACAACCAAACACAAAGAATGAAGAAGGAAAGAAAGGAACAGAGAAAAGAGGGAAAAGGAAGAAAGGCAGGCAGGCAGGAAGGAAGGACGATCAAGGGTGTGAGAAAGACAACAGCAAGCCATCATCGTGGGCTCTGAGGTAAATATGGTCCAGACCACCTTCAGAGGTCTTATTGTATGACTGTGGACAATTAGTAAACCAATTTAATTTTGTTGCCCCATGAAGAGTGCCAAAATGACTCAGTTGTTCTCAGAAACTGCAGTAATGTTAGAGACTGCATGTTTTATGTTTCATCACTAGAGTCATTAACAGAGATGTGTTATTCTTACATCGGTTGGATACAAATGATTGTCCTACTTCAACAAATACTTGAAGCTTTTATTTAACACAAATAAAGGTATTTCTAAGGCAGCAGAAACTTTGCCTGCACTCCAGTTGCCATTTATCGTCTTCCCAATTTATTCCCAGTATTTCTTGCAACAATATAAGGAGAATGGCAATTCCTTATTCTGCTATATTCATGATTTTTACATTTGTGAAAAAAAAAGAAACGACGTCATCAATAAGTGATGCAGCAATGTCTCTTGCCAATGAAAATGCAGATGGTATTGCTGTGCCAGAAAAAAAAGAACGTGTAGCTGGGCATGGTGGCACATGCCGGTAATCCTTGCAACTCGAGAGGCTGAGGCAGGAGGACAAGTTTGAAGGCAGTATCAGAATGTTAGTGAGACCCTGTCTCAAAATTTTAAAAATTGGTAAAATGGACCGGGGTTGTAGCTCAGTGGTAAATTGCCCTGGGTTCTATCTCCAGCATGTATGTGTGTGTGTGTGTGTGTGTGTGTGTGTGTGTGTGTGTGTGTATATATATATATATATATATATATATATATATATATATATAGTGTATGTTTCCCCTAGTTTCCTGACTCTGTAACCCACAGCTGAAGCAATGAACCATCCTCTTAGGATTTTGTTCCCTTCCCGAAAAAGTGGCCCAAGTAGAAAACAAAAGAAAATCGAGTTTCAGAGACTTACAGTCTTAGAGAAATGACCAATGAAAGATCAGTTGGGGAAGATAAATTGTGGTGGTTCTGGGAAAAGCTATAATACTCATTCAATCAAGTACTGAGACAAGCAGCATCTAAAAGGCATGATGGCAATCTAACTTACCTTACGGTCCTCTACTGGGTAAAGATGCTAGATAAAATAGGTCGGACACATATCTTATTTAGATCAGCGATCATTTTAATACAGTGTAAAGTCAAGTGATAAATCTTCATAGGACAACCGATGTCAACGACAAATTTACCAATACTATTAGCATTTTTTAAAGCACACAAACCCCCAGGAGAGGTGTATAAAAGACGGTGGTCATCATTACCCCAAGTACACGTATAGTGCAAGTACCCAAGACATGAATAGTGCAACTCTACTTTGTGTACAACCAGAGACATGAAAAATTGTGCTCTATGTGTGTAATAGGAATGGTAATGCATTCTGCTGTCATACATAATGAATTAGAATTAAAAATAAATTTTAAAAAACCCAGGAGATGAGTGGTGAGTGATTGGCATGAAAAATTTCTTACAAATCATAGTAATGCCACATAAACCACATTTGTTGACAGGACCTCTGCACCCAACAGTTGCAAATGTTAATGTTGCTTATTGGAAAATTACAGGATCAAAGCTCTCAGAATGGCTGGATATACAGGTTTTGTTTCCAACTCTCTAGAAGCCATCAGAGCTCTTCCATGAACTCAGAATAGTAAAATGTAGGAATTTTATCCACCTTTAAATGAACAAGTGAAATTCCCATTTTAAGCTTAGTTGGCGCAATGTTCACCTTTTTTAAAAAAAAACAAACGGCTCAGAAGTACCCAATTTACCCAATTTGAGCTTTCTGAGAAATGGATACTGGTAGACTGCAAAATAAAGACAGTGCCATAAAATAATTAATGACAGCCACTGTGGTGACCCGTGAAGTGACCACGATTTCCTCCCATCTATGTATGTGCCTTTTCAAAGGGACTTTGCTGCCTGTTTATCCCGACAAGAGGTGAAGCCAATGCCTCTGTCACGTAGATCTGGGCTGAAACTTGTGACTTTTACTGGCCCAAGGGGCATTGCAAACTTGGTCAGAAGCAGATGCTTGAGGAACACTTGCACCTTGGGTTTTATCTCACCACAGGGAAAATTTTTGTCACCATAAGGTCAAGCCGGGGGCAGGGGGTGGTGGTGGGCCAACCTCCCAGAGGAGGAGGGATTGTTGCGGAGATGTGGCAGCCCTCTCAGTCATTGCAGGCAGCCTAAAGAGTGCATGAGGACATCCTGGATCACCCAGCCCCGGCCAGTCAGCCTAAACTGGAAAACTGCCCGGCCAATACCCACAATTGCAACCAATAATAAATGACAGTCTGAAGCCATTAAGTATGGGGGCGATTCAATTTGCATTTTAAAAAAACGAGCCAACCTTGAAATCCTAGCATAGTACACATGCAAGTGAACTCATTCTCAGAACCTTGGTATGAACAAAAGATCTGTAAAACCTGGCGATGTCTCAGGACAAATTAAGTTACGTGTGACAAGATTATGGCAGGATGTAAAATTTTAAATTCATCAACATGAGCACATTTGTAGGCTGCTGAAACTATGCAATCCCATTTCAGTGAGGTGTCAGGCTCAAAGAAACAGTTCAGTAGCATACAGTACATTGAGTACATCAAACTCTTTCTTAGCACATCTTGAAATCTGTGAAAAAAATCCCAATATGAAATTCCTCTTCTTCCCAATCCACCCTCACAGCACCTGCAAATGCCCTCAGTGCTTCCCAGCGTTCCTCTCGCTCTCCTCACTCATTTTTCTCCATTCCAGAGTGATGTCGGCCAAGCCCACACTTCTTCAGCAAAAAAGGCTCCTCTTTGGAAGGAAATTAAATGTGTCTACACTGAAACTGCATTCCGTCTCAAGCCTAACCTCCCCAGAGCATTGTAAATTCTGTTCAACAAATTAGTGGATAATTCTCCATCTTTTTTTTTTTTAAAGATAGAGAGGAGAGAGGAGAGAGAGAGAGAGAGAGAGAGAGAGAGAGAAGAGAGAGAATTTTTTAATATTCATTTTTCAGGTTTTGTTGGACACAACATCTTTATTTTATTTGTATGTGGTGCTGAGGATGGAACCCAGTGCCCCACGCATGCCAGGAGAGTGCACTACTGCTTGAGCCACATCCCCAGCCCCATCTTTTTTTTTTTTCTTTTTTACCTTTTTTCTTTCCTCCTCCTCCCATTCCTGTTCCTCCTCCCTTTGCCCTTCTTCTCTTTTCTTCCTTCTTCTACAGAAAAGCACACAAGCTTTCTTCTATCTTATAATCCTACCATGATGTGCTGCCTTGCCACAGGCCCAGGAGCGACAGAGCCTACTGACCGTGGAAAGAAACCTCTGAAACCATGATCCACAATGAACCTTTCATTGTTCTTAGTTGATTATCTCAGGTATTTTGTTCCAGTGACTAATCACGATGGGAATCATTAATAGCACCAAATACCAGATTTCTGCTGCCTGCTGAGGTAATCTCCTTGGTCATATTTTTGGTGACTGAAATGGGCACAGTCTCTGGACCCACAGAGTTTACATGGCTCTTTGTGTAATGCAGCATTTTAGCCAAAGAACTCATGACAAACACCACGAGAAGCCATGACAGTTATTGTTAAGTGGATGACAACAGACCAAGGCATCAAATGATATTATAATATATGTACTTGCACATACATAGTGTTATGGTTTGGTTCTAGAATGTTTCCCAAAGCCTCAAGTTTTGAAGGCTTCGTCCCCAAATACAGCAGTTTCCAGAGGTGGGTGGGGCTGTTGGAAAGTGGTTGACTCATGAGGACTCTGACCTCATTAGTAGATTAATCCATTATGGGATTCCATAATTTGGATGGACTACTGGGAGGTGTTGGAAAGCATAAGAGGTTGGATCTAGTAGAGCTGAGTGGGCTCTTGGTGGTGTGTCCTGGTTGATTAAATCTTGTTCCTGGTTTCTCTCTCTCCTTCTCCCTCCTCACTTTTCCTCCTCTTCCTCCTCTTTCTCCTCCTCCTCCTCTCTTCTTTCTTCTTCTTCTTCTTCTTCTTCTTCTTCTTCTTCTTCTTCTTCTTCTTCTTCTTCTTCTTCTTCTTCTTCTTCTTCTCTCGCTCTCTCTTGCTCTCACTCTCACTCTCCTTCTTAGCTTCCATAAGATGAACACCTTCCATCTGCTATGCCCTTCCCTCATGATGTTCTGCCTCACCCCAGGTCCAAAGCAATGGAGTCAGCCAACCATGCACTAAGACCTCTGAAACCATGACAGAATATAAATTTTTCCTCCTCTGAGTTGTTATTTCAAGATATTTTTTTGCCACAACGACAGAGAGCTGACAAACACAGAATTGGTGCTGAGAAGTGGGGTCATTGCTGTGCCTATTCCTGACCATGTGGTTCAGTGAGCTTTTGGAACTGGTTTGTGGCAGGAGTTTGGAAAAGTTTGGAGATACAGACTAGAGGAGACCTAAAATGTTGTCAGCAGAGCTTCATGGGCAGTTCTGGTGAGAACTCAGAGGAGCAGAAAGCTGATAGATATGCGGACAGTAAAGACTGTGCTCATGAGTTTTCTGACAGGAACGTGGACTCTCTTTAGGAGTTGGACTAGAGGCCATTCATGTATCATTCTGGCAAAGCACTATTCTACATTTTGTCCATGCCATGAGACTTTGTGTGAGGCCAAATTTAAAGGTGACAGATTAATTAATCTGGTGGAGGAAATTTCAAGGCAGCTTAGCATTCACGCACAAGAGACAACCCATTTTTGAAACTTGAGCAACAACAAAGATCTAGTTCTGTCAATTATGAATACATTTCCCAAAGCTAAAGTTGTTGTTGTTATTGTTGTTGTTGGTGGTGGTGGTGTTTGTGGTGGTGGTGGTGGTGGTGGTGGTGGTGGTGTGTGTGTGTGTGTATGTGCATGTAAGTGTGTCAGTAGAACAGAACTGAGAGCTCAGAAATAATGCTCAGTACATTTTGGAAGTCAGTGTATATGAAACATCACATTTCAAATGGGTGAGGGGAAAAATGGACTATGCAAATAATAGGACTTGGACTGTTGGCCACTCATTAAAAATAAATAAGTGGATGAATAAACAAATAAGTTGATACAGTTAGCATCCTACCTCGTACCGTACCTCTGGGATAAGTTTTCAAAAGCCTCTCTCTGTCACTTTTTCACAAATTACGCCAAAATTATTTCTACTAGAAATGACATTCGTCTTGGAGTGACTAACAATGTCCCAATAGGGAGCTTAGGCCACATGCTCAAAATAATAATAATAATAATAAATAAATAATTAAAAAAAAAATAAACGGAGGCCAAGAAATGAAACAGATTATTTCATTGCAGCAAGGAGCATGGCTGTCACATTTTCTGTCACATCCCCGGGGCAGGAGAAAGTTTTATGTTCAAATTCACGTATATTCAGTGAGTAATTACTCCTGCTATTAGTGTTGTTAAATTTGAAATACTCATGAAGTCTACAATATTTTCAGGATGGAATATAATTTTTGTGTACTTCTTTTTTCCCTGTTAAAATATTTATTTATTTATGGTACTAGGAATTGAACCCAGGGTGCTCTACCACTGAGCTACATCCCCAGCCCATTTTATTTATGGAGGCAGGGTCTGTAGCTGGAAATACAGGCCTGTGCCACCATGCCCAGCTTTTGTGTACCCGTGATGAAGTACTTAGGAAAGATTGCTTCTTGTGCGAGGCATTAAGAAACAGAGTCAATGACTGTGGACTTCAAATATTTGTAGGCCAAACTCTATAGTAACTTTGAGGAGTATGGTAGAAGAACAATCTATGGAAAGGCATATAATTTTATCCAGAGGTTCCCAAAAGAGGGACACGTAATCTCAGGTTTCACAATGATGATTGGATAAGGAGATATGGGGATTTTTTTTTTTTTCAAGAAAGAGTGAAATTTGGAGGAGGCTAAATGTAAAAATTAAGTTTGGCTTTGGACTCTCTAAATTTGAGGTGTCATTGCAAAATTTGGATTTGTATCCCTCATGCAGAATGTTGGTAGAAACAGGGTTGGGAACTGGCAGTTGCTTCAGTTGTGCATGAATCACAGTGGGGACTGAGCATGGCCAGTGTGGGAGATGTGTAGAACACCCATGGATGAAGGCCAGGTCTGTGGGGTAGGAAGAATGATTTTAAGCATTCAGAGAAGTTGTGGTCAGTGCAAGGGGAAAGCTGGGAGCATGGGATGGCCTAGTCTTCCTCCCAAAAAGGGAGGCCAAGGGGGAGTGTAACATGTTGCCATTACTAAACAAATTCTCCAGTAAGCTTTGGAGAAAGCAAGAATGAATAGTATCTTGGGTCAGAATTGAAGGACTGCTTGTTTGTTTATTCAGTCAGAGAAAAGGAAAACGACTTCCAGGAGACAGAGAGACATTTTGAGGTGGGGAGGAGGACACCTTGACACTGTTTAACTTGGAGGATGTCAGCCGTCTCAGAGCAGGAGTTAAGTAGTCGATTCTGGTTGAAATAGACGTTAAAATATCCTTTCAAGCTTACCCTGATGAGAAAATGTATAGGCTGTTACTTGTGATAGGGTGGCCTCCCAGAGTTCTCCCTGGGAAAGTGCTGGCTTAGGATAGTTTTATATTGGTTGCTCTTTCACTCACAACCATTCTCTGAGTCAGATGTTAAATTACATGGTCATTCCCATTTCAGTGGCCTCAGTGATTGGGGTTTGGTTAACATTCTGCCAACCCAGGAACATGAGTTGGCAAGAATAACGGTGGGAGAGACAGTCACCCTTCCTACCCCACAGAGCTGAGCATTTGCTAGGTAGGGATGGCAGAGATTCCTAAGAATGTGGTGTTCTAAAGCAGCCTATAATGATGATGCTTTCCCCACGGCCAGCCATTATTTTTCTCTTTGGGTAGGGAGAGGCGTGAAGCCAGCACAGAAGCACCAAGCTGGAAAAACAGGGTGTGCTCAAAGGATGGGAAATGATGCTCAGTGAATGATCAAGTTCCACAGGAGCTTTGAGATCTGAGAAGTGTTAAGAAAAGAGTCTATGACCAGAGAAAGGAAATTCAGATGTTTGAGTTCAAAGACAAAAGAATTTGCGGTGAATGATGGCAGCGCTGGCAGAAGCAGGGAAGAGACACAATTCAGGAATTCAAGAAGGTTGGGATATACAAAGTAACCTGTGGTTTGGAAAAACTGTTTTGCCTCGGAAGGATTTTCATGACCAAGTCCCACACAGTGATGTTCCATATGTTCTCAAAAGCCTCCCAGGAGGAAGAGTCCTGAGACACCACAGGAACACCTGGAGTAGCCACAGGAACACCTGAAGCCTCTGTGAGGCCAACTGGGAGTGATAAAACCAAGTTATCTCACACACGTGACTCCCGTTTAGCATCAACATGAAAAACACTTTGAAAACTGATGATTAGACATAAGAGAATGAGGCACCGACAGGGAAGTGTGATTTTTTTCCATGACATTTGCATATTTAACTTAGGAAAGTTTTCAGTGTTATATTTTCTCCACCAGGTACAATAGTTTAGGTAAATAATCACATTTCATTTAAATCAGGTACGATACAATACAAACATAGAGCCATTCTTCGGTTATTAATCGGGGTGTGAATCTAACTTCAAGCCACCGTGCCTGTTGCACTCTTCATTTGTGTTTCCTGGCTTCTATTTTTAAAAGAATTCATTTTCAAGCTTCTCCATGTTATCGAAATGTCTTTTTAAAACCCACAAAGCAGTGTCGCATAGATGCAGTACATAATCAGCCTGGTGCTCATGCTGCTGCATCCGGTCCACCCACAATGGTATGAGATGAGGAAATAATCTGGTTTCCCTTCTGCAGGAGCACTAGAAGATGAATTTATTCCTGCTGCAGCTTCAGCTTCCTGATTTGCTATAGTCATGGCCCCTTCGACATCCAACAGGGAGAAAATAACTTTAGGAATTTCCCTAAAGGACAGCGCGGACAAAAATGCCAGGAGGGAATGGAAACTAGAGTCCCTGTGACCCCGGCCCAAATCCCAGCTCTGCTGCCTTCTTCCTGTGGAACCTCAGACTACCTCGCTAAGGTCTTTATGCTTTGATTTTGTCATAAGTGAAAAGGGAAGCAGCATGACTAAACTTATGTGCCAATGGTAAGGCACATGAGTGTGGAAAGAATTTTAACTAGTGCCCGACTGCCCAATAGTTGTATTTTTTTTTATTAAAAAATTATTTTTTTCAAAAAAGTGAATGACAGTAACTGAAGGAAAATACGTTCTTTTTACTTTATTTATATTTATTTATTTTTGAAATTTTTGGTGGTGGTGTTGGGGATTGTGCGTGCTAGGCAAGTGCTCTACCACTGAGCTAACATCCCCAGCCCTGGATTTTATTTTATAAAAAGTATTTACACCACATCTACACCACACATGTTAAGATAAAAATTCAGGGCTCGGGCTGTGGCTCAGTGGTAAAGCGACTGCCTAGCACGTGTGAGGCCCTGGGTTCAATCCTCAGCACCACATAAAAATAGATAAAATAAAGGTATTGTGTCCCTCGACAACTAAGAAAATAGACATTTTTTTTTTTAAAAAAAGATGAAGATTCATATTGTTCATTTTCAGAGGGATTGGCTTTGCAGCTCAGCATATTGCACATCTAACCTTATCATCATTACAAGTATGATGCTTTTATTCATCATTGAGTGACCTCACATGTCATGTGCCTACTTTTGCCAGATATCAGAGCCGAGCGTCACTTCAGAAGGGAATGTGGAGTCACACAGTTCGGGTTTTGAAGTGGGTTTTATTATTTACTGTTGACCATGGCCTATTAGTTTATCTAGATCTAAATGCATTATCTATAAAATTAGGGGGGAAATGGTACTCCCTACTGGCTTGTTGTAATGGTTAACTCAGGCAGTATGTGAATGGCTTAGTACTGTTTCATGTACATTTTGGATAACTATTTCCCTTAACTGATAGCTTTCTAAATATTTGTAGTTGAGTATCATTAAAATAGGGGTTTATGGACACCGCGTTGCTGGGATGATAGATTTAGCTCCCTCTTTTTGAAGATATAATGTGCTTTTCAGGTAATCCATAATGAGAGCTGTGTGTGAAGCTCAGTGGCAGAGCACTTGCCTGCATTGTGTGAGGACCAGGGTTCCGTGCCCCAGCATCATGCGTGTCTGTGTGTGATAGCCCCACATGGATTATCCATGATGAATATTCGCCTTTTCGTGGTGTAGGGGAATGTTAAACAACAACAACAACAACAACAAGATAAACTAGATCTCTTCCCGGGTACCCCGAGCTTCTCCTTTACAAGTGCTTTGAAGACACTTTAGTGTGTCGTGCTGCTAGCACATCTCTAAAGAAAGCCTTGTATTTTGCCACTACAGTTCTTCAGTCCACATGTTTTATTTGGTTGACATGGACTTTGTTCACTTCTCCCCATCATAATCGAACCCATCATTTAAGGCCCAGACCTTCAAGGAAAGCTGTGATTAATGTCCTGGTCAGAATCCTTCTCTTTACCCTACATTTCCAAAAGATTGGTTTTGAATTTGTTTTAACATGTACCATACTGTGGTTTTTAAGTTTTAATTAATTGTGGGCACATTTTTGTATATTTTTGTCTCTTCTTAAATGACATGCACTTGTTTATCTCTTATCTACTCCCTCTTCTTGCATAGTCCTCCCCACAGTGGATTCTATAAAGTATGTGGTCATTAAATGTCTATTGGTCAGTAGAAATTTTCCCTTTACATAGAAAAAATTTGATATCCTTGTAAAAACATGGTGCCAGTGCCAGAATTCATATGGTGTGACTTTAGAAACTACAATAACCTTTACCATACGTTTTGCACACTTGTGTTTTTGGAAAAGGTGGAGGAAAATGTGATGGGACATAGTACATTGTGGGAATTTGTGTGAGTTGATTCCCACAATAAATCCCCTAATAAATATCCTAAATAGGATAAATGTAGATTCATTCTATTGGTTCTCTTTCTCTGCAGTACCTGAGTGTAGAATTTCAGTTGATCTCAAAGAACCAGCTTTGGTTTCACTGAGTCTCTTTATTGTTTTCTATTAATCGATTTCTAGCAGTACACTTAATGGTGAAAATATGAACATTCCCCCCCCACCACCACCACCACCACACACCAGGAACAAGATAAGAATGTCCACTCTCCCCACTTCTATTCAACAGACAACTGCTGCAGGTTCTAGCCAGGGCAACTAAGTAAGAAAACAAAATATGGAGCACCCACATTGGAAAGGATAAAGCAAAACCATCTCATTACAAATATCATACTATTGTACATAGAGCATCGTAAGGAAACCACACACACACACACACACACACACACACACATACACACACACACACTTGCGCACAAAACAACTAACAACTATTAGAGGTAATATAAAGTTCAGCAAGCTTGTAGGATAAATTGTATTTCCATACATCAGCAGTGAACACTCTAAAAGTGAAATTAAGAAAACAGTTACATTTACAAGAACATCAAAAAAGCTGGGTGCAGTGAAGCATGCCTGCAATCCCAGCAACCTGGGAGCTGAGGCAGGATCACAAGTTGGAAGCCAGCCTCGACAACTTAGCGAGATCTTACCCTGCTGCAAGGTTTAAAAAAAAAATTAAAGATCTGGGGATGTAGTTCAGTGATAAAGCACCCCTGGGTTCAATTCCTTATACCAACAAAACAAAACAAAAACAAACAGACAAAAAAAAAAAATAAAAGAGATACTCCTTCTGGAATTCATTTTGAGAGACTGACTTCAAGAGACACTGCAGATATTAAGGTCAACAAGGAGAATTTTGAGAACTATGTCTCTTTTTCTTTTATTTCTATTTACTTATAGATTTATTTATTATTTATTTTGGTACCAGGGATTGAACCCAGAGGTGCTTACCCACTGGGCCACATCCCCAGCCCTTTTTATATTTTATTTTGAGACAGGGTCTCATGAAGTTGCTGAGGCTGGCTTTGAACATGGATCCTCCTGCCTCAGCCATTGGGTCACTGGGGTTACAGGTGTGTGCCACTGCACCTGGTTTCTTTTCTTTTGGGTTCAATCGACACATGATATTTGTTTATATTTATGGGGCACAGTGTAATAATGCGATGCATGTATACAATGTGTAGTGAGAAAATCAGGGTAGGCATCTCCATCAAATACGTATTTGTACGTGCTGGGAACTTTCAGATTCTTCCCTCCTGATTACTTGAAATATGATATAGTCTATAATTGTCGACTGTACTTACCCTACTGTGCTATCGAACACCAGAGCTAGGTCCTCCTGTCTAACTGTATTTCAGTACCCACTATCATTTTAAAATCAAGATCCACACTCAGCCCTTTGCCATAATCTGACCCAAATGCCTCCTCTTCTCACTGGCACAAAGTTCCTTATGACCTTGGGTCACTTGTAGGCAGCTTCCCCCAGGATTTAAGATAGCCCTTGTCTGCTGCCTTGCCCTGCATCCCAGCTTGGTTTTTTTCTCTCTCACTGTTCAATCCTGCTCTCTTAATATACTGTTATTAACTAATGCCATTCAGTGGGGATGGAGGGTCGATAGCACCCTCAACAGATGGTACGGAGACAACTGGTTATCCTCATGCAGAAGAACAATGTCGGACCCATACATCACACCACACACCACCATGCACAGAAATTAACTCAGAATGGAGCAATGACTCAAATGTTAGTACTAAGACCATACTCCTTCGTGGTCTTGGAGTTGGTAATTGATTCTTAGATATGACATCAAATGCATAAACTGTTGAGAGCTGCAGCCGAGTCGGGATGGTGCCTGGCGTTTTGCCAGGGGGAGTGGTGGAGAGGTGGTGCCAGCGAGCCATTAGGATGGTTGAGTTCCGGTTGAGCTCTCGCAGAGTTCCTAGAGGGTCGCGTGGGTGGCGTTCGCATGGGTTCGAAAATAAAGTTCGTTCCTGCTTGAACCTACAAGTGGCTCGTGACCTCCTGGTTATTTGTGCCCAGCCAGACTGCGGCATTTGTTGGCCCGTAGGGGGAACGCCTGAGGGTAAGTGATAAGGTAAACTGCTCGCCCCTGAGGGCAGGGCGAGAGGATGGGTGACTATTTTAAGAGACAGTGTATTCTTCTTTTGATTTCTTACGTTTCTGCTTCAAGCTGCCTGCCCCTAGAAATAAATAGGATGCTAGAAAAGTTGTTCGGCTCTGAGGAAGAGATACAGATAGACCACAGATGCACATGTCAAGAAAATAGAAAAACTGATACAACGAATTTTTGTTCCGCTTTTGTTTCATTCTGTTTCGGTTTTGTTTTGTGTTATCTTATTGGGTTGCGTTATTTTTATAGCAGAAATATGGAACTAAAAATTAGTAAAAACCAAACCGAAAGGGTGTTAAGTAAATTGCTAGAGGAAGGAGGCACCCCAGTAAAACCAAGAACAGTTAGGGCATACGTTGATACAATACAAAAGTGTAGCCCATGGTTTCTTAAGGAGGGGTTGTTAAATATATCACAATGGAACCATCATGGTGAAGATTTGAAAAAGATAGAAAAGAAAAATCACAGGAACTCTGCCAGTTGGCACATTACTATTGTGGACGTTGGTACAATCTTGTTTGCTTAGTCAAGGAGAAGACATTTTAGATCAAGTAAAAGAGGAAGTCTCTCGAGTTAGTCAGGCAGGGGAAGAAAGTTTAGAGAAGGAAAGGCTATCAGGGGACAAGTTACAACAGGAGTTTGCTACTAACACCTTTCTATCACCAGAGGGTGTAAGTGTCCAACCAACAGCTCCACCTATGGAGACAACATATGCTGAGTGGCCCTCAACCCCCGAAGTTGATAGATGGGATCCTGAGACAGGACCTCAAAGATTAGCATGCCCTGTATTTGAGGAGGCAGGAGGGCAGCGAATTTACCATGTTTTAGATTTCAAAACAGTGAAGCAGCTAAAAGAGGCTGTAACAACCTATGGTCCTCAAGCACCCTTCACTGTAAGTATGGTCGAATCCATTACCAACTTGAACATGACACCAGCAGATTGGGCTAGTATGTGCAAAGCTGTGCTAAATGGAGGACAATACCTGCTATGGAAGGTTGCCAATCAGGAATTTTGCACGGAGACAGCTAGGTGAAATGCAGCAGCCGGTTATCCACAGAGAAATCTAGATATGTTGCTAGGAGAGGGACCTTATGAGAGTCAGCTGCAACAAGTTAGATATGATCCTGCCATATACTCACAAATCGCTTCAGCTGCGGTTAGGGCATGGAAAACTTTACAGGGGCATGGAGATTTACAAGGTCAATTATCTAAGGTAATACAAGGAGCTAATGAACCTTACACTGAATTTGTAGATAGGCTTATACAAACAGCTACCAGAATCTTTGGGGATGTAGAACAAGCAATGCCATTAATAAAACAGCTAGCCTACGAGCAGGCAAATAGATGGTGCAGGGAGGCCATTAGACCATGGAAACATGGAGATTTAAACATATATATTAAATTATGCAGAGACATTAATGAACAAGGGCAAGTCTTGGCAGCTGCAGTACAACAGGCTTTAAGTGCCAGGCCAAAAACATGCTACAATTGTGAACAAACAGGACATTTTAAAAGGAGTTGCCCCATAGGAGGAGGGTTTAACAAAACTAGGTATCAAAGGGGTAGAATGCCGGGAATTTGCCCACGATGCCATAGAGGGAGACACTGGGCTAATGAATGCCGTTCTCAAACCACCATAGAGGGTACTCCGTTATCAAAAAACGGACAAGGACCACGTGTTTACCCACGATATCGTGGAGAAAAACATTGGGCTCCATTGCCAAAAAACGGACAGGGGGGCCCCATGCTCCAGGGCCCACGACCACAAATATACAGGGCACTGGAGGAACCCAGCAACACCATCAGGGTAGTGCCCAGGACACATTATCCATTAGCTCTATCTTCAGACAAAACAGAGGGAGCGCAGGGTTGGACATCTGCGCCTCTGCCAGAGCAGTACTAACTCCAGAGATGGGAGTTCAAATCATTCCCACAGGGATAAAAGGACCTCTTCCCCAAGGAGCAGTAGGCTTATTATTGGGACGCAGTTCTTCTACTCTAAAAGGACTTATGATAAGTCCTGGGGTAATTGATCCCGATTATGAAGGTGAAATAAAAATTATAGCCAGTTCTCCAAGGGGTGTATCAGTAATTTCACCAGGAGATAGAATAGCACAGTTATTAATAATACCCAGCCTGCATGATAAATTTTCCAGTCGTACTGTAGAAAGAGGTTCCAGGGGATTAGGCTCCACAGGTGTAGATTGGGCTATGCTTTCTTTAAATTTAGATTCTCGCCCCATGCTAAAACTAAATATTCAAGGACATGAATTTAATGGGGCTACTGGATACAGGTGCAGACCTTAGCATTATCTCTCGCCAAGAATGGCCAAAACATTGGCCGTTACAACAAGCCACTCAATCGCTTTGAGGCCTAGGAGTGGCGACTAATCCCCATAGAAGTGCGATGGTATTAGATTGGAAGGATCCTGAAGGATGTGAAGGAACTATACAGCCATATGTATTGGATCATTTTCCTATAAATTTATGGGGACGAGATGTCCTAGATCAATTAGGACTAACATTAACAAATAACATCAATTCAAATGCACCCACTATTATGGCTAGACAAGGTTTTAGGAAAGAAAAAAGACTAGGAGAACAAGAACAAGGTATAGCGGCACCAATACAAATAGATCAAGGAACAGACAGACATGGATTGGGTTTTCAGGAGGGGTCACTGAGACAATAAAAATTACTTGGAAATCAGAAAGACCAGTATGGGTTTCCTCAGTGGCCCCTGACTAAAGAAAAGATACAAGCAGCCCATGACCTGGTCAAACAACAATTAGTGGAGGGTCATATACAACCTTCCATATCTCCCCATAATACTCCCATTTTTGTCATCAAAAAGAAATCTGGTAAATGGAGATTATTGCAAGATTTAAGAGCTATTAATAATGAGATGGTTATTACGGGACCTGCTCAATTGGGGATTCCTCAATTGCCTGCTTTGCCAAAAACCTGGTATGTTTTAGTTATAGATATTAAAGATTGTTTTTTTTTTTTCAATTCCAATTCATCCTGAGGATAGTCCACGTTTTGCATTTACTATACCTGCGCTGAATCATGAAGGTCCTGATCAGAGATATGAATGGAAAGTACTCCCTCAAGGGATGGCTAACAGCCCAACTATGTGTCAAATTTATGTTAACAAAGTAATCCAGCCACTTAGAAATCAAAATCCTGAACTACAAATATTTCACTATATGGACGATGTATTATTAGCACACAAAGATAAAAACACCTTGCTAGAATGTTATGCCACACTTACAAACTTATTAAAAAATTATAATCTAGAGATAGCAATAGATAAAGTACAATTAAATTTTCCAATTAATTATTTAGGAGTTCTATTATCCTCGACCATGGTCCGTCCACCAAAAATTCAAATACGAGTAGATCAACTCAAATCACTTAACGGCTTTCAAAAGTTATTAGGAGACATAAATTGGATAAGGCCTTATCTAGGCATACCAACAGGAGAGTTGGGACCTTTATTTGATATCCTAAAAGGTCCATCAGAACCAAATTCACCCCGCATGTTAATGCCTGAAGCAAGAAAGACATTAAAAATCATTGAAACATATATGGAGAATATGCATTTGGATAGAATTGATATAAGTTTGTCTTCATTATTTATTGTACTACCAACAAAAAATATTCCTACAGGAGTATTTTGGCAAGAAGGTCCATTATTGTGGATACATTTATCTTATTCTCCTAACACTATTCTTACTAGGTATCCTGAGGCTGTAGGACAATTAATACTCAAAGGAATAAAAGCAGCAAAGGGAGTGTTTGGAATTTCTCCCAATAAAATTATTACTCCATATACCATGGATCAAATTGATGAGTTAGCTAATGAGTTAAATACTTGGGCAATAATCATGTGCAACCCTAATGTTTCATTTGATAACCACTTACCATCTAATCCTTTGTTGTCTTCTTGGTCTTCGCATCCTGTGGTTTTTCCAAAAATGACAAGAAAAACACCTATCATGAATGCTCCTGATCAAACTTTTACATTTTTAGTACCCAAACAATCAGCTCAAAAGGTGGAGCTTAATGCAGTATTACAAGCTTTTGTGATGTTTAAAGATTCTGTATTTAATTTATTTTCTGATAGTCAGTATATAGTTAATGCTATAGTATCCCTTGAAGATGCT